>NC_067483.1:23856556-24456556 GCF_947179515.1 Apodemus sylvaticus | reverse complement strand
TGAGGGCCCTGCAATTTTCCTTTATTTCTTTTATAGAATGTGCTACAGTTTATTAATTTATTTAGAATCTTTTTAGCCCTACCCCCTTTTTGAGACAGGGTATCACTGTGTAGCTGCTGGCTGGCCTGGAACCAGCTGTGTAGAGCAGATTACTGAGCAATCTTACTGGTCCCTGATTTATATATATTAATATATGTATATATCAAATGGATATATTTGTGTGTGTATGCATACACCACTAAAGTACTGTTGGATTTTAAACTCAGAACCCCTAACCCAAACCCTGTTAATATACAGGCAGTTCCACTGGCCTGCTTTCAGGGACTAAGCAATTGTTTAGTTGGCCAATGTGTGTTGTGGGTAAAAGGAACTGACAGTAATTTCAGATCTCTCTGTCTCTGTCTCTGTCTCTCTCCCTCTCTCCCTCTTTCCCTCTCTCCCTTCCCCCTTTCTTTCTCCTCTCTGTCTGTCTGTCTTACTCCTGACCTCTCTCCTTCCCTCTTCTTCTCTCTTATCCCCTCCTCTCTCCCTGAGTTCATCTTCTCTGTGTGATCTTTCTCTTCTTTTTGTTTTTACATGTTTTATTTTATTTATTAGATATCTGCTTTATTTACATTTCAAATGGTATCCCCTTTTGGTGTTACCTCTCCGAAAACACCCTATCCCATCTCACCTCCCCCTGCTCCCCCCTTCCCCCCAACTTCCTGACTTGCATTCCCCTTTTCTGGGGAATCAAGCCTTCACAGGACCCATGGCCTCTCCTCTCTTTGATGTCTGAAATGGTCATCCTCTGCTACATATGTAGCTGGAGCCATGGGTCCCTCCATGTGTACTTTTTGGTGGGTGGTTTAGTCCCTGGAAGCTCTGGGGGTACTGGTTGGTACATATTATTGTTCCTCCTGCAGGGCTGCAAACCTTTTCAGCTCCTTGGTTCCTTTCTCTTGCTGCTCCATTGAGGACCCTATGCTCATTCTATTGGTTAGCTGTGAGCCACGGGTATTTTGATCCACTTTCCAATAAGGATCAAAGTATCCACTTTGGTCTTCCTTCTTCTTGAGCTTCATGTGGTCTGTGAGTTGTATTTTGGGTATCCCAAACTTTTGGGCTAATATCCACTTATCGGCGAGTACATACCATGAGTGTTCTTTTGTGATTGGGTTACCTCACTTAGGATATTTTCTAGCTCCATCCATTTGCCTATGAATTTCATTAATTCATTGTTTTTAATAGCTGAGTAGTACTCCATTGTATAAATGTACCATATTTTCTGTACCCATTCCTCTATTGAGGGACATCTGGGTTATTTCCAGCTTCTGGCTGTTATAAATAAAGCTGCTATATATAGTGGAGCATGTGTCTTTATTATAAGTTGGAGCATCTTCTGGGTATATGCCAAGGAGTGGTATAGCTGGGTCCTCAGGTAGTGCTAGGTCCAATTTTCTGAGGAACCGCCAAACTGATTTTCAGAGTGGTTTTACCAGATTGTATTCCCACCAGCATGGAGGAGTGTTCCTTGTCCTCCACATCCTTTCCAGCATTTGCTGTTCCCTGAGTTTTTGATCTTGGCCATTCTGACTGGTGTGAGGTGGAATCTCAGGGATGTTTTGATTTGCATTTCCCTGATGATTAAGGATGTTGTACATTTCTTTAGGTGTTTATCAGCCATCTGGTATTCCTCAGTTGAGAATTTTTCTGTTTAACTCTGTACCCCATTTTTAAATAGGATTATTTGGTTCTCTGGAGTCTAACTTCTTGAGTTCTTTGTATATATTGGATATTAGCCTTCTATTGGATATAGGATTGATAAAGATCTTTTCCCAATCTGTTGGTTGCCAATTTTTCCTATTGATAGTGTCCTTTGCCTTATAGAAGCTTTGCAAGTTTATGAGGTCCCATTTGTCAATTCTTCATCTTAGAGCCTAAGTTATTGGTGTTCTATTCAGGAAAATTTCCCCTGTGCCCATGTGCTCCAGGTTCTTCCCCACTTTCTCTTCTGTTAGATTCAGTGTATCTGGTTTTATGTGGAGGTCTTTGATCCTCTTGGACTTGAGCTTTGTACAGGGAGATAAGAATGGATCAATTTGCATCCTTCTACATGTTGACTGCCAGTTGACCCAGCATCATTTGTTGAAAATGCTGTCTTTTTTCCCACTGGATGGTTTTAGCTCCTTTGTCAAAGATCAAGTGACCATAGGTGGGAGGGTTCATTTCTGGGTCTTCAATTCTATTCCAATGATCTACCTGCCCATCACTGTACCAATACCATGCAGTTTTAATCACCATTGCTCTGTAGTATAGCTTGAGGTCAGGGATGGTGATTCCCCCAGAAGTCTTTCTTTCTTTTTTTTTTTTTAAACATGTTCTTTTATTGAAAAAGGAAGTAAAAATATTTTATGATAAAATTGAGGATTTACATGGAATATTTTCTGATAAAATAGAAGAGATATATAGAAACACATGGTAAAATTGACAATTTTCATAGAAAATTGAAGAGTAAAGTGGTAGACATAAAAACATTGCTAAATTAATTGAAAAAGTCAGTAGAAACATTTTATGATAGAATTGAAGATTTACATAGAAAATATTTCTGATAAAATTGTAGAAAAATATAGAAAAACATGTTAAAATTGAAGATTATCATGGAAAATTTTATACAGGTATAATAATGGTAGGCATAAAAGTATTACCTAAGTTGATTGGAAGTAGAATTATAAACATTTTATGATAAGATTGAAGATTTACATGGAAACTATTTCTGATAAAATTGAAGAAATATATAGAAAACTAGTTAAAATCAACTATTTCATAGAAAATTATATAGATAAAGTGGTAGAATAAAAAATCTTTCTAAATTAATTGAAGGTCCAATTAAAAACATTTTGTGATAAAACCAGAGATTTACATGGAAAACATTTCTGTAAAATAGAAGAAATATATAGAAAAACATGTTAAAATTGAAGATTATCATGAAAATAATGCAGATAAAATGGTAGACATAAAAAATTACTAGATAGAAAGAGAAATTATAAACATTTTCTGATAAAATTGAAGATTTACATGAAAAATATTTCTGTTAGTCTATGTCTTTTTATTGGGGAACTGAGTCCATTGATGTTAAGAGATGTTAGGGAATAGGGATTGTTGCTTCCTGTTATTTTTGAAGTTATTTTTATGTTTGTGTGGATATCTTCTTTTGGGTTTGTTGGAAGATTACTTTCTTGCTTTTTCTAGGGTGTAGTTTCTCTCCTTGTGTTGGCGTTTTCCATCAATTATCCTTTGTAGGGCTGGATTTGTGGAAAGATATTGTGTAAATTTGGTTTTATCATAGAATATCTTGGTTTTCTCCATCTATGGTGATTGAGAGTTTTGCTGGGTATAGTAGTCTGGGCTGGCATTTATGTTCTCTTAGGGTCTGTATGAGATCTGCCCAGGATCTTCTAGCTATCATGGTTTCTGGTGAGAAGTCTGGTGTAATTCTGATAGGTCTGCCTTTATAAGTTACTTGACTTTTTCTCCTTACTGCTCTTAATATTCTTTCTTTGTTTAGTGCATTTGGTATTTTGATTATTATGTGCCTGGAGGACTTTCTGTTACATCCTGTTTGGAGTTCTGTAGGCATCTTGTATGTTCACGGGCAGCACTTTCTTTAGGATAGGGACATTTTCTTCTATATTTTTGTTGAAGATATTTACTAGCCCTTTAAGTTGGAAATCTCTCTCTTCTATACCTTTAATCCTTAGGTTTTGGTCTTCTCATTGTGTCCTGGATTTCCTGGATGTTTTGGGTTACAAGCTTTATGCGTTTTGCATTTCTTTGACTGTTGAGTCAATGTTTTATATGGTGTCTTCAGCACCTGAGATTCGTTCTTCTATCTTTTGTATTCTGTTGTTGATGCTTGCATCTATGACTCCTGAATTCTTTCAATGGTTTTCTCTCTCCAGAGATGTCTCACTTTGTGATTTCTTTATTTTTTCTACTTCCACTTTTAGATCCTGGATAATTTTGTTCAGTTCCTTCAGTTGATTGTGTTTTCCTGTAATTCTTTAAGTGATTTTTGTGTTTCCTCTTTAAGGGCTTCTGCCTGTTGATCCATGTTCTCCTGTATTTCTTTAAGGGATTTTTGTGTTTCCTCTTTAAGGACTTTTACCTGTTGACTGATGTTCTCCTGTATTTCTTTAATGGAGTTATTTAAGTCCTTCTTGAATCCCTCTATCAGCATCATGAGATATGATTTTTAAATCCAACTCTTGCTTTTTGGGTGTGTAGGGATATCTAGACTTGCTGTAGTGGGAGAACTGGATTCTGATGTTGCCAAGTAGCCTTGGTTTCTGTTGGTAGGGTTCTTGTGCTTGCTTTTTGCCATCTGGTTATCTTTGGTGCTGGTTAGTCTTGCTGTGTCTGGCTTGAGTTTGTCCTTCCTGTGGGCTTGTAAGCCTGTATCCATGCTCATGGGAGACCAACTTTCTTCAGGCAGGGTCTGTGCACAGAAGACTGTAGAGCTGCCTGGCTCCCTGGTACAAATGGCAGCAGGAAGACTTCTCTCCCAGTTGCTCCACTGACTGTATGCCCCATGCTCTTCTATCTGTTTCCCTCTAGAGAGAAGGTGGAGATCTCACCTCAGCACTCAGAAATAAAAGCACTGCTGGGAGATCACTCTCTCCTGGTGGGCTGTATGCAGAAGGCTGTGCAGCCGCCTGGCTTCCTGGTGCAAATGGCGGCGGGAAGACCCAGATGTTCTTTATTGTTGAGAATAGTTTTCACTATCCTGGGTTTTTTTGTTATTCCAGATAAATTTGGAAATTGCTCTTTCTAACTCTATGAAGAATAGGGCTGGGATTTTGATAGGGATTGCATTGAATCTGTAGACTGCTTTTGACAAGATGGCTGTTTTTACTATATTAAACCTGCCAATCTATAAGTGTGGGTGATCTTCTGAGATCTTCAATTTCTTTCTTCAGAGACTTGAAGTTTTTGTCATACAGATCTTTCACTTGCTTGGAAAGAGTCACACCAAAGTATTTTATATTATTAGTGATTATTATGAAGGGTGTCATTTCCCTAATTTCTTTCTCATCCTCTATCCTTCGAGTATAGGAAGGCTACTGATTTGTTTGAGTTAATTTTATATCCAGTCATTTTACTGAATTTTCTTTAATCAGGTTTAGGCATTCTCTGGTGGAATTTTTGGGGTCACTTAAGTATACTATCATATCATTTGCAAATAGTGATACTTTGACTTCATCCTTTCCAATTTGAATCCCTTTGACCTCCTTTCGTTGTCTAGTTGCTCTGGGTAGGACTTCACGTACTATATTGAACAGGTAGGGAGAAAGGGGGCAGCCTTGTCTAGTCCCTGATTTCAGTGGGATTCTTTCAAGTTTCTCTCCATTTAGTTTGATGTTGGCTACTGGTTTGCTTATATTGCTTTTACTTTGTTTAGGTATGGGCCTTGGATTCCTGATCTTTCCAAGACTTTTATCATGAAGAGGTGTTGGATTTTGTCAAATGCTTTCTCAGCATCTAATGAAATGACCATGTGTTTTTTTTTTTTTGTTTGTTTATATAGTGGATTACCTTGATGGATTTGCATATATTGAACCATCCCTGCATCTCTGGGATGAAGCCTGCTTACTTGTTCATGTACGATGAACATTTTGATATGTTCTTGGATTTCATTGGTAAGAAGTTTATTGAGTATTTTTGCATCGATATTCATAAGGGAAATTGGGCTACAGTTCTCTTTCTTTGTTGGGCCTTTGTGTGGTTTAGGTATTGGAGTAATTGTGGCTTCATAAAATGAATTTGGTAGTGTTCCATCTGTTTCTATTTTATGGAATAGTTTGAAGAGTATTGGTATTAGGTCTTCTTTGAAGTTCTGATAGAACTCTGCATTGAACCCATCTGGTCCTCAGCAGTTTTTGGTTGGGAGACTATTAATGACTGCTTCTATTTCTTTAGGGGTTATGGGATTATTTAGATCATTTATCTGACCCTGATTTAACTTTGGTTAAATCTAGTATCTGCCTAGAAAATTGTCCATTTCATCTAGATTTTCCACTTTTGTTGAATATAGGCTTTTATAGTAGGTTCTGGTGATTTTTCTGATTTCCTCAGTATCTGTTGTTATGTCTCCTTTTCATTTCTGATTTTGCTGTTTTGGATACTGTCTCTGTGCCCTCTGGTTAGTTTGACTAACAGTTTATCTATCTTGTTGGCATTTTCAAAGACCCAGCTCCTTCCTGGTTTGGTTGATTCTTTGTATAGTTCTTTTTTTTTTTTTTTTTTTTATTTCTACTTGGTTGATTTTAGGCCTGAGTTTGACTATTTCCTGTCATCTACTCCTTTTCATCTACTCCTTTTGGGTGTATTTACTTCACTTTGTTCTAGAGCCTTCAGGTGTACTGTCAAGCTGTTGGTGTATGCTCTTTCCAGTTTCTTTTTGGAGGCACTGAGAGCTATGAGTTTTCCTCTTAGCACTGCTTTCATTGTGTCCCATAAGTTTGGGTATGTTGTGCCTTCATTTTCGTTAAATTCCAAAAAGTCTTTAGTTTCTTTCTTTATTTCTTCCTTGACCAAATTTTTGTTGAGTAGAATGTTGTTCAGCCTCCATGTGTATGTGGACTTTATGTTTTTTTTCCTGTTATTGAAGACCAGCCTTAGTCCTTGCTGATCTGATAGGGTGCATGGAATTATTTCAGTCTTCTTATATATGCTGAGGTCTGTTTTTGACTGAGTATATGGCCAATTTTGGGAAAGGTACCGTGAGGTGCTGAGGAGAAGATATGTATATTCTTTTATTTTAGGATAAAATGTTCTATAGATATCTGCTAAATCTATTGGCTTCACTATTTCACTGTTTCTCTGTTTAGTTTCTATTTCCATGATCTGTATTGATGAGAGTGGGGTGTTGAACTCTCCCACTATTATTGTGTGAGGTGAAATGTGTGCTGTGAGCTTTAGTAAAGTTTCTTTTATGAATGTGGGTGCCCTTGTATTTGGGGCATATATGGTCAGAATTGAGAGTTCATCTTGGTAGATTTTTCCTTTGATGAATATGAAGCGTCCTTTCTTATCTTTTTTGATTACTTAAGTTGAAAGTCAATTTTATCCAATATTAAATATTATCCAGCTTGTTTCTTGGGACCATTTGCTTCAAAAATTGTTTTCTAGCCTTTTACTCTGAGGTAGTGTCTGTCTTTGTGCCTGAAGTAAGTTTCCTGTACGCAGCAAAATGTTGGTTCCTGCTTGTGTATCCAGTCTGTTAGCCTATGTCTTTTTATTGGAGAATTGAGTCCATTGATATTAAGAGATGTTAAGGAGAAGTGATTGTTGCTTCCTGTTATTTTTGTTATTAGAGGTGGAGTTTTGTTTATGTGGCTCTCTTCTTTTTGGTTTGTTAAAAGTAGATTAATTTCTTGTGTGTAGTTTACCTTCTTTTGTTGGTGTTTTACATTCATTATCCTTTGAAGGGCTGGATTTGTGAAAAGATATTAGGTAAATTTGTTTTTGTCATGGAATACCTTGGTTTCTCCATCTATGGTAATTGAGTTTTGCTGTGTATAGTAGGCTGGGTTAGCATTTGTATTCCCTTAGGATCTCTATGACATCTTCCAGGATCTTCTATAATTCTGATAGGTCTGCCTTTATATGTTCCTTGACATTTTCCCCTTACTACTTTTAATCTTCTTTCTTTGTTTAGTGCATTTGGTGTTTTAATTAGTATGCAACAGGAGGAATTTCTTTCCTGGTTCAATCTATTTGGAGTTCTGTAGGTTCTGTAGGCTTCTTGTATGTTCATGGGCATCTCTTTCTTTAGGTTAGGGAAATTTTCTTCTATAATTTTGTTGAAGACATTTACTGGCCTTTTACATTGGAAATCTTCATCACTCTCTTCTATACCTATAGTCCTTAGGTTTGGTCTTCTTATTTTGTCCTGGATTTCCTGGATGTTTTGTGTCTGGAGCTTTTTGTGTTTTGCCTTTCTTTCTTTCTTTCTTTCTTTCTTTTCTTTCTTTCTTTCTTTCTTTCTTTCTTTCTTTCTTTCTTTCTTCTTTCCTTCTTTCCTTCTTTCCTTCTTTCCTTCTTTCCTTCTTTCCTTCTTTCCTTCTTTCCTTCTTTCCTTCTTTCCTTCTTTCCTTCTTTCCTTCTTTCCTTCTTTCCTTCTTTCCTTCTTTCCTTCTTTCCTTCTTTCCTTCTTTCCTTCTTTCCTTCTTTCCTTCTTTCCTTCTTTCCTTCTTTCCTTCTTTCCTTCTTTCCTTCCTTCCTTCCTTCCTTCCTTCCTTCCTTCCTTCCTTCCTTCCTTCCTTCCTTCCTTCCTTCCTTCCTTCCTTCCTTCCTTCCTTCTTTCTTTCTTTCTTTCTTTCTTTCTTTCTTTCTTTCTTTCTTTCTTTCTTTCTTTCTTTCTTTCTTTCTTTCTTTCTTTCTTTTGGCTGTTGTGCCAATGCTTTCTATGGTATCTTCTGCATCTGAGATTCTCTCTCCTATCTCTTGTATTCTGTTGTTGATGGTTGGATCCATGACTCCTGACTTCTTTCCAAGGTTTTTTTTATATCCAGAGTTGTTTCCCTTTGAGATTTCTTTATCTTTTTTACCTCCATTTTTAGATGTTAGATGGTTTTGTTTGCTTCCTTCACCTGTTTGGTTATGCTTTCCTGTAATTCTTTAAGGGCTTCTAGCTGTTTACCTGTGTTCTCATGTACTTCTTTAAGGGAGTTATTTACATCCTTCTTGAAGCCCTCTATCAGCATCATAAGCTGTGATTTTTTAAATCCAAATCTTGCTTTTCCAGTGTGTTGGGGTATCCAGGACTTGCTGTTGTGTGAGAATTGGGTTCGGATGGTGCCATCTTGCTTTGATTTCTGTTGGTAATGTTCCTATGTTTACCTTTTGCCATTTGGTCATCTCTGGTGTTAGTTGGTTCTGCTGTCTCTGGCTGGTGCTTGTCCCTCCTGTGGGCCTACAGGTCTGGGTGACTGGCTCTCCCCTTCCACAGAGTGCTGTGGCACTGCCCAGTGCCTGGGTGCTGGTGGAGCCAGGACAGACCCTGTCCCAGCTACTCTGCCACTCCTGTGTTCCCTGCGCTCCTGGCTGTATCTGCCTGCTCAGTTGTCGGAGAGAAGATGGCCTCTCTATTCTTCGAGGCCTCATTCTTTGAGACCAGGTTGACTGAGATTAGAATGTATAAAGGGCCAGAGTTCTGGGTTTGAGATATGTTGAATGTGTAAATTAAACTTCTGATATTTTATGTGAAGATAAAGCAAAGCTTAGTATCTGAAACTGCTGTGCAAGGGGCTGGACTTGGTGGTAGAAAGAACTGTGTGCAAGGCTGGGCTGGCTTCAAGGGAACCTCATCGACAGATGGTGTACTGGTTGAAAGGGCTTGGTTTCTAATATATAGGCTTAGATTTTTCAAAACCTACTTTAATAAGGTTTCTCTAATGCTTCAATGCCTTCTTTCTAGTCCATCATTCAAAGGCAGGGGAGAAGAGATGGTAAAGGACAGGGGGTGTGGACCTGCCTAGAAGGCGTTCTTTGGAGGGATTCTTTTTTTTTCGTGATATATTTTTTATCTACATTTCAAATCATTTCCCTTTTTCTGGGTCCCCACTCTCCACAAGTCCCATAAGCCCTCTTCCCTCCCCTGTTCCTCCATCTACCCCTTCCCACTTCCCTGTTCTGGAATTCCCCTATACTCTTGCACTGAGTCTTTCCAGAACCAGGGGCCACTCCCTTTGGAGGGATTCTAATCTCTGTTGTTAGGTTATCAACAGTCCAGTTATAAACTGTCACCAAACATGAATCAGCAGGGATAGCACATCCAGCAGAAGCAGCCAGGCTGCTGCTGAATCAGCACCGGTCAGCAGAAGGGGCCAAAATCAGCTGGAAAGCCAGGAGAGGTTCACTGCTGTGCCTCTCTCAACAAAGTGAAGATCAGCAAAGACATGAGACCCTCGAAGTGTTGCACTGTGTACAGACACCATCACTGTCTGTTTTCATCCTACTTAGACCCTCTCCACATATCACACATCCTCTCACAGGTCTGCTTCTGCAAAACATCACATGACACAGCCAGAAATGTCCACTTTAACTAATACCTTTAAAAATTCCCATATAAGATGTTTATTTACTGTGTGTGTGTGTGTGTGTGTGTGTGTGTGTGTGTGTGCATGCATGTGTGTCTGTGTTTGTGTTATGAAGTCGGAGGATGACTTCTGGGAGTCCATTCTTTTCTTCCACCATTTGGCCTTGAGGACCAGACTCAGGTGTTTATACTCAGCAGCAAGGCCCTTATCTCTGTGAGCCATCTTGCCAGCCCCAAAAACTTTCATTTATGAAAAGTAAGATTTTGCTGTTGTTTCTGGTGCACACTTGGGCCAGTGCAAGGTATGGCACAAGCAGTGATCTCATTTTCTGGTGTGCCAGTTTCCCCATTATCTCCTATAACTCTTGTCTGTTTGGAATGCTAATCTCTTTTCTTCATGGCTAAGATGATTTATTTTCCTCCTTGTATGCTAGTGTCATGTTTTCCCATACAAATTGTGAAAAAAAAAAACCCTTCCTAGTCCCCGTCTTTCCTGAAGAAATATGAATGGAATCACTCCATATTTAACCCTTCCACCTATGAACACAGGAATTCTTCAGGACTTGAACTTGATTTCATGCCAAGCACAGATTTGGGTGGGCATTTGGGATTTTTTTCTCCTCACCCCTGAATGACTGCAGAGACCGAGGATAATGGGTAATTTGGGGACATATTTTTTGTTTTTCTCCTGAAAGTGCCCTGCCTAGCCTGCTGCTCAGTGGCCAGAATTTGGAGTTTACCCCTGCTTGTTGCTCCACTCTAGTGAAGAGCTTCTCTATCCCACTGACACAGATAGGCAGACCCAGGGCAGATTTATTTTTGTCTTCCTCCCATCGTTTATGGGGCCTGTTTTAATTAGTACCCAAACAGAAAAGCCTTTGACTCCTGGACTATGAATAACCATTATTAATAAAGGAATGAAAGGCTTACAGAGGTGCAATTGCATATTTCCATATTAATAATGTCATAAATTCCTTCTTTCACTCCAGAATGATATTTCAGAGTTTAGAGGGTCACCTTTTGTGAACTCTGGCCTATAGATGGAGCTAGGGCCTGGGAAAGAAAGGGGCAGACGCTTCCAGAACAGCCAGGTGCTGGGTCCTGGCTCTTCCCAACTTGACTTTCCACTGTTCCTGTATGTATGCCATCACAGGGTCCACCTCAATGCTGATTTCAGGTGGAGGGAGTCAGGAGAACTGCCTGTTTAATTCATGTGTTCACTTATGGATTGGATGATCTGGGGTTCTAGATATTAACTGTCAGCTGGACCTTCTCCCCTTCCCCCCTTATGTGGTTGTTTCTTAACTACATTGATGATTTCCTTTCCTGCAAAGAATTTTTTAACGTCGTACAATTCCATTTACCATTCTTGCTATCAATCTCTGATCTGCTGGAGTCAGTGCCAGAGAGCCATTGCCTATGTTTGTATCTTGAAATATTTTTTTAAAATTTAATTTAATTTTTAATGTATTCACTTTACATCCTGCTCACTGAACCCCTCCTGATCACCTCCTCCTACATACAATCTTTCCCCTCTTCCCTCTTCCTCTTCTCTGCTGAGCAGGTGAGGGCCTCCCTGGGTAGCTGCTGCTCTGGCACTCCAGGTCTCTGTGAGGCTAACCACTTTCTCACTGAGGCCAGACAAGGCAGCCCTGCTAGAAGAACATATCCCATATATAGGCAACAGCTTTTGGGATGCTCCTCCCTTCCAGTTGTTTAGCACTCTCGTGAAGACCAAGCTTCACATCTGCTACATATGTGCAGGGAGGCCAAGGTCCAGCCTGTGTATGGTCTTTGGTTGATTGTTCAGACTCTGAGAGCCCCAAGAGTTCAGGTTACTTGACTCTGTTGGTCTTCCTGTGGAGTTCCTATCCCTTTTAGGTCCTGAAATCTTTCCTTCTATTCTTCCATAAGAGTCACCAAGCTCCCTCTACTGTTTGGATCTGGATGTCTGTGTCTGTTTGAGTCAGCTGCTGGGTAGAGCCTCTCAGAGGATAACATGCTCCTGTCTGCAAGCATAGCAGAGTAACATTAATACTTTCAGGGATCAGTGCTTTCCCATGGGATGGATCTCAAGTTGGGCTGGTTATTGGCTGGCCATTCCTTCAGTCTCTCGTCTATCCCCCATACCTGTATTTCTTGTAGATAGGATAGATTTTGGGTTGAAAAATTTGTGGGTAGGTTAGTGTCTATTGTTTCATTGCAGTTACTGCCTGGCTATAGGCTGTGGCCTTTTCAGGTTCTATATCCCCAGTGTAGTAAGTCACAGCTAAGGTTACCCCCATTGATTCTTGGGCACCTCTCTTATCCCGGGTCTCTGTCTCATCCTGGAGAAGCCCCCCCCCCCCACCTCATCACCCCCCCCCCCCCCAATTAGTTGCAGATTTCCATTCATTTGCATGGCCATCAAGTCATCTCTGTTCTTTTCCCTCACACCTGGTCCTGAACACACACACTCACTCTTCTCCCCATTCACCTACCCTCCCAGTTCCCTCTCTCCCTCTGCCATTTTTTAAAAATTTATTTATTTATTTATTATTTATTTTTTTAGGTTTTTTTTGAGACAGGGTTCCTCTGTGTAGCTCTGGCTGTCCAGGAACTCACTCTGTAGAACCAGGCTGGCTTTCGAACTTAGAAATCTGCCTGCCTCTGCCTCAAGCCCAAGTGCTGAGATTAAATGCATGCACCAACACTACCCAGCTCCACCTGCTTTTTATGACTATTCTCCCTTCTAAGTGAAATTCAAACTTTCTTGCTAGGATCTTCTTATTTAGCTTCTTTGGGTCTGTGGAGTGTAGCATGATACCTGTATTTTATGGCTAATATTTACTTAAGTGAGCACATACCATGCATATCCTTTTGGGACTGGGTTACCTCACTCAGGATGATATTTTCAAGTTCCATCCATTTGCCCACAAAATTCATGATGTCTTGGTTTTTAATAGCTGAATAATATTCTATTGTGTAGATTCTGCTGTACTGCATTTTCTGTATCCATTCTAGATATCAGTTGATGGATATCTAGTTTGTTTCCAGTTTCTGGCTATTATGAATAAAGCTGTTATGAACATAGATGAGTAAGTGTCTTAGTGAGATGTTGGGGCATCTTTTGGGTATATGCCCAGAAGTGGTATAGCTAGATATTGAGTTAGAACTATGCCCAGTTTTCTGAGCAATCACCAAAATGGCTTCCAAAGTGGTTGTACAAGTTTGTACTCCCACCATTCTTGCCAGCATGTGCTATCTCTTGAGCTTTTGATCTTAGCCATTCTGATGGATATAATATGGAACCTCAAAGTTGTTTTGATTTGCATTTCCCTGGTGACTAAGGCCTTTGAACAATATGTGCTTCTCAGCCATTTGAGATTCTTCTCTTGAGCGTTCTCTGTTTAGTTCTCTATGGCACTTTAATTGGGTTATTTGGGTTGTTGGTATCTAACTTCATGAGTTCTTTATAAAATTTGGATATAAGTCACAATTAAGATGAGTCTTCCTACATCAATCAAGATAATTAAGGTAATCCCTCTTGTCCAGAGACTCACCTCCTAGAGATTCAAGGGGATGGGGATTAGGTGTGGGGAGAGATAGGATAGAAGGTGAGATGGCTGGGAGAAAGAAGGAAATCAGTATGAAGCATCTCTAGGACAAATAGGAAAGGTTGGATGGAAAATGTTCCTGGGAGGGTATGGGGTGACTGAGACACCTAGTAGCAGGGAACATGTGGCCTGAAGTGGCCACCTCCTGTAGCCAGGACATCCAGTGGAGGGACTTAGACACCACACAATAAACAAAATCTTTGACCCAAAAAATTGCCAAGCCTGTAAGATATGTAGTAATAATCATGAGGTAGAGATTCAGAGAATGTTCAACCAACTGACTGACCTAGCTGTAGATTCACCATAGAGGAGAGATCCAAACCCAGATACTATTAATAATTCATTGCTATTGTCATCTGAGAGGTTTCATGGCAACAGATGCAAAGACCAACATCCAAACATTCTGTAGAGCTTACAAATTCTTGTGAAATTATAAGGGAAGGATTGAGGAAGTTGTAGTGGACACCAAAACAAGACCTACAGAACCAACTAACCTAGACCCATGGGGGCTCGCAAAGATTGGATTACTAACCAAAGAGCATGCATGGACTGGACTAGGTCATCTATACAATGTAGCAGATTACTACTTGGACTTCCTTTGGGTCCCCTAATAGTTGGAGCTGGGGCAGTCTCTGACTTTGACTGTGTTGCCTACCTTTGGATCCCTTTCCCCCACCTGAGGTATCTTGTCTGGCCTCAGTGCTAGAGCATGTCCTTAGCTTTGACGAGATTTGAGGTGCCAGGATGGGTTAGTACCCCAGGGAGAGGTTCCCCTTCTCTGAAGAAAAGGCCAAGACGCAACTGGTTGAAGGGTGATGGGACAGTTAATTAGCAGAGGAGAGAGAAGACAGTGATCACAATCTAAAGTGCATAAGTGAGTAAATCGATAAAAAATCCCAAAACAGTGCAACAACAAAAACAACAACATCAACAAAATGATTTGAAATTTAAAATAAGAAAATCTTTGAAACACATGGTTTTTGTATTTTCTCTACCTTAACAATACTCATATAAACAAAAAAGCACGTTTTATAATGTTTGATAAGCAATGCTGGCTTATGTGTTAATAACTTCCCTAGAAAGCTTGAAATGGAAGACTGCGCCATGATTAAAGATATGGGTAAGGTACAGCAGGAGGAAAGGCATGAGTGGGAGCATGTTATTAGAGCATATATGTTGCTCTGGGATTTCCCTTTGTTTTCTTTGGTCTGTTCTTCATGACTCTGCACATAGTGGACTCACAGTTGGAAAGCCATATACTGAAATAAACATTGTGCAATTCAGGCTGCTGCAGTCAGATATGTCATTACTTAGATTGTAAAACTAACATAGACAGCTAGCAAAATGGAAATCATGGATTCTATTTAACTTAAAATTTTACAACAATAAACACAGCAATTACTTGTATGCGCAGTCTAGACCAAACTAAGAAATTCTTGCATATTGAGAGAGTGGAAAAAAGAGATTGAGAGAATCTAGAAGGTGTGGTGAATATATAACCTTAGCATATGATTGGCCCTTGCCAGCATTCTATGTGATGGACAAGAAATCCTTAACCCCAGCTTCTCCTTGGAGAAGGAAGCAACAACCCATATACTAAGCATTATATATTTTTCTATTGACTTCCTAAGATATATTTGTCACTTATCTCTAAGGCATGAAAGGGCTGAGTTATTTATGGCTGTTGAACACTAATATCAGTAGCAAAAAACATTAATTGGAACAGTGTGAAAGACCACCCTCCTTTTCAGAATTTCTGGCCATGTTGATGATGATATTCTCATAGACGAAGATGGTTTTTTAAAGATTCAGAGCATTGCTTGGTTTATTTAATGCCCATATACACTGAAGGAAGATGAGGGAGCAGTGTAATATGTAATACACCACCCTAATAGAGCAAAGGGTAGAGAGGAGCTGTATGTGGATAGCAGTTGTGCCTCAGAGTAGGAAGTTCCTCAACAAATCAAAAGTAGTCATTCCCTACAGCGTATCAGACTCATTGCTCAGCATAGATCCAGATAATTAAAATAATAATAAAATAGAAGTTGCATTCCACAACAAATGTGATGTATTCATAATAGCCATAATCTAAGATTAAGATGAGAGTATATCAATAGATGACTAACAGTATATTTGTGTACACACATACACAGAATAATATCACACTACATTTGTAATAAAGGAAATGTTGCCACTAAAACCTAGGCAGTTGCTTCTGTTAGGTCCTTCAAGTAGATAAAGATGAAAGTGTGTTCGTTGCCATGGTCAAGTGTGGGATGATGTAAAGTGTTACTTTTTCAGCAAATAATGTTAATTTAAGTAGGTTACAGGGATGATCTGCACAACAGTTTCCTGTGAATAACTCATATGACTATATCCACAGTTATTCATATAATAGATTTTATGTCAAATGCTCATAGTGCAGTGCTAAAGAGAACATCGTGCACCTAATTAAACACTTGGGAAAACATTAAAAGTAGAGTCTATATTTTAAAAGCAGGATAAAGACAAATCATAAAGAAACTTTTTGAATTACTGCACATATGGCTAATATTATTTTTCCACTGAATTACAAACATCAATAAGGTGTAGTTTCTAAATAGTTTTATAGATCTTCAATAAACCACGTTTAATTCATTAGTCATAATTTAAAAATGTTAGACTGTACACCTAGTTCTACCAGTAAAACAAACGTTTTTTATTGGATATTTTAAAAAAATACTTTATTAGATATTTTCTTTATTTACATTTCAAATGCTATCCCCTTTCCTCATTTTCCCTCTGAAACCCCCCTATCCCATCCTTCCTCCGCCTGTTCACTAACCCACTCACTCCTGCTTTCCTGTCCTGGCATCCCCCTACACTGGGACAAGGAGCCTTCACAGACAAAGGGCCTCTCCTCTCATTGATGTCCAACAAGACAATTCTTCGCTACGTATCCTGCAGAACCATGGGTCCCTCCGTGTGTATGCTTTGGTTGGTGGTTTAGTCCCCGGGAACTCTGGGGTACTGGTTGGTTCATATTGTTGTTCCTCCTATGGGACTGCAAACCCCTTCATCTCCTTCAGTCCTTTCTATAGCTTGTCCATTGTCCCTGTGCTCAGTCCAGTTCTTGGCTGAGAGCATCCCCCTCTGTATTTGTCAGGCACTGGCAGAGACTCACAGGAGACAGCTCTATCAGGCTACTGTCAGCAAGCACTAGTTGGCATCCACAATAGTGTTTGGGTTTGGCAAATGTATATGGTTAGCAAATGATCCCCAGGTGGGGCAGTCTCTGGATGGCCTTTCCTTCAGTGTCTGCTCCACACTTTGTCTCTGGATCTCCTCCCATGAGTATTTTGTTTCTCTTTCTAAGAAGGACCAAAGAATCCTCACTTTGGTCTTCCTTGTTCTTGAGCTTCATGTGGTCTGTGAATTATATCTTGGGTATTCCTAGCTTCTGGGCTAATATCCGTTTATCCATGAATGCATACCATGTGTGTTCTTTTGTGATTGGATTGCTTCACTCAGTATGATATTTTCTAGTTCCATCCATTTGCCTAAGAATTTAATGAATTCATTGTTTTTAATAGCCGAGTAGTACTCCATTGTGTAAATGTACCACATTTTCTGTATTGCATTGAATCTACAGATTGCATTAAATCTGTAGATTGTTTTCAGCATGATGGCAATTTTTACTATATTAATCCTGCCAATCCATGAGCATGGGAGATCTTTCCATCTTTTGAGGCCTTCTTCAATTTCTTTCTTCAGAGGCTTGAAGTTCTTGTCATACAGATCTTTCACTAGCTTAGAGTCACACCAAGGTATTTTATATTATTTGTGACTATTGTGAAGGGTGTTATTTCCCTAATTTCTTTCTCAGCTTGTGTATCATTTGAGTAGAGGAAGGCCACTGATTTGTTTGACTTAATATTATATCCAGTTACTTTGCTAAAGTTGTTTATCAGATTTAAGAGTTTTCCAGTGGAATTTTTGGGGTCACTTAATTATGCTATCATATCATCTGCAAATAGTGATATTTCCACTTCTTCCTTTCAAATTTGTATCCCTTTCACATCCTTTTGCTGTTTAGTGGGTCTCACTAAGATTTTGAATACTATATTGAATAGGTATGGAGAAAGTCGGCAACATTGTCTGGTCCCTGATTTTAGTAGGATTGCTTCAAGTTTCTCACCATTTAATTTGATATTGGCTACTGGTTTGATGTATATTGCTCTTACTATGTTTAGGTATGGGCCTTGAATTCTTGATCTTTTCAAGACTTTTATCACGAAGGGGTGTGGATTTTGTCAAATGTTTTCTCAGCATCTAGTGAAATGATCATGTGTTTTTTTCTTTGAGTTTGTTTATATAGTGGATTACATTGATGGATTCCCACATATTAAACCATCCTTGGGATCAAGCCTACTTGATCATGATGGATGATTGTTTTTTTTTCTTTTTTTATTCATTATCTTATTTATTTACATTTCAAATATTATCCCCCTTCCTGATATACCCTCCCAAAACCCTCTATCCCACTCCCTCTCACCCCCTGCTTCTATAAGGGTGCTCCCCTACCTATCTCCCCATACCACTTTTCTCTTTCTGTTTCAGCCTTCCCTGTCCAGCCCCTGTCCATACCTAGACTGTCCATCATTCTTCCTTCCTTCCTTCCTTCCTTCCTTCCTTCCTTCCTTCCTTCCTTCCTTCCTTCCTTCCTTCCTTCCTTCCTTCCTTCCTTTCCAGATTTCTCTTTTTCTTTTTCTTTTTTATTAGATATATTCTTTATTTACATTTCAAATGATTTCCCCTTTCCTGGTCCCCTACCCACCAAAAGTCCCATAAGCCATCTCCCCTCCCTCTGTTCCCGAATCACCCCCTCCCATTTCCCTGTCCTGGTATTCCCCTACACTGCTGCATCAAGCCTTTCCAGGACCAGGGGCCTCTCTTCCCTTTGATGTCCAACAAGGCCATCCTCTGCTGCCTATGCATCTGGAGCCATGTGTAACACCAGGTGTACTATCTGGTTGATGTTTTTGTCCCTGTGAGCTCTGGGAGTACTGGGTGGCTCATATCGTTGTTCCTCCTATGGTGCTGCAAACCCCATTAGCTCCTTGGGTCCTTTCTCTAGCTCCTCCATTGGGGACCCTGTGCTCAGTTCAATGGCTGGCTGAGAGTGTCCCCCTCTGTATTTGTCATGCACTAGGAGAGCATCCCAGGTGATAGCTATATCTGGCTCCAGTCAGCCAGCACTTGTGGGCATCCACAATAGTGTCTGAGTTTTGTAACTATATATGGGATGGATCACTAGGTGAGGTAGTCTCTGGATGGTATTTCCCTCAGTTTCTGCTCCACACTTTGTCTCTCTATCTCCTTCTGTAGGTATTTTTTTCCCCTTCTAAGAAGGATCAGAGGATCCATACTTTGTTCTTCCTTCTTCTTGGGTATCATTTGATATGTGAGTTGTGTCTTGAGTATTCCGAGCTTCTGGGCTAATATCCACTTATCAGTGAGTGCATACAGTGAGTGTTCTTTTGTGATTGGGTTACTTTACTTAGGATGATATTTTCCAGTTCCACCCATTTGCCTAAGAATTTTATGAATTAATTGTTTTTAGTAGCTGACTAGTATACCATTGTGTAAATAAACCACATTTTCTGCATCCATTCCTCTGTTGAGGGACATCTGGGTAATTTCAAGCTTCTGGCTATTCTAAATAGGGCTGCTATGAATACAGTGGCACATGTGTCCTTTTTACATGCTGGGGATATGCATATGCCCAGGAGTGGTATAGCACGGTCCTCTAGTAGTATTATGCCCAGTTTTCTGAGGAACTGCCAGACTCATTTCCAGAGTGGTTGTACCGGCTTGCAATCCCACCAGCAGTGGAGGAGTGTTCCTCTTTCTCCATGTCCTCGCCAACACCTGCTGTCTCCTGAGTTTTGGATCTTAGCCATTCTGACCGGTGTGATGTGAAATCTCAGGGTTGTTTTCATTTGCATTTCCCTGATGACTAAGGATGTTTCTTTAGGTGTTTCTCAGGCATTCAATATTCCTCAGGTGAAAATTCTTTGTTTAGCTCTGTACCCCATTTTTTAATAGGGTTATTTGGCTTTCTGAAGTTTAACTTCTTGAGTTCTTTGTATATATTGGATATTAGCCCTCTGTCTGATGGAGGGTTGGTAAAGACCTTTTCCCAATTTGTTGGTTGCCATTTTGTCCTATTGACAGTGTCCTTTGCCTTAGAGAAACTTTTCAATTTTATGAGGTCCCATTTGTCAATTCTTGATCTTAGAGCATAAGCTATTAGTGCTCTGTTCAGGAAAATTTCCCCTGTGCCCCTGTGCTCAAGGCTCTTCCCCAGTTTCTTTTCTATTAGTTTCAGTGTGTCTGGTTTTATGTGGAGGTCCTTGATCCACTTGGACTTGAGCTTAGTACAAGGAGATAAGAATGGATCGATTTGCATTCTTCTACATCTTAACTGCTAGTTGAACCTGCACCATGTGTTGAATGGTTTTATCTCCTTTGTCAAAGATCAAGTGACCACAGGTGTGTGAGTTCATTTCTCCATTGATCTACTTGCCTGTCACTGTACCAATACCATGCAGTTTTTAACACTATTGCTCTGCAGTACTGCTTGAGGTTGGGGATACTGATTCCCCCTGAAGTTCTTTTACTGTTGAGAATAATTTTAGCTATCCTTTTTTTTTCTTTGTTATTCCAGATGAATTTGGGAATTGCTCTTTCTAACTATGAAGAATTGAGTTGGGATTTTGACGGGGATTGCATTGAATTTGTATATTGCTTTTGGCAAGATGTTCATTTTTACTATATTAATCCTTCAATCCATGAGCATGGGAGATCTTTCCATCTTCTGTCTTCTTCAATGTCTTTCTTCAGAGACTTGAAGTTCTTTTCATGCAGATTTTTCACTTGTTTGGTTAGAGTCACACCAAGATACTTTATATTGTTTGTGACTATTGTGAAGGTTGTCATTTCCCTAATTTCTTTCTCAGTCTGTTTATCCTTTGAACATAGGAAGGCTACTGATTTGTTGAGTTAATATTATATCCAGCCACTTTGCTGAAGTTATCAGCTGTACGAGTTCTCTGGTGGAGTTTTTTTGGGTTGCTTAAGTATACTATCATATCATCTGTAGATATCAATAATTTGATTTCTTCCTTTCCAATTTGTATCCTTTTGATCTCCTTTTGTTGTCTAATTGCTCTAGCTAGTACTTCAAGTACTTTATTGAAAAGATATGGAGAGAGAGGACAGCCTTGTCTAGTCCCTGATTTTAGTGGGATTGCTTCAAGTTTCTTTCCATTTAGTTTGATGTTGGCTACTGGTTTGCTGTATATTGCTTTTACTATGTTTAGGTACTGGCCTTGAATTCCTATTCTTTCCAAGACTTTTAACATGAAAGGATGCTGAATTTTCAAATGCCTTTTCAGCATTTAATGAAATTGTCATGTGTTTTTTTTTCAGTTTGTTTATATAGTGGATTACATTGATGGATTTCTATTTCCTGCCTTCTATTCCTCTTGGGTGTATTAGCTTCTTTCTGTTCTAAAGCTTTCAGGTGTGCTGTTAAGCTGCTAGCATATGGTATCTCTAGCTTCTTTTTTTGGAGGCACTCAGAGCTATGAGTTTTCCTCTTAGCACTGCTTTCATTGTGCCCCATAAATTTGGGTATGTTGTGCCTCCATTTTCATTAAATTTTAAAAAGGTTTTTATTTTTTTTCTTAGTTCTTCTTTGACTAAGGTATCATTTAATAGAGCATTTATTAGCTTCCATGTGTATGTGGGCTTTCTATTGTTTTTGTTGCTATTGAAGACTACCCTTCCTCCATAGTGATCTGATAGGAGGCATGGTATTAGTTTGATTTTATATCTGCTGAGGTCTGTTTTGTCACCAATTATATGATCAGTTTTTGAGAAGGTACCATGAGGTACTGAGAAGAAGGTATATTCTTTTGATTTAGGATGAAATGTTCTATAGATATCTATTAAATCCATTTCATCCAAAAGTTCTGTTAGTTTCACCGTGTTTCTGTTTAGTTTGTGTTTATCTGATCTGACCTTTGAGAAGTTTGTTGAAGTTATCCCCAATCATTGTGTGAGGTACAATGTGTGCTTTAAGCTTTAGTAAAGTTTCTTTTATGAATAGGGTGCCCTTGTATTTGGAGCATAGATGTTTAGAATTGAGAGTTCTTTTTCTTTTTTTTTTTCTTTTTTCTTTTTTCATTCTTTTGAGACAAGGTTTATCTGTGTAGCCCTGGCTGTCCTGAACTCACTCTGTAGACCAGGCTGGCATTGAACCAGGCAGAAATCCACCTGCCTCTGCCTCCCAAGTGCTGGGATTAAAGGCCACCATTGCCTGGCTCTTTTCTTTTTTTCTTTTCTTTTTTTTTTTTTTTGAGAGTTCTTCTTGGTAGATTTTGGATGATTGTTTTTTATATGTTCTTGGATTTGGCTTGTGAGAATTTTATTGAGTATTTTTGCATTAATATTTATAAGGGAAGTTGGTTTAAAGTTCTCTTTCTTTGTTGGGTTTTGTGTAGTTTAGGTAATAGAGTAATTGTGGCTTAATAGGAAGTAGTTGGGTAGTGTTCCTTCAGTTTCTATTTTGTGGAATACTTTGAAGAGTATTAGAATTAGACCTTCTTTGAAGGTCTGATAGAATTCTGCATTAAACCCATCTGGTCCTGGGCTTTTTTTTTTTTTTTTTTTTTTTTTTTTGTTGTTGTTGTTGTTGTTGTTGTGAGACTTTTAATGATTGCTTCTATTTCATTAGGGGTTATGAGACTGTTTAAATGGTTTATTTGATTCTGATTTAACTTTGGTACCTGGTATCTGTCTACAAAATTGTCCATTTCATTTAGATTTCCCAGTTTTTTTTTTTTTTTTTTTTTTTTTTTTGAGTATAGGCTTTTCTAGTAGCATCTGATTTTTTTTGAATTTCCTGAGTTTCTGTTGTTATATTTCCCTTTTCATTTCTATTTTTTGTAATTTGGATACTGTCTCTGTGTCCTCTGGTTAGTCTGCTTATGGGTTTTATCTATCTTTTTGATTTTCTCAAAGAACCAACTCCTGGTTTGGTTGATTCTTTGTGTAGCTCTTTTTGTTTCTACTTGGTTGATTTCAGCCTCGAGTTTGATGATTTCCTGCCTTCTACTCCTCTTCAGTGTATAAGCTTCTTTCTGTTCTAAAGCTTTCAGGGGTGCTGTTAAGCTGCTAATGTATGCTCTCTTTAGTTTCTTTTTGGAGGCACTCAGAGCTATGACTTTTCCTCTTAGCACTGCTTTCATTGTGTTCCATAACTTTGGGTGTATAGTGGCTTCTTTTCACTAAATTCTAAAAAGTCTTTAATTTCTTTCTTTATTTCTGCCTTGACCAAATTTTCAATTAGTAGAGTGTTGTTCAGTTTCCATGTGTATGTGGGATTTCCATTGTTTTTGTTGTTATTGAAGGTTAGCCTTATTCCCTGGTTATCTGATAGGATGCATAGGATTATTTCAATCTTCTTGTATTTGTTACCGTCTGTTTTGTGACTTACTGTATGGCCAGTTTTGGAGAAGGTACTGTGAGCTGCTAAGGAGAAGTTATATTCTTTTGTTTTAGGATAAAATGTTTTATAAATATATGTTAAAACCATTTGGTTTATAACTTTTGTTTCACTCTTTCTCTGATTAGTTTCTATTTCTATTATCTGTTCATTGATGAGAATCGGGTGTTAAAGTCTCCCACTGTTATTGTGTGAGGGTCAATGTGTGCTTTGAGATTTAGTAAAGTTTCTTTTATGAATGTGGGTGCTCTTGCATTTGGAGCATAGATGTTCAGAATTGAGAGTTCTTCTTTGTAGACTTTTTACTTTGATGAGTATGAAGTGTCCTTCCTTATCTGTTTTGATATTTTAGGTTGAACATCAATTTTATTCAATAAGAATGGCTACAACAGCTTGTTTTGTAACCATTGCTTACAAAATTGTTTTCCAGCCTTTTATTTTGAGGTAGTATCTGTCTTTGTCATTGAGGTGTGTTGCAGCAACATGGTTGCTGTTTACATATCCAGTCTGTTAGTTTATGTCTTTTTTATTGGAGATTTGAGTCTACTGATATTAAGAATTATTAAGGAAAAGTGATTGTTGCTTCCTGCTATGTTTTGTTGTTAGATGTGGAATTATGTTTGTGTGGCTATCTTCTTTTTGGTTTGTTAAAAGAATATTACTTTCTTGCCTTTTCTAGTGTGTAGTTTCCCTCCTTGTGTTGGTGTTTTCCATTTATTATCCTTTGAAGGGCTGGATTTCTTGGAAGATATTGTGTAAATTGGTTTTGTCATGCAATACCTTAGTTTCTCCATCTATGTTAATTGAGAGTTTTGGTGAGTATAGTAGTCTCGGCTGGCATTTGTGTTCTCTTAGGGTCTGTATGACATCTACCTTGGATCTTATGGGTTTTATAGTCTCTGGTGAGAAGTTTGGTTTAATTCTAATAGGTCTGTGTTTATATGTTACTTGACCTTTCCCCCTTACTGCTTTTAATATTCCTTTTTCGATTTATGCATTTGGTGTTTTGATTATTATGTGATGGGAGGAATTTCTTTTCTGGTCCTAGTCTGTAGGTCTCTTGTGTATCCATGGGTATCTCTGTTTTTAGGTTAGGAAAGTTTTCTGCTGTAATTTTGTTGAAGATATTTACTGGCCTTTTTAGTTGAGAATCTTCACTAACTTCTATACCTATTATCCTTAGGTTTGGTCTTCTCATTGTGTCCTGAATTTCCCGGATGTTTTGTGTTAGGAGTGTTTTGCTTTTTGCTTTTTCTTTGACAGTTTTGTCAATATTTTCTCTCTTATCTTCTGCCCCTGAGATTCTCTCTTCTATCTCTTGTATTCTGTTGGTGATGCTTGCAGTATGACTCCTGATTACTTTTTCTAGGTTTTCTATCTTTTGAGTTGTCTCCCTTTGTAATTTCTTTATTGTTTCTACTTCCAATTTTAGATTCTGGATGGTTTTGTTCAATACCTTCACCTTTTTGGTTGTGTTTTCCTATAATTCTCTAAGGGATTTTTGTGTTTTCTCTTTAAGGGCTTTTACCTGTTTATCTGTGTTCTCCTGTGTTTCTTTAAGGGGGTTATTTATATTCTTTTTAACGTCCTCAATCAGAATCATGAGATGTGATTTTAAATCCAAATCTTGCTTTTCCAGTGTGTTGGGGTATCCAGAGCTTGCTGTGGTGGGAGACCTGTGTTCTGATGATGGCATGTTGTCTTGGTTTCTGTTGGTAAGTTTCTTGAACTTGCCTTTCCCCATCTGGTTATCTCTGTTGTTAGTTGTTCTTGCTGTATCTGACTGGCACTTGTCTCTCCTGTCGACCTATACGCCCATGCCAGTACTTCTGGAAAACCAGCTCTCTTCTGTGTTCAGGGGGTTGTGGAACAGCCCCAGCTCCTGGGTGCAGATGGCGATTGGAAGGATCCTGCTTCACTGTTTCTTTGCCCTGTGTGCTCCTAGCCCGAGCTACTCTGGAAAGTTATTGGAGAGAAAGTGGAAGGTCACCTCTGAGCCCAGGAATGAGAACACTCCTTGGAGATCAGTTCTTTCTTGGCAAGACCCATGAACCTATAACAAACTTTATATTTTCACATTACCTGTACATTTATTTGATACGTAGAATTAGAGGAAGTTAGAATTTGTTTTGTATGTGAATTCATTTTGAACCATTATTTTTAATATTAATATACATATAGGCATGCTTTTCTGTGTTATTGTTTGTGAATATTCTTATGGGTGGCTGGGGGTGAGGGACAGAAGAGAGGTGGATTTTTGGAGCTGGAGCTATCAGTAGTTTTGAGTCAGTCAGTATGGATGCAGGAACAAAACTTTGGTTCTCTGGAATAGATGCAAGTGCTCTTGTCCATGTAGGCGTTTCCACATTCCCGAGAGTAAACTTTTCAAAGTGTAGATGCTTTCAGTTAAACATATAATTAAAAAAATACCTTAAAAATGAGGAGAATCCTCATAATCATTACATGCAGTGTATTTCTTCCTTTATCTAGAGTGAGACAATATTGTAAAAGGGGGAAAGCTTTTTCTCTAGTTAATAGGTGTAGTACTACAGAGCTATTTTTTATTCCTCAAAGAGACTTACATGTTTCTGAAGAAATAGCTAGGCTATTTAATGACACAAACAGGCTTATTAGGAAATCTTTAATGAGTAGTGCGATTCCAACATTGAGTTTACTCTAAAGAGGAGAGTTAGTTGCTACAAATACAGTGTTCAGTTAAAGAATGGTTTGCAGGAAATTGTAATGTTATATGCAACTTCACTTTTATGATATATATTAAATTACAGTAGTGACAAAGTAGATTAAGCACCTCATGAAGTTATAATCTGAAAAGAACCTCATACTTATTGCTTATGTGTTCTTTTTAAAAAAGTTTATTTATTGAAAATGGAAGTAAAAACACTTTATGATAAAATTAAAGATTTACATAGAAAATATTTCAGATAAACACATTAAAATTGACAATTTTCATGGAAAATTAAGGAGTAAAGTGGTAGACATGTAAAACATTTCTAAATTAATTGAAATATGGGATAGAAACATTTTATCATAGAATATTAGAACATAGAAGATTTAGGTGGAAAATATTTCTGATAAAATTGTAGAAAAATGTAGAAAAACATGTTAGAATTGAAGATTATCATGGAAAATTTTATATAGATATAATAATGTTAGGCATAAAAGTATTCCTAAGTTGATTAAAAGTGGAATATAAACATTTTCTGATAAACTTGAAGATTTACATGGAAAATATTTCAGATAAAATTGTAGAAATATATAGAAAAACATGTTAAAATTAAAGATTATTGTGGAAACTATATAGATAAAATGATAGGCATAAAGATAATTCTAAGTTGATTGAAGGTGGAATTATAAACATTTTGAGATAACATTGAAGATTTTCGTGGAAAATATTTCTGGAAAAATTCAATAAATAAATAGACAGACATTAAAATGGACTATTTCATGGAAAATTTTACATAAAGAATGGTTGATGTAAAAACTCTAAATTAATTGAAGGTGGAATTAGAAACATTTGTGATAAAATCAAAGATTTACAGCCAGGCGGTGGGGGCACACGCCTGTAATCCCAGCACTCTGGGAGGCAGAGGCAGGCAGATTTCTGAGTTCAAGGCCAGCCTGGTCTACAGAGTGAGTTCCAGGACAGTCAGGGCTATACAGAGAAACCCTGTCTTGAAAAACCAAATCCAACCCCCCCCCAAACCCACACCAAAACAACAATAACAACAACAAAACCAAAAAAAAAAGCTTTACATTGGAAACATTTCTGATAGAATAGGTGAAGTATATAGAAAGACATATTAAAATGATGAAAAATAATGCAGATAAAATGGTAGACATAAAAGAAATTACTAAATCAATTAAAGGGGGAATTACAAACATTTTCTGATAAAACTGAAGATTTACATGAGAAATATTTCATTAGTCTATGTCTTTTTATTGGGGAGTTGAGTCCATTGTTATGAGATATTAGGAGGTAGTGATTGTTGCTTCCTGTTATTTTTGATGTTATTTTTATGTTTGTGTGGGTATCTTCTTTTGGGCTTGTTGGAAGAAGATTACTTTCTTGTTTTTTCTAGGGTATAGTTTCCCTCCTTGTGTTGGCATTTTCCATCAATTATCCTTTGTAGGGCTGGATTTGTGGACAGATATTGTGCAAATTTGGTTTTATCATGGAATATCTTGGTTTCTCCATCTATGATGATTGAGAGTTTTGCTGGGTCTAATAGCCTGGGCTGGCATTTGTGTTCTCTTAGGGTCCGTATGAGGTCTTCCCAGGATCTTCTAGCTTTCATCGTCTCTGATGAGAAGTCTGGTGTGATTCTTATAGGTCTGCCTTTATAAGTTACTTGCCCTTTTTCCCTTACTGCTT
Source organism: Apodemus sylvaticus (assembly GCF_947179515.1). NCBI lineage: Eukaryota > Metazoa > Chordata > Mammalia > Rodentia > Muridae > Apodemus > Apodemus sylvaticus. The sequence continues at coordinate 24,428,933 of NC_067483.1, read as the reverse complement.
TCTTTCTTTGTTTAGTGCATTTGGTGTTTTGATTATTATGTGCCAGGAAGACTTTCTGTTCTGGTCCAGTCTGCTTGGAGTTCTGAAGGCTTCTTGTGTGTTCATGGGCATCTCTTTCTCTAGGTTAGGGAAGTTTTCTTTTACTATTTTGTTGAAGATATTTACTGGGCCTTTAAGAGGCAAATACTTGCTCTCTTCTATACCTATAATCCTTAAGTTTGGACTTCTCATTGTGTCCTGGAGTTCCTGGATGTTTTGAGTTACCAGCTTTATGCATTTTGCATTTTCTTTGACTGTTGAGTCAATGTTTTCTATGGTATCTTCAGCACCTGAGGTTCTTTCTTCTATCTCTTGTATTCTGTTGTTGTTGCTTGTGTCTATGACTTCTGAGTTCTTTCCAAGTCTTTCTATCTCCAGAGATGTCTCACTTTGTGATTTCTTTATTGTTTCTACTTCCACTTTTAGATTCTAGGTGGTTTTGTTCAGTTCCTTCACTTGATTGTTTGTGTTTTCCTGTAATTCTTTAAGGGATTTTTGTGTTTCTTCTTTAAGGGCTTCTGCCTGTTGACCCATGATCTCCTGTATTTCTTTAAGGAATTTTTGTGTTTCCTCTTTAAGGGCTTTTACCTGTTGACTGATGTTCTCCTGTATTTCTTTTTTTTTTTTTTTGTCTTTTTTTTTATTTGATATAATTTATTTACATTTCAAATGATTTCCCCTTTTCTAGCCCCCCCCACTCCCCGAAAGTCCCGTAAGCCCCCTTCTCTTCCCCTGTCCTCCCTCCCACCCCTTCCCAGTTCCCCGTTCTGGTTTTGCCAAATACTGTTTCACTGAGTCTTTCCAGAACCAGGGACCACTCCTGCTTTCTTCTTGTATCTCATTTGATGTGTGGATTATGTTTTGGGTATTCCAGTTTTCTAGGTTAATAACCACTTATTAGTGAGTGCATACCATGATTCACCTTTTGAGTCTGGGTTACCTCACTTAGTATGATGTTCTCTAGCTCCATCCATTTGCCTAAGAATTTCATGAATTCATTGTTTCTAATGGCTGAATAGTACTCCATTGTGTAGATATACCACATTTTTTGTATCCACTCTTCTGTTGAGGGATACCTGGGTTCTTTCCAGCATCTGGCAATTATAAATAGGGCTGCTATGAACATAGTAGAGCATGTATCCTTATTACATGGTGGGGAATCCTCTGGGTATATGCCCTCTCCTGTATTTCTTTAAGGGAGTTATTTAAGTCTTTCTTGAAGCCCTCTATCAGCATTATGAGATATGATTTTAAATCCAACTCTTGCTTTTCTGGTGTGTTGGGGTATCTGGGACTTGCTGTGGTGGGAGAATTGGGTTCTGATGTTGCCATGTGGTCTTGGTTTCTGTTGGTAGGGTTCTTGTGCTTGCCTTTTGCCATCTGGTGCTAGTTGGTATTCTTGTCTCTGGCTGGAGTTTGTTTTTCCTGTGGGCCTGTAAGCCTGTGTCCTTACTCCTCTGAGCTCAATAGTGAAAGCACTGCTGGGTGATCTCTCTCTCCTGGCAGGCTATGCACAGAAGACTGTGGAGTTTCCTGGCTCCCCAATGTAAATAGTTGTGGGCAGAAAGACTTCCTTCCCAGCTGCTCCACTGATCTTAGGCCCTGTGTGCTCCTAGCTGGGTCCCCTCTAGAGAGAAGGTGGAGATCTCACTCTGTGCTCAAAAGTGAAAGCCTGCTGGGAGATCACTTTGCTATGCACAGAAGGTTGTGGATTCTCCTGGCTCCCTGGTGCAAATGGTGGTGGGAAGACTTCTTTCCCAGCTGCTCCACTGATCACAGAAGGTTGTGGAGTCTCCTGGCTCCCTGGTGCCTGCTTATGTATTCTTCATTCAACATAAGTTAGGATAGTTTCCCCATATCTTTTAAATACAACCCTACTCAAATCTGCAAATAAACCCAAATCCTTAACACCAGCTTTCAAATGCTGGATTTTATCTCAATAAATCAGGCAATTTAGTGAGTTTAATTTGAAATTTCTACAGAAATAATTTTGAATCATACTGGTTTAGTTTTACAACTGTAATATCGAAGATGGAATCAAAGCTTTCTTCACAGAATTTGATATTTACATAAGCATATTCTCTTACACACATAGTGTTGGAGGAAACTCAGTGCTAGATGCCTCCTCCAAACAGTAGAAATGCATGAATATCATCAGAGCACTGTAGATAATCTAGCACCACCTCTTCTTTGACATTCATTGTACTGAAGTGATAATTAATTTTATTTTAAAACCAAAGCATGTTTAAATTTGACCTGGTTCTCTTGTATCTGCAAATATCTTTAAACCTAAAATTTCATGTAACATAGCCAGTTACATTTTCAATCATTTTGTCTGTAATTATTTTTGTGATGACAGTTTTTGCACCTAATAGATATAGTCTATCAGGTCTGTAACTACATGCTAATCATTCTCCAATCTATTATATATTCATTACTACCTCCTCCAACTTACAGAATTTTCAAGTCTATTTTATACATTTATATATATATATATATATCTTGTTTCTCTCTACATATCTTTCTTTTTCACTTTTTCACTCTCTTGTCTCTTTTTCTTTCATTTGCTCTTCCTCTGTTCTCTCTCTCTCTCTCTCTCTTTCTCTCTCTCTCTCTCTCTCTCTCACACACACACACACACGCATACACACAAACATTCATGCACACCCTGTTTGTGTAAGTGGTGTTTATCTCTGTGTATTTTCATGTATGTGCAAGTACATGGAAATTGGTGTAGCTACTAAAATACAGCCTCAATGTCATTCCTTAATCGTGTTATTCTCCTTTCTTTTTGAGACACTGGCATGGAAATCACTGATTATGCTGGGCTGGCCAGCCAGTAAACCTCAGGGAGCATCCTGTCAGTAATCTTCCTAATGTTTAGATTTTAAATGTTTGCTAATATGTTTACCGTTGTTGTGTTTTAATGTGGGTTGTTATGACCAAATCAAAGTCCACATATTTTCATTCAACACACTATTGATATATTTATAGCTCCATGTCTTTGCTACATTTTGTACCTCCCTTTTCATTATAATGAAAAATAAGTGCACTTGAGCACTTTTGCCAATAGAAAAATCATGTAAGTAATTCCATTGATGAAATCCAATCACAAAAACAATTGTTAGTAAAACAATTGGGATTAGAGTATTTTTTTTTTAATATTCAGGCTTCTTCCTTGAGAGATATTAAAACTATTGACAATACAAAGTGCTTGAAATTAAATTTAAAAGTGGATACTTCTAAACTGAAGAGTTATGAAAAAATAAAGCAATATGAAGGAATAATATTAGTAAAGTTTATTAGGAAATCACAGGTGAAGAAGGTAGCTATTGCCCTGTCAAGTGTGTATAAATATGTAAACATTATGAGGGTCACTAAGGAACAATGGTAAGAAGATCATAATTCACAAAGTAAAAAGATATGTGTTTCTCCTTATAATGGTAATGGGGGTCTTTCTTAGTGTCTTAGTCAGGGTTTCTATTCCTGCACAAACATCATGACCAAGAAAGAAGTTGGGGAGGAAAGGGTTTATTGAGCTTACACTTCCATGTTGCTGTTCAACATCAAAGGAAGCCAGGACTGGACCTCAAGCAGGTCAGGAAGCAGGAGCTGATGCAGAGGCCATGGAGGGATGTTCCTTATGGGCTTGCTTCCCCTGGTTTGCTCAGCCTGCTCTCTTATAGAACCCAAGACTACCAGCCTAAGGCTGGCACCACCCATAATGTACCCCCCCCCCCCCACTAATTGAGAAAATGCCTTACAGCTGGATCTCATGGAGGCATTTCTTCAACTGAAGCTCCTTTCTCTGTGATAACTCTAGCCTGTGCCAAGGTGACACACAAAACCAGTCAGTACACTTATTATCCCTGTCATTATATACATATTATATATAACTATTATTTATTGAAAATTTCTTTCTAGAAACATAGTTTTAAATTGATCTTATGGGGCTGGAGAGATCGCTCAAAGGTTAAGAGCACTGGCTGCTCTTCTGATGGCCCTGTTCAAATTCTAGCAACCACATGGTTGCTCAACCATCCATAATGAGATCTGATGTCCTCTTCTGGTGTGTCTGAAGACATCTACAGTGTACTTACATATAATAATAGATAAATCTTAAAAAAACCCACATTGGACTTTAAATTGATCTTATTAAGTGCATTATAGAAATTCCTAATACAGAATATTTTATAAATTAGCGTGTACATTAAAACATTTTTGTCCTCTATTAATTTTTAAAGTATATAAAAACAAATGCAGAAAAGGTCTGTAAAATGGCTTATGAAATATCTATATCATAAATAATATGTTAAGTTTATTTTGAAAATTTACATAGTTCATCTAAAGTGATAGTTGATTTAAGCATTCTTGGATATTCAAATATATGTCATACCAAGGAAGTCCTGTATTTATGACTGGCATAGGTTACATGTTTTCCAGCTTGCTATTGACCCTATTATATGATGTTGATTTGCCTTGGAAACATTTAGAAGATTGGAACCTGCATATAACTTAGGCATATGATACAACCTTAAGACTATTATCAAACTGGAAAAATAAAACTTATTTTAAGAGTTAAAAAATACAATCAAATACTTAAGCAGTATACCCTGTATCTTACCTAAAGTCTGGAGAAGTCCACACAAAACTGATGATTAGTTTTGTGTATTAAAACTGTATTTGTCTGTATTAAAATTTAATACAGACAAGACTGTATTAAAGAAACATTTTTTTAAAAAATATGTGCAGGTTATGTTAAGCCTGATTATATACTATTCAGAACTAAGTTGTATCCTGCCAAGAGATTAAATGGAAAAATGTCTCTTTTAACAATCTCAAATGACTAATTGTTTAGAATTCTAATCCAAATCTCTGCTGTCGTATAAGGAACTGAATCTACTTGGAAACCATCACACACATACACACACACACACACACACACACACACACACACACACGGATGCCACACAAAACTTTAAGATTAAAGAGGAAAATAGACTTTAGTTCTTTTTTTTTTTTATCTTGGTCAAAGAATGATGTGTGTTTCTAAACAGATGAAATAATATTTAAATGATTTTGAAATATTAGGCTGACGAAATGGCTGAAGTATTGATACAGTCAAATGTTTTCCTAACTGCCTCATGCTCAGTCTCCTCAGTTCTTCTCTGACCTCTCCTATTTTTTTTTTTTTTTGTTGTTTTTTGGATTTGGTTTTTTTGAGACAGGGTTTCTCTGTGTAGCCCTGGCTGTCCTGGAACTCACTCTGTAGACCAGGCTGGCTTCAAACTCAGAAATCTGCCTGCCTCTGCCTTCCAGAGTGCTGGGATTACAGGTGTGCTTCACCACTGCCCAGCTGACCTCTCCTATACTAACCCCAGCCTTTCTACATTAAGTTGGCATTAACTTTCAGCTTTTACTCCATACTTCCCTCCACTTATATTCAAAATTTTTAGTTCTTTATCAAAATACTCAATAATACTACAGAAACAAGCTAAGAAAGAGAATTCTCAATTTTTCAGATTTCTGCTTTTGGTGATTAGATACTTGGATGGTTTTGGCTACTTATACGGGAATGTAAAAGAACTACCCTGTCTTTTTAATCAAAGAATTTAAGAACACAAAACCTCACTTTAAAAAAAATAGTTGTAAAGAAACTGCCTGAATTTCAAAATCATCCCATCAACAATTTTTGAAATCAAAATATGGTTTCCAAGCTGTACCTACTGATAGAAATTGCATTCTGCTTATCAACTTCTTCACTTTAAAATAACCAGTCACATAGAAATATGAGGCCAACCATTGGACTGAGCACAGGGCCTGCAATGGAGGAGCTAGAAAAAGGACCAAAGGAGTTGAAGGAGCTTGCAGCCCCATAAGAGGAACAAGAATATGAACAAACCAGTACCCCCAGAGCTCCCAGGGACTAAACCATCAACTAAAGAGTACACATGGAGTTATCCATGGCTCCAGCTGCAAATGAAGCAGAGGATGGCCTTGTTGGACATCAAACGGAGGAGAGGCCCTTAGTCCTGAGAAGACTCAATGCCCCAGTATAGGGGAATGACAGGATGGGGAAGCAAGAGTGAGTGGGTTGGTGAGCAGTGGGAGGAGGGATATGATAGGGGGTTTTCAGAGGGGAAACAAGGAAAGGGGATAACATTTGAAATGTAAATAAAGACTATATCTAGTAAAAAAAGAAATAGGAGGCCATGTTCTCCTCCCCCACCTCCCAGACAGGGTTTCCCTGGCTGTCCTAGAACTCACTCTGTAGACCAGGCTGGCCTCGAACTCAGAAATCCACCTGCCTCTGCCTCCCAAGTGCTGGGATTACAGGTGTGTGCCACCATGGCTCAGGAGGCCATGTCCTGATCACTCAGAGTAAGTCACAGGACATTTTTGGCAATAGGAATAAAAATTCACAGGTTTCTGCAGAGTGTTTGCATTCAGTCATGATTTATCACAGATAGCACTATTCTGCTGAAGTAAAAATTTTGTCTTGGCAAAATACTGTCAGATGTGTGGTCATTTTCTTGATATTAAAGTCCCATTTCTAATAATTCTTTAATACTCTGGATGATGAACAACTACTACTATACAAAAACCACTTACCAATATTTAAAATTATGTGAAGTACAATGTACCTTATAAGAATTTTGGTATGTTTCACTTTCAGTGTCTCTGATGAGTCATGATAAAAACATAAATTCTCAGAATATGTCTATCACATAAAACTCTTCTAACATAGAATTTATATTGTGTGTTTTACATAAAATTGGAAGATATACATGATTTGTAATCTTCATTGTCTTCTTGATCGGATTAAGAAATTTAAGACTCTTGTAGGTTTCTATGATGGTGTTTCTAGAAACAAGTAGATTACTAAGGCCCTCACCTAAATCCTTTGGTATTTGATTCATATTTGGAGGTGATGCCTGGTAGAAGCAGTAGGAAAATGGGAGCAACCCCCTGGGTATCATAATCTCCATGCTGTTCTGTTCTGTCTTTCTGATGCCTGTTTGCTAGACTGTGAATAGCTCTGCTCTGTCATGAATTCTCACCCTCCTTGACCAAGACCTCTGAAACTGTGTGCTTAAATAAATGCTCACTCCCTGAAATAGTCTATAAGCCATTTTGGTTATATTCACACATACAAAAAGAAATACACTTCACCTTGTGTGCTGATTTAATGGAATCAAATTTATTGTCTACTGTTAAGAGGAAATGAGAAGAAAAAGATAGACTTTAACTTTTTATTCTTTTGATTTTTCACTGCTTGGGGTGCACAGCCAAAGCCTAATGAACATGAGTTTCATTCTTTGACAAAGGCAATTACAACTCATTAGAATGTCACTACATGTTTTTGTTTACTTTTTTTTGCTCTCTTTACTCTTAGCATTGAAAAAGTTTTCTCTAAACTCAAGCAAAAAGTATCACATGCACATATATTTCTTTTTTCTTCCATTTTATTCTGTTTTCTATTTTAGATTGCTACTATAATCCCTGTTCATCAAAGATAGAGGATTATATAATTTTATTAAAGTAGATTCAGCTGTCAACTGTGTATAACATGTTCAAATAGCTTTTATGGTACATGTCTTATTTAGGTGTCAATAGTATAATTCTTTCAGTGAGACCCCCCCCTTTTTTTTACAGTATAATAAGTTTTATTTTAAAACATGTCTCCTCATTGAGTGTTTGCAAATGGGCTTCCCAAGCATTACAGTTGTTACAGCACCAAGAAAACCACACTTAATACAGCATCAAAGATGTTCTGCCCCAACCTTAAAAAAATAGTGAGAATTTGAAGATGCTTTAGTAATAAAGTAACATGAAAAGATTTACTTCTCTTGTATCAAAAAAGTTACTCATAGGCCGCCTGTTCTTTCTGCTGGTGTAGACACTTGGCGGATCTGCCACAGTGAAGAAACCATCTCCTGATCCATCCTAGAGAACCCCCTGAACTCAGAGCAGTTGGTAAGAACCCCCTCCCATCTCTGGAGACTTAAAGCTGATGCTGGGGGCCTTTCCCATTCTTTTCCTTCCTCCCCTTCTGCTGCTGAATTTAAAATTATATCTCATGATGATGATAGAGGACTCCAAGAAGGACATGAATAGTTCCCACACAGAACACAGGTAAACAAGTAGAAACCCTTAAAGAGGAAACACCAAAACCCCTTAAAGAATTACAGGAAAACACAAACAAGCAAGTGAAGGAATTGAAAAACCATTTAGGATCTAAAAGTGGAAGTAGAAACAATAAAAAAAATCCCAAAGGGAGACAACTCTGGAGAGAAAATCTTGGAAAGAAATCAGGAGTCATGGGTCCAAGCATCAACAACAGAACACAAGAGATAGAAGAAAGAATCTCAGGTATTGAAGATTCGATAGAAAACAATGACACAACAGTCAAAGAAAATGCAAAGTGCAAAAAGCTCCTAACCTAAAACATCCAGCAAATCCAGGACTCAATGAGAAGATCAAACCTAAGGATTATAGATATAGAAGAGAGAGAAGATTCCCAACTTAAACAGTGTGAGTAAATATCTTCAACAAAATTTTAGAAGAAAACTTTCCTAACCTAGAGAAAGAGATGCCCATGAATATACAAGAAGCCTTCAGAACTCCAAACAGACTGGTCCAGAGCAGGAATTCCTCCCGTCACATAATAATCAAAACACCAAATGCACTAAACAAAGAAAGAATATTAAAAGCAGTAAGGGAAAAATGTTAAGTAACATATAAAGGCAGACCTATCAGAATTACACTAGAAACTTTGAAAGCTAGAAGATCCCGGGCAGATGTCATACAGACCCTAAGAGAACATAAATGTCAGCCCAGGCTACTAAACCCAGAAAAACCCTCAATTACCATAGATGGAGAAAATGAGACATTTCAAGACAAAACCAAATTTACACAATATCTTTCCACAAACCTAGCTCTATAAAGGATAATGGGTGGAAAATACCAACACAAGGAGGGAAACTACACCCTAGGAAAAGCAATAAAGTAATCTTTCAATAAACCCAAAAGAAGATAGCCACACAAACATACTTCCACTTTTAACAACAAAAAGAACAGGAAGTAATGATCACTTTTCTTTAATATCTCTTAACATCAATGGAATCAATTACCCAATTAAAAAAAAAGACATAGACTAACAGACTGGATATGTAAACAGGACCCAACATTCTGCTGCTTACAAGGAACCCACTTCAGTGACATAGACAGTCACTACCTCAGAGTAAAGGCTGGAAAACAATTTCCCAAGCAAATGGTCCCAAGAAACAAGCTGGAGTGGCTGTTCTTATATTGGATAAAATCCACTTTCCAGCAAAAATTGTCAAAAAAGATAAAGAGGGACACTTCATAATGGTCAAAGAAAAAAATCTACCAAAATGGACTCTCAATTCTGAACATCTATGCTCCAAATGCAAGAACACTCACATTCGTAAAAGAAACCTCATTAAAGTTCAAAGCACACATTGCATTCCACACAATAATAGTGGGAAACTTCAACACCCCACTCTCAGCAATGGACAAATCATGAAATCAGAAACTAAACAGAGACACAGTGAAACTTACAGAAGTTAGTAACCAAATGGATCTCACAGATATTTATAGAACATTTCATCCTAAAACAAAAGAATATACCCTCTTCTCTGCACCTCATGGTACTTTCTCCAAAATTGACCACATAATTGGTCACAAAACAGGCCTCAACAGATAGAAGAATATTGAAATAATTCCATGCACCCTATCAGATCACTATGGTCTAAAGCTTGTTTTAAGTTCAAACAAAAACAACAGAAAACACACATACACATGGATGTTGAACAATACTCTACTCAATGATAACTTGGTCAAGGAAGAAACAAAGAAAGAAAGACTTTTTAGAATTTAATGAAAATGAAGACACATCCTACCCAATCTTATGGGACACAATGAAAGCAGTGCTAAGAGGAAAACTCATAGTGCTAAATGCCTCCAAAAAAAAAAAAAAATGGAGAGAGCTTACACTAGCAGTTTGACAACACACCTGAAAGTTCTAGAACAAAAAGAAGCAAATACACTCAAGAGGAGTAGATGGGAATCATCAAGCTTATGGCTGAAATCAATCAAGTAATGTTTGGGTGGTGCCCAAACATAATATTTTGTTTTAAATTTAACGTGTTTTAAATATAAACTGTTATTTCAGACTGTATGTTTGAATATTTACCCCCCCAACCGGACATTTTTTTCTGGTAATTATTAGGGTGGAGTCTAGTTATGGGAAGATAATACCTGATAGGACTTAAGGTTAATAGCTCAGATTATTTCCTCTGTAGTTAATGTCCCCCAGTTCAACGAAGATGGAACTAAGGTGCCTCACAGTTTTCTTGCTAATACAGTAAGCTTTTATGCTTCCTTTACTGTGGTCAGAACTATGCCTTCAAATCATGGTCAAAAACTAAAGCTGTCCTCAATTCACTTGCTTTGTGTCAGGTCAAAGTGACAAAAAAATCAATTAACACACACACACACACACACACACACACACACGATTTATAATTCAGACTTTCTGTACTTTTGTGCACATACCTACATATTTACATACACACACTGTTATATTTAAACAAATATTCTCGTATATTATATAGTATTTTATATGACACTTCTGAGCTCCCTATAATAAGAATTTACCTTTTAATTTTAGTGTAATCATTAAACAAAACATACACTGAAGACATGGACTCAATGTGAAAGGGACCATTCCAAATCATGATGATTTTAATGGATCCAAATGAAGCTTTGGAAATTAAACTCATTGGCAGCTTTCATATTTATTTTCATAGTCTCTCCTTTCTAATGTCTGGGGCATGTGGTATGTATAAGTTAAGTGAAATGACACTAAGATTCACGATTAACTGCTGTGATATACAGCAATCAGTATGCAAAAATTAACTGGGCTGAATATAATATATTTAGAACCCTCAAGGGTATTGTCTTATTATCACAACTCTAAAAAAGTAAAATGTGAAATGTGAAAAGGATTTGTACTCTATAATTAACAAGAATCTTGGATTCCAAATGAAAAAAAAATGACAAAACTCAAATGTTATTGGAAGAAGAATCAGTGTTCTTAGCTGATGCTCACAAGGGGCATAAGGGCAGCTATAGCCTGGTTACCATGGTGCCTCTTGTAGCTGTCCACCCTCTGTCCACTTTTTTTCCATCTGGGCTTGGCTTTCTCTTTCATATTTCAACAACAGTGCTGAAACACACATTGAATCTTAAGCCATTTCCATCTTTCTGCCTTCAGAATAACAGAGTCACGCTGATGCTAGGGTACACAGCGTATGCCCATGAGTCAGCTTGTGGTTATAAGTTTTTATAAACTTTGACTGACTTTGAAATCCATATTTTTTGACAGCATAAAATTATACTTTACAAGCTTTCCCTACACATTCAACATGTTCAGTCATGGCCTTTAAATAGTATACTACCTCTGCCAATTACCCTTTTGTACCCCAACTATCCCATAGTAAGTAAAAAAATTTTTTTGAAGTGTGGACTAAACATATAAACATGAATACAGAAAATGGTAACATTCATTAAGTGTATAAGTTTAAACCACATAAACTTGTTTTTGAGACATAAACAGACATTATCATTTTATAGAAATTTCCTGTACATTGTATTTTAAATATTTTACTGTAATAGCAATCTGAAAAGGAAGTCCAGAACTGAGATGGTCAGATCCTTCCCTAGAAAATATGCAGCATGTATGGGTTATCTGCATGTGTTGGTAAATGTGAGGAGAGATTAAAATTATTAAACCAAATGGAGCATGATGGAACACAGTCCTGTCTACATGACACATGTGAATCTACTACCTACAGTCAATTGTAATACTTTGGATTCCAATAACTCTGTCAGTTACTGTGATTAATTTGATTGAAAGAGGTCTGACAAGATCTGTCTGCTGTGTCTCATTTGAGAAACTGAAGTAATTTATGGGTCAGCGTCACATAGTGAGATGAAGTCATTGGGTGGTAATGATTTCAACCAGGATCCAAGCAGTAAGACAGCTGAAAACACCATTAGCCATTACAGAGAATCTTAACAAGTCAAACAGCTTTCTCCAGTTCCTGAAGTAATTGAACCAATTTGCTGTTTACTGTGAAACTCAATCCCACTACAACAGAATGTATTGGCAATTGCACTGCTACTCATGATTCTTAAGGAAGACACTAAGAAAAATTCTCGAGCAGTGGCTGCTCCAGCTGAAGGGCCATCAGCAGTGGAACCAAGGCGACACAGGGTCCAGTTAGGCCCTGCGCCCACGACCACTGACCTTCGCTGACCAGCCGGGCGGCAAGCAACTGCGGTTCTGCGGAGCCTTTCGCTGCACGGAAGCCACTTCAGAACTCGGCTGCCCGCCAGTCAGGAGAGACTCACCGCCATCTTGATCCCGGGCTCCAGAGATCGGTCAGACTGAGGTACACAAACATAATCCTAGGCCCAACACCGCAGGGGTCTGAGCCAGACGGGCGTTGGCCTGCACCCAGGCCCTGGGCTGTTCGAGTGGCCATCGGGGCGCCAACCCAGCCAGGAGTTTTTTTTTTGCCCCGGCCGGTGCACGCGCCGCCATTTTGCCTACAGGAGCCAGAGTGCTCGGGAGGGCAGAGACTGCTAACAAGCGTAGCCTGAGGCTAACAAAACGGGGGTCTAGGCCCCAAAAGGCACAGGACTGACCCCAAGAACTGGGCGGCTTGGTGGGCCATCTGTGTGTCAACCAGCCCAGGAGGTTATTAGCACAACAGACTCTCCCGGTGCTTTCGCGGAGCGCGGACGCGCACGCCCGCCATCCGGGTCACCTGGCGGACCCAAATAACAGACATAGCCCTAGGGGAACTTTGCTCGGACCTTGGCCTCCCAGGCGTTTGCCTGGACTCAGGGCCCAGGCGACAAGGCTAACCTAGTGTGCGCCAGCCCGGTTGGGGAAATCGGCTGCCCAGCGGAGTGAGCGGAGCACAGGGGAGGTCACAGCAACATTCACCTTCGGAGCTCCCTGGGGGTGCACACGGGTTCCACCTGGTCCACAGACACAATCTGGGGCAAGGCCTCAGGCAGAAGCCCCCAGCTCAACTCTCTCCGCTTCAGATCAGCCTGGGTGGCCGCCACATCTCCAGGTCCCTCAAGAGGCTAGTGGGGGCTTCCGGGCGGCCAGCTGGGAGAAGTCGGTATGCTCCAATAAATCCTGCGGGCCCCAGCGGGAGCCTTCAGGTGCCTGCTTCGGGATCTGAACAGCCTGGACAACAGCACCCTGTCTATAGGCAGTGCAGAGTGTAAGCTGTGCACCAGAGGCCAACGGGGAAGGGGCAGCTTGCACTGGTGAGTCCAGCACTGACAAGACCAAGTAACACCAGTGAGAGCTAGATGGCAAAAGGCAAACGCAGAAACGTCACTAACAGAAATCAAGGCAATATGGCAACATCTGAACCAAATTCTCCTCTACCAGCAAGTCCTGGATACCCCATCACACCAGTAAAACAAGATTTGGATTTAAAATCACTGGTCATGATGCTGGTACAGGAACACATGAAGGACATTGAGGAGAAAATGGATCAAAAGTTAGAAGCCCTTGCAAGGGAAACACAAAAATCATTGAAAGAAATCCAGGAGAATACAAAAGCCAACAAGGAGGAAATGCAAAAAACACTTAAAGAAATACAGGAGAACTTTGCTCAACAGGCTGAGGTCATGAAAGACGAAACACAAAAATCTCTTAAAGAAATACAGGAGAACTTTGGTCAACAGGCTGAGCTCATGAAAGAGGAAACACAAAAATCTCTTAAAGAATTACAGGAAAACACAAACATGCAAGGGAAGGAGCTAAGCAAAACCATCCAGGATCTAAAATCAGAAGTAGAAACAACTAAGAAAACTCAAAGGGAGACAACTTTGGAGATAGAAAGCCTTGGGAAGAAATCAGGGGACAGAGATGCAAATATCAACAACAGAATACAAGAGATAGAAGAAAGAATCTCAGATGCTGAAGATTCCATAGAAACCATGGACTCAACAGTTAAAGAAAATGCAAAGTGCAAAAAGCTTGTAACCCAAAATATCCAGGAAATCCAGGACACAATGAGAAGACCAAACCTAAGGATTATAGGCATAGATGAGAGTGAAGATTTACAACTTAAAGGGCCAGCAAATATCTTCAATAAAATTATGGAAGAAAACTTCCCTAACCTAAAGAGAGAGATGCCCATGAATATACAAGAAGCCTACAGAACTCCAAACAGACTGGACCAGAACAGAAATACTTCCCGTCACATAATAATCAAAACACCAAATGTTCTAAACAAAGAAAGAATACTAAAGGCAGTAAGAGAAAAAGGCCAAGTAACATATAAAGGAAGACCTATCAGAATCACAGTAGACTTTTCACCTGAGACTATGAAGGCTAGAAGGTCCTGGGCAGATCTCATGCAGACCCTAAGAGAACACAAATGCCAACCAAAACTACTATATCCAGCAAAACTCTCAATCACCATAGATGGAGAAACTAAGATATTTCACGACAAAACCAAGTTCACCCAATATCTATCCACAAACCCAGCCCTAAAAAGGATAATAGGAGGACAACACCAATACAAGGAGGGAAACTCCACCCTGAAAAAAGCAAGATAGTAACCTTTCATCAAACCCAAATAAGTTAAGCAATCAAATTTAAAAAATAACGTCAAAAATGATAGGAAGTAACAATCACTATTCCTTAATATCTCTTAACATCAATGGACTCAATGCCCCAATAAAAAGACACAGACTAACTGACTGGATACGTAAACAGGACCCTACATTTTGCTGCTTACAGGAAACACACCTCAGGGTCAAAGACAAACACTACCTTAGAGTAAAAGGCTGGAAGACAATTTTACAAGCAAATGGTCTCAGGAAACAAGCTGGAGTAGCCATTTTAATATCAGATAAAATTGACTTTCAACCCAAAGTCATCAAAAGAGACTCTGAGGGACACTTCTTGCTGGTCAAAGGAAAAATACAACAAGAAGAACTCTCAATCCTGAACATCTATGCTCCAAATGCAAGGGCACCCTCTTTCATAAAAGAAACTTTATTAAAACTCAAAGCACACATTGCACCTAACACAATAATTGTGGGTGACTTCAACACTGCACTTTCCTCAATGGACCGATCAGGAAAACAGAAACTAAACAAGGACACAATGAAACTAATTGAAGCTTTGGACCAATTAGATTTAACTGATATATATAGAACATTCTATCCTAAAACAAAAGAATATACCTTTTTCTCAGCACCTCATGGTACCTTCTCCAAAATCGACCATATAATTGGTCACAAGACAGACCTCAACAAATATAAAAAGATAGAACTAATCCCATGCCTCCTATCTGATCACTATGGAATAAAAGTGGTCTTCAATAGCAACAGAAACAACAGAAAACCCACAAACACATGGAGATTGAACAATACTCTACTCAATGACACCTTGGTCAAGGAAGAAATAAAGAAAGAAATTAAAGACTTTTTAGAACACAATGAAAATGAAAACACAACATACCCAAATCTATGGGACACAATGAAAGCAGTGCTAAGAGGAAAACTCATAGCCCTGAGTGCCTCCAAAAAGAAAATGGAGAGAGCATACATTACCAACTTAATGACACACCTGAAAGCCCTAGAACAAAAAGAAGCTATTTCACCCAGGAGGAGTAGAAGGCAGGAAATCATCAAACTCAGGGCCGAAATCAATCAAGTAGAAACAAAGAGAACCATACAAAAAATCAACAAAACTAGGAGCTGGTTCTTTGAGAAAATCAACAAGATAGATAAACCCTTAGCCAGACTGACCAAAGGGCACAGAGAAAGTATCCAAATTAACAAACTTAGAAATGAAAAGGGAGACATAACAACGGAAACTGAGGAAATCCAAAAAATCATCAGATCCTACTACAAGAGCCTGTACTCAACACAACTGGAGAATCTGGAGGAAATGGACAATTTCCTTGACAGATACCAAATACCAAAATTAAATCAGGACCAACTAGACCATCTAAACAGTCCCATAAAGCCTAAAGAAATAGAAGGAGTCATAGAAAGTCTTCCAACCAAAAAAAGCACAGGACCAGATGGTTTCAGTGCAGAATTCTACCAGACCTTCAAAGAAGAGTTAACACCAATACTCTTCAAACTATTCCACAAAATAGAAACAGAAGGAACACTACCCAATTCCTTCTACGAAGCCACAATTACGCTGATACCAAAGCCACACAAAGATCCAACAAAGAAAGAGAACTTCAGACCAATTTCCCTTATGAACATCGATGCAAAAATACTCAACAAAATTCTTGCCAACCGAATCCAAGAACACATCAAAACGATCATCCACCATGATCAAGTAGGCTTTATCCCGGGAATGCAGGGTTGGTTCAATATACGGAAATCCATCAATACAATCCACTACATAAACAAACTCAAAGAACAAAACCACATGGTCATTTCATTGGATGCTGAAAAAGCATTTGACAAAATTCAGCATCCTTTCATGCTTAAAGTCTTGGAGAGAACAGGAATTCAAGGCCCATACCTAAACATAGTAAAAGCAATATACAGCAAACCGGTAGCCAGCATCAAACTAAACGGAGAGAAACTTGAAGCAATCCCACTGAAATCAGGGACCAGACAAGGCTGCCCCCTTTCTCCTTATCTTTTCAATATTGTACTTGAGGTACTAGCTCGGGCAATTCGACAACATAAGGAGGTCAAAGGGATACAAATTGGAAAGGAGGAAGTCAAACTATCATTATTTGCAGACGACATGATCGTCTACCTAAGTGACCCAAAGAACTCCACTAGAGAGCTCCTACAGCTGATAAACAACTTCAGCAAAGTGGCAGGTTACAAAATCAACTCAAGCAAATCAGTGGCCTTCCTATACTCAAAGGATAAGCAGGCTGAGAAAGAAATTAGGGAAATGACCCCCTTCACAATAGCCACAAACAGTATAAAGTATCTTGGGGTGACTCTTACCAAACATGCGAAAGATCTGTATGTCAAGAACTTCAAGACTCTGAAGAAGGAAATGGAAGAAGACCTCAAAAAATGGGAAAACCTCCCATGCTCATGGATCGGTAGAATCAATATAGTTAAAATGGCCATTTTGCCTAAAGCACTATACAGATTCAATGCAATACCCATCAAAATCCCAACTCAATTCTTCACAGAGTTAGAAAGAGCAATTATCAAATTCATCTGGAACAACAAAAAACCCAGGATAGCTAAAACTATTCTCAGCAACAAAAGAAAATCTGGGGGAATCAGTATCCCTGACCTCAAGCAATACTACAGAGCAATAGTGTTAAAAACTGCATGGTATTGGTACAGTGACAGGCAGGAGGATCAATGGAACAGGATTGAAGATCCAGAAATGAACCCACACACCTATGGCCACTTGATCCTCGACAAAGAGGCTGAAAACATCCAATGGAAAAAAGATAGCCTTTTCAACAAATGGTGCTGGTTCAACTGGAGGTCAGCATGCAGAAGAATGCGAATTGATCCATCCTTGTCTCCTTGTACTAAGCTCAAATCCAAATGGATCAAGGACCTCCACATAAAGCCAGACACTCTGAAGCTAATAGAAAAGAAACTGGGGAAGACCCTTGAGGACATCGGTACAGGGAGAAAGTTTCTGAACAGAACACCAATAGCGTATGCTCTAAGAGCAAGAATTGACAAATGGGACCTCATAAGGTTACAGAGTTTCTGTAAGGCAAAGGACACCATCAAGAGGACAGATCGGCAACCAACAAATTGGGAAAAGATCTTCACCAATCCTACATCAGATAGAGGGCTAATATCCAATATATATAAAGAACTCAAGAAGTTAGACTCCAGAAAACCGAACAACCCTATTAAAAAATGGGGTACAGAGTTAAACAAAGAATTCTCACCTGAAGAACTTCGGATGGCGGAGAAGCATCTTAAAAAATGCTCCACTTCATTAGTCATTAGGGAAATGCAAATCAAAACAACCCTAAGATTTCATCTTACACCAGTCAGAATGGCTAAGATTAAAAATTCAGGAGACAGCAGGTGTTGGAGAGGGTGCGGAGAAAGAGGAACACTCCTCCACTGCTGGTGGGGTTGCAAATTGGTACAACCACTCTGGAAAGCAGTCTGGCGGTTCCTCCGAAAACTGGGCACCTCACTTCCAGAAGATCCTGCTATACCACTCCTGGGCATATACCCAGAGGATTCCCCACCATGTAATAAGGATACATGCTCTACTATGTTCATAGCAGCCCTATTTATAATTGCCAGATGCTGGAAAGAACCCAGGTATCCCTCAACAGAAGAGTGGATACAAAAAATGTGGTATATCTACACAATGGAGTACTATTCAGCCATTAGAAACAATGAATTCATGAAATTCTTAGGCAAATGGATGGAGCTAGAGAACATCATACTAAGTGAGGTAACCCAGACTCAAAAGGTGAATCATGGTATGCACTCACTAATAAGTGGTTATTAACCTAGAAAACTGGAATACCCAAAACATAATCCACACATCAAATGAGATACAAGAAGAAAGCAGGAGTGGTCCCTGGTTCTGGAAAGACTCAGTGAAACAGTATTTGGCAAAACCAGAACGGGGAACTGGGAAGGGGTGGGAGGGAGGACAGGGGAAGAGAAGGGGGCTTACGGGACTTTCGGGGAGTGGGGGGGGGCTAGAAAAGGGGAAATCATTTGAAATGTAAATAAATTATATCAAATAAAAAAAAATGTGAAAAAAAAAAAAACCAACCAAAAAAAAAAAAATAATTTTACCAAAAAAAAAAAAAAAAAAAAAAAAAAAAAAAAAAAAAGAAAAATTCTCTCCTCTGTAACATCCACCCAATGAATTGAGAGTGGAATGAAGGTGATCATTTTTAGCCTTTCACAGTAACCTAGAAATGTTACAATTATGAGAAATTAAATGTTCGGTAGGAGGTGATTACATAAATTAACAAATAATCACTTTAGTAAAACAAAGCAACTTTCCATACAAGAATATACATATTACATTTTTGCAAATGCAATCATCGTGGGAAATTTTCTCAGGACTTCCTTAGAAAATATGCAGCATGCATGGGTTATCTGCATGTGTTGGTAAATGTGGGGAGAGGTTAAGATTATTAAACCAAATGGAGCATGATGGAACACATTTTAATCAAAGCAATATGGAGACAGATATAGGTGGTTCACCCTGAGTTTGATATCAGACTGCTCTAGAGAGCAGATTACAGGACAGTGAGGACTACATGCTACATAGAGAGATTGCATCTAAAACAAACAAGTGGTTTATGTGGTTGGGTGAGCTAAGTATCATCATTTCAGATTCAGCAAGTTCTCCCTTTGTCTAGGACTCTCTTATACTTGGAAAGTATTCTATTCATTTTCTGCCACTGAAAAATAATATGTAACTCAACATGATATTTATTGCCTTAGAAGTTTTAGTTTGGTCTCTGAAAAATGAATCTCAGTCTCATGGAACAACAGTACCAAATATAATCATCATAATGCTTCCTTATCTTCCAAAATAATGGCTGTCTAAAACAATTTACTCATTATTCTAAAAGTTTATTCATTATATAAGTAATCTTTGCTAAGGAAAATATAATAATTTGGAATAGGAATTGGGTGAAGTACAATGCCAAAAGCTCATATTTCATTATTATAAGCAATCACACTGTGCATCATAGAGAAAAATGACCTGCTTTTCTTTTTATTTAAATATTCTCTTATTGTTTGTGTCCTGGATATTTCTTGTCATCTTGTTAGATACACGTAATTAAAATAATTGATTTTGTGAAAAAACCTAGCAGTGCAATGCTTAACAGCCCATATCAGAAAGGTCAGACACCAATTACTGCAATTTTGCATGAAATGAAATGAAAAAGCTGCCCCCTTCACTCCAAGAAGAACAGTTATGATAATCAGAACTTTCATGGGGTTTTCTTTTCAATCAGTACATGCTTTAGCAAATGACTACAGCTCCAAAGCTGAAAGTGTATTCTGCTCAGACCTGCAATTACGGTCATAAAGAACACAAGTTCTTTCAGAACACTGTTTTTGTGCTTGAAAAGATTGATTTTGGTTGTCCATAATTTCTGTGTTTTCTGACACTGTGTTTTGAATGTTTCCAAAGTTCAGCCCTTTTGATTTTGCACTCAGTGTGTTGTCCCTTTCCTGAAATGTCCCTTTCTCATTTAGATAGTCTAGATGTCAGCAATAAAATCTAACAAAATTAAATTTGTATTGCAACTATGAAGCTATCTTTAAACACAATCTGCAGAAAACATCATTCACTTTGAAAGTGTCTTTATTCTAAATAAATATATTTTCCTATAAAATACACTTTGAGAAATAAACTTATCAATGAACCAAGATATGAAATAAATATTTAATTCTTAAAGAATTTAATGAAGAATGTAAAATTTTAAATTTAGAGTACACAGACATAAAATTTGCTAACATAATTTTATAGGGAACTGAACACCATAACCTACCACTATGCTTACTCAAAAAATATAGTTGGAAATGGTCAAACACCAGAGTTGGAAATGAAAACGAATCTATTGAGTAAGAAAGAAAATATAGAGAAAGTATGGACTAACGAGTTACTAAAGATGAAGTGACTTATGTTCCCTGCTATTATCTTTTTTTTTTTTTTTTTTTTTTTTTTTTACTATCTAGTTGTTATACTCCTGGTCCACTCTTTGACAATTTCTCATCACATTCTTCTTCCCAAGTCTCCAAGAGGATGTTCTCACCTTCCCCCAACCCAAAAAGACCCCCCTCCTGTCCCTGGGGCCTTAAGTCGATCACAGGTTAGATGCTTCTTCTATTACTGAGGCCAGACCAGGCAATTGTCTGCTGTATATATATCGGGGCCTCATATCACCTAGTGTATGCTGCCTGGTTGGTGGTTCAGTGTTGGAGAGATCTTGGAAGTCCAGGTTTGTTGAGATAGCTGGTCTTCCTATGAGGTCACCCTCATCCTAAACTTCTTCTAGACTTTCTCTAATTCAACCACAGAGGTCCCCGGCTTCTGTCTATTGGTTGGGTGTAGGTATCTACATCTGGCTCTTTCAGCTGCTTGTTCTGCCTCTCAGAGATCTGACATGCTAGGCTCCTGTCTGTAAGTACGCCATAGAATCAGTAATAGAATCAGACTTTGGTATTCTGAAAAAGGCTTACAAATACTGGAAGAAGTGAGTCAGGCTTTAAGCAGAAGCAAGAAGGTAGTATGCTTGATTACTGTTGGTATAACAACTTTGATTACATTAATAGCTAGCATCACTGCTTCTGCAATTGCTTTGACACAATACGTTAAGACAGCTACTTTTGATAATCATTTAGCAAAAAATATTGCTGTGAGTATTCAAGAAGATTTAGATAGGTGTTTGTAACAATGATTGATGCTCTTTATGATACTATTCAACTTATTGAAGAAGAGGTTCAGGGTTTAGGATTAAGAAGCCATTTCATCTGTCATGCTAAATATCAGTGGATTTGGGTTAGCTCAAAAATTTACAATGACAGTCACTATAATTGGGAGAAAGTTCAAAGACATAGGGTATTTAGCATAATTATGATACTTCTCTGGATGCTTTAACTTTGCATAATGTGATTATGAATTTAAAGAATACTGTTCTGATGAATTATCCATGACTTAAGATCAATATTTCCATCTTGTTCAAGTTTCAAGAATAACTTTTATAGCTTGATCATGTTAGCTATTCTTGCCCTGAGAATACGTTTATTCCTGCCCATTATGATAAAACTTGTCTTTAACAACATCAACATGCTAGCAGCCAAAATACATGGTGTATTAGTTTGGGTTCACTAGAGTCACAGAACGTATGGATAGTCTTTATATAGTTAGGGAATTTGTCGATGACTTACAGTCTATAGTCCAACTCCCCACAATGGTCAGCAGCAGCTGTGGATGGAAGTCCAAGGATCTAGCAGTTTCTCAGTCCCACGAGGCAAGCAGGCAAGGAAGACTGAGAGAACATCTTCCTTCTTCCAATGTCCTTATATATCTCCAGCAGAGGGTGTAGTCCAGATTAAAGGCTGTAGGTCTCCAACATAGGGTGTGGCCAGATTATTTGTGTGTGGGTCTCCAGCAGAGGGTGTGGCCCAGATTAAAGGTGTGTGTATCCATGCCTTTAATCCCAAATGATCTTGAACTCAGAGATCTCCTTGTCTTAGCCACTATGCTTCAAGATCTCCATACCAAGATCCAGGTCAGAAACTTATCTCTCTGAGCCTCCACGTTAGGATCATAGGTGAGCCTTCCAATTCTAGACTGTAGTTCATTCCAAATATAGTCAAGTTGACAACCAGGAATAGCCACTACACATGGCTTGAAACTAAGAAAGTGTGACCTCCTCCTGCCCACTGTTCTCAAGAATAGCAGCCAGCAAACTGATCCGTCAGCCTCCTGAAGAACAAGAAGAACTGGTTTCCAGCCTTCAGGGGAGGGGCTTGGTCTGCCTTTGTTGGTGGGGAGATTTGAACCAGAAGCTGTGTGTTTTTGTGTCTCTCCATGTGTTTTCTCTTGCCCCCTTTCCAATACCCATCTCTCCTTCTAGAGAACCTGCTGTTAGAATGTATGAGCTGGACTCTACAAGAAAGGATCTCCAGACAGAGTTATTAGTTTGACAGGCTGCAATCAAAGACAGGTAAGATTCTGCACAGTGCCTTACCAATCTAAGATAGAAATGAACTGCTTTTAAAAACACATATTCCAAGATGGGTAAGGAAAGTATTCTTGTCGGAACAACCTAAGATAGATGCAGTCTTATTTATAAAATAAAAAAGAAGGAGGTGTAGAGAGCTCTTTGGGACACTTCCAGAAATTTGGCAAGAATTTGGCATTGGGCCAGGACATGGAAGTAGGCTCAGGCAGGAATTTGACATTGCCTAGGACAAGGAACTGGGCTCAAGACTTTGTCTCGACAAGTTCCTGAATACCACTGGACATTGTTTATTGCCTTGTTTGATTATTTGTCTTTGATCTAAGAACTGGCCATAATTTTTTTAATAGATATATTCTTTACTTACATTTCAAATGTTGCCCCCTTTCCTGTTTCTCCCCTCCCCCCAAAATCCCATAAGCCATCTCCCCTTCCCCAATCAACCCTTCCCTGCTTCCCTGTCCTGGTATTCCTCTATACTATGGCATCAAGTCTTTCCAGGACCAATGGCTTCTCCTTCCTTTCATGTCTAACAAGACCATCCTCTGCTGCTTATGTGTCTGGAGCCATGGGTAACTCCATGTGTACTCGTTGGTTGTTGGTTTTGCCCCTGGGAGCTCTCAGAGTACTGGATGACTCATATTGTTCCTCCTGTGGCACTGCAAACCCCTTCAGCTCCTTGGCTCCTTTCTCTAGCTCCCCCATTGTGGGACCCTGTGAGCACAGTGATCACAGGCTGAGAGTGTCACCCTCTGTATTTGTCATGCACTAGGAGAGCCTCCCTGGCGATAGCTATATCTGGCTCTGGTCAGCAAGCACTTGTGGGCATCAATAATAGTGTCTGGGTTTTGTAACTATAGAGGATGGATGGTCTTTCCATCTGGATGGTCTTTCCCTCAGATTCTGCTCCATCTTTTGTCTCTGTATCTCCTTCTGTGGGTATTTTTCCCTCTTTCTACAAAGGACCCAAGGATCCATACTTTGTTCTTCCTTTTACTTGGACATCATTTGATATGTGAAATGTATCTTGGGTATTCTGAGCCTCTGGGCTAATATCCACTTATCAGTGAGTGCATATCATGCGTGTTCTTTTGTGATTGGGTTACCTCACTCAGGATGTTATTTTCAAGTTCCATTCATTTGTCTAAGAATTTCATGAATTCATTGTTTTTAATGGCTGACTAGTACTCTCTTGTTTATATATACCACATTTTTTTTGTATCCATTCCTCCATTGAGGAGCATCTGGGTTCTTTCCAGCTTCTGGCTATTATAAATAGGGCTGCTATGAATATAGTGGAGCATGTGTCTTTATTATATGCTGGAGAATCCTCTTGGTATATGCCCCAGAGTGGTATAGCAGGGTCCTCCAGTAGTATTATAACCAGTTTTCTGAGGAACCACCAAACAGATTTCCAGAGTGGTTGTACCAACTTGCAATCCCACCAGCAGTGAAGGAGTGTTCCTTTTTCTCCACAACCTCTCCAGCACCTGCTGTCTCCTGAGTTTTTTTTTTTATCTTAGAGAACTGGCCATAATTTTTGGATGTACCTAGATTGATATAAAAGCAGACTGGGAAAAATGAAGGTGCTTCAGTCTCAGCACTGGCTGGAGTCATGTTATAATATTGTCTAATTGTCTTTTTCTTTTCAGCCCTTACTCCATCCCTTGAGACCCTGTTGACTGACTGAGTTGGTTTAGTCAAAAATTGTATATTAAATGTATGTTAATTGGATGTAGACTTTTTGATATCTCTGCACATGATGATATTATGGCATGCTTAGAACCAGTTTATCCTCTTCACTTCTTGAAAAAAATTTTTTTTGTGGTGAAAAACATTCCAAATGCTATTCCAAAGCCATATCCAAGCACATTTTCTATGTCACTCATGGGAAATAAAACTAAAGCAAAGAATGATTATTTGAATAATATGTCTCAAAGGATACAGTCCACACAACATTTGATGTCATATTTTAAATATTTATTAAATAACACAAATATTCAAAGTAATCATAAAACATAAGAATAATATTGTAGGTATCAGCACACCTGACCTCAAATTAGACCATAAAGCTTTAATGACAAAGATAAACTGATTGTAACATAAAAAGAGACAGACCAATTGAGCAGAATAGAGAACTTGCAGATAAGCCAGTAGAATTATGGATATCCAAGTTTTGACAGGGTAGAATAATGCAAAGGAAAAAAAGATAGCCTATTAAATAAAGGGCATGGGTGAAACTGTACATCTACTATCTGGAGAGATGTTCCAGTTGGTAAAGGTGTTTGCCATAAGGCATGAAAACGTTCATTTAAACCCTGAAATTCACAGTAGGGCCAGAGAACTGACTACTCTTTTGACCTCTACATTCATGTTGTGGTGTACTTGCTCAAACATGCATATCCAGAGACATACAATAAGTAATCAAATAAATGGTATAATGTCTGACATCTTTAAAATACCAAGTTTAAAGGATAACATAGATTTTCCTGCCACATTGCCATCCACTCTCATCAGACATGGAGTCTTCTGGGGGCATACCCACCTGCCAAGAGCAGTCTGCTATCCAGGAGGACACTCATTCTCATGACACCTCTACCCACATTAATTAAACCTGAGAGTCATGAACCATACAGAGCTTTGGATCCTGAAACATAGAGACCTGTTGATCCAGAACCATGTAGCACAAGGAAAGAAGCCTGCCACATGAGGATCATAGATGTTAAATTTCCTCTCAATACCTACAACAACAGAAATATCCAGGGACCAAAAGATCCAGATGGCGAAAGAACCTT
This sequence comes from Apodemus sylvaticus, assembly GCF_947179515.1. Lineage (NCBI taxonomy): Eukaryota > Metazoa > Chordata > Mammalia > Rodentia > Muridae > Apodemus > Apodemus sylvaticus. The sequence goes on along the minus strand of NC_067483.1, from coordinate 24,403,321 downwards.
GAAAGAACACGACGAATGAAAACCAGGTTAATATGACACCCTGAGAGCACAAGCTACCTTATTCCAGTAAGCTCTGGATATCCTAATACAAACAAAACACAAGAAAATGACCTTAAATTTACTCTTATAAAGATGATGCTGCCTTTAAAGATGAAATGAATGAATTCCTTAAAGAAATCGAGGAAAATACAATTAAACTGGAGATAAATAAATCCCTTAAGACCATACAGAAAATACAAGTGCCCAGGTGAAGCAAAGAAATACAACCATGCGAGACCTGAAAATGAAAATAAAGAAAACTCACTGTAGGAATCTTAGAGATAGAAAACTTAGAGAAGAGAACAGGAACAACACATGAAAGATACAATAGAAGAAATTGACATACAATTCAAAGAAAATGTTAATTCTGAAAAACAATCCTGACTCAAAACATCCAGGAAATCTGGGATACTGTGAAAAGACCTAACGTAAGAATAATAGAAATGGGAGGAGGTGAAGAGTCCCAGCTCCCAAGGCACAGAAAATATTTTCATGAAAATCATAGGAAAAAATATGTTTCCAAACCTAAAGAAAGAGATGCCTATAAACATGGTTGTCTTCTGGGAGGCCCAACAGCTGATTCAGAAAGATGCAGAGATCCACACGCAAATATTGGATGGCATTTGAGGACTCTTATGGAAGAGTTGTGGGAAGAGTTGCAGACACCAAAGGGGATACAAACTCCACAGGAAGACCAACATAGTCAACACATCTGGACACTTGAGGGCTTGACCTAATGCTCTTCCCCTCACTAACATATGCTGCAGATGTGCAGCTCAGTCTTCATATGGCTACAGAAGAACCACAATGGTGATATACCTATGGTTGTTGCCTGCCTCTCTTAATAGTTCCTTTATTTTGGATATTTTTTTCCTGCCTCATTTGGAAAAGTAGCCCTTGAAGAAATTTTATGTGCTAGGTCAGGGGATGCCCAGTGGTACCTCCTAGTCCCAGAGAAAAAGAGGGTGGTAAGGGAGGGACTTTGGGGTCTATGGACTGGGAAAAAGGACATTGATCAGGATGTAAAATGAAAAAAAAGTAATAAGTAAGTAAGTAATAAACAAAGCTATCCATTGTAAATGGAGAGCAAAGGATTGAGTGTTGACTGTATTTTCCTTATAACATTAAGTTAAATGTCTTTTCAACACCTAAAAATAATTCAGTGACTATTTATGAACTAGCAATCCATGGGTGAATCAAGCATAAAATAAATATATGGAAATGTTAAAACAAGAAGTGATTTTTATAAATGATAGTTTCATAAGTATTTATTATATATTCTTCATACTATTTTCTTTGCTATCTTATACAATGTAGATTTTTAAACTAAGAATGGAGTAGTCAGAATATACTTTATTTAAAAAGATAATAATTAGCTACCATTCCAATTGTCTGGACGTGTAGTACATCAAATAGTGTTCCAATTTTAATTTGCAAGAAATATTACTTGCAAATGTTACTTTACATATTTTACTTCTTTGTTCATTATTAGCTCACAGAAATGCTAAACAACTGTGAAATGGAAACTTAATTGTGAAATTGCCTCAACCAAACTGTATTCTGAGCATGTTTTGCTTCCAATTTTCTTGAATTTGAATTTAAGGCAGGTGTTCTGTGTCCAATAACCCTTGCCAGATGGGGCTCAATTGGAAAAGAAAAGTAGCTGAATATGTGTATGGGAGCCCATCAGCAGATTTTCTATGTGGTTACTGTCTCTGGTCTTGCTTGAATTCCTGCTCTGACATCCTTGAATGATGGACAGTGATTAGGATATATAAGCCAAATATAACATTTCTTCCTCCTGTTGCTTTAGTACTTTCTTGTTTAGATTTGCAAATGTATTTCATTATATTTCTTCTCTTTTTCTCCATTCAACACCACCACAAGTTGTATATCCATTCCTTCTTGTCTCCAAATTAATTTTTCCTTTTCCCCCATCAATTGCTATTATGAGCATGTGTGTGTGTCTCTGTTTTATTACATATAATCTGATGAATCCAATCATATTACCCAAGTTGCTTTTGGTCATTGTTTTATTACAGCAATAGAGAAAAAAATACTAGAACATATAGCACAAATAACTTTGTGAATGACATTATGTAAACAATAGACTGCTTTGTGTAGATGAACCAATATTATCACAAATGATCTTTGAGAAGAGAGAAGAGACAGGAGCTCAAAGATGAACAAGAATATGAGATATCAGATTTGGCTGATTTTGGAGGTCATAAGCTAGGAAATAAAATTGAAGTGACAATGGTTGGAAAGTCTAGGAGAAAGCTTTTTCCATAGATACTATGTAATGATGGCTTGGCACAGACTCAGAATTTCTGATCTTTGTAAATGATAATATATTAGACAGTAACATAACAGCAACAAATGTTTAATGACACAGAAAACTAAAAGTGAAATATGAACTCATTTTCTCCAAGGAATCAAAACATTTAACCCAGGACATAAGATCATTTTCATGAAGGGTTAAGACAATAGTTTAAAAAAAAAACTAATATCACTACCTTTTGATTATAAAGACTAAAATATAAAATTATTTAACAAACAATACCTCTAAGTTTATTATTTTTACATTAATAATCAAAGACATGTTTCTGTACATAAGTTCTGCTCCAACTTTTAAATTTTCTTATGTCATTGTTAGGATTGTTTAAGATACGTTGCCTTTTGTCTTACAAATCAGTACATTATAAAATATAGGACTTAATTAATCACCTATAAGTCAAGTATATAATAAAAATTTTATTACAGTGTTGTTCAAGTGTACCTCATTGTACACACTGTACACATTGTACACGCTGTATACATTGTACATGTTGTATACACTGTACACACTACACACATGCGCGCGCGTGCATGCACACACACACACCACCACCACCACCACCACCACCACCAATCTATGCTGTAGGAAAAGTTCTGTGGACCAGCCATAGAATAGTTAGCAGTGAGACTATAGAACTACATATGCTGAAATGCACATTTGATCATAGGCCATAGGTCTCTTGTTTGAAGCAAATTTATACAACCATGCAATAGTTGAAAATTTCCCTTCTCTTATGTGTCTGTACTGAAATTAGACTATAAGGGAAATCCATGATATCAAGAACAGGATTCAATATATTAGAATGTTAAAGTGTGCCACAGAGAGCCTGGGCCAGTTGCTCAGAATCCATGCATTTGCTGTAATCAAGAACCATAGTAAAGTGTCTTGCTTTTTCTTTTTCTTTTTCCTTTCTTTTTTTCTATATTCCTTTGTTTACATTCCAAATGATTTCCCCTTTCCCGGTTCCCTCATCCCCATATGTCCCATAAGCCTTCTTCTCTCCACCCATTCTCCAATTACCTCCCTCCTTTTTCTCTGTCCTGGTACTCCCCTACAATACTGGATCAAGCCTTGTCTTGCTTTTTCTTAACTTGCCTACACACTGAAGTAACCCAGCTGAAGCTATGTCATAGCAATGAAACCCTGAGATAAATACAAGCAGTGTACATGGTAGCTGTTGTGATTTCTAGTATATGCTAATGATAGCTAGCACAGAAGAGGGACCAAAAATCCATTCCTCAACTCTATGCAGTTGTCTAAGAAATTCAGTACAAAATGTATTCTGATTAAACACTACTAGGGCACTAGATATACCAAATCTGATCTACATCTGTAAATGGCAGCCACATCTCCATGCTCAATCAAAGAAAATCACTATAGTATATTTTACAATAAAAACCAATTTAAGTCTCCAATGATTGTCTAAGGTAGGTCCAGCCAGGAGTGCACAGGGCATAGGAGTGGTGGAGCAGCAGGAACAGGGTTCTTCTGGTTAGTATCTGCACCTGGGAACTGAGGTTGTCCTACAGTCCTTTGTTTATGGGTCCCATCAGGGGAGAGCTGGTCTCCCAGGAGTGCTGACACAGGCTTACAGGCCCACAAGAGGGACAAGCTCAAGCCACAGACAGCAAGACCAACTAACAATAGAGATAACCAGATGGCTAAAGGCAAGCGCAAGAACCTTACCAACAGAAAGCAAGGCTACATGCCATCATCAGTTCTCCCACCACAGCAAGTCCTGGATATCCCAACACACTGGAAAAGCAAGATTTGGATTTAAAATCACATCTCATGATGCTGATAGAGGACTTTAAGAAGGACATAAATAACTCCATTAAAGAAATACAGGAGAACACAGGCAAACAGATAGAAGCCCTTAAAGAGATAACACAAAAATCCCTTAAAGAAATACAGGAAAACACAATCAAACAGGTGAATGAATTGAGCAAAACAATCCAGGATCTAAAAAAGGGAAATAGAAACATTAAAGAAAACACAAAGGGAGACAACGCTGGAAAACCTAGTAAAGTGATCAGAAGTCACACAACAGTTTTCTGCTCATCACAGATGAGGAAAGCCAGCGACGCCCAGGATTTCTGGCTTCCTTGGAATTAACGCAGGAGATGAGGCTGATAGTCTAAAATAGCATGGGTCATTTGGAACAGCTCCTGGATCAAGCTTTACCTGAAGCTATCCCTAGTTCTAGGTTTTTGGGTGCTATCTGCCTGTAAATACAGGTATGGTTTAAAAAAATCCTTCCTAATAGTAATTAGTTAATAATTAATGCATAATAAAGATCTAAATAGAGCTTAAGCTAAAATCTTAGACTATGGGGTCTGTAGCACAACAGGTATATAGTGAAAGGGAGCAAAGTGCTGGTTCAGTTCAAATGTGGCTGTTTGGCACAAGGTCAAACTAGAAAAGTCACGAGACTTACACAGGGTTTTACAGCTGCTAGTAAAGCTCCTTCTTTTCCAATTATTATTATTGTTGTTTGTTTGTTTTTTGAGACAGGGTCTCATGTACTCCAGGCTGGTCACAAGATCATGATGTAGCTCAAGATGAATTTGAAATTCTCCTGCCTCCATCTACTGGGATTACATGTCTAAACCCATTTTTTTGTTTGTTTGTTTGTTTTTTAATGTGGTACTGGGGCTCGAATCCAGGGCTATGTGCATGCTGGGTAAGCAGTCTACCAATTCATTCCCCAGGCTCCACCCACTAATTATTGCTATTCATTGAACTTCTCCACATCCTCAGGGAAGCCATCACTACACATTTCCCTTCTTTTGTCTTTTTTTCTGTAGGAGGATGACAACCATTCCTTTTCTTTTCCAAAATGAAAAGTGGAAGCTCTGAGAGGCAGAAGGTTGACCAAAAGTCACACAGCTCGGTGGCTGTAGAGCAGCTCAAGATCCCAAATGCCCTGTGTGCATTTTGCCCTGTTCCCCCACCCGCCTTGCTCTAACTGCTTCTCCACTCAGGTGGTGCTCAGGGCCTACTGTGGCCTTCCTTCCCAGACTCTGAGTAATTAAAGAGTTGCAGAGGTCACAAGGGGCGTGTGTCGCTATGGCGTGGGAAGGGTCCTTTCTCACTTACAAGTTCAGAACTTCTAAGCCTCAACACAGAACATCATCAACAGAACATATTGAGAGAATAGAGAATCTCAGGCATAGAAGATACTATAGAAGACACTGACAAAATAGTCAAACAAAATACAAAAAGCAAAAAGCTCCTAACTCAAAACATTCATGAAATCCAGGACACAATGAAAAGACTGAACCTAAGAATAATAGGTATATTCATATATAAAGAATAATAGGTATAGAAGAGAGTGAAGATGCCTAACTCAAAGGGCCAGAAAATATCTTCAAGAAAATTATAGAAGAAAAATTTCCTAACATAAAGAAAGAGATGCTCAGAAACATACAAGAAGTCTACAGAACACCAAATATCATATAATAATTAAAACACCAAATGCACACAACAGAGAAAGAATATTGAAAACAGTAAGGGAAAAGGCCAAATAACATATAAAGGGAAACCCATCTGAATTACACCAGACTTCTCAACAGAGGTTCTAAAAGCCAGGAGATCTTGGACAGATGTCATACAGACCCTAAGAGAACAAAAATGTCAGTCTAGACTACTATATCTAGCAAAACTCTCAATTATCATATAGGAACAAACCAAGATATTCCATGACAAGACCAAATTTAAACAATATCTTTCCATCAATCCAGTCATACATAGGATGATGGATGGAAAACTCCAACACAAGGAGGGGAATTACACCCAAGAAAAAAACAAACAAACAAAATAATCTCACAACAAACCCAAAAGAAGAGAACCATACAAACATAATTCCACCTCTAACAACAAAAATAACAGGAAGCATCTTTGTCCCCAGCCAGACAAGACAGGCGACCTCAGGTACTGAGCTATCCCAAGGATAAGTCCTTTGGGGACACAGACAGCCAGGCTGCTGGCTGCCGCCTGCACCCAGGACCTGGGAAAGCAGCTGTTCCTCCTTGGGCCATCCAGGTGCAGGTACTCTGTCCTGCAGAGAAGGTGGAGTCACCATCTTTGTCTCCAGCCAGACGAGACAGGCGACCTCAGGTACTGAACTATCCTGAGGATAAGACCTCTGGGGACGCAGACAACCGAGCTGTGGGCTTCCGCCTGCACCTAGGACCTGGGAGGGCAGAGGTTCCTCCGTAGGCCAGCCAGGCACAGGTTCCCTGCCCTGCAGAGAAGGCGGAGTTGCCATCTTTGTCCCGAGCCAGAAGAGACAGGCAACCCCAGGTATTGAGCTATCTCGAGGATAAGACCTCTGGGGACAGAGACAACCGAGTTGCGGGCTGCCGCCTGCACCTAGGACCTGGGAGAACAGTGGTTCCTCAGGGGCCAGCCAGGCATGGGACCAGTGCCCTGCAGGATCCCCGCTGCCATCTTTGCTCTCTGACAGAGCAGATGGGTAGTACCAGGTTCAGTCCACAGAGACAACCCAAGCATAACATTGGTTGGGGCAGGACACACCAGGGCTCCAACGGCACCCAAAAGGAGGGCAGCACATCAGCAATCTGTGCCAGGGTAAACCCAGCCATCCAGTGTTGTGGAAATAGCCTTATAAGCTCAAAGAAGGTTAAAGTGCCAGCCAGTGACTAGACCAACTAACACCAGTGAGAACTAGATGGCAAAAGGTAAATGTAGGAACGTTACTAACAGAAATCAAGGCAATATGGCAGCATCTGAACCCAATTCTCCATTAACAGCAAGTCCTGGATACCCCAACACACCAGAAAAACAAGATTTGGATGTAAAAGCACTGGTCATGATGCTGTTACAGGAACACATGAAGGACATAAATAAATCTCTTAGAGAAATTCAGGAGGAAATGGATCAAAAGTTAGAAGCCCTTACAAGGGAAACAAGAAAATCATTAAAAGAAATTCACGAGAATACGGGTCAAAAGATAGAAGCCAATAAGGAGGAAACGCAAAAGTCATTTAAAGAAATACAGGAGAAGTTTGGTCAGCAGGCTGAGATCATGAAGAGAGAACACAAAAATTTCTTAAAGTATTACAGGAAAACACAAACAAGCAAGTGAAGGAGCTGAGCAAAACCATCCAGGATCTAAAAACAGAAGTAGAAACAACTAAGAAATCACAAAGGGAGACAATTTTGGAGATAGAAAACCTTGGGAAGAAATCAGGGGCCATAGATGCAAATATCAACAACAGAATACAAGAGATAGAAGAAAGAATCTCAGATGCTGAAGATTCCATAGAAACCATGGACTCAACAGTCAAAGAAAATGCAAAATGCAAAAAGCTTGTAATCCAACACATCCAGGAAATCCAGGACACAATGAGAAGACCAAACCTAAGGATCACAGGCATAGATGAGAGTGAAGATTTTCAACTTAAAGGGCCAGCAAATATTTTCAATAAAATTATGGAAGAAAACTTCCCTAACCTAAAGAGAGAGATGCCCATGATTATACAAGAAGCCTACAGAACTCCAAACAGACTGGACCAGAACAGAAATACTTCCCGTCACATAATAATCAAAACCCAAACTATACTAAACAAAGAAAGAATATTAAAGGCAGTAAGAGAAAAAGGCCAAGTAACATATAAAGGAAGACCTATCAGAATCACACCAGACTTCTCACCAGAGACTATGAAAGCTAGAAGATCCTGGGCAGATCTCATGCAGACTCTAAGAGAACATAAATGCCAGCCAAAACTTCTATACCCAGCAAAACTCTCAATCACCATAGATGGAGAAATTAAGATATTCCATGACAGAACCAAGTTTAATATCTTACCACAAACCCAGCCCTACAAAGGATAATAGGAGGAAAACACCAATACAAGGAGGGAAACTTCACCCTGGAAAAAGCAAGAGAGTAACCTTCTTTCATCAAACCCAAAAGAAGATAACCAATCAAATATAAAAGACAACATCAAAAATGACAGGAAGTAATAACCACTATTCCTTAATATCTCTTAACATCAATGGACTCAATTCCCCAATAAAAAGACATAGACTAATGGACTGGATAAGGAAACAGGACCCTACATTTTGCTGCATACAGGAAACACACCTCAGTGTCAAAGACAAACACTACCTTAGAGTAAAAGGCTGGAAGACAATTTTACAAGCAAATGGTCTCAGGAAACAAGCTGGAGTAGCCACTCTAATATCAGATAAAACTGACTTTCAACCTAAAGTCGTCAAAAGAGACACTGAGGGACACTTCTTGCTGGTCAAAAAAAAAAAAAATACATCAAGAAGAACTCTCAATCATGAACATCTATGCTCCAAATGCAAAAGCACCCTCATTCATAAAAGAAACTTTACTAAAGCTCAAAGAACACATTGCACCTAACACAATTATTGTGGGTGACTTCAACACTCCACTCTCCTCAATAGACTGATCAGGAAAACAGAAACTAAACAGGAACACAGTGAAAGTAATTGAAGCTTTGGACCAATTAGAGTTAATATATATATATATATATATATATATATATATATATATATATATATATATATATATATATATATATATAAAACATTTCACCCTAAAGCAAAAGAATATACCTTTTTCTCAGCACCTCATGGGACCTTCTCCAAAATCGATCATATAGTTGGTACCAGACAGACCTCAACAAATATAAGAAGATCGAAATAATCCCATGCCTCCTATCTGATCACTATGGAGTAAAAGTGGTCTTCAATAGCAACAAAATCAACAGAAAACCCACATACACATGGAAACTGAATAATACTCTACTCAGTGATACCTTGGTCAAGGGAGAACTACAGAAATAAATCAAAGACTTTTTAGAATTTAATGAAAATGAAGACACAACATACCCAAATCTATGGGACACAATGTAAGCAGTGCTAAGTGGAAAACTCATAGCCTGGAGTGCCTCCAAAAAGAAAATGGAGAGAGCATACACTAGCAGCTTAAGGACACACCTGAAAGCCCTGGAACAAAAAGAAGCTAATTCACCCAGGAGGAATAGAAGACAGGAAGTCATCAAACTCAGGGCTGAAACCAATCAAGTAGAAACTAAGAGAACCATACAAAGAATCAACAAAACCAGGAGCTGGATCTTTGAAAAAAAAATCAACACAATATATAAACCCTTAGCCAGACTAACCAAAGGACACAGAGACAGTATACAAATTAACAAAATTAGAAATGGAAAGGGAGATATTACAACAGAAACCTAGGAAATTAAAAAAAAAATCATCAGATCCTACTACAAAATCCTGTACTCAACACAACTGGAGAAGCTGGAGGAAATGGACAATTTCTTAGACAGATACCAAATACCAAAATTAAATCAGGATCAAATAGATCATCTAAACAGACACATAACCCCTAAAGAAATAGAAGGGTCATAGATAGCCTTCCAACCAAAAAAAAGCACAGGACCAGATGGTTTTAATGCAGAATTCTATCAGACTTTCAAGGAAGACTTAACACCAATACTCCTCAAACTATTCTACCAAATAGAAACAGAAGGAACACTACCCAACTCCTTCTATGAAGCCACAATTACGCTGATACCAAAACCACACAAAGATCCAACTAAGAAAGAGAATTTCAGGCCAATTTCCCTTATGAATATCGATGCAAAAATACTCAATAAAATTCTTGCCCACCGAATCCAAGAACACATCAAAACGATCATCCACCTTGATCAAGTAGGCTCCGTCCCAGGGGTGCAGGGATGGTTCAATATACGGAAATCCATCAATGCAATCCACTACATAAACAAACTCAAAGAAAAAAACCACATGGTCATTTCATTGGATGCTGAAAAAGCATTTGACAAAATTCAGCATCCTTTCATGCTTAAAGTCTTGGAAAGAACAGGAATTCAAGGCCCATACCTAAACATAGTAAAAACAATATACAGCAAACCGGTAGCCAGCATCAAACTAAATGGAGAGAAACTTGAAGTAATCCCACTAAAATCAGGGACTAGACAGGGCTGCCCCCTTTCTCCTTATCTTTTCAGTATTGTACTTGAGGTACTAGCTCAGGCAATTAGACAACATAAGGAGGTCAAAGGGATTCAAATTGGACAGGAAGAAGTCAAACTATCACTATTTGCAGATGATATGATAGTATACTTAAGTGACCCAAAAAACTCCACCAGAGAACTCCTACAGCTGATAAACAACTTCAGCAAAGTGGCTGGCTACAAAATCAACTCAAGCAAACCAGTAGCCTTTATATAGTCAAAGGATAAGCAGACTGAGAAAGAAATTAGCGAAATGACCCCCTTCACAATAGCCACAAACAGCATAAAGTATCTTGGGGTGACTCTAACTAAACAAGTGAAAGACCTATATGACAAAAACTTCAGATCTCTGAAGAAGGAAATTGAAGAAGACCTCAGAAAATGGAAAAATCTTCCATGCTTGTGGATTGGCAGGATTAATATAGTTAAAAAGGCCATCTTGCCAAAGGCAATCTACAGATTCAATGCAATCCCCATCAAAATCCCAACTCAGTTCTTCATTGAGTTAGAAAGAGCAATTCTCAAATTCATCTGGAATGACAAAAAAACCCAGGATAGCTAAAGCTATTCTCAACAGTAAAAGAACTTCTGGGGGATTCTGTATCCCAGACCTCAAACTTTACTACAGAGCAATAGTGATAAAAACTGCATGGTATTGGTACAATGTCAGGCAAGTGGATCAATGGAATAGGATTGAAGACCCAGAAATGAACCCACACACCTATGGTCACTTGATCTTTGACAAAGGAGCTGAAAGTATCCAGTGGAAAAAAGATAGCCTTTTCAACAAATGGTGCTGGTTCAATTGGAGGTCAGCATGCAGAAGAATGCGAATCGATCCATTCTTATCTGCTTGTACTAAGCTCAACTCCAAATGCATCAAGGGCCTCCACATAAAAGCTGACACACTGAAACTCATAGAAAAGAAACTGGGGAAGACCCTTGAGGACATGGGCACAGGGGAAATGTTCCTGAATAGAACACCAATAGCTTATGCTCTAAGATCAAGAATTGACAAATGGGACCTCATAAAACTACAAAGTTTCTGTAAGGCAAAGGACACTGTCAAAAGGACAAAACATCAACCAACAGATTTGGAAAGGATCTTCACCAACCCTACATCCTACAGAGGGATAATATCTAATATATACAAAGAACTCAAGAAGGTAGAACCCAGAGAACCAAATAACCCTATTAAAAAGTGGGGTAGAGAGCTAAACAAAGAATTTTCACATGAAGAACTTCGGTGGTCTGAGAAGTACCTTAAGAAATGTTCAACATCATTAATCATTAGGGAAATGCAAATCAAAACAACCCTGAGATTTCACCTCACACCAGTCAGAATGGCTAAGGTTAAAAACTTAGGAGACAGCAGGTGTTGTGGAGGATGTGGAGAAAGAGGAACACTCCTCCACTGCTGGTGGGATTGAAAGATGGTGCAACCACTTTGGAAATCAGTCTGGCGGTTCCTCAGAAATCTGGGCATGACACTTCCAGAGGACCCTGTTATACCACTCCTGGGCATATATCCAGAGGATTCCCCGGCATGCGATAAGGACACATGCTCCACTATGTTCATAGCATCCCTATTTGTAGTAGCCAGAAGCTGGAAAGAACCCAGGTGTCCCTCAACGGAGAAATGGATACAAAAAATGTGGTATATTTACACAATGGAGTACTATTCAGCCATTAAAAACAATGATATCATGAAATTCTTAGACAAATGGATGGAGCTGGAGAACATCATACTAAGTGAGGTAACCGAGTCTCAAAAGATCAACCATGGTATGCACTCACTGATAAGTGGATATTAGCCTAGAAACTTTGAATACCCAAGACATAATCCACATATTAAATGATGTCCAAGAAGAATGGAGGAGTGGCCCCTGGTTCTGGAAAGACTCAGTGCAGCAGTATAGGGTAATACCAGAACAGGGAAGTGGGAAGGAGTAGATGGGGGAAAAGGGGAAAGAAAAGAGGGCTTATGGGACTTTTCGGGAGTGGGGAGCCAGAAAAGGGGAAATCATTTGAAATGTAAATAAAGAATATATCGAATAAAAAAATTAAAAAAGCTATAAAAAAAGAAATAATTCATGCATTCTTCAAATCAACAAAAACAACAGAAAGCCCACATACACTTGGAAGGTGAATAACACTCTACTCAATGATAACTTGGATAAGGAAGAAATAAAGAAATTAAAGACATTTTACTTTACTTTATTTTTTTTTCAGTGTTCCAGACTGTGGTTTTATTACAGCTTCCAAAAAAAAAAAAATACAGAAATTTATGGTCTCACTGCTCTGGAGGTTACAAGTTCACAGTCAAACAGCCTTGGATCTTTATGCAGACTGCAAGGGTCTGTTCCAGACTCTTTCTTCTCAAGTCTATTCATTCCTGTGTTTATTCCTACCTTCCTCCCTCTGAGCACTTTTTTTGAATGGATTTCTCTCTTTAATAACTATCCAAGGTATCCTGGAGGAGGGCACAACATTCATTTTGACTTGATTACCTCTAGGAAGACCCTATCTCCAAATAAAGCCACAATCTCAGGCCCAGAAGGTTAACCATAACCCTTAACCCTAACCCTAACATCAACATGGAAACATTGAAGGGGCATAATTAAAACCAGAATAGAAACTTAGATGCCTTTTATATGCCACACTGAGGTTTATGTACTGAATGTAACTGGTAATTAGATCCTTTTTTTTTTTTTTTTTTAGTTTTGAAATTTTATTTCAATAATATTTGGGAATGCTTATTTGGAACATTGTAGAAATATATAGACAAGGTCAATGTATCTCATTTATATAGTATTTAAAAAAAGAATAAAAATTATCATAAATAATGAAAGTATTCAAGCACTCTTATAAAAAGTCACTTAATGAACTAAACTGAAATGAACTAAACCTCGGTTTTCAGTCCCTGATATATGAAGTTGATAACATTCTTATTTTTATAGAAATATTTATTTACTAACTTGGGAACATAACATAGAGACAAATCTATAGAATGTGTAAACTCCAAGAATAAATGATGGTCACATTTAAAAAATAAAGTAATGATACCAAATAAGACTGGCTGACAAATTACCAATGTAAGGTCAAAGATGTACACTCTAAGAAACATTAACCTGAAAAGAAGGATTGCCATTTCAGTAACTCAATTTTATATGAATACCATTAATTTCTGCATAAAAGAAAAAATAGTTACTTTAGATTACATATGCTGCTAAAGTGTAATATTTGAAAATTTTGAAATATAAACACAATACAACAAAGAGGAGACAATTCTTACATGCAGGTCATTGCCCTCATTGTTACATTGTATTAAGCTAAAGAGAAAGATCAAGACTTTCTTCACCCATCATCTGGATAAGAAGAAAACAAATATAATTAACCTCACATAGCCAACAGGGCAAATGAGAGTTTCCTCTTTGACACTTTGAGTCAGAGGTAGCAGTGTCATGATGGAACCTGTGCTAAGCTACATCCCAAATCTCACCAATACAATGCCAATAGATTTTTTTTTCTGGTAAAATTAAAGAAATATATACAAAACATGTTAAAATTAAAGATTATCGTGGAAATTATACAGATAAAATGATAGGCATAAAGTTAATTCTAAGTTGATTGAAGGTGGAATTATAAGCATTTTCAGATAAAATTGAAGATTTACCAGGTGGTGGTGGCTGCAGCGCACGCCTCTAATCCCAGCACTTGGGAGGCAGAGGCAGAGGCAGACGGATTTCTGAGTTCAAGGCCAGCCTGGTCTACAGAGTAAGTTCTAGGACAGCCAGGACTACACAGAAAAACCCTGCCTTGGAAACAAACGAACAAAAGAACAACAAACAAAAAAAGAAAGAAAGAAAAAGAAAAGAGTTGTCTTTCCTAATGATCCAGGTCTGTAATTCAAGATGCTAGAGATTCTGAGGTCTGAGAGTTGAAAATTAAAGGATTTCATGAGGTTAGTTCATAATCACTCTTAGCAACATAGAATAAGTGCAAAGGGCTGGAGAGATGGGTTCATAATCAGTTCATCAATGTACCTGCCTTGCAAGCATGTGAACCTGAGATCAAATATCCAGAACCCACATGAAGCTGGGCAAGGTGGCATGTTCCTGTATTCACAGGCTCACAGAACCAGAAGGAAGATAAGGACAGAAAAATCCCTGGAAGCTCCAGGGATAACTAGCCTGGTGGTGGCACAGGACCCTCTTTCAGACAAGAATGAAGTTGAAAGCTGCATCCATATTCTGAGATCTTAGATTTCTTTCTTCAGAGACTTGAAGTTCTTGTCAGAGAGATCTTTCATTTGTTTGGTTAGAGTCATACCAAGATACTTTATATTGTTTGTGGCTATTGTGAAAGGTGTCATTTCCCTAACTTCTTTCTCAGCCTGTTTATCCCTTGAGTATAGGAAAGCCACTGATTTGCTTGAGCTAATTTTGTATCCAGCCACTTTGCTGAAGTTGTTTATCAGGTTTAGGTGTTCTCTGGTGGAGTTTTTGTGGTCACTTAAGTATATTATGGTATCATCTGCAATAGTGATATTTTGACTTCTCCTTTCCAGTTTGTATCCCTTTGATCACTTTTTGCTGTCTAATTGCTCTGGGACTGTTTATGTCATTTCTCTGATCCTGACTTAATTTTGGGACCTCACGTCTGTCTAGGAAATTGTCCATTTCTTCCAGATTTTTCAGTTTTATTGTAGCAGGATCTGATCTTTTTTTGGATTTACTCAGTTTCTATTATTATATCTCCCTTTTCATTTCTGATTTTGTTAATTTGGATACTCTCTCTGTGCCCCCTTAGTCTGGCTAAGGGTTTATCTATATGGTTGATTTTCTCAGAGGACCAGCTCCTGGTTTTGTTGATTCTTTTTATAGTTCTTTTGTTTGTTTGTTTGTTTCTACTTGTTTTATTTCAGTCCTAAGTTTGATTATTTTCTGCCGTCTACTCCTCATGAGTGTATTAGTTTCTTTTTGTTCTAGAGCCTTCAGATGAGCTGTCAAGTTCCTAGTGTATTATCTCTCCAGTTTCCTTTTGGAGTCACTCAGAGCTATGAATTTTCTTCTTAGCATTGCTTTCATTGTGCCCTATAAGTTTGGGTATGTTGTGCTTTCATTTTCATTAAATTCTAAAAAGTCTTTAATTTCTTTCTCTATTTATTCCTTGACTAAGTTATCATTGAGTAATGCGTTGTTCAGCTTCCATGTGTATGTGGGCTTTCCATTTTTTTTTTTTGTTGCTATTGAAGCCCAACCTTAATCTTTAGTTATCTGATAGGTAAGGGATTATTTCGGTCTTCTTGTATCTGTTGAGGTCTGTTTTGTGACTTACTCTATGGTCAGTTTTGGAGAAGGTACCATGAGGTACTGAGAAGAAAGTATACTCTTTATATTTAGAATAAAATGCTCTATAGATATCTGTCAAATCCTTTTGGTCTATAACTTTTGTCAGTTTCACTGTGTCTCTGTCTATTTTGTGTTTCCCTGATATGTGCATTGGTGTGAGTGGGGTGTTGAAATACCCCACAATTATTGTGTGAGGTGTAATGTGTGCTTTGAACTTTAGTAAAATTTCTTTTAGGAATGTGGGTGCCCTTGCATTTGGAGCATAGATGTTCAGAATTGTGAGTTCTTCTTGGTAGATTTTTCCTTTGATAATTATCAAGTGTCCTTCCTTATCTTTTTTATTGATGTCAAGAGATATTAAGAAATAGTGCTTGTTGCTTCCTGTTATTTTTGATGTTATTTTTATGTTTGTGTGGCTATCTTCTTTTGGTTTTGTTGAAAGGAGAGTAATTTCTTGCTTTTTCTAGGGTTTAGTTTCCCTCCTTATGTTGGTGTTTTTATCTATTATACTCTGTAGGGCTGGATTTGTGGAAAGATATTATGTAAATTTGGTTTTGTCATGGAATATCTTGGTTTCTCCATCTATAGTAATTGAGAGTTTTGTCGGTGATAGTAATTTGGGCTGGCATTTGTGTTCTCTTAGGGTCTGTATGAGATCTGCCCAGAATCTTCTAGCTTTCACCGTTTCTGGTCAGAAATCTAGTGTAGTTCTGACATGTCCATCTTTATATGTTTCTTGACCTCTTTCCCTTACTGCTTTTAATAGTCTTTGTTTAGTGAATTTTCTGTTTTGATTATTATGTGATGGGAGGAATTTCTTCCCTGGTCCAGTCTATTTGGAGTTCTGTAGACTTCTTGTATGTTCATGGCATCTCTTTCCTTAGGTTAGGGAAGTTTTCTTCTATAATTTTGTTGAAGATATTTATTTCCCCTTTAAATTGTAAATCTTCACTTTCTTCTATACCTATGATCCTTAGGTTTGGTCTTCTCATTGTGTTCTGCATTTCCTGGATGTTTTGGGTTAGGAGCTTTTTGTATTTCATATTTTCTTTGACTGTTGTGTCATTGTTTTCTATGGTATCTTCTACCCCTTAGATTCTCTCTTCTATCTCTTCTGTTGATGATGCTTGCATCTATGATTCCTGAGTTCTTTCCTAAATTTTCTATGTCTAGAGCTTTTTCCCTTTGTGATTTCTTTATTGTTTCTATTTCAATTTTTAGATAGATCCTGGATGGTTTTGTTCAATTCCTTCACCTGTTTGGCTTGTTTTCCTGTAATTCTTTAAGAGATTTTAGTGTTTCCTCTTTCAGGGGTTCTACCTGTTTACCTGTGTTCTCCTGTATTTCTTTAAGGGAGTTATTTATGTCCCTCTTAATGTCCTCTGTCATGGGATGTGATGATTTTAAATCAGAATCTTGCTTGTGTTGGGGTAACCAGACCTGGCTGTGGTGGGAGACCTAGGTTTTTATCATACCAAATAGCCTTGGTTTCTGTTGCTTGTGTTCTTGTGCTTGCCTTTTGCCACCTGGCTATCTCTGCTGTTAGCTGGTCTTAATGTTTTTGACTGTTGCTTGTCTGTCCTGCAAGCCTGTGTATCAGTACTCCTTGGAGACCAATTCTCTCCTCAAGGAATTTGGTGGGTATGGAGAGCTGTGGTACAGTGTCTGCTCTCTGATTGCAGGTGTGTAGGCACTCTGCACAGACCAACTCTCTCCTTTGTGTACATAGCTCTGTGGCCCAGGATCAACTATGGGCAAAGATAGAAATCAGAAGCCTCCTGTCCCAGGCAACCTCTCTGTTCCTGTGTCCTGAAGGTTCCAGGTGGGTTTCTCTGAGCAAAAGCGGCAGTCCTACCTTCACCCACAGGCCTGTCCACACTCCTGGGATACTAGCTGTCTCCCTGCACCACCTTGGTATGGAGCCCTGTGGCATAGGATCTTCTCCAGCTGTGCTCACATGCCTATCTGCACTATTGGGAGGCTTATTATCTCCCTGTGTCACCTAGGTATGGAGCCCTGTGGCAGAAGATCATCTCCCACTGCAGACAGAAACCAGAAGGCTCCTGTCTCAGGGTCAGCATATTTATGTGGGGCAGCATAAATCATTCAATTTTAGTTCAAATCTAATAAATAAAATTCAGGTTTCTGTGATTGTATTTTAATGATTTATATACTTTTTGGACAGATAAAAGTATAAATGACATCATGTCAAGTTCACTAGGCTGATTCGGTTCAAACATGCATGTGTCTATTACACAATTGCCTGAAAATATATAACCAAACATTGATGAGGTGATAAAGAAAACTGTCACATCCTTATGTGGATTAGGGTATTGGGACCTCATAAAGTATGTATTTCCATTTATATTAAACTAATAGAATTTTAGCCAGACATAGGCTCTATTCTTTTTACAGAGCTCTGAAGCCATGTGTCTAATTTCTTAATAATAGACTGTGAGAATTGATTTGTACTGCCTCAAGGCAAATAATAAAACTTTTATCAGGCCCTTTCTGATTTCCTTGAACCAGACAAAGTAGACATTGTACAGTTTCCAATGACTTTTGGTTGTATAGATTGTGGTTTAATCCATTTCTCAGGAAGGCTCTTTGTAAGAATGTTGCTCAGTATCTATAGCTGACTTTTATTTCCTTTATTTGATATTTTCTTATGTTAGTCTAAAATACTTTACATTTTCTTTGCAATTTATTTTCATTTTTAAGTTTTAACTCTTCTATACTGGAATTAAAATGCTGTTGGAAGTCTGACGACAATCTGATTTTCTTGTTCTTGGAAGAAACATAGAAAGGTTCACTCAGATTACGTTAAACTATTTGGTCACTTGGGTGATTACTTATTTATACACTTTGTGTTCAAATGTTGCAAAATATTCAGTAACATTGTGTATACCTACCCTTTTCAAAGCATTTTATCCCCTGTATCTTTGATGTTCTATTCTTTGTTCTATTTGAATACTAATTTCAGTCTTAGTGCCAGCTTCATGAGCATATGCTTGTTTTACTTACTTATTTACTACTAAGAAGAAATTCCCTGATCAAATTAAGAGTAAAGGAATTTATTTTAGTGCAGAGTTGCAGTGTACAGCCCATCATAGTAGGAATGTTGAGGCAGAAGTAGATTACAATGGCTGCTGGTATAATTAAGTAGCAGAGAGTGAGTAACGCCAATGCTTACTTTGTGTTCTCACTTTGATAAAGCTCAGAATCTTAGCCCAGAAAATAATTTAATTCATATTACATAAATATTTGTACTTCATTTATACTAATAAAGATTATTCATTATAGGCATGTCCACAGGCCCAGGTTCTGGAAGATTCTAAACTGAACAAATTGGTGGTTGAAATTGAGATTTGCTGTAAATTTTGCAATGTTTTAAGATTTCATGAGTTTTAAACAATGTTGGAGAAAGCTTTGGCAATGCAGTTGCCTTTGAGCTCTTTATAGTCCTGTAAGTAACTCTTCACCCATGTTCTCATGAATACTCATAAAGAAATTCATTGGTTCACCAAATTCAACTCTAGTAGCATATGTATTTTGATCTATTGTAGAGAGCCTTATTGGCGTGCCATGCCACCTGGCAGGAACTTGACATTGACTAAGGTGGAGTTCCTCTCCCAGCCTTTGAACAGGAACTCCTGCATTAGTCATAATCCCTTCCACCTGGGGTGCAGCTCTCAGACCAATGTGAAGCCCATTGTTCTTCAAGGACCTGTAGTTTCTTGAAACACACTAGCCACTTGTGGAGCAACTGAACTGGTTCTGTGGAGAAGTTTCCAGCCTTTGGGGGAAGGGTTTTTCTCTGCCTATATATTTGGAGTCCTCCATTAAACCTTGAGACCTTGAGCAGCAGGTGTTGTTTTGGTCTTGATCTCTTTTAGCTGCCTTCCCATACATCCCCAGCTTCCCTTCCAGCTAACCCATTCAATATAACTGTGGGCAGTGGAGTCACCTGGCTCTCTGGTGCAAATTGTGATTGGAAGTTTCCTGACCCAGCTGCTCCAGTGATTGTTTGCCCTGAGCTCTCCTTGTTGTTTTCCTTCAGAGAGAAGGTGGAGACCTCACCTCTGTGCTCAGAGTGGAGGCACTGCTGGGAGATTACTCTCTCCTGGCGGGCTGTGCACAGAAAGATGTGGAGCTGCCTGGCTCCCTGGTGCAAATGGCGACCAGAAGGCCTATTTTCCTTATAATAATCATATTTTTTCTATCACTGAAGTTTCTTATTCACTCATCTTCTTTCTCAGCCTGTAGAAAAAATAAATAAGCATTTAATTGTATTTTGGTATATATAAAAGATGCAGAAATTTGGAGATTTGTCAACAGTTTCTGACAACATGTACTAATTATATAGCTTTATTTAATGTTTTCAGTTATATATCATAACAAAGGGTAGTCCATGGCCTCATGCACCTTCACACTCTTTCATTTTATTTTATCAAGTCTTCTTTATCCTAGTGAATTTAGCCCATGATGTCACTTAAGTATATAGATTAAAGTATGCATATTTCTGAATTTTTGTAAATTAAGAGAACACCCTGAACTTTAGCATGAAAGTGTTTCCTTATGACAAGGTTCTGTATCAATCTTTATATCAGGTAATAGTAATAGTCAGCTTACCTGAGAAAACAGTGCCACTGCCTCCTTAACTTCTTGAGCTACATAACAGAATCTAAAATGTAAACTTAGCAGAACTCTAATAAAGCATTAAATGCTTTTCACTGGAACTTAATTTTTATTCTAACCTGTGCCTTGGCACTTAGTGAATGTAAAACCATTTGTCAATTAGATAACTATTATCACCTTTTATTTTCCATATATTTCACTGATAATCAGAATGTGCAAATGGGTGAGAAATCCTCTTGCCTTTGAAGATTTTTTTTTATCTATTTGTTTTGGTATTTCATTACACCTCTTATCATGCACACAGGGCCTTCTAGTCTTCCTATAGATTACTCTCATTACCTCTCTAAATTGTCATCTGAACAGTCTTCCTGCAGTCTGTATTGGGTCACAATGCAGTGACATTCTGTAGCAAACAATTGTAAATTGCTAGACTAGTATTCTCAAGCTTATTTCTTCCATGCATCTTCCATATTGGATTTTTTTCTGTGCTTTAAAGATGTACTTGTTCTACATCTTAAACTTTGCAAAGAATTCCTTAAACTTTAGATTTCTTTGCAACTTTTGCCACTGATTCCATACTTAAGTGATATTTGTTGCTGACATTACAGAGCTAATTGACACATTTGATTGATGTTTTCCCTAGTACCAGAGAGACAATGTCACACTTTTCTCAATCCTCTATCATTTGATTCTGTTTTGCTTTTTCAAAGATTTTTCATGCTCTATGTAATGTTATCATTTATTGTTTGAGGGTTGCTTCATTTTACCAAAGTGTAAGTATACTCAATGACTTTTATTTTCCTTACAATAAACACCTCTCAAAAGTATATGTTCACCATTGTTTACAAAGTAATCATTCAGCAAATATTCAAATGTATGACAAAATGGGTAAATGAAAAAATATGTAGAGTACTTCATGACACAGAACCTATCTAGATTATATATTTCCTCTGCATTATATATAAATAATAAATACAAAATTATGCCAAGATAAAAACTAAAATGTAGCTTCTTCTTTGGGAAAACACCAAATGATGAATGACTTGGTGGTGGAGTGGCCCAGGGGTCAGAATTAGGAGGCCGCGGTCTTAGGTGCAGGGGCTGTGGTTGAGGCTGGTGGGGGGGTCATGGAGGTAAAGTTGAAGAAAAGGAGTGGATCCCCATCACCAAGCTGGGAGGCCTGGTGAAGAACACCTCTTTTCCCTGCCCACCAAGGAGTCTGAGATCACTGACATTTTTCCTGGGTGCATCCCTAAAGGATGAGGTTCTGAAAAATCACACTAGTACAGAAGCAGACTTGGGCTGGCCACTGGACTAGGTTCAAGGCATTCATTCTATTGAGGACTACAATGGTCACGTTGGTCTTGGTGTTAAGTGCTCCAAGGAAGTCGCCACTGCCATCCGAGGGGCCATCATCTTGGCCAAGCTCTCCATTTTCGCAGTGTGGAGAGGCTACTGGGGAAACAAGATTGGCAAGCTCCACACTGTTCCATGCAAGGTGACAGGCCGCTGTGCGCTGGTGTGTCTCCTCCCTCCCTCCAGAGGCATTCTTCTGTGCCCCAGAAGCTCCTGATGATGGCCGGTATAGACAACTACTACACATCTACCAGAGGCTGCTCTGCCACCCTGGGCAACTTTGCCAAGGCCACCTTTGATGCCATTTCTAAGACCTACAGCTACCTGACCCCTGACCTCTGGAAAGAGACCCTATTCACCAAGTCTTCTTATCAGGATTTCACTGATCATCTTGTGAAATCCCACATCAAGAGTCTCTGTTCAGAGGACCCAGGCTTCAGCTGTGGCTACCACATAGGGGTTTTTATACAAGAAAAATAAATAAATTAAGTCTGAAAATAATACTAAAATTTATTGTATAATTATTTCTAAGTTCAAAATATATCACATACCTAAATATATTGACGGTGATTAACCAGTAAGGGTATAATTTGCAGCCAACCCTAAGAAGGGGTATGGTTTTCCACATCCATTTTCCACAATGGCAATAAATGGTTTGGAACTACAGACTGTCTCATTTCATTGAGATTCGCTGTGGGGAACCAAGTCTCCTGTCAAAGGCCTCTCTGTACTTCCAGCCATGATAGCCACCAAGCCTGTCTCCTAGGACTCTCTTGAGCACTCATTCTCCCTGACCTGGCCTAAACCCAGCCTGTGGGCCAAGCTCCCTTCTCAGCTTTGTTGAGACTTCTAGCAGCCCCCAGGTGTCCAAGAGTCTGGGAACTCCATGGCCCCAGTTTCTTCACAGGCCCCGGGTCTCCAAGCCAGCTCCTGCTTCCCATAGCTCAGACAGTGTTTCCCTACCCCTGGAGTGGTGTCCTGGTGCTTCACACCTGTCCTAGCGGGCCTTGTGGGGTAAGCACAGTCAAACACCCTACATTCTTCCTCCCCAAGTGGCTATTCCCTGTGGCAAAGTTGACAGGAGACCCACAACCCTACACTATTATAGTACTTTCAAAATCGAAGTTTGATCCTAATTTCTATTTATATCATATGCACTTGTCCTTTAAAACCAGTTGTGGCCAAAAGAAAATAGGTGGATATATATATGTGGATTTCTAAAATGTTTTCAATGTTAGAATGGCATAAGACATTATTATTAATGTTTGCTAAATGGGGATATTGGAGTAACAAAGCACATCACAACCTATTTTGAAACAAGTCAATGAAATATTAATGAAACCACAAAAGATTTTACACATGTGGTTAATTTTTATTATGAAATATTGTAGACAGAAAATGTGACTCATAACATATGAATCCACAGTTTTAGAAAACAAAAACCATAAACAGAACAGAAGCACTGTGTATAATTCCCTATCAGAGCCATCCTTCAGTTTTTTAATTCTTTAATTTATTTTTACATTCCAGTCATACTGTTCCCCCATTTCCAAGAGAATATCAGAACCTCCCTAACCCCCACACTGGGCCACCAACCAGGCAGCATACACCAGCTGATATAAGGCCCCTGACAAATATACAGCAGAGGACTGCCTTTTCTTGCCTCACTGAGAGAAGTTCTTTAAAAGTAGGTATTAATCTAACTTTTACGTTCCTTGTTTGATGCTACTCTTATTATTTCACTACCTGTTTCTCTAAAAACAAATTATATCCATTTTCTTACTTTCAGAACCTTTATGTAGTCTCCAATTCACTTTTTATTTTGTTTCAAATACTTCAAATATTTTATCAACGGAGGCAAATATCTTCTAGTCCCTTTCACTTTACCTTTGTGATCTATATTATATCTTTAGTACAGATTATATTTAAAAACAATGACGAATATACACATAAGTATACTTTTAAAATATTATACCAATATTTCCTGTCTTAAGTTTGTATACAGTTCTTTCCATTTATTATCTTTCTTGACAATAAATGCTGATTACCCGATGGCTGGACAAATAAAGAATGGGGAGTTATGTCTTCCAAGCAGAGGAAGGAAAGGGAAGAGGAGACTCAGATCAATGAGGAGTATAGAGAATTTGAAGAGGTCCAAAGAGATCATGGAAACACACGTGAATTCCAAACAGGAAGATCATTAATATGCCAAAATCATGGGATATGGTTGGTTATCCAGATTAGCATAGAAAGCTAATACACCCAAGAGGAGTAGAAGATATGAAATCATGAAACTCAGGGCTGAAATCAACCAAGTTGAAACAAAAAGAACTATACAAAGAATCAACAAAAGCAGGAGCTGATTCTTTGAGAAAATCAACAAGAAAGATAAACTTTAGCCAGACTAACCAGAAGGCACAGAGACAGTACCCAAAGTAACAAAATCAGAAATGAAAAGGGTGATATAACAACAGAAACTGAGGAAATCCAAAAAATTATCATATCCTACTACAAAAGCCTATACTCAACAAAACTGGAAAATCTTGATGAAATGGACAATTTCCTAGACAGATACTAACTACCAAAATTAATCAGGATCAGATAGACCATCTAAATGGTCCCATAACCCCTAAAGAAATAGAAGTGGTCATTGACAGTCTCCCAACCAAAAAAAGCACAGGACCAGATGACTTTAGTTCAGAATTCTCAGACATTCAAAGGATACCTAATGCCAATACTCTTCAAACTATTCCACAAAATAGAAACAGAAGGAATATTACCCAACTTGTTCTATGAAGCCACAATTTCACTGATACCAAAACCACACAAAGATCCACCAAAAAAAAAGAGAACCTTAGACCAATTTCCCTTATGAATATCAATGCAAAAATACTCAATAAAATTCTTGCCAACCCAATCCAAGAACACATCAAAATGATCATTCACCACGATCAAGTAGGCTTCATACCAGGGATGCAGGGAAGTTTCAATATACAGAAATCCATCAATGTAATCCACTACATAAAAAAACTCAAAGAAAAAAAACCATGTGGTCATTTCATTAGATGCTGAAAAATCATTTGATAAAATTCATCATCCTTTCATGTTAAAGGTCTTGGAAAGAACAGGAATTCAAGGCCCATACCTAAACATAGTAAAAGCAATATACAGCAAACTGGTAGCCAACATCAAACTAAATGGAGAGAAACTTGAAGCAATCCTACTAAAATCAGGAACTGGACAAGGCTGCCCTCTCTCTCCATATTTATTCAATATAGTACTTGAAGTTCTAGCCAGAGCAATTAGACAACAAAAGGAGGTCAAAGGGATACAAAAAATGGAAAGAAAGAAGTCAAACTATTACTATTTGCAGATGATATTATATATACTTAAGCGACCCAAAAAACTCCACCAGCTGATAAGCAACTTCAGCAAAGTGGCTGGATATAAAGTTAACTCAAGCAAATCTGTAGCCTTCCTATACTCAAAGGATAAACAGGCTGAGAAAGAAATTAGGGAAATGACACCCTTCACAATAGTCACAAACAATATAAAGTATCTTGGTGTGACTCTAACCAAACAAGTGAAAGATCTGTATGACCGGAACTTCAAGTCTCTGAAGAAAGAGATCGAAGAAGACCTTAGAAGATGGAAAATCTTCCAGGCTCATGGATTGGCAGGATTAATATAGTAAAAATGGCCATCTTGCCAAAAACAATCTACAGATTCAATGAAATACCCATCAAAATCCCAACTCAATTCCTCATAGACTTAGAAAGAGAAATTCTCAAATTCATCTGGAATAACAAAAAACCCAGGATAGCTAAAACTATCCTCAACAGTAATAGAACTTCTGGCGGAATCAGTATCCCCAACTTCAAGCAGTACTACAGAGCAATTGTTTTAAAAACTGCATGGTATTGGTACAGTGACATGCAAGTAGATCAATGGAATAGAATTGGAGACCCAGAAATGAACCCACAGAATTATGGCCACTTGATCTTTGACAAAGGAGCTACAACCATTCAGTGGAAAAAAGATAGCTTTTTCAACAAATGGTGCTAGTTCACCTGGAGGTCAGCATGCAAAAGAATGCAAAATGATCCATTCTTATCTCCTTGTATTATGCTCAAGTCCAAGTGGATCAAGAACTTCCACATAAAACCAGACACACTGAAATTAATAGAAAAGAAACTGGGGAAGAACCTTGAGGACATGGGTATAGGGGAAAATTTCCTCAGCAGAATACCAATAGCTTAGGCTCTAAGATTAAGAATTGACAAATGGGACCTCATAAACCTACAAAGTTTCTGTAAGGCAAAGGACATTGTCAAAAGGAGAAAGTGGCAACCAACAAATTGGGAAAAGATCTTTACCAGCACTACATATGACAGAGGGCTTATATCCAATATATACAAAGAACTCAAGAAGGTCGACTCCAGAGAGCCAAATATCCTCCTTAAAAAATGGGGTACAGAGCTAAATAGAGAATTTTCACCTGAAGGATATCAAATGGCTGAGAAGCACCTAAAGAAATGTTCAACATCCTTAGTCATCAGGGAAATGCAAATTAAAACAATGCTGAGATTTCACCTTACAGCAGTCAGAATGACTAAGATCAAAAATTCAGGAGAACACAGGTGCTGGTGAGGATGTGGAGAAAGTGGACCGGCTCCTCCACTGCTGGTGGGTTTGCAAGCTGGTACTACCACTCTGGAAATCAGTCTGGTGGTTTCTCAGAAAACTGGGAATGATACTTCTGGAGAACCCTGCCATACTACTCCTGGGCATATATCCAGATGATTCCCCAACATGTAATAAGGATACATGTTCCATTATGTTCATAGCAGCCCTATTCATAATAGCCAGAAGCTGGAAAGAACTCAGATGTCCCTCAATAGAGGAATGGATACAGAAACTGTGGTTTATATACACAATAGAATACTACTCAGCAATTAAAAACAATGAATTCATGAAATTCTTAGGCTAATGGATGGAAATGCAGAACATCATCCTAAGTGAGGTAACCCAGTCTCAAAAAAAAAAAAAAAAAAAAACCAAAAAAAACCCCCCAAAAAACCACTCATGGTATGCACTCACTGATAAATGGATATTAGCCTAGAAATTTGGAATACTCAAGACATGATTCACATATCAAATGATGCCCAAGAAGAAGGAAGGAGTGGCCCCTGGTCCTGGAAAGGCTCAGTGCAGCTGTGTAGGGGAATACCAGGACAGGGAAGTGGGAAGAGGTGGATTGGGGAATAGGAGGAGGGAAGAGGGCTTATGGGAGGGATGGAGGAGGGGGTATCTAGGAAAAGAAAAATCACTTGAAATGTAAATAAAGAATATATCGAATAAAAAAATTACTGCTACATTTAAAGAATATTAAAGGAGAGTCACTTATATATCATGCCCAACCAAATGGCATGTTATCCATACTCTTAAATTTTATATTCAGGCCTTAAACCAGAAAGTTCCAGAAGGAAAGTGAAAACTAACAATCCCAGGGAACAAAGACAGTTTAGCAAGGGTAGTTTCTCTGAGCTTTTCCTCAAAGGACTGGCATGGGTCAGGGATAGCCTGTAAAAAAACTTGGGCCTGACCAAACTGAGGAAATAGCATTTGAAATTAGTCTAGAGAAAGGAGGCTCCCTATGGATTTTCTGGATTTGCCAAAATTTAAGGAAATTGTCAATTATTATGGAATATATTCACCATTCACAAAACAAATCTTGACTTCCTTTTTAAAAAATTGTTTATTTTATGTATTTATATTTCAAATGCTATTCCTATTCAGAGTTTACCCTATGGAAATCCCCTATCCCATTCTGTTTCCCCCTGCTTCTACCAGAGTGCCTCCCCTCCTACCCACTCATTCTCATATCACTGCCCTGGCATTCCCCTACACTAGGACATTGAGCCTTCACAGGACCAAGGGCCTCTCCTTCTACTGATACCAGACAATGACATCCTATGCTACACATACAGCTTGAGCCATGGGTCCCTCCATGTGTACTCTTTGGATGGTGGTTTAGTCTTTGGGAGCTCTGGGGGTTCTGGTTGGTGGATATTGTTGTTCTTTCTATGGGGTTGCAGACCCCTTCAGCTCCTTCAGTCCTTTCTCTATCTCCTCCATTGGGATCCCTGTGCTCAGTCCAATTGTTGGCTCTGAGCATCTGCTTCTGTATTTGTCAGGTTCTGCCAGAGCCTCTCAGGAGACAGCTATATCAGGCTTCTGTCAACAAACACTTCTTGGCATCTACAATATTGTCTGAGTTTGGTGGCTGTACATGGGATCTTCAAGTGGGGCAGTCTCTGGATGGCCTTTTCTGCAGTCACTGCTCCCCACTTTGTCCCTGTATTTCCTTTAGACAGGAGCCATTCTGGGTTAGAAATTTGGAGATGAGTGGATGGTCCCATCCCCCAACCAGGGGCCTTGTCTAACCTCTGGTTATGCTCTCTACATGTTCTCCCTTCCCATTGTTGGGCATTTCAGCTAATCTCATATCTGTAGGATCCTGAGAGCCTCTTTTCTGGAATCTGGGACTTCCTGGTGGCTACCCCCAGTTTCCCATCCCCCATTGTTGCGCACCTCTGTTCAAATTCCTGACCCTCTGTATATAATTCCTGTCTCCTCTCATACCTGATCCTCCCCCCTTTCCCCTCCCCCTCCTCTCTTTCCTCCCAAGTCCCTCCCACCTTCTATCTTCTGTGAATGTTTTGTTCCCCATTCTAAGAAGGACTGTAGCATCCACATTTTGGTCATCCTTCTTCTTGAACTTCATATAGTCTGTGAATTGTATCTTGGGTATTTTGAGATTTGGGGGTAATATCCAATTATCAGTGAGTGCATACCATGTGTGTTCTTTTTTGAGTCAGTAAAAATGGAATAATCCCCTAAGACTTGGAAGATATGTCAAGAGCAATATTAGAACCTGGGCCAGAGTTACAGTGGGTTTCATCATGGAAAGAAAAGCATAAAGAGATTCCACCCAAAAAAGAAAAAATAGAACTTGAGCCTTCAGTATTTCTATAAAACAGCTGCTAGTAGAAGGTCAATATGCTGAGATAGAGATATTAACTGCATATGACAAATAAAACCTTGATATAATGCCACATAGCAGCTGTAAGTGCCTTGGACAAGATTGAAGAAATAGGAAACAAGACTTGAGCCATGTACTCAAGTTGTGCAATGCTTAAAAGAATCATTCACTGACTTTTTACAAAAATTAACTTCTGCTGTAGATAGAAAGTTGTCATATACATTATTTTAGGATGCATTCATTTAATCTTTGGCTTGTGCAAATGCTAAGGCTAATGCAAACATGTGATCATACCACTGAGTAAACGATCAGCATCTATTGATGAATGGATTAGGAATATGATCGGTGTTAGAGTTCATGAGATAACCTTAATAGGAGAAGCCATCTGTAGGTATTATGAGAAAAGCCAAACTCACAAATGTCCAAATTATGGTGAACAGACTCATTTCAAAGAGTTTACAAAGAAAACCAAATTGAGTCCTAAAGAGAACCTATGCCATCTCATGTATGAAAAAGATGTGTCAAAGGCTAAACAGATAAATGGGATAACCTATTATCAAAAATCCCACAGGGGAACATTTTGTAGGCCCCAATACCAAATTTAAATCAGCCTATTCAGGGAAACAGCAGATCTGCTCATCCACAAAACAAATACATAATATTGTTTTAAAAATGGACACTAAAACCACAGATATCAAAACCAATACCATTTCAATAGATAAAGCAAGCAAGCAAACAAACAAACAAGCAAAAGTAGAAGCCAAAAACTAAGTATTTTGCCAAACTTTGCTAGATGATCAAAGGCAAAATCTTAAGGTCTTAGTAAATAATACTTGATTTGAAGGAATCCATATGTAACCATATGTAGTTGTAACCATAAACTTTCCAAGATCATGACCTCCAGATTGGCCTTTTCAGAAGATGATATGCAATTTCAAGGAGTTCAACTTTATCTCAGGTAAAACCAAATATAACATGACTTAAATGTATATAGTGAAGTCAAATAGGAAAAGTAAAGACATATGTGACTGACATAGCCATGAATTAATGGGGAAGAGATCTAATACAACAATGGAAGACACCAAATACCATTCTGCCAACTTCAGGGACAAGCCATAAAATAAGAAATATTCCCAAAGAAAATATTAAAGAATCTTATCAACAACAGTCACAGTGTTCAAATTGTCCATAAACAGAAGAGAACAAAAGTGTACTCTCCAATTTTATACTGGACAGAAACTGCTGATTAATCAGCAACAGTCTGACCACTGAGGTGGTTGACTTACCAACCTATTGGATTGAACAGTGGTCTGTGACAAAAGAAAAAATTATAGGCAATAGAACATTTGGTCCAAGTACAACTGGAGGCTCAATATATAGAAGAGTCCACCAGCCCATCGAATTTTCTGATATTTGTCAATAAAAGGAAATCTGGCAAATGGAGATCTCAGAGCAATTAATAAAATCGTTCAGGTAATAGGTTCTTTATAGCCTGGAATCCCACTGCCTTCTTTGTTACCTAAGAAATGGCCTGTCATAGCGATTGATCTACAAGTTTGTTTTTTCATAATTCCTTTACATGAACATGATAAGGAATGTTTGTTTTCTCAATACCTACTTTTAATAAAAGTTCCCCAATAAGAAAATAACATTTGAAAGTCCTAACTCGAGGAATGTTAAGCAGTCCAACCTTGTGACAGTATTTTATATCACAGTCTTTGGGGATAGCTGATAAATAATTTCTTCAATTCATAATTTACCAATATATGGATGGCATTTTATTGGCTGATTCAGACACAAATCCCTTGGAAAGAATGTTTGATGAACTAAAGTAAATCTTGCCTCATTGGGGATGACAAATTGTCCATGAGAAAATACAAAGAGGATATTCTATTAATTATCTAGGATAAAAATAAGTCTACAAAAGGCAAGACCACAAAGGGTACAAATAAGAGACCAATTAATCACTTTTAGCAATTTCCTGAAGTTATTGAGAAATATTAACTGACTTCAGTCTGCAATTGGCTTGGCTACTCAAGAGATGAGAATTTTTTTTTTAAAAACCTTTCAAGGTGATAAATATTTAAATAACCCAAGAAAATTATCAGCTGGGCTGAAAATGAATTTGATATCGATCCAAAGATGGCCTGCATTTTAGTTATCTTGCTTTTTGCTCATTTTCCCATGGGAATTCTTATGCAGAGGCAAGATTATATCTAAGAATGGATTTTTTTTTTTTAGCACAAAAAGAGTAAAAATATTAAAACCTAAATAGAAAAGGTTTGGTTCTAAAGGGAAAAATGAGACTTTGTCTATTAGCTAAAACATATCCAGCTGAGATTGAGGTACCTTTTACTGTTGCTGAGATGCTGATTATGGGAACAAAATAACATATGTAAAGAGCTTGCATTTATTTCAGATGAGTAATCAAACAAATTAAATCTCAGAGATTGCCATTGTATATACATTTCATTACTTGTCTAACTTTTAAAATAAATTTTACTTATATATGGTTTTCAGATACACATATTCCAATATGCATATCATTTTATTTATTTATTTATTTATTTATTTATTTATTTATTTATTGGTTTTTTGGATTTGTTTTTTTCGAGACAGGGTTTCTCTGTACAGCCCTGGCTGTCCTGGAACTCACTCTGTAGACCAGGCTGGCCTTGAACTCAGAAATCTGCCTGCCTCTGCCTCCCAGAGGGCTAGGATTACAGGCATTCACCACTACTACCTGGCTTTGTTTATTTTTTCTTTAAGGTTTTTGCTATTTATTTATTTATTTATTTATTTATTTATTTATACTCTAGAGATTTTATTCCCTCCTAATCCACCTTCAGGCTTATATAATTTTATTTCCATGTTCTACCATATTGCAAAGAATTAAAATATTGCTAGAAATCTTATAAACAGTCATGTTAATGATTTTCTGACTCTAGAATGACATTTATGTTTATTCTTCCTTCTGTCGCAAATCATTGTTTAAAACATTAATGTAGAGGATATACTATTTTAAATATAGAAACTTCAGTACCTGGAAGTCCTATGTTTCAGTGTAATTATGTTTAATATGATTAAAAATAGTATTTAACTTTTGGTATAAAGCTTTCATCTAGTCAGACTTCCACTTTATAAGAACATTTCATGACAGATTACTATTTTTCAACTTTGTGATTATAAAATATTTTTCCTTTATGAACTAATATATATCATTAGAAATATACTAGTATGCAGAATTATTTGTACTATATGCATATTATATACATTATTAGAAAGGTGTAGTGCCTATTCCTTGTTGTTAACTTGACTATATCTGGAATGGACTACAATATGGCATTAGAAGGCTCACCTGTGATCCAGATCATATGCATATTATTAGAAAGGTATTAGAAAAATATTATCCCAAAACTATATTTTCCGGTACTTTAACCTTTTAGAAAAATATACCTATATGTAACATACACTTATACATATATGTATATGTGAAAAACAATTCTGTTCATTAACAAATTTACATTTCAAATACAATACATTTTTCTCAATATAATTTTATGTTCATTACTTTTTTGTCCATTTCAATCATACTATTATTTGATTTTCATTTTGTTTGAGTGAGATTTTAGATTTCTTCATAAATTGTAATTATTTCTTACAAATAATAACTTATTTTCTTCATTATTATTCCAGAAAATTTTAAATTTTGTCATGTTGAATATGTTCTGAATTCATAAATTTATTTTAAAACTCCGAAGATCTTAAGAAATTTCAAAACTCTGAAGACCTTAATTATGAAAGAACTAGTCTTCCTGCTGCCATTTACACCAGGGAGCCAGGAGACTCCACAGTTTTCTGTGCATAGCCCACCAGGAGAGAGAGAGAGAGATCTCCCAGCAGTGCTTTCACTTCTGAGTACAGAGGTGAGATCTCCACCTTTTCTCTGGAGAGGACCAGCTATCAGCACACAGGACCTTCTCCATACTTCTTCATGGGAGTCATTTGTTATGCGATTTGTGCCTTGGGTATTCAGGGCTTCTGGGCTAATTAATATCCATTTATCAGAGATTGCATTCCATGTGTATTCTTTTGTGACTGGGTTACCTCACTTAGGATGATATTTTCCAGATCAAACCATTTACCTAAAAATTTTGTGAATTCATTGTTTCTAATTGCTGAGTACTATTCCATTGTGTAAATATACCACATTTTCTGTATCCATTCCTCCTTTGAGGGGCATCTGGGTTCTTTCCAGCTTCTGGCTATTATAAATAAAGCTGCTATGAACATAATGGAGCATGTGTCTTTATTGCATGCCGGGGAATCCTTTGGGTATATGCCCAGGAGAGGTATAGCAGGGTCCTCTGGAAGTGTCATGTCCAGTTTTCTGAGGGACCGCCAGACTGATTTCCAAAGTGGTTGTACCATCATCCTACAGCCCCACCAGCAGTGGAGGAGTGTTCCTCTTTCTCCACATCTTCGCCAACACTTGCTGTCTCCTGAGTTTTTGACCTTAGCCATTCTAACTGGTGTAAGGTGAAATCTCAAGGTTGTTTTGATTTGCATTTCCCTAATGACTAATGATGTTGAGCACTTCTTAAGGTGCCTCTCGGCCACCCGAATTTCTTCAGGTGAAAATTCTTTGTTTAGATTTGTACCCCATTTTTTAATAGGGTTATTTGGTTCCCTGGGGTCTAACTTCTTGAGTTCTTTGTATATATTGGATATTAGCCCTCTATCAGATGTAGGGTTGGTGAATATCCTTTCCCAATTTGATGGTTGCTGTTTTGTCCTTTTAACAGTGTCCTTTGCCTTACAGAAACTTTGTAATTTTATGAGGTCCCATTTGTCAATTCTTGATCTTAGAGCATAAGCTATTGGTGATCTGTTCAGGAACTTTTCCCCCCATGCCCATGTCCTCTAGGGTCTTCCCCAGTTTCTTTTCTATTAGTTTCAGTGTGTCTGGTTTTACATGGAGGTCCTTGATCCACTTGGAGTGAAGTTTAGTACCTGGAGATAAGAATGGATCAATTCGCATTCTTCTGCATGCTGACCTCCAATTGAACCAGCACCATTTGTTGAAAAGGCTATCTTTTTTTACACTGGATGTTTTTGGCTCCTTTGTCGAAGATTAAGTGACCATAGGTGTGTGGGTTCATTTCTGGATCTTCAATTCTATTCCATTGGTCCACTTGTCTGTCACTGTACCAATACCATGCAGTTTTTAACACTATTGCTCTGTAGTATTGCTTGAAGTCAGGGATACTGATTCCCCCAGAATTTCTTTTGTTGTTGAGAATAGTTTTAGCTATCCTGGGTTTTTTGTTATTCCAGATGAATTTGAGAATTGCTTTTTCTAACTCTGTGAAGAACTGAGTTGGGATCTTGATGGGGATTGCATTGAATCTGTAGATTGCTTTTGGCAAGATGGCCATTTTAACTATATTAATCCTGCCGATCCACGAGCATGGCAGATTTTTCCATTTTCTGAGGTCTTCTCCAATTTCCTTCTTCAGAGACCTGAAGTTCTTGTCATATAGATCTTTCACTTGTTTGGTTAGAGTCACACCAAGATACTTTATATTGTTTGTGGCTATTGTGAAGGGTGTCATTTCCCTAACTTCTTTCTCAGCCTGCTTATCCTTTGAGTATAGGAAGGCAACTGATTTGCTTGAGTTGATT
Organism: Apodemus sylvaticus; assembly: GCF_947179515.1. NCBI lineage: Eukaryota > Metazoa > Chordata > Mammalia > Rodentia > Muridae > Apodemus > Apodemus sylvaticus. The sequence continues at coordinate 24,368,812 of NC_067483.1, read as the reverse complement.
TTATAACCAGCCACCTTGCTGAAATTGTTTATTAGGAGTTCTGTGGTGGAGGTTTTTGGGTCACTTAAGTAGACTATCTTGTCATCTGCAAATAGAGATAATTTCACTTCTTCCTTTCCAATTTGTATCCCCTTGACCTCCTTATGTTGTCTAATTGCTCTAGCGAGAACTTCAAGTACTATATTGTAAAGATATGGAGAGAGAGGACAGCCTTGTCTAGTCCCTGATTTTAATGGGATTGCTTCAAGTTTCTCTCCATTTAGTTTGATGTTGGCTACCGGTTTGCTGTATATTGCTTTCATGATGTTTAGGTATGGGCCTTGAATTCCTGTTCTTTCCAAGACTTTTAGCATGAAAGGATGCTAAATTTTGTCAAATGCTTTTTCTGCATCTAATGAGATAATCATATGGTTTTTTTCTTTGAGTTTGTTTATGTAGTGGATAGCATTGATGGATTTCCTTATATTGAACCATCCCTGCATCCCTGGGATGAAGCCTACTTGATCATGGTGGATGATCATTTTGATGTGTTCTTGGATTCGGTTGGCAAGAATTTTATTAAGTGTTTTTGCATCAATATTCATAAGAGAAATTGGCCTGAAGTTCTGTTTCTTTGTTGGATCTTTGTGTGGTTTTGGTATCACCGCAATTGTGGCTTCATAGAACGAGGTGGGTAGAGTTCCTTCTGTTTCTATTTTGTGGAATAGTTTGAAGAGTATTGGTGTTAGGTCTTGTATGAAGGTCTGATAGAATTCTGCACTGAAGCCCTCTGGTCCCATGCTTTTTGGTTGGGAGACTTTCCATGACCCTTTTTATTTCTTCAGGTGTTATGGGATTCTTTAGATGATCTATTTGATCCTGGTTTAATTTTGGTAATTGGTATCTGTCTAAGAAAATGTCCATTTCTTCCAGATTCTCCAGTTGTGTTGAGTATAGGCTTTTGCGGTAGGATCTAATTATTTTTTGAATTTCCTCAGTTTCTGTTGTTATATCTCCCTTTTCATTTCTAAGTTTGTTAATCTGGGTACTGTCTCTGTGCCCTTTGGTTAGTCTGGCTAAGGGTTTATCTATCTTGTTGATTTTCTCAAAAAACCAGCTCATGGTTTTGTTGATTCTTTGTATGGTTCTCTTTGTTTCTAGTTGATTGATTTTGGCCCTGAGTTTGATGATTTCCTGCCTTCTACTCCTCATAGGTGAAATAGCTTCTTTTTGTTCCAGGGCTTTCAGGTGTGTCATTAAGCTGTTAGTGTATGCTCTCTCCATTTTCTTTTTGGAGGCACTCGGGGCTATGAGTTTTCCTCTTAGCACTGCCTTCATTGTGTCCCATAGATTTGGGTATGTTGTGTCTTCATTTTCATTAAGTTCTAAAAAGTCTTTAATTTCTTTCTTTATTTCTTCCTTGACCAAGGTATCATTGAGTAGAATATTGTTTAGTTTCCACGTGTATGTGGGTTTTCTGTTGTTTTTGTTGCTATTGAAGACCATTTTTACTCCATAGTGATCTGATAGGAGGCATGGGATTAGTTCGATCTTCTTATATTTGTTGAGGTCTGTCTTGTGACCAATTATATGGTCGATTTTGGAGAAGGTACCATGAGGTGCTGAGAAAAAGGTATATTCTTTTGCTTTAGGATAGAATGTTCTCTATATATCTGTTAAATCTAATTTGTCCAAAGCTTCAATTAGTTTCATTGTGCCCCTGTTCAGTTTCTGTTTTCCTGATCGGTCCATTGAGGAAAGTGCAGTGTTGAAGTCACCCACAATTATTGTGTTAGGTGCAATGTGTGCTTTGAGCTTTAATAAAGTTTCTTTTATGAATGAGGGTGCCCTTGCATTTGGAACCTAGATGTTCAGGATTGAAAGTTCTTCTTGTTGTATTTTTCCTTTGACCAGTAAGAAGTGTTCCTCAGAGTCTCTTTTGATGACTTTGGGTTGAAAGTCAATTTAGATATTAGAATGGCTACTCCAGCTTGTTTCCTGAGACCATTTGCTTGTAAAATTGTCTTCCAGCCTTTTCCTCTAAGGTGGTGTTTGTCTTTGAACCTGAGGTGTGTTTCCTGTATGCAGCAAAATGTAGAGTCTTGTTTAAGTATCCAGTCGGTTAGTCTATGTCTTTTTATTGGGGCATTGAGTCCATTGATGTTAAGAGATATTAAGGAATAGTGATTGTTACTTCCTATCATTTTTGATGTTATTTTTAAATTTGATTGGTTAACTTCTTTCGGGTTTGATGAGAGAAGGTTACTATCTTGCTTTTTCCAGGGTGAAGTTTCCCTCCTTGTATTGGTGTTTTCCTCCTATTATCCTTTGTAGGGCTGGGTTTGTGGATAGATATTGGGTAAACTTGGTTTTGTCATGGAATATCTTAGGTTCTCCATCCATGGTGATTGAGAGTTTTCTTGGGTATAGTAGTTTTGGTTGGCATTTGTGTTCTCATAGGCTCTTTTGTTTTTGTTTTTTTGAGACAGGGTTTCTCTGTGTAGCCCTGGCTGTCCTAGACCAGGCTGGCCTCGAACTCAGAGCTGCCTCCCAAGTGCTGGGATTAAAGGCATGCACCACCACTGTCCGGCTCAGGCTCTTATATGCATTTGTGTTCTCTTAGAGTCTGCATGAGATCTGCCCAGGATCTTCTAGCTTTCATAGTCTCAGGTGAAAAGTCTGCTGTGATTCTGATAGGTCTTCCTTTATATGTTACTTGGCCTTTTTCTCTTACTGCCTTTAATATTCTTTCTTTGTTTAGTACATTTGTTGTTTTGATTATTATGTGACAGGGGGTATTTCTGTTCTGATCCAGTCTGTTTGGAGTTCTGTAGGCTTCTTGTATATTCATGGGCATTTCTCTCTTTAGGTTAGGGAAGTTTTCTTCCATAATTTTATTGAAGATATTTGCTGGCCCTTTAAGTTGTAAATCTTCACTCTCATCTATGCTTATAATCCTTAGGTTTGGTCTTCTCATTGTGTCCTGGATTTCCTGGATATTTTGGGTTACAAGCTTTTTGCATTTTGCATTTTCTTTAACTGTTGAGTCCATGGTTTCTATGGTATCTTCAGCATCTGAGATTCTTTCTTCTATCTCTTGTATTCTGTTGTTGATATTTGCATCTATGTCCCCTGATTTCTTCCCAAGGTTTTCTATCTCCAAAGTTGTCTCCCTTTGAGTTTTCTTAGTTGTTTCTATTTCTGATTTTAGATCCTGGATGGATTTCCTTAGCTCCTTCACTTGCTTGTTTGTACTTTCCTGTAATTCTTTAAGAGATTTTTGTGTTTCGTCTTTCATGACCTCAGCCTGTTGACCAAAGTTCTCCTATATTTCTTTAAGTGTTTTTTGCGTTTCCTCCTCATTGGCTTTTGTATTCTCCTGGATTTCTTTCAATGATTTTTGTGTTTCCCTTGTAAGGGCTTCTAACTTTTGATCCATTTTCTCCTGAATTTCTTTAAGTATGTCCTTCATGTGTTCCTCTACCAGCATCATGGCCAGTGATTTTAAATCCAAATCTTGTTTTACTGGTGTGATGGGGTATTCAGGACATGCTGTTAAAGGAGAATTGGGTTCAGATGCTGCCATATTGCCTTGATTTCTGTTAGTGATGTTCCTGCGATTGCCTTTTGCCATCTAGTTCTCGCTGGTGTTAGTTGGTCTTGTCAATGCTGGACTCACCAGTGCAAGCTGCCTCTTCCCAGGTGGCCTCTGGTGCATATCTGACCTCCTGCACTGCCTGGAGACAGGGTGCTGTGGCCCAGGCTGTTCAAATACCGAAGCAGACACCTGAAGGCTCCCGCAGGGGCCTGCTGGACTCACCAGAGCACACTGACTCCTCCCAGCCTGCCTCTGGATGCCCCTCTTGCCTCTTGCAGGACCTGGAGATGTGGCTTTGCAGCCCAGGCTGTTCTGGATCCCGAAGCGGTGTTCTGAGGGCTCCCGCCAGAGGCCTCAGGACTGTAACCTCATCTCTTGAGAGTTTTAAACAGATATATCTAAAATAACATTAAATATTTTGTATTCACTACCTTTTGATTTTTCATATTAAAAAAGGTGCTTTGGATTAAACTGAAAATAAATTTTTTATTAAGAGAGAAAAATATAATTTAAAGAGATATTGAGTGAACATATTGAAATGATACGCATCTCCAGTAGAAAAACATCATACCAGTTAACTTTTACATTACACAAAGCTAGGGACAATACAAAATGAATGATAAGTCAAGAATAATATTGTACTACAAGACTATTCATTGACCTACAAAATCTTCCATGATGCTGAGTAATTTTTGCCATGAAAAAGTTTAAACTTTTCTTGTGTAAATTCTGTAGCAATGAAAGTTTTTGCTCAAATGATGTCTTAAAAAAGGTTCTCTTCCAATATGCTAATTTAGAAGCTGGGAAATTTGAAACATATACCTTAAATGATTTAGTATAAGTAGTAAAATGGCTAACAGTGGCAATTATAATCACTTATTTTTCTCTGAGTATCAGATAGCTTTCTTCAATAAACAAACAAAATGGGGCTTATTTATTGCAATATGGGTAGCTAACAAATGACTATACCTGTGAAGAAAACAGCACCCCTAGATGTGCACTCATTGAATGCTCGTGGTCTCTCAGCGATGGGTGTGGTCTTATAAGCTTGACTTTCATCTGTGATAACAAAGTGAGGAGTCCAATTTCTAGCAAGTAATCAAACCTACAATGAGTTAATGAGTAAAAAGGCCACTTTATGTTTAAAAAACAATATTTTGTCACACTCCTTCCCAAAGTCTAGCTCTTATACTCTTTATATTTTATATCCATTTATTTTGTTTCCTGAGTTTTGGAAGAGATTATTTTTTATATTTAACTTTAAAAATATGATTTTTAATTGTGCACATTATGTGTGTCTGTGGATATTTGTGTGTACCAAGGTACTTGTGGAGGTCAGAGGAAGCAGAGGAGCTGAAGTTTCAGGCTATTGTGAGCCTCTGTCTTAGTCACTGTTTGTTGCTGTGGAGAGACACCATGACCAAACAACTTTTATAAAAGGGAGGATCTTATTGAAGGGATACTTGCATTTCTGATTTTATTCCATTATCATCATGGGGGTGTGGCCTGGGGCATGAAGGCATGCAGGAAGCTTTGGACCAGAAACTGAGACCTAAATCTTGAGACATAGGCAGAGAAACACACACACACACACACACACACACACACACACACACACAGAGAGAGAGAGAGAGAGAGAGAGAGAGAGAGAGAGAGAGAGAGAGAGAGAAGAATGGGATGGGACTGGCATGGAAGGTTTTAAAATATCGAGGCTAATCCCCAATGACAGGTTTCTCCAGCTAAATCTCACCTCCTAAATCTAATCATTTCACAGGGTAAAATTTCCTGTACAGAACACCAATAGCCTAGGCTCTAAGATCAAGTCTTGACAAATGGGACCTCATAAAATTACAAAGTTTCTGTAAGGCAAAGGACTCTGTCAACAGGACAAAATGGCAACCAACACGTGTTGGGAAAAGATCTTTACCAACCCTACATCTGACAGAGGGCTAATATCCAATGTATACAAAGAACTCAGGAAGTTAGACTCCAGAGAACCAAATAACCCTATTAAAATGGGGTACAGAGCTAAACAAAGAATTTTCACCTGAGGAATATCGAATGGCTGAGAAGCACCTAAAGAAATGTTCAACATCCTTACACACCAGGGAAATGCAAATCAAAACAATCCTGAGATTTCACCTCACACCAGTTGGAATGGCTAAGATCAAAAACTCAGGAGATAGCAGATGCTGGTAAGGATGTGGAGAAAGAGGAACACTACTCCACTGCTGGTGGAATTGCAAGCTGGTACTCTGGAAATAAGTTTGGTGGTTTCTTGTAAAACTGGGCATAATACTACCAGAGGACCCTGTTATACCACTCCTGGGCATATACCCAGAGAATTCTCCAGCATGTAATAAGGACACATGCTCCACTATGTTCATAGCAGCCCTATTTATAATAGTCAGAAGCTGGAAAGAACCCAGGTGTCTCTAAATGGAGGAATGGATACAGAAAGTGTGGTATGTTTACACAACGGAATACTACTCAACTACTAAAAACAATGAATTCATGAAATTCTTAGACAAATGGATGGAACTGGAAAATATCATCCTGAGTGAGGTAACCCAATCACAAAATAACACACATGGTATGCACTCACTGATAAGTGGATATTAGCCCAGAAGCTTGGAATATCCAAGACACATTTCACATATCAAACGATGCCCAAGAAAGAAGTCGAAAGCATGGATACTCTGGTCCTTCTTAGAAGGGGAACAAAGGACTCACAGAAGGAGATACAGAGACAAAGTGTGGAGCAGAGTCTGAGGGAAAGACCATCCAGAGACTACCCCACCTAGTGATCCATCCCATATAGAGTTATAAAACCCAGACACTATTTTTGATGCTCACAAGTGCTTTCTGATCAGAGCCGTATAGAGCTGTCACCTGGGAGGCTCTCCTAGTGCATGGCAAATACAGAGGGGCACATCCTCAGCTAGCAATTGAACTGAGCACAGGGTCTCCAATGGGGGAGCTAGAGACAGGACCCAAGGAACTGAAGGGGTTTGCAACGCTATAGGAAGAGCAATACTATGAGTCACCCAGCACTCCCAGAGCTCCCAGGGACAAAACCATCAACCAAAGAGTACACATGGAGTTACCCATGGCTCCAGACACATAGACAGCAGAGGATGGTCTTGTTAGACACCAAAGGGAGGAGAGGCCCTTGGTCTTGGAAAGGCTTGATGCTGCACTGAAAAGGAATACCAAGACAAGAAAGCTGGAGAGGGTTAATTGGGGAACAGGGGGAGAGGAGGTAGCTTATGGGATTTTTTGGGGGGGGGGCATGTGACCAGGAAAAGGGGTGACATTTGAAATGTAAATAAGGAATATATCTAATAAAACAAATAAATAAGTTCTACTCCCTGTTGACTATGCATTCACATATGTGAGCCTGTGGGAAGGGGGGTCATTTTTATTTAAACCACTAAAGCCAGCCATCAAATGTGGATGCTGAGTACTCCTCTCACACCACGTAAAATGGTACCTATTCTTAAGCACTTATTTATCTCTCTGATCCCTTAAAATAAGAATCTAAAGCTACGAACACACACACACACACACACACACACACACACACACACACACACTTATTTTTATAAGTAAAATATCTATTATCAGGCAGGATGAAACTATAAAAAATTAATTACTAAATCACATATCTAATAATAAATCTGTATATGGTGAGAAGTCTACTAGAAAAAATCTTTAGCTGCTATGATAAATTCACTTTATATTAATATTCACTGTTTGTGGTAGTTTCATATATAAGACTTTTACATGAAAAAGTGGTGTTTCTATTATTCCTTTATTTATTCGATATATTTTTATTTACATTTCAAATGATTTCCACTTTCCTGGCTCCCTACTCCCTGAAAGTCCCATAAGCCCTCTTCCCTCCCTCTATTCCACCATCCACCCCTTCCCACTTCCCTGTTCTGGTATTCCCCTATACTGCTGCACTGAGTCTTTCCAGAACCAGGGGCCACTCCTCCATTCTTCTTGGACATCATTTAATATGTGGATTATGTCCTGGGTATTCCAAGTTTCTAGACTAATATCCACTTAATAGTGAGTGCATACCATGATTGATCTTTTGAGACTGGGTTGCCTCACTTAGTATGATGTTCTCCAGCTCCATCCATTTGTCTAAGAATTTTATGAATTCATTGTTTCTGATGGCTGAATAGTACTCCATTGTGTAAATATACTACATTTTTTTGTAACCATTCCTCCGTTGAGGGACACCTGGGTTCTTTCCAGCTTCTGGCTATTACAAACATGGCTGCTATGAACATAGTGGAGCATGGGTCCTTATTGCATGCCAGGGAATTCTCTGGGTATATGCCCAGGAGTGGTATAGCAGGGTCCTCCGGAAGTGTCATGCCCAGTTTTCTGAGGAACTGCCAGACTGATTTCCAAAGTGCCATCTTGCAATCCCACCAGCAGTGGAGGAGTGTTCCTCTTTCTCCAGATCCTTGCCAACACCTGCTGTCTCCCGAGTTTTTAACCTTAGCCATTCTGACTGGTGTGAGGTGAAATCTCAGGGTGGTTTTGATTTGCATTTCCCTAATGATTAATGATGTTGAACATTTCTTAAGGTGCTTCTCAGCCATCTGAAGTTCTTCATGTGAAAATTCTTTGTTTAGCTCTGTACCCTTTTAATAAGGTTATTTGGTTCTCTGGGGTCTAACTTCTTGAGTTCTTTGTATATATTAGATATTAGCCCTCTGTCAGATTTAGGGTTGGTGAAGATCCTTTCCCAATCTGTTGGTTGATGTTTTGCCCTTTTGACAGTGTCCTTTGCCTTACAGAAACTTTGTAATTTTATGAGGTCCCATTTGACAATTCTTGATCTTAGAGCATAAGCTATTGGTGTTCTGTTCAGGAACTTTCCCCCTGTGCCCATGTCCTCAGATCGTGGCAGGGAGCCACTCCCTTTGCTGATCTCCATGAAGGACACAGGCCCCACGACAGGCCGGCTGGCAGATGAACCGCCTATGTGCTCAGATCCTGGGCATAGGCAGACCCCTCTCTATTATTCTTGATATGCCTTTGAAACTTAAATTCAGTGGTTCTTGAATGTCTTTGTAAATTACTCAACAAAACACCCTTAAAAATAAAGGATACTTTCACAGGTATTATAAATTTATGATATTTCTAATATGCATTGGTTTCTTTATAAGGGTAGCCTTCACATAAATACATTTAAACAAAAGTAGAGTTCTTTCCATGAATATAAATTGAGAATTACTTTTTGGCACATCTAATTTAGGGCAGTAGCTGTATATAAGAGAGGAATGTGAATGTCTTTCTTTTCTTACTCTTAAATCTACATAAAGATCAATCTCATAGTCTGTATTGTGGAGATATGAATCATTTATGTTTGTAAATGTCAGATACCGTAAATACAGAATGTCATAAAATTTGATCCTTTTGTTGTTTAAATTGATTTTGTCTTTTTGGAAAGATGATAAAAGAAAGCCTATACCACTGGAGACTCTTTTAATAAAAGAAAAATTCCACAGATAATAAGCTGTTCCATTATTCTCCAAATAAAGTAGTAAATTTGTAGAAAATGTAGAGACAGATCAACACTATTTTCATCTTTTATACATCATTAACTTTTGAATTTAGAGATTATGTACACATTTACCCTCTGACCTATTTTAAAACTTTTAAAGTCATGTGCATATAAAGTATGTTGATGTATATATTTTATTTACAAATACAGACATAAAATGCTAAATTTTTATGACTAATATTTATAAAGATTTTACTTCATCTGTAATCAAATGAATTTACCAGATGATGAATTTTCTTAGCTGAATATTTTTCAATAACTAAAAAAAATGCTTACCAGAGACTTTTATCTTAGTTTCCAAAATGTCTTCCATTATTCATGGATTTCTGCTAGTGAGGAATTTCAACTTGAAGTGTGTGTGTGTATGTGTAAACATCAGTCAGTTTCAGTTTTATAAAATATGCTTAACATTTTATGTTTATAATGTAAAAGAATCTTATACAACTTATAACTACTCGTGTTCATCATTTTTAGCTGTCAGAGTATCACAATATCAACTTATCTGAGGAAAAATTTAAGGAGAAGAGATTTTCTAGATCAGTTATCTACGTGTGTGTCTGTGAGATTTGCTTAATTATTAATGGAGGATAGAAAACTCACCCTTAATGTGGGCAGCACTGTATCATGACCTGAGCCATGACCTCTACAATGGGAGTAGCTGATTATTGCATAAGCAGGCAACGCGTATGGATACATTTCTCTCTGTTCTTTTGTGTGTGAGGTGTGTGTATATGTGTGTTTGTGTGTGTGTGTGTGTTGTAAGAAATGTTTCAAATTATCTCTCTGACTTCCTTGAAATAAAGGGCTGTATTATGAAATTGTAAGCCAAATAAACTCCTTTTTCTCCATTATGCTACTTTTTGTTAGACCATTTATCACAACAGAAATGAAACAACGGTTCTAATCATTCATACATTTCAATTATCTAAAACTGCAGAATAAAATAATGATGGTTTATAGATTAATTGGAACTGAACACATATTCAAGTCAAATAACATTAAAATACATTTCTTGGAATAACAAATATCTTAATGTAACATAATTTGCAAAAAAACAAAATCTACAAAGAGATTTATTTTATAGGAACATGGGGAAATCTGTCTTGGCAATTTGCAAAATACCAATTAACAGCACAATAAGTGAAGATCGAAATAAATATGCTGCTTATACACCAAATCTCGGAAAGAAGAATAGTAAGGCCAAGCAAGTCTCCTTTGTCATGCAGGGTTAGATTGGATCACCTTAGATTGGAGACACCAACAATTCATATTGGAGAAAAGTCAGAATTTTTCCGAACAGGGCCAGTCCAATTATGTAGGGATATATAGAGAAATGAAACTAGAATAATTAAAATTAAATTTGTAAATTTAACTTTTATTTCTTCAGATGAAGGGATGTTCCTCAGGTGACAACTGTACTTGAGTTGTGGGAACCCAAGGCTTGGGCTAAGCTCAGGGAATTTTATCTGTTCTAGGCCTAGGTCTAGGCCTAGCAACTTCTAGCTTCTGTACATTCTAACCTTCCAAACTGACTGATTCAGACTGACTTCTCTCAGCTTTACATTGAATTGCTCTCATACTAATTTTGCCAGTATTAAATGATCTTCTGGGTCCTTCTCATTCTCTGACTTGGAGTGTCTTTACCCTTTTCTAGGTTGTTCTTCCTGCAACCTGTCTCTATGAAATTCTCCTGGTAAAACTGCCTCCTCTGACCTGGATGGAACAGCATAAACCTACTTCAATTCTACTGTATGAACTCAACTGACTCCCAGCTGACCTACTTTCTCTTCCTGTACTGCTCTTAAATAGTTTCTTTCCTGTGCTTTTCTCATGAGAGTTTGTTATATCCTATCTCTGACATTCTGTTGACTCTTATTCTCTTTCATCACCTTTTTTTTTTTTTTGCCCCTCAATCAGATATAATTTTCAAACATGGCTGCTTCTTTCTACAAAGTAAGTTTATACTTATTGTTTGGCATGTGTGTACAACGGGCCTGTGTATAGTCTAGCTAGGGGGATTAAACATGTTTCTGCATTCTAATGAGGTCATACAGACATAGAAGAGAGAGGACATGTTGGATTAAAATTTCTCTACATAGCTACTTATCTCTAATGTTAGGCAAAACTTAGGTTTGATACAAATGGATCAAAGAACTCACCATAAAACTGTTAGGCTAGAACCCCTGCTCATTCTTATCTCTGCTGCACAAGCTGGAAAACACTGTCTGCCTTCCTTCCCCTAACCTTGCCCAAACAGAAAAAATCCCAACAAAGTAATGAGTACAAAGCCAAGTTTCCTATTCTAGGCAGAGGTCACAACTTTTTCACCTGATACTGGCGAAGAAGCAGCAAATCTCCACCTTAATGCTCAGCTCTTAACCATGGTTGGACACAAATCCAGATTATTGTTGACATGCCATCACCGTTTGACTACATTCTATATAACTCTTGTGATCTAGCCTGGGTGTGTGATTTTTCTCAGCTCTGGCTTTTGGAACTCATGAACCTGCCCCAGAGCAATGCCTAACAATCCTGTCTATATGTGTAGCACTGAAGGAAAAATGCATATTAGAATGCTGATTCTGTTAGAGTAGAAAGTAGAGAATATGGAATCACTGGAATGGGAAGCACATTCTTAACAAGACCTATGTGTGATAGCACAGAAATTAAGACTAATGTTTAATAGCTGGGATGTCATGATAATAAAATAAGTACAGCAAATAATAACATCACAAGAGTGGAGAGAAAATTTATACCAGCTATATACTAGATATACCATATAGAATATGAAATAAGAACAAACAAACAAACACACACATAAAACAAAAAACAAAAACAAAACAAAACATCAAGAAAAGACTCAATTTAAATGGGACATGGAACTGAACAAACAATAAATGACAAACAATTTTAACTACCAAAATAATGAAAATTACAATTCTTTTGAGATTTTTATCTTAATGTGAATCCCTAAGACAAAGAAAAAGAGACAAATTTGACAAGGTTTTGGGATTTCAAAATGGTTGAAACACCTACGCAAATTTGTTTCAAGTTTACTCAAGAACCTCAACATAGATCTGCATAACCAGACATATTGTTGTTGAGCATTGCTATATAACACTTTCCAATGAGGTTGAAACATTCCATCCTGTAGGGAAGCTCATTAAGAGGGGAAGCAAACAGCAACTCTAAATAGCTTTAGGAAGTCCTTGGGACTTCCCAGATTTTTAGGCCCCTTCCTTCCCAAGATTATATATATAGTAAAGACTGCTGAGATTGACTTCAGATACCCCAAACTCATAAAAAATAATCTTACTGAATACTAGCAACCTAGAAGAAGCAAAAACTAGTGAAAGTACCAGCAAGAGGCACTGAACATTCTTCAACATGATGAGTAGCTAGTAAATTGTGCAGTGTGTTCTAGCATTCCAAGATTTCTGGGTTGTCACTCAAGCTTTGCTGTGAAGATGTTTTGAGTAATTTTTGCTTCTGTACATAAACCCTTCTTACTCTTATACCTGTAAACAACCATGATAAAAATCACTAGTTCACCAAAGTGGATTTTGGTAGTATTCATATTACAATGTTACTATTCATACTATAATTTTATGCCTCCCTATATGTAGTTAGTAAACATGTGTAAGTATGCATGTGTGTGTGTGTGTGTGTGTGTGTATGTGTGTATTGCAATGTCATAGGAAATATCTGTCACATATAGTCATATTCCCAATGGACTCTGTCTTAGGATTTCCATTGCTGTGGAAAGGCCATGACCAAAGAAACTCTTATACATGAAACATTTAATTGGGCTTGGCTTACAGTTCAGAGGGTTTAGACCATTAACATCATAGAAGGCAGCATGGTAGTATCCAGGAAAACATGGTGCTGGGGGAACCAAGAGCTCTATATCTTGATCTGAAAGCATCCAGGAATAGACTGGCCTCCACATTATGTGGAGGTTGAGCATAGAGACATCAAAGCCTCCCTATACAATGACACAGTTGTTCCAGCAAGGCCAGACTTCACCCAATAAGTCCACAGCTCCTAATACTGCCACTTCTCATGGACCAAACATATTCAAACCACCTCTGACTCTAAATCCTACTATAGAGATTCTTGCACATCTATTCTTATTGCTCCTCTATTCACAGTAGTCCAGATATAAAACCAATGTAGATGTTCCCGTACTGATTAATGGATGCTTACAAAACATTATTACATATTAGAATATTATTCAAATGTGAAGCAAAACAAAGTTATAAAACTCTCAGGTAAAAGATTGGAGCTAGAAAAAATATTCTGAATTATGTAAATAATACCCAGAAAAAATATTGCATGTATCCTCTCATTTGTGATAGTTATTGAATTTTAACATTTGTGTATTTCATTTATAATACCTAGGTATGACAGGAAATTAGTAAGCAAGAAATCAAGGTGGGAATTTCAATGCAAGGAAGATATACTACAACTCTATAAAGAGTAAATAAGGAATATCGAAACAAGATGTAAATGGATTAGAGAATGAGTAGACAGGGTAGAGGATGGAATATATGAGACTATTATTGATGCCTGCAAGTACTTGCTGGATATAGCTGTCACCTGGGAGACTTTGCCAGTGCATGACAAATATAGAGGGGAACACTCTGAGCCAGTCATTGAACTGAGCACAGGGTCCCCAATGGGACCTAGAGAAAGGACCCAAGGAACTGAAAGGTTTTGCAGCACCATAGGAGGAACAATGATATGAGCCACCCAGTACTCCCAGAGCTCCCAGGGACATAAACATCAACCAGATGGTATGAATGGTGTTACCCCTGGCTCCAGATGCATAGGCAGCCGAGGATGGCCTTGTTAGACATCAAAGGGAGGAGAGGTCCCTGGTCCTGGAAAGGTTTGATGCAGCAGTGTAGTGTGTATCTGCCCACAGTTACATCGAATGGGTTACCTGGAAGGGAAGCTGGGGATGTATGGGAAGGCGGCAAAAAGAGATTGAGACCAAGACAACACCTGCTGCTCAAGTTCTCAAGGTTTAATGGAGGACTCCAAATATATAGGCAGAGGAAAACCCTTCTCCCAAAGGCTGGAAGCTTCTCCGCAGAACTGGTTCAGTTGCTCCACAAGTGGCTAGTGTTTCGCAGCAAACTGCAGGTCCTTGAAGAACAATGGGCTTCACCTTAGTCTGAGCGCTCCACCCTAGGTGGAGGGGATTATGGCTAACACAGGAGTTCCCACTCAAAGGCTGGGAGAGGAACTTCACATTGGTCGATGTCAAGTTCCTGCCAGGTGGCATGGCACCTTAATAAGGCTCTCTACCGAAGGGGAATATGAGGACAGGGAAGCAGGAGGGGGTTGATTGGTGAACAGGGTAAGGGGAGATGGCTTATGGGGCTTTTGGGGGGACCAGGAAAGGGGAAATCATTTGAAATATAAATAAAGAATATATCTAATAAAAATATATATTCTAGGGAGCTGGAGAGATGGGCATGAGCACCAACTGCTCTTCCAAAAGTCCTGAGTTCAAATCCTAGCAACTACATGGTGGCTCACAACCCTCTGTAAAGAGATCCGATGCCCTCTTCTGGTGTGTCTGAAGACAGCTACAGTGCACTTAACATATAGTAATAGTAATAATAAAAATACAAGATAACTAATTTTAAAGAAAAATTTGAAAAATTTATATGGAAACCTATTCTGTCCAAACTCCTTAAAATATATGACTATATAATCAGAACTTAAATAAGGTTATTTTGTTGCAGGTTAACAATGCAACTACTAGACACCAAATGCTAACTAACAATTACAAAAGCACCCTTTTAGAAATAAATTACCTTTTTTGAGTTATTGGTCAGTTAACTCCCATAGACTGCCATACTTTACAGTATAGTGTTAACACTTTTGGTTAATCTTGGGACCTTCAAAGGATGACCATACCAATGAAGAGACTCTATGCCTTATATAGAACACAGAAAAATCATTCTGGCCCTGACTTGGATATTTAATCCCTACTGGTTACTTTCCATGTTTTAAAGTGCCATGCCCTCTACCAGAGGAGAAAAGTAATCAAAAAATCAAATTCATGTGTGATATCAGCAAACTACAATATATACTGGTCTGGTTTGATACAGCTACTTGAAAATAATGGAATGAATGTCATGAAAGTAACAATTTGTTTTTAACCCATAGCTGATATTGGTGCTTAAGACCCATGACTGGATAGGTCATAAGACCTAACAAGAGATTTCTATTATTATGTTTTCTACATGGGTATAGTGTTAAATTGAATCCTCATAAATTAGTACATCTCTCAGTCCTCAACAGATAAGTTTTTCTGTTCAGTAGATAGCAATTAAAATAGATGCACAACTGGTCAATGTGCATAATATAAAATATTAGTGAATCTTCAGCCATAAAACAGGGTATCTGCATTATATCCACTCCTCCTAGAACTGTGAGAACATTGAAGAAGAGTGAAAGATTTTCCGGTGGCCTGAGTAGCACAATAGTACAGTTATACATATGAACTCACTTCAGTTATGATAGCATGTATAAGACCTGTACAATCACAAGCTCAGAATATACTATAATGGAGAGATGAGCTGAGAACAAAGTCTCACATATAGCTAATGATTTATTGTAAGATGATAGCAGATAGGAGTAGGAGAATTAATTTTCTTTAAAACTTTGGTGTCTAGTGGACTGACCTCTCTTCAGAAGACCCTGCATCCAAGAGTATATGGATAACACATACTTAACCTGGAGCATTTAAAGAAAAACCGAAAAGAGGACATATGGTTGATGTTGTGTTTTATAATAGATAAGGAGTGTAGGAATATGTTTGGTGGATGTGCAGTCAGGTGAGGGGGATGGGAGTGACTCTGCGGGCCCATGCTGAGGCATCCCTTCCCCACATGAAGGTGTAGTATAGAATATATACTATGAGCATATACCTCAGGGCATGAGGAGGGGAGTTGAGAGAAAGGTGGGGAGGGAGAGAGAGAGAAGAGAGAGAGAGAGAGAGAGAGAGAGAGAGAGAGAGAGAGAGAGAGAGAGAAGGAGGAGGAAGAGGATGAAGAGAAGGAGGAGGAGAAGGAGGAGGAGAAGGAGGAGGAGAAGGAGGAGTAGAGGCTGATCATGAGTGCAAGGAGAGAGGAGGGAGGGAAATGGGGAGAGAGAGGTAGTAGGAGCAAGAGGACTGAGAAAGATAAAGAGAGCAAGAGAGAGGAAGGGGGCAGGTTGCCTCTTTTATAGTGAGTCAGACACACCTGGCTGTTGCCAGGCAACTGTATGGCAAAGCCTAGACTAAATGCCAACATCCCCCCATTTTGGTTTAATTAAAAAAGGAAATTTTTGAAAGAGGTGATGGTGGAGCAAGAATAGACTCATCGTGATCTTTAGCTACTTCTTACTGACCTTGAGATGATGTGTCTCTGGGAAACCTAGGAAAATGGGTATGGGGATTTTGGTTCAGTCTTAGGAGAGTTGGCTATTGCCTTGATGTCCAGGGACCCTGGAACCATCTGCAGATAGATGGGAAGGAACAGGCCCAATAGAAGTGCCTGTGTCTGCGAGAGAAGATTGGAGTATCTGGGGGCTGTTTCTCTAGAGCTGTTCTGGATGTAGTAAACACCTGGACTTGAAGAGATGTTGAAATGCCCCCCCCCCCCCCCATAGGTAGAGAAGTATGCTTGGGTGAAAGGAAATTTTTTTAGGTGTATATTTAAAAGTACATTTGAAACCCTAAGGTCTTGGTGGATAGGGGGTTAGGTGAGTCCTAATTCCAGGGCATAGGAGAGGAATCCCACCATCGGGAATAGGTAGGTGTACTTATCTCAACAGGGTCTATTTGGTCTGTGAGAGAGAGAGAGAGAGAGAGAGAGAGAGAGAGAGAGAGAGAGAGACAGAGAGAGAGACAGAGACAGAGACACAGAGACAGACAGAGAGAGACAGAGAGACAGAGACAGAGACACAGAGACAGACAGAGACAGAGACACAGAGATAGACAGAGAGAGAGAGAGAGAGAGAGAGAGAGAGAGAGAACTGAACTTCTTGGAGAATGCACACACACACACACACACACACACACACACACACACACACACACAAGCAGGGAAGGGACAGAGAGAAGAACAAAGGTCTTCAGCATAGATCCACTATTTGACTTCTATTTGTCTTCTAGTCCTTCGTTTTGCCTCTTCTAGACATTCTTGAACTCTTCTAGATCCTCTTCTAGAACTTCTTGGAGAATGCACACACACACACACACACACACACACACACACACACACACACACACAAGCAGGGAAGGGACAGAGAAGAACAAAGGTCTTCAGCATAGATCCACTATTTGACTTCTATTTGACTTCTAGTCCTTCGTTTTGCCTCTTCTAGACATCCTTTCTCTCAGAACCCCTCTTCAAGCTGAGGCTGGTCCTTGTCAACCCATCCTATGTGGAAGCACCAATCCATGACACTATTAATGATATCATGTTATGCTCACAGATAGGAGTCTAACATGGTTGTCCTCTGAGAGGTTCCACCCTATAGATGACTCAGACACATACAGACACCCCCAGACAACAGTGAATGGAGATTGGGGAGACTTATAGAACAGTAAGAAAGATTATGACCTCTAGGGGGATAGGAACTCAAAAGAAGGCCAACTGAGTCAACTAACCTGGGCCCTTGGGGCTCTCAGAGACTGAACCACCAACCAAAGAGCATACACAGCTGGACCTAGGGCTCCCTGCACTTATGTAGCAGATTGTTCAGGTTGGTCTTCATGTGGATCCTGAATAACTGGAATGGGGGCTAATCCAAAAGCTGTTGCCTGCCTGTGGGATATGTTCTCACTGGGCTGCCATGTCTGGCTTCAGTGGGAGAGGCTGTGCCTAGCCTCACAGACACATGATGTGACAAGGTGGGGGGGCAATGTACAGAGGAGAAGGGGATGGGGTATGGGGGAAGGATTGTGGGAGGTAGTGACCTGGAGGGTGGGGGGCAGTGAGTGGGATGTAAAGTGAATAAGTAAAATAATTCATCATCATCATCATCAGCAGCAGCAACACCACCATCATCATTTAAAAAATTATAAACCTTATCCAAACATGTGTTTTTGTTTTGTGTCTCTATAAACCACTGTTCTGTATGCCATGTTCTGTAATGCCACCTTTCTCCTCTTCATCAAGATGCAGTCTTTGGCTCCCTTGAGACAAATGCTCCTGCCTCCTTTCTCTTGTTCCTCTTCCCTTCTTCCTTGTCCTATTTCCTGTCTTTGTCTCTTTTTCCTTGCTTTCTGTCCCTCTGAGGCAAAGGAACCTCTTCTTTCGTGAGAACTTGGTCTCGGTAGTCATGGATGAATACTAAACCTGACACTGGTTCTGTGACTTGGATTCAGCTACAGACACCTCCTAATTAGAGGACTGAGATAGGTTGACACCATGACAAGCTTCAAACTGGAAGTTCAGAGACTAGGCCTAGATCTCTGTTTCCCAGAACTGGGCACATCTAGGTAAGTCAGTTACTGGGAAAATGCCAGGCCTCCAGCAGCCAGTCACAAATTGCCCTGTGTTCAGAAGCTGCCCTGGCACCTGACCTGAGGCACCTAATGAGTCAACAACAGTTTCCAGGCTTCCCCAGCAACATCTTCTGGCCTCCCATTACCTTAGATATGGATTGAAACAATTTAGGAGTCTGTGAGACTCCTAAATGAAGATAAAGGTCACCAACTTCTCCCTGGAATTACCCTAATTGGGCCAGCAAGCTCAACTGGGCATCTCCATCTTGGTAAATGGGAGACTCCAGCAGGCTGGACTTCTGCAGAATATAATGCTCCTTACTTTGCTCACTATTTGAGTCAGGGGTATCATTCTTTGGCAAATCATGGACCCTTACACCCTTACCCCAGTTCTTGTACATGTATACCTTCAGGCACTGGCTTCCTCCATCCAGTAACAGCCAATTGATGAGTTATTTAAAACTCCCTACATTCCTACAGTTTAGATAAGCACATTCAGTTCAGTTTCAGCTGGTTAGCAAGCTTTCCTTTCACTTTTGGTGACTGTACTGATAGAATCCAGACCCCTCCCTTCCCCAAAAAACCATCGTTAATAAGTTCTGAATTCATCCTCAGATCCACTGGTGACAGAGTCTGGATGATTATATATTCTCTCCCAGAGATCTCTGTTTTAGGCCTCTTGATAGACAAAATATTCTATCTCAGCGTTGGTCCACCAGGCTCCATTTATGAAAGAAACACCATGTCCCAACTGAAAAACTCATTACTTGTACATTTAAGTGTCCACAATTAACTTTGGCAACTGAATGTCTTTCAGCTTTCTATTTTGTCTACTCCAAGCCCTCTGTGTGGCTCCTAAACTCTCTGAACAGTATTTGTACACTGCCAATATTTTAAATCTTTGCACTGATTAATCTCCTTATGTAGGGAAAGACGACCTCTGGACAGAAGAACATGTAAGGTTGGATGAGCTCAGACTCCATGAGTCTCAGAATTGAGAATGGTAGGAGTGGAATCATTCCTGGCCTATCTCTATGTGCTCTGGACACATAACCACAAATACCACTAAGAAGACCATAACAATTAGTCACATAGGGAAAATACCCGGAATCCCTTCCCATGCAAATAGAGCATCATTTACGTTTCAAACTAAACCAATACAAACCATCTATTCCTAAATCCCACTGTACTCCTCAGTGTTGATATAGTCAGCAAGTTATTTCACTGAAGATCGTCTGAGAGTGGTTATTTTATTGAGCTCTAACACTTGGTGAAGAGTTCTCTCTCCTGGAAGCATTCATCACTGGACCCTGGACCCTCCTGGAAGGCCAGTGTCATTCAGCTGCTTCCCCTGCTACTGTTGCTGCCATTGCCCTGCTGCTGCCCCTGCTGCTGGCTCTGGTGGTACTGGGACCTCAGCTACCTGCCTGGCACAGGCTGCCCAAACCTCTTTGTTTCTCTTCTATGAGGTATAACACTTCTGGCTTTCCCAGCAGACCGAGACCCATGGATCCTGTCCTGTTTCACCCTTCAGGTGAATAGAGGATGGCATCCTTCACTCATAGTTCGTCGTTAAACTTTAGAATCCTCAGAATATGACATTTAAAACATTTAACTAAAAAGCTTTTCATGATAGTGGGACATGCCAGCTTTCGGCCACATATTTAATACCCTCCGAAGAATATAGATGGGCACAGGAGATCCTCCACTTGGACCTTGCTTTAAATGTGGCTTTAGCCATTAGACAAAAAATCTGCCCTTTACGTTGACTACTGGCAGGATGTTGTCCAAACTAAGGGCAAACAGGACACTGGGTAGTTGATTGCCCTGCTTTACCACTTCCCCCACATTCCTGCTTCACAGGAATATCTGTAGGATCTTCTGGGCCTGGAAGCTGAAGACTGACACTGTGCTCAGATCTCTGTCTCTAACCACCGCAGAGGATATAGAGTGAGTGTCCTGGTAACTGGTACATCTTTCAATTTTAATAGATTTGGGACCTGCTTAGTCTAAATGTTCAGTTTTCTCAGGTAAAATTCATTCTTCTATGGTTTCTGCTTGAATAGTGTTGATAAGTAGGTCAGTGATAGATTTAGCACTTTATTGGTAGCAACCCATGCTGCATTCTCAGTTGTCTTCAGGAGTAAAACTCAAGTCACAGACCTGCCTCACTTTCCTAGAGTTACTACTAGGTCTCAACACTGTTTACCCTGTCACCACACTCAAAAAGGACAGAGACTCACAAAACAGATTTCAGTGTAACATTTTACTCTTTTTTAAACAACTGGATAGGAAAAAAGTCTATAAAATTTATGTAAGGTCTGAGAATAAGAAAGCTTAAGCTTAAGGAAAAGTTTTAGGGTCTAAGAAGTTGTTTAAAGTGGGTAAATTCAGCATATAACATATGGAAATTAAATGTAAGTTTTAAAGATCAGAGGAAAGGAAAATTTAAGTGGTGACAGAAGAGTAATTTAAGGTATATAGAAGTTGTTTCAGCTTTCTTTCCTTAAGTGTTTCTGCTCCGGTTGGAGTCCCATCCATGCTTTTCTCTCATTTATGATGTGAGATGGAAGGTCCTGTTAAGCTTTTTCTTGTAAATAAGGGAGTACTATAGGGTGAAGAGGTGGCTATAGTCATGACGGGTTTGAGGCCTAGGTAGTCCTCTAGAAACTTCTACACTCCTCTGGTAACATGCGCCTTTCAAGGGTTTTTTTTTCTCCCTATTCCCTCATGTCCTATTTCTTTACTAAGAAAAAATCCTGTCTAATATATTCAAACATAAATTTTGTGTTTTTTCTCTTACGACTGCTCCCAGGGCATGCCTGCATCCCTTCTCTTCCTTTTCTTAGCTTCTAAATGCCTCTTATTTTTGTCCACTTCTTTAGTCAACCCATTTTATGGGATGCCACCCACTTTCCTTTTCTGTGTCATAAAACCTCTAATATACTCAAAGACCCTTTGACTTGCATTTCTAAACACCAATACTTCTTACTTGTAAGGAGCCTCTGCCTAGGCCTCAAACCTGTAATGTCTATATCAACCTCTCCACACTATAGTACTCTCATATTAACAAGGAAAAGCTTAACATGACATTCCACCTAATGTTTTTCCCACTCTTAAATGCCTAACCTTTAACAATCCTCTCTATTATCCTGGATAATAACAGCCACCTTCAATCCTAAATCTTAAAGAAAATTTCAATGGTCTTGCATGTCCACTCTTAAATCCTTTATCCTTTATAGAGATGGATGCTCAAAAATCCCCAAAACTGACATGAACTGTCCTTTCCCAGGGAGTCAGAATAGTCACCACCTTTTTGTCCAGAGACTTGCTACAGACTTGGCCTGCTTTCCCCCTCTTTCCTCACACACGCTTTGGTTTGTAAATAACCTCTTCCTTTACAGTCCTTTCCTCTCTGGTAGCCTATTGGACACTGGCTCATTCCTCAGTTTCTTCAGTTCCATAAGTTACTGACTCTCACCTTCCAATGCTACACTTTTCTACCTCCAAACCACTCATCTTGGTTTCTCTCTTATGTCTATGCTTAGATGCCTCACATTAAACCATGTTGCCCATCTGTACTACTTAGCTCTTTCTTCATGACCAATTCCTTCCTCTCAGGGATTACTATGTATTCACTTCTGATACATTCCATATACTAAGCCACTTCTGAACTGCCTCATGACCTACTTTTTCCCCCTATTAACAAACAACTCCTTAAAATTAAAACCTTCTCCTTTCTGCCCAAGAGCCTTTATATCTCTGTCCAAAACCTCTCAAAGATCAGTTCTTGCATCCCTATCATACACAAGCAGGCCCTTTAGCTACTTCTGCTTAAACATTTTTAAACAAATTGCAGCTCCTTTCTATCAGAAGGCCACTTCAGACTGATCCCTCCACTATCAATATTTATTCTCACTCTCTAGTTCCTGTTCAGTCAAGATTATTCAATCCCCATTAATCTTATCTCTCTTTTCACACTCTTGCTTTTCCTTTTCCCAAATGATTGCTAACATTCACTGACAACTGCCTCCTGTTAAATCATTAACCATCCAGCCATCCACAGATATCAGCCACTCTGAATGTATGTTAAAATCCAAATATAAGACATAACTAAACCCAAGCTATCTCCTCAGTGACACACTTTCAGGGCTAAACCCTCATTTCCATAAAGTTCATTCAATAAGCTCCTAAAATCCACTGACAAAATTTTCATTGACTCTCACTGCTCCTTTTGTACCTCTCTTTAAAGTCTTGCATTAGTCATAGGTATTCTTGCTAATATTCAAATTACCAATGTCTAATCCCTACTACTGACTACTTGAACCCTTAACTATCTTGAACAGCCCCAGTTTGGAATCCAAAGCCAAGGTTTTTCAGCCTTTCCACACCAAACCCATAAATCTGCTACAAATCACATCTCTTTCAATTTCAAAACCCACTTGAACACACCAAAAAGACTATTGTCATGTAACAAAGACATCTCAAATTGTATTCCCCCAACACAACAAGACCATGCTTTCAGATAACTGTTTTTTTCTCAATTAACCTTGTATAGGATATCTAAATTCTCTTAGATCCTCTCAAGAATTGTCAGACAATTCCTACTGTCAATCAGAAGCCTGAGTTTTCCTGTCTATTCCTTATTCCTAATGTGGAATGCTGCTCTTCTCTTGGATTGATTCCATTTCCCTCATCCTTCTTTCTTTCCCTGGTCTTGAGACTCATTTTCAAAATTACTATGATCATGAACTTAACAGTTTCAAATGTACATCCAAAATAATTGTACTAAACTTGTTTTTTAATGGAGTATATTCTTCATTTACATTTCAAATGTTTACCATTTCCCAGTTTCCCCCCTCCCCGAAAACCCTCAACCCATCCTCCTATCCCCTGCCTCCAAGAAGATGCCTCTCTGCTCAACCCTCTCCCACCTACCCCCTTTATTTCCCCACTCTAGGGCAATTATTGAGCCTTCATAGGACTAAGGACCTCTCCTCCCACAATGCCCAACAAGGCATTCCTCCACTCCAGTTGTGGCTGGAAACATGTGTACCCCTTGGTTGATTGTTTAGTCCCTGGGAGCCCTGGGAGTCTGGTTGGTCAACATTGTCATTCTTCCCATGAGGCTGCAAACCCCTTCAGCTCCTCCAGTCCTCCCTCCAACTCCTCCATTTGGGACCCTGTGCTTAGTCTAATGGTTGGCTGAAAACTTCTGCCTCTGTATGTATAAGGCTCTGGGAGGGCCCCTCAGGAGACAACCATAACAGGTTCCTTTCAGTAACTACTTCTTATCATCCATAATAGTGTCAGGGTTTGGTGACTGTTTATAGGATGAATCCCAAGTAGGATAGTCTCTGGGTGGCCCTTCCTTCAGTCTCTGCTGCACACTTGTTTCCATAATTGCTCCTGTGAATATTTTCTTATCTTTCTCAGAAAAACGAAGCACCCACACTTTGGTCTTCCCTCTTTTTGAGCTTTGTGTGGTCTGTGAATTGTATCTTGTTTATTCTGAGCTTTTGGACTAATATCTACTTATTAGTGAGTGCATACCATGTGTGTTCTTTTTGATTGTGTTACCTCACTCAGAACGACACTTTCTAGTTCTATCCATTTGCCTAAGAATTTCATGAATTCATTGTCTTTAATAACTGAGTAGTACTCCATTGTGTAAATATACTGCATTTTCTGTCTTAATTCCGCTGTTGAGGGACATATGGGTTCTTTCTAGCTTCTGGCTATTATAAATAAGGTTGCTATGAACATAGTGGAACATGTGTTCTTATTACATGTTGGAACAACTTCTGAGTATATGTCCAGGTGTGGTATAGCTGGGCCCTTAGGTAGTGCTATGTCCAATTCTCTGAGGAACCACCAAACTGATTTCCAGAGTGGTTGTACCAGCTTGCAATCCCACCAGCAATGGATGAATGTTCCTCTTTAGTTTGTCTGTCCAAACAGATTTAAAATCAACTACAGACTGTTATAGCCCAGTGTCAGATTCCTTGGTGTCTACAACCTGGTCTACCCTTACACACTCTATCTCTATCCTTAGAGGATCTCAAATAACCTGAACATCCAGCTGACACAGTCTGGTCTTTCCAGCGTTTACCAATAACTCAACTTCATTAACAATGATGTCTCAATGTCAACATGAAGCAGCTACAGAGAGAACTGGCAGCAGCAGGGCATTTGAGAATGGCAGAAGCAGAACATTTGAAAAACAGCAGCCTGCAGCACATTCGAACCTTGCCAAATCTGCCACCATCTCCTGATACTTTCTGAAAAACCAGATATATGCAGGGCATTTGAGAGAAAGGGAATCCCAGGGGTAAAGAAACATAAGCCTGCAGGACAGAGAAGTTAGAGACAGCAAGACCAGCTAACACCAGAGATAAGTAGATGGCAAAGCCAAACACAGGTTCACTACCAACAGAAACCAAGGCAACATGGCAGCATCAGAACCCAGTTCTCCTACAACAGCAAATCCTGGATACTCCATCATATCAGAAGAGCAAGAGCAGGATTTAACATCACATCTCATGATGTTGATGGAGGACTTCAAGAAGGACATAAATAACTCCTTTAAAGAAACACAGGAGAACATGGGTCAACAGGTAGAAGCCATTAAAGAGGAAACACAAAAATCCCTTAAAGAAATACAAATGGATGGAGCTGGAGAACATCATACTAAGTGAGGTAACCCAATCTCAAAAGATCAATCATGGTATGCACTCACTAATAAGTGGATATTAACCTAGAAAACCGGAATACCCAAAACGTAATCCATACATCAAATGAGGTACAAGAAGACTGGAGGAACGGCCCCTTGTTCTGGAAAGACTTAGTGTAGCAGTATAGGGCAAAACCAGAACAGGGAAGTGGGAAGGGATAGGTGGGAGAACAGGGGGAGGGAAGGGAGCTTATGGGGCTTTCGGGGAGTGGGGGGCCAGAAAAGGGGAAATCATTTGAAATGTAAATAAAAATATATCAAATAAAAAAAAGAAATATAAGAGAATATGGGTCAACAGGTAGAACCCCTTAAAGAGGTAACACAAAAATCTCATAGAGAATTATGGGAAAACATAGGTCAACATACAGGAGTCCTCAAAGAGGAATAACAAAAACCCCTAAAAGAAACCCAGGAGAACATGGGTCAACAAGTAGAAGCCCTTAAAGAGGAAACACAAAAATTCCTTAAAGAATTTCAGGAAAAAACAAACAAGTGAAGGAACTGAACAAAACTATCCAGGATCTAAAAATGGAAGTAGAAACAATAAAGAAATAACAAAGTGAGACATCTCTGTAGATATAAATCTTTGGAAAAAATTCAGGAGTCATAGATGCAAGCATTAATAACAGAATACAAGAGATAGAAGAAAGAATCTTGGATGATGAAGATTCCATAGAAAACATTGACTCAACAGTCAAATAAAATGCAAAATGCAAAAAGCTTGTAACCAAAAACATCCAGGAAATCTAGGACACAATGAGAAGACCAAACCTAAGTATTATAGTTATAAAGAAACCAAGGATTTACATCTTAAAGGCCCAGTAAATATCTTCAACAAAATTATAGAAGAAAACTTCCCTAACCTAAAGAAAGAGATACCCATGGATACACAAGAGACCCACAGACTTTGACCAGAGCAGAAATTCCTCCTGTCACATAATAATCAAAATACCAAATGCACTAAACAAAAAAGAATATTAAAAGCAGTAAGAGAAAAAGGTCAAGTAACATATAAAGGCAGACCTATCAGAATTACACTAGACTTCTCACCAGAAACTATGGAAGCCAGAAAATCCTGGGCAGGTGTCATACAGACCCTAAGAGAACATAAATGGCAGCCCAGACTACAATACCCAGCAAAACTTTCAATTACCATAGATGAAGAAAACAAGACATTCCATGACAAAAGCAAGTTTACACAATATCTTTCCACAAATCCAGCTCTACAAAGGATAATGGGTGGAAAATACCAACACAAGGAGGGAAACCACACTGTAGAAAAAACAATAAGGTAATCTTTCAACAATCCAAATAGAAGATAGCTACACAACCAGAATTTCACCTTTAACTAAGAAGATAACAGTAAACAACAATCACTTTTCCTTAATTATCTCTTAATATCAATGACCTCAATTCCCCTATAAAAAGACATAGATTAACAGACTGGATATGTAAACAGGACCCAATGTTTTGCTGCACATAAAAAACCTCCCTCAGTGACAAGACAGTCACTATTTCAAAGTAAAAGGGTGGGAAACAATGGAAAAAGAATGGCTGCAGTGGCCATTCTTATATTGGATAAAATTGACTTTCAACCAAAAGTTGTCAAAAAAGATAAGGAGGGACACTTCATACTGGTCAAAGGAAAAGTCTACCAAGATGAACTCTCAATTCTGAATATCTATGCTCCAAACACAAGGGTACCCACATTCATAAAAGAAACATTACTGAAGGACACATTGCGCCCCACATAATAATAGTGGGAGACTTCACCTACTCTCAACAATGGACAAATCATGGAGTCAGAAATTAAACAGAGATACAGTGAAACTAACTGAAGTTATGGGCCAAATGGATCTAACAGATATTTATAGAACCGTCTACCCTAAAGCAAAAGAATATACCTTCTTCTCAGCACCTCATGCTACCTTCTCCAAAATTGACCGTATAATTGTTCACAAAACAGGCCTCAACAGATAAAGAAATATTGAAATTATTCCATATAACTTATGAGATCACCGCAGCCTAAGGATGGTCTTTTTTTTTTATTTCATTCGATATATTTTTTAATTACATTTCAAACAATTTCCCCTTTTATGGTCCCCTACTCCCCGAAAGTCACATAAGCCCCCTTCCCTCCACCTATTCTCCCACCCACCCTTTCCCACTTCCCTGTTCTGGTTTTGCCTTATACTGCTACACTGAGTCTTTCCAGAACCAGGGGCCACTCCTCCGTTCTTCTTGTACCTCATTTGATGTGTGGATTATGTTTTGGGTATTCCAGTTTTCCAGGCTAATATCCACTTATTAGTGAGCGCATACCATGACTGATCTTTTGAGACTGGGTTACCTCACTTAGTATGATGTTCTCTAGCTCCATCCATTTGCCTAAGAATTTCATGAATTCATTGTTTCTAACGGCTGAATAGTGCTCCATTGTGTATATATACCACATTTTTTGCATCCACTCTACTGTTGAGGGATACCTGGGATCTTTCCAGCTTCTGGCTATTATAAATAGGGCTGCTATGAACATAGTGGAGCATATATCCTTATTACATGCTGGGGAACCCTTGGGTATATGCCCAGGAGTGGTATAGCAGGATCTTTGGGAAGTGACATGTCCAGTTTTCTGAGGAACCGCCAGACTGATTTCCAGAGTGGTTGTACCAATTTGCAACCCCACCAGCAGTGGGAGGAGTGTTCCTCTTTCTCCACATCCTCGCCAACACCTGCTGTCTCCTGAGTTTTTAATCTTAGCCATTCTGACTGGTGTAAGGTGAAATCTCAGGGTTTTTTTCATTTGCATTTCCCTGACTAATGAAGTTGAGCATTTTTAAAGATGTTTCTCTGCCATCCAAAGTTCTTCAGGTGAAAATTCTTTGTTTAACTCAGTAACCCATATTATTTATTTATTTATTTTATTTTATTTTTTTAATTTACATTGCAAATGATCTCCCCTTTTCTGGGTCCCCACTCCCCGCAAGTCCCATAAGCCCTCTTCCGTCCCCCTATTCTTCCATCCACCCCTTCCCACTTCCCTGTTCTGGAATTCCCCTATACTCTTGCACTGAGTCTTTCCAGAACCAGGGGCCACTCCTCCATTCTTTTTGGACATCATTTAATTTGTGGATTATGTCCTGGGTATTCAAAGTTTCTAGGCTAATATCCACTTATAAGTGAGTGCATACCATGATTGATCTTTTGAGACTGGGTTACTTCACTTAGTATGATGTTCTCCAGCTAAATCCATTTGTCTAAGAATTTCATGAATTCATTGTTTCTAATGGCTGAATAGTACTCCATTGTGTAAATATACCACATTTTTTGTATCCATTCCTCCGTTGAAGGACACCTAGGTTCTTTCCAGATTCTGGCTACTACAAATAGGGCTGCTATGAACATAGTGGAGCATGTGTCCTTATTGCATGCTGAAGAATCCTCTGGATACATGCCCAGGAGTGGTATAACAGGGTCCTCAGGAAGTGAGATGCCCAGTTTTCTGAGGAACTGCCAGACTGATTTCCAAAGTGGTTGCACCATCTTGCAATCCCACCAGCAGTGGAGGAGTGTTCCTCTTTCTCCACATCCTCGCCAACACCTGCTGTCTCCTGAGTTTTTGACCTTAGCCATTCTGACTGGTATGAGGTAAAATCTCAGGGTTGTTTTGATTTGCATTTCCCTAATGATTAATGATGTTGAACATTTCTTAAGGTGTTTCTCAGCTCTCCGAAGTTCTTCATGTGAAAATTCTTTGTTTAGCTCCGTACCCCACTTTTTAATGGGGTTATTTGGTTCTCTGGGTTCTAGTTTCTTGAGTTCTTTGTATATATTAGATATTAGCCCTCTGTCGGATTTAGGGTTGGTGAAGATCCTTTCCCAATCTGTTGGTTGACGTTTTGTCATTTTGACAGTGTCCTTTGCCTTACAGAAACTTTGTAGTTTTATGAGGTCCCATTTGTCAATTCTTGATCTTAGAGCATAAGCTATTGGTGTTCTATTCAGGAATTTTCCCCCTGTGCCCATGTCCTCCAGGGTCTTCCCCAGTTTCTTTTCGATTAGTTTCAGTGTGTCAGGTTTTATGTGGAGGTCCTTGATCCATTTGGAGTTGAGCTTGGTACAAGGAGATAAGAATGGGTCGATTTGCATTCTTCTGCATGCTGACCTCCAATTGAACCAGCACCATTTGTTGAAAAGACTATCTTTTTTCCACTGGATGCTTTCAGCTCCTTTGTCGAAGACCAAGTGACCATAGGTATATTGGTTCATTTCTGGGTCTTCAATCCTATTCCATTGATTCACTTGCCTGATATTGTACCAGTACCATGCAGTTTTTATCACTATTGCTCTGTAGTAGACTTTAAAGTCTGGGATATTGAATCCCCCTGAAGTTCTTTTACTGTTGAGAATAGTTTTAGCTATCCTGGGTTTTTTTGTTATTCCAGATGAATTTGAGAAATGATCTTTCTAGCTCTATGAAGAACTGGGTTGGGATTTTTGTTTGTTTGTTTGTTTGTTTTTTTTCGAGACAGGGTTTCTCTGTATAGCCCTGGCTGTCCTGGAACTCACTCTGTAGACCAGGCTGGCCTCGAACTCAGAAATCTGCCTGCCTCTGCCTCCCAGAGTGCTGATATTACAGGCGTGCGCCACCACCGCCTGGCTGGGTTGGGATTTTTATGGGAATAGCATTGAATCTGTAGATTGCCTTTGGCAAGATGGCCATTTTAACTATATTAATCCTGCCAATCTACGAGCATGGAAGGTTTTTCCATTTTCTGAGATCTTCTTCGATTTCCTTCTTCAGAGATCTGAAGTTCTTGTCATATAGGTCTTTCACTTGTTTGGTTAGAGTCACCCCAAGATACTTTATGCTGTTTGTAGCTATTGTGAAGGGGGTCATTTCCCTTATTTCTTTCTCAGTCTGCTTATCCTTTGAATATATAAAGGCTACTGATTTGCTTGCATTGATTTTGTGGCCAGCCACTTTGCTGAAGTTGTTTATCAGCTGTAGGAGTTCTCTAGTAGAGTTTTTAGGGTCACTTAAGTATACGATCATATCATCTGAAAATAGTGATAGTTTGACTTCTTCCTTTCCAATTTGTATCCCTTTGACCTCCTTATGTTGTCTAATTGCTCTAGCTAGGACTTCAAGAACTATATTGAAAAGATATGGAGAGAGGGGGCAGCCTTGTCTAGTCTCTGATTTTAGTGGGATTGCTTCAAGTTTCTCTCCATTTAGTTTGATGTTGGCTACCGGTTTGCTGTATATTGCTTTTACTATGTTTAGATATGGGCCATGAATTCCTGTCATTTCCAAGACTTTTAACATGAAAGGATGCTGAATTTTGTGAAATGCTTTTTCAGCATCTAATGAAATGATCATGTGGTTTTTTCTTTGAGTTTGTTTATGTAGTGGATAGCATTTATGGATTTCCTTATATTGAACCATCCCTGCATCCCTGGGATGAAGCCTACTTGATCATGGTGGATGATCGTTTTGATGTGTTTTTGGATTTGGTGGGCAAGAATTTTATTTAGTATTTTTGCATCGATATTCATAAGGGAAATTGGCCTGAAATTCTCTTTCTTAGTTGGATCTTTGTGTGGTTTTGGTATCAGCGTAATAGTGGCTTCGAAGAAGGAGTTGGGTAGTGTTCCTTCTGTTTCTATTTGGTGGAAAAGTTTGAAGAGTATTGGTGTTAAGTCTTCTTTGAAGGTCTGATAGAATTCTGCACTGAAACCATCTGCTTTTTTTGGTTGGAAGCCTATCTATGACTCCTTCTATTTCTTTAGGGGTTATGGGTCTGTTTAGATGGTCTATTTGATCCTGGTTTAATTTTGGTAATTGGTATCTGTCTAAGAAATGTCCATTTCCTCCAGATTCTCCAGTTGTGTTGAATAGAGGCTTTTGTAGTAGGATCTGATGATTTTTTGAATTTCCTTGGTTTCTGTTGTAATGTCTCCGTTTTCATTTCTAATTTTGTTAATTTGGATACTTTCTCTGTGCCCTTTGGTTAGTCTGGCTAAGGGTTTATTTATCTTGTTGATTTTTTCAAAGAACCAGCTTTTGGTCTTGTTGATTCTTTGTATGGTTCTCTTGGTTTCTACTTGATTGATTTCAGCCCTGAGTTTGATGATTTCCTGTCTTCTTCTCCTTCTGGGTGAATTAGCTTCTTCTTGTTCCAGGGTTTTCAGTTGTTCCATTAATCTTCTAGTGTAAGCTCTCTCGAATTTCTTTTTGGAGGCACTCAAAGCTATGAGTTTTCCTCCTAGCACTGCTTTCATTGTGTCCCATAGATTTGTGTATGTTGTGCCTTCATTTTCACTAAATTCTAAGAAATCTTTGATTTCTTTCTTTATTTCTTCCTTGACCAAGGTATCATTGGGTAGAGTATTGTTCAGTTTCCATGTGTATGTGGGCTTTCTGTTGTTTTTACTGTTACTAAAGACCACTTTTACTCCATAGTGATCTGATAGGAGGCATGGGATTATTTCAATCTTCTTATATTTGTTGAGGTCTGTCTTGTGACCAACTATATGATCTATTTTGGAGAAGGTACCATGAGGTGCTGAGAAAAAGGTATATTCTTTTGCTTTGGGATAAAAAATTCTATATATAATCTGTTAACTCCAATTGGTTCAAAGCTTCAATTAGTTTCATTGTCTCCCTGTTTAGTTTCTGTTTTCCTGATTGGTCCATTGGTGAGAGTGGAGTGTTGAAGTCACCCACAATTATTGTGTTAGGTGCAATGTGTGCTTTGAGCTTTAGTAAAGTTTCTTTTATGAATGAGGGTGCCCTTGCATTTGGCGCATAGATGTTCAGAATTGAAAGTTCTTCTTGGTGGATTTTTCCTCTGACCAGCAAAGAAGTGTCCTTCTGTATCTCTTTTGATGACTTTAGGTTGAAAGTCAATTTTGTATGATATTAGAATGGCTACTCCAGCTCGTTTCCTGAGACCATTGGCTTGTAAAATTGTCTTCCAGCCTTTTACTCTAAGGTAGTTTTTGTCTTTGACATTGATGTGTGTTTCCTGTATGCAGCAAAACGTAGGGTCCTGTTTATGTAACCAGTCTGTTAGTCTATGGCTTTTATTGGGGAGTTGAGTCCATTGATGTTAAGAGATATTAATGAATAGTGATTATTACTTCCTGTCATTTTCGATGTTATTTTTATATTTGAGTGGTTATCTTCTTTTGGGTTTGATGAAAGAAGGTAACTATCTTGCTTTTCCCAGGGTGTCGTTTCCCTCCCCGTACTGGAGTTTTCCTCCTATTATTCTTTGTAGAGCTGGGTTTGTAGAAAGATATTGTGTAAATTTGGTTATTACTTCCTGTCATTTTCGATGTTATTTTTATATTTGAGTGGTTATCTTCTTTTGGGTTTGATGAAAGAAGGTAACTATCTTGCTTTTCCCAGGGTGTCGTTTCCCTCCCCGTATTGGAGTTTTCCTCCTATTATTCTTTGTAGAGCTGGGTTTGTAGAAAGATATTGTGTAAATTTGGTTTTGTCATGGAATATCTTGGTTTTTCCATCTATTGTGATTGAGAGTTTTGCTGGGTATAGTAGTCTTGGCTGACATTTTTGTTCTCTTAGAGTCTGCATGAGATCTGCCCAGGATCTTCTAGCTTTCATTGTCTCTGGTGAAAAATCTGGTGTGATTCTGATACGTCTTCCTTTATATGTTACTTGGCCTTTTTCTCTTGCTGCCTTTAATATTCTTTCTTTGTTTAGTACATTTGTGGTTTTGATTATTATGTGACAAGAGATATTTCTCCTCAGGTCCAATCAGTTTGGAGTTCTGTAGGCTTCTTGCATATTCATGGACATCTCTCTCTTTAAGTTGGGAAAGTTTTCTTCCATAATTTTGTTGAAGATATTTGCTGGCCCTCTCAGCTGTAAATCTTCACTCTCATCTATACCTATAATCCTTTAGTTTGGTCTTCTCATTGTATCCTTGATTTCCTGGATGTTCTGGGATACAAGCTTTTTGCATTTTGCATTTTCTTGGACTGTTAAGTCAGTGGTTTCTATGGTATCTTCGGCATCTTCTTTCTTTCATCTCTTGTATTCTGTTGTTGATATTTGCATTTATGCCCCCTGATTTCTTCTCAAGGTTTTCTATCTCCAAAGTTGTCTCCCTTTGTGATTTCTTAGTTGTTTCTACTTCTAATTTTAGATCCTGGATGGTTTTGCTTAGCTCCTTCACTTGCTTGTTTGTGTTTTCCTGTAATTCTTTAAGAGATTTTTGATTTTTGTGTTTCCTTTTTCATGACTTCTGCCTCTTTTTTTTTTTTTTTTTTTTGCGTTTCTTCTCTATTGGCTTCTATCTCTTGAGCCTTATTCTCCTGAGTTTCTTTAAGTGTTTTTTGTGTTTCCATTATATGGGTTTCTAGCTTATTCATGCTCCCCTGTATTTCTTTAAGAGATTCATTTATGTCCTTTTTGTGTTCTTCTAGCTGCGTCACGAACAGTGATTTTAAATCCAAATCTTGTTTTTCTGGTGTGTTTGTGTAATCAGGACTTGCTGATGTTGGAGAGTTTGGTCCAGACGCTGCCATATTGCCTAGGTTTCTGTTAGTACCGTTCCTGCATTTGTCCTTTGCCATCTTGTTATTTCTGGCATTATTTGGTCTTGTCTCTGGCTGGTATTTGTGCCTCCTGTGAGGCTATATGGCTATTTCTGCAACACTGGATGGCTGGGTTTCCCCTGTTACAGATTGCTAATGTGCTGCCCTCCTCTTGGGTGCCCTTGCAGCCCTAGTGTGCCTTGCCCCAGGTTGTGTGTATGAACCAGGCGGTGCCCGTTTGCTCCTTCAGTGAGTGCTGATGTTCTATTCTGCTGTGGGACCTTTTCTGAGTACTGGTCTGCTGGGCAGCCTATCTCCCAGTGGGTTGGTGCACTCAAGGCTAGCCTAGCTGCTGAGGCCCTGAGTCTAGGCAAAAGCCTGGCAGGCTAAGGCCTGAGTAAAGTTCCCCTCGGGCTATGACTGTTAATAGGTTCTGTCATGATGGTGGTGTGTGTGTGCTCCCTGAAAGTGCCGGGAGAGTCTGCTAGGCTAACAACCTCCTGGCCAGGTTGGCATACAGATGGCCCACCAAGCAGCCCAGGGCCTGGGGGCAGTCCAAGGCCTGTCCGTCTTAGACCCTGCTATGTTAGCCTCGGGCTATGACTCTTAGCTGACTTTACCTGCTAGAACTCTCTGGAATCCCGTAGTCAAAATGGCAGAGAGCGCGCTGGGCTGGGCAAACAACCTCCTGGCCGGGTTTGCACTCTGATGGCCCCTGAACAGCCCAGGGCCTGGGTGCAGGCCAACGCCCATCGGGCTTAGACCCCCAGTGATGTTGGCCTCGGGTTATATTTGCATACCTCAGTCTGTCTGATTTCTCTGGCGCCCGAGATCCAAGATGGTGGAGAGACTCTCGGAACGGACTGGCGGGAGGCAGAGTTCTGATGTGGCTTCTGTGCGGTGAAAGGCGCTGTAAATCTGCCACAGCTTGCAACCCGGCTGGCCAGTGAAGGTCAGTGGTAGTGGGCGCAAGGCCTGCCTGGATGGACCCTGTCACCTTGTTTTCACTGCTGATAGTGCCGCTGCCACCCTCGCTGCTACCGCCCCTAAGGATGGTCTTAAGCTCAAAAAAAAAAAAAAAAACCCACATACACGTGGACTTTAATCAGTGCTCTTCTCAATGATATTTTGGTCAAGGAAGAAATAAAGAAATTAAAGAATTTTTAGAATTTAATGGAAAAGAAGACATATCATACCAAAATTTATGGAACACAATGAAATCAGTGCTAAGAGGAAAACTCATAACTCTAAGTGCCTCCAAAAAGAGAATCGAGAGAGCTTACACTAACAGCTTGACAGTGCACTTGAAAGCTCTAGAACAAAAAGAAGCAAATACACTCAAGAGGAATAGATGGCAGGAAATAATCAAACTAAGGGTTGAAATCAACCAACTAAACAAAAAGAACTATACAAAGTCTCAGCAAAACCAGGAGCTGGTTCTTTGAGAAAATCAACAAGATAGATAAACCCTTAGCTAGACTAACCAGAGGGCACAGAGACAGTATCCAAACTAATAAAATCAGAAATGAAAAGGGAGACATAACAACAGAAACTGGAAATTCAAAAAATCATCAGATTCTACTACAGGAGTTTATACTCAACAAAGTTTGAAAATCTGGAGGTAATAGGCAACTTTCTAGATACATACCAGGTGCCAATGTTAAAACAGGATCAGATAAACCATCTAAACAATTCCATAAGTCCTGAGGAAATAGAAGCAGCCATTAATAGTCTCCCATTTAAAAAAAAAAAAAAAAGCCCAGGACCAGATGGGTTTAGCAGGGAATTCTATCAGATCTTCAAGGAAGAGCTAATACTGATACCCTTCAAACTTCCACAAAATAGAAACTCAAGAAACACTACCCAACTCATTCTATGAAGCCACAATAATGCTTATACCTAAACCAAATAAAGACCAAACAAGAAAGAACTTCAGACCAGTCTCCCTCATTAACATTGATGTAAAAATACTGAACAAAATCCTGGCCAACCAAATCCAAGAATGTATCAAAATTATAATTCACCATGATCAGGTAGGCTTCATCCCAGGGATGCAGGGATGGTTCAATATATGGAAGTCCATCAATGTAATCTACTACATAAACAAACTTAAGGAAAAAAAAAACACATGGTCATTTCATTAAATGCTGAAAAGGCTTTTGACAAAATCCAGCACCCTTTCATGATAAAAGTCTTGGAAAGAACCGGAATTCAAGGTCCATACCTAAACATAGTGAAAGCAATATACTGCAAACCAGTAGCCAGCGTCAAATTAAATGGAGAAAAACTTGAAGCAATCCCACTAAAATCAGGGACCAGACAAGGCTGCCCACTCTTTCCCTATCTATTCAATATAGTACTTAGAGTCCTAGCCAGACCAATCAGACAACAAAAGGAGGTCAAAGGTATACAATAAGCATTAAATAAAGCAAAGGTATACATGCAGAAATATACTTCTGATAGGTTGTAAAATTATAAGTATAAGCAGACTAAGCAGTTCCAGTAAATGAGCTGCAGCTTGAATGGGCAGCTCTTCATCAAGAGGACGATTACTGCTGCTTCCATCTTTGGTTTCATAGAATCTCTGAATCCATCACCCTGTCAACCAGAGTTGTTGTTCATCCTGAAATGATACAAGACCATACATACCCTTTCCTTTGAAGTATCAACATCCATTTTTTCTATTCTACATCAGTATCTATCTTAACCAAGAATTTTTGGGGAGGAAAAATTTCTGTATTTGACTCTGAATCAAAATGTTTGCCCCAGTAAGTATATCCCCTTGAGGTAAATTAATGAAATTAAGTATGAGTAAGGCTTAATAAATAAGTGTTCTTGGTGAAACTTGCAATTCCTTACAAGTAAACATAAATTGTTCATCTATTTTCCTCCTTTTTAATTTTTTTAAGTTGTTGCTTTAAAGTAAAGTGAGCTCTTTCCACTATTGCCTGTCCTTAAGGATATATTCTATTCCCATTATATGTTTAATTTCAAAATACATAAAAATTGCTTAAATTTAAAAATTTTTAGGCTAGGTCATTTTCTGTCATAATAATCACAGGGACATAAGCCATTACAAAATTTGACAAGAGACACGAGGTTGTTTTCGGAGTGTGTAAGTAGGAGAATGGATGCTGAGTCTATCTTCTCTATCTGCTTCCTGCTGACATTAGGATGTTGCAAAATGTCCCAGAAAGGCTAAAATGCTAGCCAAAGGCTGGGCAATGGAGAATTTTTCTAAAACAATCTGATTTGCTAATTCTGATGAAAGACAAGGAGCAATCACATTGGCTGACTGAACTAGTTACCATCAGCTTTCAGTAAGTCCAGAGTTGAGTGGTTCAACAGCTGATCACTGGATGGAGTCTGTCAGCCAGATGAAAATCTGCCGAGACAGTGATTGCCAAGAAAATCAACCCAGACAAATATACTAGGAACCACAAATAAGATTGTCTAGCAATTGTGAAATGTAATAAATCTCAAAACCAAGGGACTATCCTGTTTTCAAGAACAGGCAGGTATTCTTATTCGGAGCCCATTTGATCTGTGTTAGGCTGATCCAAGTTTTTTTTTTTTAAACACTCTATTACCTGAAGTTTATGTGAGCTTTAGTTTACAAAAGAATATCCATTCGAATTTACCATTGTATTGAAATGTATATTTAAAAATTTAACAGGTATCTGTTATTAAAGCTATAGGTTTACAGCTATACATATACAGATTGAACAGAGATGTTTTTAGCATGATGAGAAGCCTCTTTAAGTTGATATTTAGAAAACAAACAAAGAAATTTAAAAATTTAAGCTCATGACTAATGGTAATCTGCCAATGTTCCATTAACTTGTCACAACTCCACTGACCCATGTTACAACTCTGAAACTTGAGGTAACAAGAGCATATAGGGCAAACACGAAATGCCTCCCAATTTCTTCCCCCCTTTCATTTTATACATCTGAATTTTAGAGCTCCATGAGCTTGTTCCATAATTCCCTGTCCATAAGTCCATACTTCCCGGTGCTTGCCACACTAGTCACTGTGACCAGGTGCATCTCTGTGCCCAGCCCCAGAACAGCTTGTTTTCACTTTCCTTCTCTTCAGCCAAAGCATCCTGGAACAGGTTTTGCCTCTCCAAAATCCACTTGTCTCTTCTAAGTCTCATCAACTTCCAAAGATTAAAGGTACCTAGAGGCACTATACACAATGTGTATAATGGCCCATATATGTTATAATAACTTGAAGTCTTATTCCAACCTTCTTAGAGGTTGCCAAATTTATTGTACTTTCCTCAGGAAACCAAGGACAAAGGCTGTCAACAAGATCTAAAGTAAAGTATGTGATTGCTGTTTCTCTGTTTCAGTGAAGCATGGTATACAAGATGCGTTTAGACGAAAAGCATATGACTGTTTCCATTTACCATGTTTGTTTCTTGAATATTACATTTTATGAGCTCCCTTACGTTTTTATAAGTCCCCTTACCTTTATTTTCTGTACTGATTTGGCTGGAAAGAAGTATAATAGTCTTCTGATCAGGGAGTTAGGCTGGCTATAGGAAAGATAGACAAAAGATGCAAAAGTCAGGTGTGGGAGGACTGCTTGGTGAATATCAGACAGTTGCAAATATATTTCTCATAGCCTTGAGTACTATGTAAATGAAGGACCAAATTCACCAATTCTTTACAGGAATTTTCTCCCCTTGATGAACAACTTTTTTTTAAATTTATTATCCTTTGCCAATTTTCATGTATTATAACATGTTTCTAGACATAGTTTTATAGACTGATGCTGTCTGGCCTTCTAGCTCTCTAATTATACTGGATGCTTCTAAATTATACTGGATAACTTCTAAAATGTTCTAAAACCCCTTTTCTTTATTTTATGGTTAAAAAACACTGGCATCTTTTCTCTTTAACTATGTCCTTTATTAAACATTATAACTCTTAGTGGTTTATTTAACTCTTTTTTATTGAAAAAGGAAGTAAAAACAATTTATAATAAAACTGAAGATTTACATGGAAAATATTTCTGACAAAATTGAAAAAATATAAAGAAAAACATGTTAAAATTGACTATTTTCATGGAAATTAAAGAGTAAACTGGTAGACATAAAGAACAATACTAAGTTAATTGACAAAGGAAATAGAAACATTTTTGGTAGAATTGAAGATTTAGTTTGAAAATATCTCTGATAAAAGTGTAGAAAAATATAGGATAATATGTTAAAATTAAAGGTTATCATGGAAAATTACATAGAGAAAATAGTAGGCATAAAAATATTTCTAAGTTGATTGAAAGTGGAATTATAGACATTTTCTGATAAAATTGAAGATTTTACATGGAAAATATTTCTGATAAAATAGAAGAAATATATAGAAAAACATGTTAAAATTGAAGATGATCATGAAAAATTATACAGAGAAAATGGTAGGCATAAAATATTTCTAAGCTGATTGAAAGTAGAATTACAAACTTTTTCTGATAAAAATTGAAGATTTACATGGAAAATACCTCAGATAAAATTGAAGAAATATATAGAAAAACACAATAAAATTGACTATTTCATGGAAACTTACACAGACAAAATAGTAGGTATAAAATATTTCTAAGTTACTGAAAGTGGAATTATAAACATTTTCTGATAAAATTGAAGATTTATGTGGAAAATATTTCTGATAAAATTGAAGAAATATAAAGAAAAACATGTTAAAATTGAATATGATCATGGAAAAATACTACAGATAAAATGGTAGACATGAAAACATTACTAAATGAATTGGAAGAGGAATTACAAGCATTTTTTGATAAAATTGAAGATTTACATGAAAAATAGTCTATGCCTTTTTATTGGGGAATTGAGTCCATTGATGTTAAGAGATATTAAGGAATAGTGTTTGTTGCTTCCTGTTATTTTTGGTGTTATTTTTATGTTTGTGTGGTTATTTTCTTTTGGGTTTGTTGAAAGAAGATTACTTTCTTGCTTTTTCTAGGGTGTAGTTTCCCTCTTTGTGTTGGTGTATTTCCATCTATTATTCTTTGTAGGACTGAATTTGTGGAAAGATAATGTGTAAATTTGGTTTTGTCATGGAACATCTTGGTTTCTCTATCTATGGTGATTGAGATTTTTGCTGGGTATAGTAGTCTGGGCTGGCATTTGTGTTCTCTTAGGGTCTGTATGAGATCTGCGCAGGATCTTCTAGCTTTCACTGTCTCTGGTGAGAAATCTAGTGTAATTCTGATAGGTCTGCCTTTATATATTACTTGACCTTTTTCCCTTACTGCTTTTAGTATTCTTTCTTTGTTTAGTGCATTTGGTGTTTT
Source organism: Apodemus sylvaticus (assembly GCF_947179515.1). Lineage (NCBI taxonomy): Eukaryota > Metazoa > Chordata > Mammalia > Rodentia > Muridae > Apodemus > Apodemus sylvaticus. The sequence continues at coordinate 24,328,515 of NC_067483.1, read as the reverse complement.
GATTATTATGTGACAGGAGGACTTTCTTTTCTGGTCCAGTCTGTTTGGGGTTCTGTAGGTTTCTTGTATGTTCATGGGCATCTCTTTCTTTAGGATTGGGAAGTTTTCTACAATTTTGTTGTTACTGGCCCTTTAAGTTGTAAATTTTCACTCTCTTGCATACCTATAATCCTCAGGTTTGGTCCTCTCATTGTGTCCTGGATTTCCTGGATGTTTTGGGTTACAAGCCTTTTGCATTTTCTTTGAATGTTGAGTCAATGCTTTCTATGATATCTTTAGCACCTGAGATTCTTTCTTCTATCTCTTGTATTCTGTTGTTGATGCTTGCATCAATGACTCCTGATTTATTTTCAAGATTTTCTACCCCCAGAGTTGTCTCTGTGATTTCTTCATTGTTTCTACTTCCATTTTTAGATCCTGGATGGTTTTGTTCAGTTCCTTCACTTGTTTGTGTTTTCCTGAAATTCTTTAAGGGACTTTTGTGTTTCCTCTTTAAGGGCTTCTACCTGTTGACCCATGTTCACCTATATTTCTTTAAGGGATTTTTATTTTTCCTTTTTAAGGGTTTTTACCCGTTGACCTATGTTCTTCTGTATGTCTTTAGGGAGTTATTTATGTAATTCTTGAAGGCCTCTATCAGCATCATGAGATGTGATTTTAAATCCAACTCTTGCTTTTCTGGTGTGTTGGGGTATCCAGGACTTGCTGTGCTGGAAGAACTGTGTTGTGATGTTGCCAAGTAGCCTTGGTTTCTGTTGGTAGGGTTCTTGTGCTTGCCTCTCACCATCTGGTTACCTCTGGTGTTAATTAGTTTTGCTGTCTCTGGCTAGAGCTTGTCCCTTTTGTGGGCCTGTAAGCCTGTGTCCCTATTCCTGGGAGACCAACTTTCTTCTGGCAGGGTCTGTGCATAGAAGGCTGTGGAGTCACCTGGCTCTCTGGTGCAAATTGTGATTGGAAGTTTCCTGTCCCAGCTGCTCCAATGATCCTACGCCCTGTGTGCTCCTAGCTGTTCCCCTCAAGAAAGATATGGAGAGAAGGTGGAGATCTTATCTTTTCATGCTCAGTAGTTGAGGCACTGCTGGGAGATCACTGTCTCCTAGCAGGCTATGTACTGATGGCTGTGGAGCTGCCTGGCTCCCTGGTGCAATTGGTGGCTGGAAGCCTATTTAACTCTTTATGCTTACATAAACACCAGGGAATCCTAACTCTTTCCTAATACTTTATTACTTTACTTTAATAAACTCTAATATCTGGTAAAAACTGCTTCACTGCAGAGAATTCAGTGAAAGGATTTATTGCTGGTGCTCCGTTGAAGGAAAGGAAAAGAATTAATATGCTTTATATAGACAAATATATTTACAGACACATATGTATTCAAATATACACTCACACTCTGGCTGGGCCCAGCTTTCTGTCACAACTCCACAAATATTCATGCATGTTTATATATATATATATATATATATATATATATATATATATACCTACACACAAAAATATAGACAAACACATTTGGATGGAAGGTGTTAATTCAAACACCATGAATGAGTTTTAAGCAAATGCTGCAAAATAAAAATTAAGGAATAAATTTACCTTGTCCCATTTCCCTAAAGAAAGTTTTTATTTTTTTATAAATAACCTTGAATACAGTTTTTAATAATGTTTACTTACCAAAGATCTAACACTCCTGAAATCTTCCCTTTTACAGGGTCCCTAGAATTTGGGTGTAACTTGCAGCATCTAGTGCATTGGAGTTCCTAGGTAGGGTCATATTAAGCAGGATACAGAGATATCAGAATAACTGTGAAACATTGCATACTTTATTGAATTCTCCAACAGATTTTTACAGGCAAGCAAAATAAAAATTTCCCACAGCTTCTAATTCTTAACAGGTTCTATTTATCAAGGAATAGTTTATCTGTGTTCAAGGTGACCCAAACATCTTTACAGACTGAGAAATCTGTTAGCAGTCCAACTCTTAGATGTGTTGTCTAATTAAAATGTACACAAAGTTTTTTCATGAGAAAATGATCATGAAGGTCACTTCCTCAGGCATGTAGCTTACTTGGCAGCACACCAGGATCTTCTGCTGAGAAAGTAGGCATTCTTGGTGTCCCAGTGTGCTGGTATTCACAGATATCCTCAAATTAACTCATGGTTAGCAGGCTGGGATCAGCCATCCTATGCCATTTCTCCACAATTGTGTATAGACAATACTGAATTATAATTATATTAGAAGTTCCTTGAGCCTGAAAAATTTGACATATATATATATATATATATATATATATATATATATATATACAAATGATAAAAATGTAATTGAGTTGAAACCACACTATACATGAATGAGGTGTAGGCAACATGGAACAAGATCAGAGGAAGAAAAAGAAAATGTGTTTATTTTGTTTGTGATGGCCACTCTTGGTTTTCAAATTAACTCCATTTGGAATTAACGGAAACTCAGTCAGTTGTGTACAAATGTTTCTTGTTTGGATTATTTGAGTTGGGACCACCTTAGATCCAGATAATTTGTTCGAAGACCCATACTAAGTCTGGACATTCTGGTGTCAGCTTATGTAAAGAACATGGGATAATGAAACTTAATTTTTGCCTCCTTTTCCTAACTCTCCCTGGAAAGTTCAATACTTCTTTGGTACTGAGTTTAAATTTTTGGGTTCTGCCATTTACTGCAGACTATCTGAGTTATCTAGCATTGTGGACCAAATAACTATTGGATTATTGGACTTTATAGGAAGAGGCATTCATTGTTGGACTAGTAAGACCACAGCCTCCAAACCACTCAATCAAAACTCATATGTGCATATATAACTAATAAACATGCAATTGTTAATTTTGTTAATTTGTTTGTATTAAGAAATACTTAAGGGATTAAGAAGGACAACTCTTGTGTATGTCCATGGACTTTTTCTTAAGAGAATAAAGTAAAATGGCAATTCCTTAACTTCCCAAAAGTCATGGCACTCTCATTGGTTGGGACCAATACTAAATTATAGGTGGTTAAAAGAGAAATCTAGCTGAACAATTACACCTACTTATGTGTTCCCTTTACAGTTGTGATGTGAGTAGGAATTATTATTTTCTCCACTATGTCAGGGAATCCTGCCTACTTTTTTGTCCAACAGGATAGACTGGACATTCTCAATCAATGACCCAAAATATATTTTTCTTCCTTAAAATTCTTCTTGTGAAGCATATTCTATTCACTAGCATTACTATACACAATGGAAAGTAGTATTTACTAGTATTATAGAGCTTAGTAATGATTTTTTGCAGTGATAGGTTATTACAGCAGAGTTCAGGAAAGCGATGAATAGGAATGCTAATATTATACAATATTTTAGTGGTGTGTGAAGGTAATTCCACTTTTCAACAATTTACAAGTGTTGAGTTGTACTAAGTAATTGGGATTCACATTTGATAGCCTAAGAGGACAGGGAGAAATATTCTTCTTCATTATATGATAAATTCATTTCCATATGAAAATAAGCACTAATTCATATAATATTTGATTTCATGACACGCAATGTGGGAATTATAATTTAAGGCCAAGGAGATGGTTCAGTAATAAAGTGCTTGCTGTTCAACCATGACAACAACATGTAGAACCTAGAAACCTTGGTAAAACATGAGTGAAGATGATAGGCTGCCTGTAATTACTACACTGAATATGGAAACCAAATTCCAGGAGCAAGTTAACTTGACTCATCAGACTAGCTAAAATGGGGAGCTCTGGATTCAAAGAGAGACCATGCTTAATAGATAAATAGGAACAATTACAAAAAACATTCAGCTTCAAATTTCTTATTTGTTTCTTCTTCCAGATGTACTTTGCTTTTAGAAATATAGTCTTCTATATAATGACACTATCAATTAAACCATAAGAAGTTAGAATATATTTACTTAATAGAAATAAATGTTTATATTATTAGGGTCACACCCAATACCAAGTTTATGTAACTAATTCCAAAATTAAAATGAACACAAGATTACAATTTGAATATATCATTTTTAATTTACATCTATCCATTGGTTATTCTTTGAGAATTTCATACATTTCCTGTTATGTGTTTCGATCAAATGTATATTCTATTCCTTCACTTGAATTCATTTTAACATTTGCTATCAATTTACCTTGTACTTTTAGCATGTGGAATCAAAACTGTTGTAGTATTTAATTGCCTCTATATAGGTGAAAAAAATAAAGTGTTTTTCAAGTGATTCAAAAAGTGGTAATTAAATATTTTTGAAATATGTTCACTTAAACTGAAAAATATTAAAATTATGTCATATTATGAGTATAAGGCTAAATACAGAAATTGTGGGGCAGAAACATTTTTAATATCTAAAAGTTCTAGGAAAGATGCTTTAATTTACTTAGATATAATTCTCTAGATTGAAAGTGTGAATATTACAAATTCTTTGGTACTTATCTTTACAGAAATAAATATAGTAGATGCTATTTCAGCTTCTAGAAAAAGTATATATACACACATTTACACATAAATACACATACATACACACATAGAGTTATACACATATACACATACAAAAATACAAAGACACAGACAGACAGAAAAAAAGAAACATGCACATACAAATTGGAGCTTCTCAATGATATTTTGACAATTTCTGCTTTAAAATAGAATCATGTACATTTTCCTCTCTCTCTCTCTCTCTCTCTCTCTCTCTCTCTCTCTCTCTCTCTCTCTCCCTTTATCCCTCCATCCCTTTTTTGTATTCAATATATTTTTTATTTACATTTCAAATGATTTCCCCTTTCCTGGCTCCCCACTCCCGAAAGTCCCATAAGCCCTCTTCCTTCCCTCTGTTCCCCCATCCACTCCTTCCCACTTCCCTGTTCTGGTATTGCCCTACACTGCTGCACTGAGCCTTTCCAGAGCCAGAGGCCACTCCTCCGTTCTTCTTGGACATCATTCGATAAGTGGATTATGTCTTGGGTATTCCAAGTTTCTAGGCTAATATCCACTGATCAGTGAGTGCATACCATGATTGATCTTTTGCCTCACTTAGTATGATGTTCTCCAGCTCCATCCATTTGCCTAAGAATTTCATGAATTCATTGTTTCTAATGGTTGAATAGTATTCCATTGTGTATATATACCACATTTTTTGTATCCATTCCTCCGTTGAGGGACATCTGGGTTCTTTCCAGCTTCTGGCTATTATAAATAGGGCTGCTATGAACTTGGTGGAGCATGTATCCTTATTACATGCTGGGGAATACTCTGGATATATGCCCAGGCATGTATAGCAGGGTCCTCCGGAAGTGATGCGCCCAGTTTTCTGAGGAACCGCCAGACTGATTTCCAGAGTTGTTGTACCAACTTGTAACCGAACCAGCACTGGAGGAGTATTCCTCTTTTTCCACATCCTCGCCAACACCTGCTGTCTCCTGAGATTTTAATCTTAGCCATTCTGATTGGTGTGAGGTGAAATCTCAGGGTTGTTTTGATTTGTGTTTCCCTAATGACTAATGATGTTGAACATTTTTTAACATGCTTCTCAATCACTTGAAGTTCTTCAGGTGAAAATTCTTTGTTTAGCTCTGTGCCCCATTTTTAGTAGGGTTATTTGGTTTTCTGGGGTCTAACTTCTTGAGTTCCTTATATATATTGGATATTAGCCCTCTGTCAGATGTAGCATTGGTAAAGATCTTTTCCCAATTTGTTGGTTGCCGATTTGTCCTTTTGATGGTGTCCTTTGCCTTACAGAAACTTTGAAATTTTATGAGGTCCCATTTGTCAATTCTTGATCTTAGAGCATAAGCTATTGGTGTTCTGTTCAGGAACTTTCCCCCTGTAACGATGTCCTCAAGGGTTTTACCCAGTTTCTTTTCTATTAGTTTCAGTGTGTCTGGATTTATGTGGAGGTCCTTGATCAACTTGGAGTTGAGTTTAGTACAAGGAGATAAGGATGGATCAATTCCGCATTCTTCTACATGCTGACCTTCAATTGTACCAGCACCATTTGTTGAAAAAGGCTATCTTTTTTCCATTGGATGTTTTCAGCTCCTTTGTCGAAGATCAAGTGGCCATAGGTGTGTAGATTCATTTCTGGATCTTCAATCCCATTCCATTGATCAGCCTGCCTGTCACTGTACCAATACCATGCAGTTTTTAACACTACTGTTCTGTAGTATTGCTTTAGGTCCGGGATACTGATTCCCCCAGAATTTCTTTTGCTGTTGAGAATAGTTTTAGCTATCCTGTTTTTTTGTGATTCCAGATGAATTTGAGAATTGCTCTTTCTAACTCTATGAAGAACTGAGTTGGAATTTTGATGGGTATTGTGTTGAATATGTATATTGCTTTTGGCAAGATGGCCATTTTAACTATATTAATCCTGCCAATCAACGAGCATTGCAGATTTTTCCATTTACTGAGGACTTCTTTGATTTCCTTCTTCAGAGACCTGAAGTTCTTCTCATAAAGATCTTTTATTTGTTTGGTTAGAGTCACACCATGATACTTTATATTGTTTGTGGCTATTGTGAAGGTCATCATTTCCCTAACTTATTTCTCAGCCTGCTTATCCTTTGAGTATAGGAAGGCTACTGATTTGCTTGAGTTGATTTTGTAACTAGCCACGTTGCAGAAGTTGTTTATCAGCTGTTGGAGTTCTCTGGTGGAGTTTTTTGGGTCACTTAATTATATTATCATATCATCTACAAATAGTGATAATTTTACTTCTTCCTTTCCAATTTGTATCCCTTTGACCTCCTTATGTTGTCTAATTGCTCTAGCTAGAACTTCAAGTACTATATTGAAAAGATATGGAGAGAGAGGGCAGCCTTGTCTAGTCTGTGATTTTAGTGGGATTGCTTCAAGTTTCTCTCCATTTAGTTTGATATTGGCTACTGGTTTGCTGTATATTGCTTTAACTATGTTTAGGTATGGGCCTTGAATTCTTGTTCTTTCCAAGACTTTTAGCATGAAAAGATGCTGAATTTTGTCAAATGCTTTTTCAGCATCTAATGAGATGATCTTATGTTTTTTTTTTCTTTGAGTTTGTTTATGTAGTGGATGGCATTGATGGATTTCCTTATACTGAACCATCCCTGCATCCCTGGGATAAGCCTACTTGATCATGGTGGATGATCGTTTTGATGTGTTCTTGGATTTGCTTGGCAAGAAATTTATTGAGTATTTTTGCATTGATATTCATAAGAAATTTTTCTGAAGTTCTCTTTCTTTGTTGGATCTTTGTGTGGTTTTGGTATCAGCGTAATTATGGTTTCATAGAATGAGTTGGGTAGTGTTCCTTCTGTTTCTATTTTGTGGAACAGTTTGAAGAGTATTGGTGTTAGATCTTCTTTGAAGGTCTGATAGAGTTCTGTACTGAAGCCATCTGGTCCTGTGCTTTTTTTTTTTTTTTTTTTTTTTGGTTGGGAGACTTTCTATGACCCCTTCTATTTCTTTAGGGGTTATGGGACTGTTTAGTTGATCTATTTGATCCTGACTTAATTTTGGTGTTTGGTATCTGTCTAGGAAATTGTCCTATTCCTCCAGATTCTCCAGTTGTGTTGAGTATAGACTTTTGTAGTAGGATCTGATGATTTTTTGAATTTCCTCAGTTTCTGTTGTTATATCTCCCTTTGCATTTCCAATTTTGTTAACCTAGATACTGACTCTGTGTCCTTTGGTTAGTCTGGCTAAGGGTTTATCTATCTTGTTGATTTTCTCAAAGAACCAGCTCCTGGTTTTGTTGATTCTTTGTGTGGTTCTCTTTGTTTCTACTTGATTGATTTCAGCCCTGAGTTTGATGATTTCCTGTCTTCTTCTCCTCCTGGGTGAATTAGCTTCTTGTTCCAGGGCTTTCAGTTGTTCAGTTAATCTAGTATATGCTCTCTCCATTTTCTTTTTGGAGGCACTCAGGCTATGAGTTTTCCTCTCAGCACTGTTTTCATTGTGACCCGTAGATTTGGGTGTGTTGTGTCTTCATTTTCATTAAATTCTAAAAAGTCTTTGATTTCTTTCTTTATTTCTTCCTTGACCAAGGTATCATTGAGTAGAGTATTGTTCAGTTTCCATGTGTATGTGGGCTTTCTGTTGTTTTTGTTGCTATTGAAGACCACTTTCACTCCATAGTGATCTGATAGGAGGCATGGGATTAATTCGATCTTCTTATATTTGTCGAGGTCTGTCTTGTGACCAATTATATGATCGACTTTGGAGACGGTACCATGAGGTGCTGAGAAAAAGGTATATTCGTTTGCTTTAGGATGAAATGTTCTCTATATATCTGTTAAATCTAATTGGTCTGTACTGGCTGTTTTTGTGTGTCAACTTGACACAGGCTGGAGTAATCACAGAGAAAGGAGCTTCAGTTGGGGAAGTGCCTCCATGAGATCCAGCTGTGGGGCCTTTTCTCAATTAGTGATCAAGTGGTGAGGTCCCCTTTTGGGTAGTTCCACCTTTGGGCTGGTGCTCTTGGGTTCTATAAGAGAGCAAGCTGAGTAAGCCAGGGGAAGCAAGCCAGTAAGAAACATCCCTCCATGGTCTCTGCATCAGCTCCTGCTTCCTGACCTGCTTGAGTTCCAGTCCTGACTTCCTTTAGTGATGAACTGCAATGTGGAAGTCTAAGTTCCATAAACCCTTTCCTCCCCGACTTGCTTCTTGGTCATAATGTTTGTGCAGGAAGAGAAACCCTAAGACAAATTGGTACCAGCGTAGTGGGGTATTCCTGTGACAACCTGACAATGTTTTGGGGAGGACTGTGGAAGGACTTTGGAACTTTGAGCTAGAAAAGCCATTAGAATATTAAGAGCTTGGTGGAAAGTTCTGTAGGAGCTTGGAAGACGATGTTAAGAACAGTGCAAAAGATGGAGGCCTGGCTTGTGAAATTTCAGAGGGAAGATTAAAGACTCTTACAGTGGCCATGTTTTGATTGTGGAGATTTTGTGGTTTTGGTTAGCTGGGGCTGAAGAATCAGCTGTGAGTAACAAGATACCAGAACCACTAAAGCAAACCTTTGTGTTACTGGGACTATTGATGCTGGTTAGCTGGAGCTAAGAAATTAGCGGTGATTAAGAAGAGACCAGCGTCACTGAGATGAAATCTTCTTGGAAGTGTTTTCTGAGAGCACAGAGTGTGTTCCAGAGATGGCCACAGTTGTATTTTGTGCTGTGTCTGGACTTGGTACTGTGTAAGAGTCACCCAGATGGTACTGGTTTTGAAGGCATGAAGGGGTCATGAAGAGCAGCTGAGGCTCTTGGCACAGTGAGAGGCCACGGAAGGCCATTGGTGAAGGTGCAGCCTCAGTTGCAATTGATGGCCCAGGATTTGAAGGGGTCGTGCATAGGAGCAGAGGCTTGTCACCCTGATGAGAGCCTATGAGAGGCTATTGGTGAAGCCTAATTACAGTGGAAGATAGCAGCGTTTTGGAGATGCCAGTACCATGTAATGACCACCAAGAACAGCAACAGCAGTGGAGTACAGGTAGCTGGAGCCTAGAAGACAAGCTGTGTGCTACAAAGGGCAGAGCTGGAGATGTGACACACGCACTTGGAGGAGTCCGGAAGATTGTGAGTTATATCCCAGACATTGAACCATTGGAGTTTGAGTTTTGCTTTTGGTTGTGACTGTGCCCTGATATGTTTCCCTCTTGAAGGAAGAAAGTATTTTAGTGGAGCCCACAGTTAAAAGACTTTGAACTTTTAAAAGACTTTGAATTTTAAAGATATTGGACATTTTAAGGTGATTGAACTTTTAATATGTAAAGACTGTGGGACTTTTAAAGTAATTTAGATCTTGGGGATGAATAAGAAAGTAAGGGTTGAGGCTTAATAGTGATGTGCTTGTGTGTCAATTTGACAAAGGGTCAATTGTTCTGGCTAGTTTTGTGCGTCAACTTGACACAGGCTGGAGTTATCACAGAGAAAGGAGCTTCAGTTGGGGAAGTGCCTCCATGAGATCCAGCTGTGTGGTGTTTTCTCAATTAGTGATCAAGTGGTGAGGGCCCCTTGTGGGTGGTTCCACCTTTGGGCTGGTGCTCTTGGGTTCTATAAGAGTGCAGGCTGAGCAAGCCAGGGGAAGCAAGATAGTAAGAAACATCCCTCCATGGCCTCTGCATCAGCTCCTGCTTCCTGACCTGCTTGAGTTCCAGTCCTGACTTCCTTTAGTGATGAACTGCAACATGGAAGTATAAGCTCAATAAACCCTTTCCTCCCCAACTTGCTTCTTGGTCATGATGTTTGTACAGGAATAGAAACCCTGACTAAGACATGGTCCAAAGCTTCAATTAGTTTCACTGTGTCCCTGTTCAGTTTCTGTTTTCCTGATCGGTCCATTGATGAGGGTGGAGTGTTGAAGTCATCCACAATTATTGTGTTAGGTGCAATATATGCTTTGAGATTTAGTAAAGTTTCTTTTACGAATGAGGGTGCCCTTTCATTTGGAGCATAGATGTTCAGGATTGAGAGTTCTTCTTGGTGGATTTTTCCTTTGTCCAGCAAGAAGTGTCCCTCAGTGTCTCTTTTGATTACTTTAGGTTGAAATTCAATTTTATCTGATATTAGAGTGGCGACTCCAGCTTGTTTCCTGAGGCCATTTGCTTGTAAAATTGTCTTCCATCCTTTTACTTCAAGGTAGTGTTTGTCTTTGACACTGAGGTGTGTCTCTTGTATGCATCAAAATGTAGGATTGTGTTTATGTATCCAGTCTGTTAGTCTATGTCTTTTTATTGGGGAATTGAGTCCATTAATGTTAAAAGATAGTAATGAATAGTGATTATTACTTCCTGTCATTTTTGATGTTATTTTTTATATTTGATTGGTTATCTTCTTTTTGGGTTTGATGAAAGAAGGTTATTGTCTTGCTTTTTCCAGGGTGAAGTTTCTCTCCTTGTATTGGTGTTTTCCCCCTTATCCTTTGTAGTGCTGGGTTTGTGGAAAGATATTGGGTAAACTTGGTTTGTCATGGAATATCCTGGTTTCTCCATCTATAGTGATTGAGAGTTTTGCTGGGTATGGTAGTTTTGGCTGGCATTTGTGTTCTCTTAGAGTCTACATGAGATCTGCCCAGGATCTTCTAGCTTTCATAGTCTCTGGTGAGAAATCTGGTGTGATTCTGATAAGTCTTCCTATATATGTTACTTGGCCTTTTTCTCTTACTGCCTTTAATATTCTTTCTTTGTTTAGTACATTTGGGGTTTTGATTATTATGTGACAGGAGGTATTTCTGTTCTGGTCCAGTCTGTTTGGAGTTCTGTAGGCTTCTTGTATATTCATGGGCACCTCTCTCTTTAGATTAGGGAAGTTTTCTTCCATAATTTTGTTGATGACTTATCCCCAGAGGTCTTAGACTCGGGATATCTCAGTACCTGGGGTCACCTGTCCTGTCTGACTGAGGGCAAAGATAGTGGCTGCCCGGGAAGTTTTCTTCTACAATTTTGTTGAAGATGATTTTTTGTTCTTATAGCTGTTAATGTTCTCTCTCTTCTATTTCTATTTTCCTTAGATTTGGTCTTTTCATTGTATCCTGGATTTCCTGTATGTTTTTAGTATTTTATGGTTTTATTTTATTTTATTTTTTATTTTTTGGATCATTGTGTCAATATCTTCTAAGGCATCTTCTATGCCTGAGATTTTTTTCTATCTTTTGTATTCTGTTAGTCATGTTTACATCTATGTCTCCTAACCTCTTTCCTGGCTTTTACATTTCCAAAGCTGCCTCTATTTGTGATTTCTTTATTGTTTCTATTTCCATTTTCAGAACTTGAACCACCTTTTTCAATTCCTTTGCCTGTTTTATTGTGTTTTCCTATATTTGTTTAAGGGACTTATTTGTTTTGTCTTCAAGTGTTTCTACCTGTTTGCCTGTGTTTTCCTGTATTTCAGTGAGTTATTTATAGCCTCCTTAAAAGTCTCTGTTATCTTTATGAAATAGGATTTTTGGTCAGTATCATGGTTTTTGTCTGTGTTGGGGTATCCAGGGCTTTCTTTGGAGGGAGAACTGGTTGTGATAGTGCCAAAGTTTATTGGCTTCTGTTGCTTATGATCTTGTGTTTTGTTCTTGTATATGGTTGTTTCTGGTATTGGTTTACATGGATGTCTCTGTCTGGATCCTCCCTCCTGTGTCCTTGGGTTGCTGAAGATCTCTTGGGAGACCTTTGGCCCTGGCACCAGCAGATCTCCTGATTGTCCTTCAGACTGTAGTGTCTTCAGAGGGGTAGACACACTGATAATCTGTCCTGGTGGAAGGCACAGACTAGAAGGGAGGTGGAGATCAAGTGGAGCAAAGAGGTCTCAGTCTGCTAGAACCAAAAGGGGTCACAAATGTTGGGGTTATTTGGACAAGTCCCTTACCTGTTGCCCTTATGTGAATCATATCTCCTGGGATATCTTCATAGTGTGGGTTTTTCCGGATGACCAGACTTGCTGATGATCTGCCTGGGCTGAAGGTGTAGTCCAGAAGGAAAGTGTAGACCAAGCTGAACTTGGACCTTTATATCATTGATGTTTTAAAAGAACTGTTAAAAGTTAGAATATGCAAAAGAAGAAGAAAGAACAATAGAGAAGAAAATTATAAGACATTGATGGTATAAAAAGTGAAATGTGGAAAATAGTTTTAATAGATACTTTTTTTATAACTGGAATTCAAGCATAATCTATATAAGTAACTCATCCCAGGGATTGAAAACCAAACTCTCTACCTGTGGCAGGAAAGCTGACTTTTGCAACTCTCCTAAAGCAGTACAATTCCTTGTGACATTGCAAATAATTATCTTTGTGCCCACAGATAAATGTAGCTCTCACTGCTTACCAAAGAAAAATTGCTTTTGCAGCAGACAGAGTCCTTTATAAAAATCAATAATTTGTGAAAAGGAACAGAGCATCAGACCATGAGGTATGCTTAGCTAAACTTCTATATCCCAATTTCTACACTGAAGACTCAGAGAAACCCTGTGAAAGTAGGGATGGATAATAATTGCAAGAGCCAAAGCACCATGGTTTCTGCTGTGTCACAGTTTCTTCTATATATGACAAGAAGGTGTATCCATGGATTTTAAACAATGTGGTTTACTAAGCATGGCCTTTACGACAACATCAACTGATATATTGATGTGAATATAGAGAACAGGTACAGGTATCTGCTTTGTCTCTTTCACGACACTATTTTTATCCTACTGTTAAGACCAAAGAAAAAGAAAAAAAGAAATAGAAAATTAAAAAAGGGATGGAGGATGCCAGAGAGATCTGACAGCACCAGGTACACAGACATAATCCAAGGCTAACATAGCTTGGGTCTAAGCCTGTCAGGCTTTTGCCTGAACCCAGGCCCTGGGCAGCTCAGTGAGCTGTCTGTGTGCCAACCCTGCTAGGGGATCATTTGCCCTGCAGACTGCATGGCATTTGCAGGGGAGCACCTTGCCATCTTGGCTACCTGACAGAACCAGTTAGCAGACATAACCTGAGGCTAACATCACTTGGACCTAAGCCTGTCAGGCTTTTACCTGGACTCAGGGCCTGAGCAACCAAGCTGGGCAGTCTGCAGGGCAAACAACCCCTGACCAGGTTGGAGCACAGATGGCTCACTGAGCTGCCCAGGGCCTGGGTGCAGGCAAAAGCCTGACAGGTTTAGACCCAAGCGATGTTAGCCTCGGGCTATGTCTGCTAGCTGGCTCTATTCATTAGATCACTCTGGCGTCTGGTAGCCAAGATGGTAGTGTGCCCCTGCAAGTGCTGGGCAGTCTGCAGGGCAAATGACCCCCTGGCTGGGTTACATTAGGGAAATGCAAATCAAAACAACCCTGAGATTTCACCTCACACGAGTCAGAATGGCTAAGGTTAAAAACTAAGGAGACAGCAGGTGTTGGCAAGGATGTGGAGAAAGAGGAACACTCCTCCACTGCTGGTGGGATTGCAAGATGGTACAACCACGTTGGAAATCAGTCTGGCAGTTCTTCATAAAAATGGACATGACACTTCCAGAGGACCCTGCTATACCTCTCCTGGGCATATGCCCAGAGGATTCCCCAGCATGCAATAAGGACACATGCTCCACTATGTTCATAGCAGCCTTATTTATAATAGCCAGAAGCTGGAAAGAACCCAGATGTCCCTCAATGGAGGAATGGATACATAAAATGTGGTATATTTACACAATGGAGTACTACTCAGCAATTAAAATCAATGAATTCATGAAATTCTTAAGCAAATGGTTGGAACTGGAAAATATCATCCTAAGTGAGGTAACCCAATCACAAAAGAATACACATGGAATGCAATCATTGATAAGTGGATATTAATTAGCCCAGAAGCTATGAATACACAAGACACAGTTAGCATATCAGATGACTCCCATGAATAAGTAAGGAGAGGGCCCTGATCCTGGAAAGGCTTGATCCAGCATTGTAGGGGAGCCCAGTATAGGCCTGTTGCCACTTTTCCACAAGCTTTATTGGATACAGTGGTAGAAGCAAAATTTAACCCCCCAAGATTGAAAAGGAGATCTCAATGGGAATTTATTTGGTATCAAACAGGCTACTTTTAAGCTGTTTCAAAAATTTGTAGATAAGACTATGAAAAATAGCTAGTAGAATTTTTTTCTGGGAACCCTCAAATTACAGGTTCCTTTTGTTATTCAACCCTTATATAATCAGGTCTGGTTGCAGGCTACTGCCCTATAAGACAGGTGGGTGTTGGGCATGGCCTTGGGCAATAGACTCAGATGAGAAAATAATTTACATTTGAATAAATGCAAAGCTCAGAGCTGCCTCAGAGGAGGCTTATGTGACACTGCTTTTGTCTTGCAATTCCCACCTAGGAAATTTCAGGTCAAAACCAGAATTATTGACATATCTATACAGGTGTGAATTAAAATACAGTTCAAACTTAAGATCTATGAAAGGTTAATAAGGCTATGGAGAACTTATGAAGGCATTAAAATCCGGCCTGCCTACTCCATACAAAATTATTGATTCAGAAGGTTGCCTTTTCTTCACATCCTGATAATTGAAAAACATTTATTCGCTAAGATATTGCTCTAAGCTTACCACAGGAGGACTTCAACCTCTGTTTTCAAGGTGGACTGGCAAAAGACAAATAACTTTACAGAGAGTAGAGAAGGCTACTATAATCTGTTGTTTATATTATGTGTTCTCAGCCATTCCTTGCAAAGGGATTATTAATGTAGAGTCACCCTTTTTCATTTCCAAGTAAAGTTTTAACATCCTACTCTAAATCTGCTGGTGTGTTGATAAAGTATTGTTGGATAGAATCATGAAAGTATTTTGAAAAGAATGTCTTAAGAACCTGATGAAATGTTTGTTCCTTGTTTCAATCAGCAATCAAATTTGTCATTCTAGAGTATTGATACTTGGCCTATTACATGGCAAGGCTTTTAGGCAAAATTGATAATTGTTACCAAAAGACAAGTTGTTAAAATTTGCTTCCATGCATGCTTTTATATTTCCTATAGATTTATACTTGCATCCCATAAAGAATACATATACTGTATTTATAAACAGCTCTGGAGAGGTCCTGATCCAGTGTTGGTCAGGATGAGAGGTTCTGTTTGTATCTTTCCTAAACATGTGGAAAGTCATGTCTGGGTTCTTGAGCACTGTGCGTGTTCTGTCATTGTGGATACTGGTGCAAACAGAAACTTACTGGAGTTGTAGAAAGTCTACCAGTCCTGATGCCAGTGGGGATAAGTAGTACTGTGTGGCCAGTTGTGTTCTCTACTAATAGAAAAATTATTCTTTGAATACTAAACCACGTGTTTTAGCCCCATTCTTTTTTGTAGTTTAAAAAGTCTCTAATGAACAGGAAGAAGACAAGAAATTGAATTGTTCTAGCAGATTGTATGCATTGACAGATTGCTGAGAGTATGAAGATGCTGCCGTGGTTGTGAGAATTCCTGGTATTGTTCCTCTGTCTCTAAATGATGAGGGGGAACTCCCTGTCACCTTGTATCACCATAAGAGATACTTTGGCATTACTGCCACCCCTGATTAGAGAATGGTCTGGGTCCATGGCATTAGGACTTTTGACTTTTGGAGCTGCTACATTAGGATTGTATGAGCAAACAACAAAACCAGTCCAGAGCAGTAACTAAACAAGTGCTATGTCTTTGGCCTAGATAATCCATCTGCTCAAATTTGGCTCAGCTTATATTGTGAATAGTTAGTCTATGATGGGCAATTCCTTTGCAGTTCACACCAACCTAAGACAAAGGGTCTGGGACTGTCAGAGATTCCCAGAGACAGGTAATGGGAGTTCGATAGAAGGTGACCTAAGACAGATGCTATTCCTTTTTATAAAATAAAAAAAAAGGGGGAACCTGTTGTGAATGTCCCCAGCTGAGCTGTTTGCACAGGTTTCCTGAGAGTGGAATATCCTGTGGTTCAGCTTGATTTCTGTTTTCCTGCCTGGTACAGTAGGGACTTCCCAGGTACCTGACCTGTGGCTATGATTGTTTTTTCCTGTTCTTTTTCACCCAGCTTCAAGTATAAGTTGCTGGTCCCTCAGTAAAGCTTTGACATTCTCCTCACCAGAATGACCCGAGTCGGTATTTTCTGTTAATTCCCCTGGTCTATGCCTGATACTCAGTACCATGGCAGCGTGGATGCTGTCACGTGTCTAGGTTATAGAGTGGCTAGGTGACCGTGCCTGTCTTAGGTCAGTGTTTACATTGCTCCTTTTTACCCATCAGGGAGAATAAACATAGCTTTTCATGTATGTCTCTATCTTAGGTTGATAGGAGCTCAAGAATACTCTTACCTATTCCTGACTACTGGCTTTCTGTAGTACACTCTTTCCCATTCAGACCAAAGCCATGAAGGACATACGAATATGCACTCTTCATAATGATGAATACATGCCACGGTGAATAGCTGAGCTTGTTGAAAGCGATCCTGTGTGCAGGCAACCAGTCTGTTTAAGATACAAGGTCCAAAGTTAAAATAAACACGATTATAATTAGTGGTCCAAGCAATGTAGAAATTAAAGTTGTAAGCCATGGGGAAGTGAAGAATCAGAATTCAAACATTTCCATGTTCTCTGTCCCACAAGGTCTAAAATCTTGAAGCAAGGCAGCTTGTCCAATCTGGGGTAAAGGCAAGCAAAGGTGGGTCAAGAACATATGACCAATACAACTTTCCTGTCTGGGCACTCAGCAAGATTACAGGTCAGCATTATTCTTTGTCCCAGCATTAGCATGTCACACAAATCATTATGGCAGCTAGCACGTACCTGCATCATCCTACGGAAAACCACAAGCATGCCCTCTTCCCCATATTAAATACCTGATCGGGTTCTTGCCATATATTAGTAAGTGGATCCTTCCATTTTACCTAGGCATAAGTATACCTAGTTGTAGGGTGCCATAAACACTCAGCAGAGAGTTCTTTGGCACCCAAATTTTAACATTTGTGGGAAGCCATCCTGAGCTATTCAGATTTAATGCTTACTCACGGCCCTAAGGTAGTGGCTGCTAAAATATGAGAACAATTAACTAGAGCCTTCCCCATGAGCTGTCAGTGTGAGAAGATTCCGAGAATACCACAAGATGTTCCTGCCCTAACCGGCAGAATGTTCCTGCTGGCGTTAACTCCAGGTATCCCCACCGGATGACCTTTTCGCTTCCTGCTTTGATCACCAGGGGTGTCTCCGCCCTTCCCTCCTTTGTTCTTGTGTGAAGGTTATTTCTTCTCTGTAAGCCTTAAAACCCATTGGCCTCCCCCACATTAAATGAGACCTTGACACAACCCAGACTGACTTTGTCTTTCTTAGTGTGCTTGGCCTTCTTTCTCTCTTCCCCCCATTTTTGACCCTCGGGTAGTGCCTCTTCGGGACCCTGGAATAACTGGACCTGCTGAACGGGTCAAAAATTTTAAAATAAAAAGCATGATTTAAATAATGTGGTAAACAGGGATATAATTCCCTCTTTTTGTTTTTTTTATGAAGATATTGTTTTAAGTTCCATGGGCCTGTTCCACAATTGTCCTTTAGGATAATAAGGAATTCCAGTAATATGGGTAATATTAAATTTTCTACAAAACATCTTAAATGCTTGGCTATAATAGCCAGTCCTATCATTTGTTTTAATCTCATTTGGAACACCAAGCATAGGAAAACAATGCAGACAATGACTAATTACATTTTTAGTTGCTTCTTCTGTTAAAGCAGCTTCAATTAGATAGCCTGAAAAGACATCAAGTCACATGTACATATTTTAATTTTCCAAAATCAGAAATATAAGTAACATCCATTTGCCATAATTGATTAGGTATAAATCCTTAAGGCTTAACACCATTGTGTGGTACAGGTAGAACTTGAGGATACTGAGGACAAATCTTTAGAATTTGATGTGCATATTCTCTAAAAATGTCAAATTGTTTCAAACTATTACTATTTTGATGATGTAAAGAACGAGATTGTATGGCCAATGATTCCTGTGTAAGGCCTATAATCTGCCTGGTAGACAAATCTACTGTGGCATTGCCCTAAGGGCATTGCCTAAGGGCATTGTCCAGGAAATCCAGTATGAGGTCTTAAATGTCCTATAAAGGACATTTAAGGAATACTATGTTCTCTTAAATTGAGTTGTATGTGCATAAATAATTGCAAAATTTGAGAATTTGCAGTATCTAAAAAAGGATCAATTTCAAGCAATTATAAACCCGGAGCTATATATTGGCTATAAGTATACAAATTAAGAGCTTGATTTTTCATCATTTCTAAAACAGTGGCTACAGCACATAATTCAATAACCTGTGCTGAAGCAGAGGACAACTCAAGAGAATAAACTTGTGATCCAATTACATATAAAAGGTTGAAAAAAATTTCAGGGCAAATGGTCCCAAGAAGCAAACTGGAGTAGCAAATCTATCAGATCAGCATGGACTAAGGCTGGTCTTCAACAACAACAAAAACAACAGAAAGCCCACATAACAATGGGCGTTGAAAAACTCTCTATTCAATTATGACTTGGTCATGGAAGAAATAAGGAAAGAAATGAAATACTTTTTAGAATTTAACAAAAATGAAGGCACAAATACACAAACTTATGGGAAACAATGAAAGCAGCGCTAAGTTCAAAACTCATAGCTCTGAGTGCTTCTGTAGAGAATTTGGAGACAGCATACACTAGCAGCTTAATAGCATATCTAAAAGCTCTAGAATAAAAAAGAAGCAAACACATCCAGGAGGAGTAGATGTTAGGAAATAACCAAAATCAGTGCTAAAATTAACCAAGTAAAAACACAGAGAACTATACAAAGACTCAACAAAACGAGGAGCTGGTTCTTTAAGAAAATCAGCAAGATAGATACACCCTTAGCCAGTGTAACCAGAGAGCACCAAGACAGTATCCAAATTAACAAAATCAGAAACGCAAATTGAGACATAACTACAGAATCTGAAGGAATTCATAAAAATGATCAGATCCTACTTCAAAAGCCTATATTTAACAAAATTGGAAAATCTAGATGAAACACATGATTTTCTAGACAGATACTACATACCAAAGTTAAACCAAGGGCAGGTAAACTCTCTAAACGGCCACATATCCCCTAAGGAAATAGTAGTAGTCATTAAAGACACCCAACAAAAATAAGCCCAGGGGCCCATGGCTCCAGCTGCATATGTAGCAGAGGATGGATTTGTCTGACATCAATGTGAAGGGAGGTCCTTGGTTCTGTGAAGGCCTGATGCCCCAATGTAGAGGAGTGCTAGGTTGGTGAGGAGGGAGTGGGTGGTTGGATGGGATGCATACTCATAGAAGCATGGTGTAGGGGTGTATTTTAGGGGGTTTCCATAGGGAAACCAGGATGGTGGATAATATTTGAAATGTAAATAAATAAAATAACCAATAAAAGGAATTAAAAAAATCTCTTTGGCTAAGCTGTTTAGTAATAACAGATGTTTAAACATTCCTGTAATGAAATATATGAGATGATTAAAATTTTTTAAGGACAACATAAATCATTATTATTTCAGTCTGGATCACTTAAGAGGAGTGCTAGCAATTTTAAAATGTGTGTTTACAGAGTGTAATTTAATCTTATTTTGTTTCCTTTTCATCAACAAAGAAAGAGTTTATAAAATGGTAAATTTACTAAATAGGGATTTGGGGGTACTAATAAAACTGAGTCATAATTTTTAGAGGTTTTGATTACATTATTTTCTCATGTAGCAATGACAAATTTAAAAAAGGAAAAGTAATCATAAAAATTAGATACATTTTAATGTTTCCTATGAAATTAAATGTTATTTAACACATACACGAAATCAAATATTGATTTAAATTTGAATTCTCTGTAGTTTTATTATAATAACCTTTACCCTTGCTCCAGAGCTCCCAGGGACTAAACCACCAACCAAAGAATACACAAGAAGGGACAAATATCTGGAACCAAAGTTAAATCAGGATCAGATAAATGATCTAGAAGTCCTATAACACCTAAGGAAATAGAAGCAGTCATAAATAGTTTCCCAACCGAAAAATCCCCAGGACCAGTGATTTTAGTGCAGCATTCTATCAGACCTTCAAAGAAGATCTAATAACAATACTTCTCAAACTATTTCAGAAAAGAAAAACAGAAGGAACACCACCAAATACATTCTATAAAGCCACAGTTACACTGATACCTAAACCACACAAAGATATATCAAAGAAATAGAACTTCAGATTAATTTCTTTCAAGAATATTGATGCAAAAATACTCAATAAAATTCTTGCAAACTGAATCCAAGAACACATCAAAATGATCATTCACAAATATCAAGCAGGCATCATTCCAGGGATGCAGGGATCTTCAGTACATGGAAATCCAACAACATAATACACTATATAAAGAATCTTGGTGCACCCGGAGGCAGACTGGGAGCACACAGCTTGCTCAGGTGGGTCAGCACCACAGACCTTAGGTTCCAGTCCTGAGGCCTCTAGTGGGAGCCTTCAGATCTCTGCTTCAGGATCCAGAACAGCCTGGGCTACAACCCCACATCTCCAGGTCCTGCAAGAGGCCAGAGGGGCACCCGGGAGGCTGGCTGGGAGGAGTCAGTGTGCTCTGGTGAGTCCAACAGGCCCTGGCAGGAGCCTTCAGGTGTCTGCTTCAGGATCTGAACAGCCTGGGCCACAGCACCCTGTCTCCAGGCAGTGCAGGAGGTCAGCTGTGCACCAGAGGCTGGCTGGGAAGAGGCAGCTTGCACTGGTGAGTCCAGCATTGACAAGACCAACTAACACCAGTGAGAACTAGATGGCAAAAGGCAAATGCAGGAACGTCACTAACAGAAATCAAGGCAATATGGCAGCATCTGAACCCAATTCTCTTTTAATAGCATGTCCTGGATACCCCATCACACCAGAAAAACAAGATTTGGATTTAAAATCACTGGTCATGTAGCTGGTAGAGGAACACATGAAGGACATACTTAAAGAAATTCAGGGGAAAATGGATCAAAAGCTAGAAGCCCTTACAAGGGAAACACAAAATCATTGAAAGAAATTCAGGAGAATACAAAAGCCAATAAGGAGGAAATGCAAAAATCACTTAAAAAAATACAGGAGAACTTTGGTCAACAGGCTGAGGTCATGAAAGAGGAAACACAAAAATCTCTTAAAGAATTACAGGAAAGCACAAACAAGAAAGGGAAGGAGCTAAGCAAAACCATCAAGGATCTAAAATCAGAAGTAGAAACAACTAAGAAAACTCAAAGGGAGACAACTTGGGAGATAGAAAGCCTTGGGAAGAAATCAGGGGACAGAGATGCAAATATCAACAACAGAATACAAGAGATAGAAGAAAGAATCTCAGATGCTGAAGATACCATAGAAACCATGGACACAACAGTTAAAGAAAATGCAAAATGCAAATAGCTTGTAACCCAAAACATCCAGGAAATCCAGGACACAATGAGAAGACCAAACCTAAGGATTATAGGCATAGATGAGAGTGAAGATTTACAACTTAAAGGGCCAGCAAATATCTTCAATAAAATTATGGAAGAAAACTTCCTAACTTAAAGAGAGAGATGCCCATGAATATACAAGAAGCCTACAGAACTCCAAACAGACTGGACCAGAACAGAAATACATAATAATCAAAACCCAAAATATACTAAACAAAGAAAGAATATTAAAGGCAGTAAGAGAAAAAGGCCAAGTATCATATAAAGGAAGACCTATCAGAATCACATCAGACTTCTCACCTGAGACTATGAAAGCTAGAAGATCCTGGGCAGATCTCATGTAGACTCTAAGAGAGCACAAATGCCAGCCAAAACTACAATACCCAGCAAAACTCTCAATCACCATAGATGGAGAAACTAAGATATTCCATGACAAAACCAAGTTTACCCAATATCTATCCACAAACCCAGCCCTACAAAGGATAATAGGAGGAAAACAGGAATACAAGGAGAGAAACTTCACCCTGGAAAAAGCAGGATAGTAACCTTCTTTCATCAAACCCAAAAGAAGTTAACTAATCAAATTTAAAAAATAACATCAAAAATGACAGGAAGTAATAATCACTATTCCTTAATATCTCTTAACATCAATGGGCTCAATGCCCTAATAAAAAGACATAGACTAATAGACTGGATACGTAAACAGGACCCTACATTTTGCTGCATACAGGAAACACACCTCAGGGTCAAAGACAAACACTACCTTAGAATAAAAGGCTGGAAGACAATTTTACAAGCAAATGGTCTCAGGAAACAAGCTGGAGTAGCCATTCTAATATCAGATAAAATTGACTTTCAACCCAAAGTCATCAAAAGAGACTCTGAGGGACACTTCTTGCTGGTCAAAGGAAAAATACAACAAGAAGAACTCTCAATCCTGAACATCTATGCTCCAAATGCAAGGGCACCCTCATTCATAAAAGAAACTTTACTAAAGCTCAAAGCACACATTGCACCTAACACAATAATTGTGGGTGATTTCAACACTGCACTTTCCTCAATGGACAGATCAGGAAAACAGAAACTGAACAGGGACACAGTGAAACTAATTAAAACTTTGGACCAATTAGATTTAACAGATATATATATATAAATAGAACATTCTATCCTAAAGCAAAAGAATATACCTTTTTTTCAGCACCTCATGGTACCTTCTCCAAAATCGACCATATAATTGGTCACAACACAGACCTCAACAAATATAAGAAGATCGAATTAATCCCATGCCTCCTATCAGATCACTATGGAGTAAAAGTGGTCTTCAATAGCAACAAAAACAACAGAAAACCCACATATACGTGGAAACTGAACAATATTCTACTCAATGATACCTTGGTCAAGGAAGAAATAAAGAAAGAATTTAAAGACTTTTTAGAACACAATGAAAATGAAGACACAACATACTCAAATGAAATGAAGACACAATGAAAGCAGTGCTAAGAGGAAAACTCATAGCTTGAGTGCCTCCAAAAAGAAAATGGAGAGAGCATACACTACCAGCTTAATGACACACCTGAAAGCCCTGGAACAAAAAGAAGCTATTTCACCCAGGAGGAGTAGAAGACAGGAAATCATCAAACTCAGGGCTGAAATCAATCAAGTAGAAACAAAGAGAACCATACAAAGAATCACCAAAACCAGGAGCTGGTTCTTTGAGAAAATCAACAAGATAGATAAACCCTTAGCCAGACTAACCAAAGGGCACAGAGACAGTATACAGATTAACAAACTTAGAAATTAAAAGGCAGATATAACAACAGAAACTGAGGAAATTCAAAAAATCATTAGATCCTACTACAAAAGTCTATACTCAACACAACTGGAGAATCTGGAGGAAATATACAGTTTCCTAGACAGATATCTGACACCAAATCTAAATCAGGATCAAATAGATCATCTAAACAGTCCCATAACACCTGAAGAAATAAAAAGGGTCATAGAAAGTCTCCCAACCTAAAAAAGCATGGGACCAGATGGCTTCAGTGCAGAATTCCATCAGACCTTCATAGAAGACCTAACACCAATACTCTTCAAACTATTCCACAAAATAGAAACAGAATGAACTCTACCTATCTCGTTCTATGAAGCCACAATTACACTGATACCAAAACCACACAAAGATCCAACAAAGAAAGAGAACTTCAGGCCAATTTCCCTTATTAATAATGATACAGAAATACTTAATAAAATTCTTGCCAACCGAATCCAAGAACACATCAAAATGATCATCCACCATGATCAAGTAGGCTTCATCCCAGGGATGCAGGGATGGTTCAATATAAGGAAATCCATCAATGCTATCCACTACATAAACAAACTCAAAGAAAAAAAACCATAAGATCATTAGATGCAGAAAAAACATTTGACAAAATTCAGCATCCTTTCATGCTAAATGTCTTTGAAAGAACAGGAATTCAAAGCCCATACCTAAACATCATTAAAGAAATATACAACAAACTGGTAGCCAACATCAAACTAAACGGAGAGAAACTTGAAGCAATCCCACTAAAATCAGGGACTAGACAAGGCTGTCCTCTTTCTCCATATCTTTTCAATATAGTACTTGAAGTTGTAGCTAGAGCAATTAGACAACATAAGGAGGTCAAGGGGATACAAATTGGAAAGGAAGAAGTCAAATTATCACTATTTGCAGATGACATGATAGTCTACTTAAGTGACCCGAAAACCTCCACTAGAGAACTCCTACAGCTGATAAACAACTTCAGCAAGTTTCTGGTTATAAAATCAACTCAAGCAAATCAGTTGCCTTCCTATACTCAAAGGATAAGCAGGCTGAGAAAGAAGTTAGGGAAATGACACCCTTCACAATAGCCACAAACAATATAAAGTATCTTGGTGTGACTCTAACCAAACAAGTGAAAGATCTGTATGACAAGAACTTCAGGTCTCTGAAGAAGGAAATCGAAGAAGACCTCAGAAAATGGAAAAATCTGCCATGCTCGTGGATTGGCAGGATTAATATAGTTAAAATGGCCATCTTGCCAAAAGCAATCTACAGATTGAATGCAATCCCCATCAAAATCCCAACTCAGTTCTTCACAGAGTTAGAAAAAGCAATTCTCAAATTCATCTGGAATAACAAAAAACCCAGGATAGCTAAAACTATTCTCAACAACAAAAGAAATTCTGGGAAAATCAGTATCCCTGACTTCAAGCAATACTTCAGAGCAATAGTGTTAAAAACTGCATGGTATTGGCACAGTGACTGACAAGTGGACCAATGGAATAGAATTGAATATCCAGAAATGAATCCATACACCTATGGTCCCTTGATCTTCGACAAAGGAGCCGAAAACATCTATGGGAAAAAAGATAGCCTTTTCAACATATGGTGCTGGTTCCATTGGAGGTCAGCATGCAGAAGAATGCAAATTGATCCATTCTTATCTCCATGTACTAAACTTCACTCCAAGTGGATCAAGGACCTCCATGTAAAACCAGACACACTGAAACTAATAGAAAAGAAACTGGGGAAGACCCTTGAGGACATGGGCACAGGGGGAAAGTTCCTGAACAGATCAGCAATAGCTTATGCTCTAAGATTAAGAATTGACAAATGGGTCCTCATAAAATTACAAAGTTTCTGTAAGGCAAAGGACAGTGTAAAAAGGACAAAATGGCAACCATCAAATTGGGCAAGGATATTCACCAACCCTACATCTGATAGAGGGTTAATATCCATTATATACAAATAACTCAAGAAGTTAGACCCCAGGGAACCGAATAACCCTATTAAAAAATGGGTTACAGATCTAAACAAAGAATTTTCACCTGAAGAAATTCGGATGGCCATGAGGCACCTTAAGAAGTGCTCAACATCATTAGTTGTTAGGGAAATGCAAATCAAAACA
Organism: Apodemus sylvaticus; assembly: GCF_947179515.1. Taxonomy (NCBI): domain Eukaryota; kingdom Metazoa; phylum Chordata; class Mammalia; order Rodentia; family Muridae; genus Apodemus; species Apodemus sylvaticus. The sequence goes on along the minus strand of NC_067483.1, from coordinate 24,302,682 downwards.
ACCCTGAGATTTCACCTTACACCAGTCAGAATGGCTAAGCTCCAAAACTCAGTAGACAGCAGGTGTTGGCAAGGATGTGGACAAAGAGGAACACTCCTCCACTGCTGGTGGGGCTGTAAGATGGTACAACCACTTTGGAAATCAGTCTGGCGATTCCTCAGAAAACTGGACATGACACTTCTGGAGGACTCTCCTATACCTCTCCTGGGCATATACCCAAAGGATTCCCCAGCATGCAATAAAGACACATGCTCCATTATGTTCATAGCAGCATTATTTATAATAGACAGAAGCTGGAAATAACCCAGATGCCCCTCAAAGGAGGAATGGATACAGAAAATGTGGTATATTTACACAATGGAATACTATGTAGCAATTAGAAACAATGAATTCACAAAATTTTTAGGCAAATGCTTTGATCTGGAAAATATCATCCTAAGTGAGGTAACCCAGTCACAAAAGAATACACATGGAATGCAATCTCTGATAAGTGGGTATTAATTAGCCCATAAGCTCTGAATACCCAAGGCACAAATCGCATAGCAAATTACTCCTATGAAGAAGTATGGAGAGGGTCCTGATCCTGGAAGGGATTAATATAGCATTGGAGGGGAATATAAGGACAGAGAAAAAGGAGGGAGGTGATTGGAGAAGGGATGGAGAGAAGAAGGTTTATGGGACATATGGGGAGGGGGATCTGGGAAAGGGGAAATCATTTGGAATGTAAACAAAGAATATAGAAAATAAAAATATTAAAAAAAAGAATCTTGAAAAAAACCCCATATGATCATCTCATTAGATGGTGAAAAGTCCTTTGACAAAATACAACACCTCTTCATGCTTAAAGTATTGGAGAGCTCAGGAATTCAAGGTCCAAATGTAAATATAATACAAGTAATATACAGAAAGGCAATAGCTAACATTAAACTAAATGGATAGAAATTGAAGCAATTCCACTAAAGTCAGGGATAAGAAATGGCTGTCTATTCTCTCTTTATCTATTTGATATAGTACTTGAAGTTCTAGCCAGAGCAATTAGGCAACAAAAGGAGAACAAAAGGATACATATCAGAAAGGAAGAAGTCAAGATATCTCTATTTGCAGATGACACGATAGCATATATAAACGACCTGGAAAAATCCATGACAGAACTCCTACAACTGATAAACAACTTCAACAAAGTTGCTCAGTACAGAATTATCTCAAACAAATCAGTAGCCTTCCTCTATCCAAAGGATAAATGGGCTGAGAAGGAAATTAGGGAAATGACACCCTTTATAATAGTCACAAAAAATATAAAATGTCTTGGTGTGATGCTAACAAAGCGAGCAAAAGTTCTGTATGACAAGAACTTCAAGTCTCTGAAGAAAGAAATTGAAGAAGATCTCAGAAGATGGAAAGATCTCTCCTGCTCCAGGATTTGGAGGATTAATATAGGATATGGAGATTAATGGACATCTTGCCTGAAGTAATCTACAGATTCAATGCAATCCTCATTAAAATTCCATCTCAATTCTTCACAGAGATAGAAAGAGCAATTCTCAAATTTATCTGGAATAACAAAAATCCCAGCATAGCAAAACTCATTCTTAACAATAAAAAGCTTCTGGGGGAATCATCATCCCTGAACCTCAAGCTATACTACAGAGCAAGAGTGATAAAAAACAAAAACAAAAAAACAAAAAGATGGCATTCAAATAGAGACAGGCAGGTATATCAATGGAAAAGAATTGAAGACCTAGAAACGAACTCACACCTTTGTTCATTTGATCTTTGACAAAGGATACAAAACCATCCAGTGCAAAAAAGACAGCATTTTCAACTAATGGTGCTGGTTCAACAGGAAGTCAGCATTGATCCATTTTTGTCTCCCTGTACAAAGCTCAAGTCCAAATGTATCTAGGACCAATATATGAAACCAGGTATGATTAATCTAAGAGAAGAGAGAGTGGGAAAGAACCTTGAACACTTTGGCATAGGAGAACACCAATTGCTTATGCTCTAGGATCAACAATTGACAAATGGGATGTCATAAAACTGAAAAGCTTCTGGAAGGCAAAGAACACTGTCAATAGTACAAAATGGCAACCCACAGATTGGGAAACTCTTTACCAACCCTTCATCTGATAGAGGGCTAACATCCAAAATATACAAAGAACTCAAGAAGGTAAACACCAGAGAACTGAACAACACTATTACAAATGGGGTATAGAGCTAATCAGAAAATTCTCTACTGAGGAATCTTTAATTTCTAAGAAGCACTTAAAGAAATGTTCATCATCATTAGTCATCAGGGAAATGCAAATCAAAATGATCCTGAGATTGAGGAAATTCAGGGACCAAGATTGGAACAGATATTGAAGGAAAGGCCATCCAGATAGTGCCCCACCTGTATGTCTATTCCATATACAGACACCAAGACCAATCACTATTGCTGATGCCAAGAAGTGCTTGCCTGATATGGATGTCTCCTGAGAAGTTCTGCCAGAACATTATGGATATAGATGCATATGCTTGCAGCCAACAATTGGACTGAGCACAGGCACCCCAATGGAGGAGCTAGGGAAAGGATTGAAGGACCTGAAGGTGTTTGCAATCCTATAGGAAGAACATTATCAGCCAACCAGATACCCAGAGCTCCCAGGGTCTGAACCACCAACCAAAGAATACACATGGAGGGACTCACGGCTCCAGCTGCATATGTAGCAGAGGATGGACTTATCTGGCATCAATGGGAGGGAAGGTTCTTGGTCCTGTGAAGGCTTGATGCCCCAATGTAGGAGAGTGTGAGGTTGGTGAGAAGGGAGTGGGTGGTTAGGTGGGGTGCACACTCAATAAAAGCATGGGTGTGGGGGTGTATTTTAGGGCATTTTCAGAGGGAAACCAGGATGATGGATAACATTTGAAATGTAAATAAATAAAATAACCAATAAAAATATTAAAAAAGAAAGATCTGTTTGAAAAGAATTTCAAAGAGTCCCTGAAGAAAGAAATTGAAGAAAATATCAGAAGATGGAAAGGTTATCCATGTTAATAGAAAGGTAGAATTAACATATTGAAAATAGCCATCTTACCAAAAGCAATCAAGAGATTTAATACAATTCAGATCAAATTTCCAACACATTTTTATATACCTTGAAGAACAATTCTCAGTTCATATGGAAAAATAATAAGCCCGGAATAGGCAAAACAATCTTAAACAGTAAAAACACATTAGGAGGAATCACCATCCCTGACATCAAGCTGTACTATAGACCAGTAGTGATAAAACTGCATAGTTTTGGTCCAGATTCAGACATGTTGGTTAATGGAACTGAATCTAAGACCAAGACACAAACCCACACACTGATGGACATTTGATTTTTGGTAAAGAAACCAAAACCATCAAGAAATAGTGCTGTTCTGAATGAATGTTTGCATGTAGAAAAATGAAAATATATCCATGTTCATCAGTCTGCACAATGTAAATAAATAAAGTGGATTAAAGACCTCAACCTCAAACTGAATACACTAAATCTCATAGAAGAGAAAGTGGAAAATACCTTTGAGTAGATTTGTACAGGGGACAATTTCATGAACATAACAACAATGGCTCAGGTTTGAAGATCAACAATTTGATAAATGGGACCTTATAAAACTGATAAACTTCTGTAAGGCAAAGGGTACTGTCAATAACACAAAATGTCAGCCTATAGCTTGGGCATGCATCTTCACTAATACTACATTTGACAGAGGCCTAATATCCACAACTTATAATGAAGTTAATTACCAACAACCACAATTTGAATGGGTCACAGAGCTAAACAGAGAATTCTCAACAGAGGAATTTTGAATGGCCAAGAAGCACTTAAAGAAATGTAGCATGACCACACTCCAAAAGACCCAAGAGGCAGCTGAGTCTGATGCAGATATTTGCATCCAACCATTGGACAGAAGCTGCTGAGCCCTGTGGTTGAATTAGGGAAAGGCTGAAAGAAACTGAGGAGGAGGACCAGACGTTTCAATTAATCTGGATCCCTGAGATCTCTAAAACACTGGCCCACCAAACAGGTAGCATATACCAGCTAGTATGAAGCCCTCAACACATATGCAGCAGAGGATTTCCGGGTCTGTGTTTAATCAGAGATGATGCACCTAACCATTGAGAGACTGGAGGTCCCAGGGAGTTTAGAGGTCTGGTGGTGTGGGGGGTGGAGGGTTGGGAGGAAGTATGGCATGTGGAACAGTCAAAGGGTAGACCAGGGTGGGGGAATAAAATCTGGAGTGTAAAAAAAATAAATTAATTAATTAAAAATAAAAAAATTAAAAAATCTATACGACTTTAAAAGAAGAAAGAAATGTTCAAAGCCTTTAGTCATCTGATAAAATCAAATCAAAATAACTCAGGTTGCACCTTACATCAGTCAGAATGTCTAAGATCAAAAATTATAGTGATAGCACATGCTAGTAAGGATGTTGAGCAAGGGAACACTCCTCCACTGCCGGTGGAAGTGTAAACTTGTACAACCACTTTCGAAACCAATTTGACTGTTTCTCAGAAAACATGGAATAGTTCTATCTCAAGACTAGCTATATGACTCCGAGGCATATACCAAAAAATAGTTCACCATACCCCAAAGACACTTGCTCAACTCTGTTCATATCAGTTTTATTCATAATAGTAAGGCACTGGAAACAACATAGATGTCCCTCAATTAAGATAAAAAAATGTATCATCCTGAGTGAAGTAACCTAATCCCAAATGGACATGAGTAGTATGTATTCACTTATAAGTGGATATTACTGATAAAATACAAGATGCTCAGGCTACATTTCACTGACCCAAGCTGGACTGGAAGTTGGAAACAAGCACTGATGCTTGAGAGTTACTTGGAAGATAGAATGAAATGGTTGTAGAAGGCAGACATAGGGAGGAAACTGAGTAGGTGAGGGCGTCAAGGAGGGATTGGTGGGTTCATAGTCGGGTATGGGGAAGGCAGGGTGAAATTACTGGAGGCCCATTCTTATGGGGGGAGCTGTAAGGGGTGTTCTTTAGGAAGAAAGAGAGATCTGGGGTAGGGGAGGCACCCAAGAATCAATGCAGGTATCCTTACCTGGGACTTACAGCACTGGGGATATGGAGCCTGAGGAGGCTGCCTCCCATAGCCAGGCAGGGACTCTAGTGGAGCAATAGGTACTCCAACCTAGCCCCCAAACTTTGACTCAAAACATATTCTGTAAGGAATGCATGGATTGGAGATGGAGCAGAGACTGTGGGAATAGCCAACCAATAAACTGCCCAGCTTGAGACCCATCCCATGGGCAAAGACTAATCCCTGACATAATATTCTGATATGTTTGCAGACAGGAGTCTAGCATGGCTGTATTCTGAGAGACTCTCGCCAGTAACTGTCTCAGATTCACAGCCAAATAGTTGATGGAGCTTGGAGACTCCTAAGGAAGAATAGTAGAAAGGATTGAAGGCCTTGCAGGACAGGAACTCCACTGGAAGACCAGCTGGAAGACCATCTGGATCATTGGGGCTCCTAGACATTGAACCACCAACCCAAGAACATACATGGACTCGACCTAGGACTCTGCTCACTTATTTAATGGATGTGCAGCTTGGTCTAAAGGTGTGGGTGCTGAATAACTGGAATGGGAGCTATCTCTAAAGCTGTTGCCTGTATGTGGAATATGATATTCTAGCCTGGATGCCATTTTTTCCCTCAGTGGGAGTGAAATGCCTAGCCTCTCATAGACTTGAAGCGCCAGGGTTGGGGAATACCCAGAGTGACCTCCACTCACTTATAGATTAAGGAAGGGAGATGGAGAAGGATTGTGAGAAGGGTTGACCTGGAGGTGGGGGAGTGGGATGTAAACTGAATAATTAAAAACAATATGAAATAAATGTATAAATAAACTCTTCCTCTCCCCAGCAGCACGGTAACTTCAGAGAACCCACATTTATCTATCAAAAGCCAGGCGTAGTGTCAAGAACATGGAAACACCATGAGAAAAGTTTCTATTTTTTCCTCCAATTTTGCTTTCAATAAATCTGGAAAGAAAGAAAGAAAGGAGGAAGAAAGAAAGAGGGAGGGAGGAGAGCAATCTTAGTATTTCGTTTTAATGGTCTTATTCTTTAAAAATTAATTTTATATGTTTTGTATATTGTATCAATTTATTTTTTCAGAGAGAAAAACTACTCTGAAATACAGCCCTATCTTAAAACAAATAAAAATAAACTTTTTGTTTATTCTGAAAACTACAGAATGAAATACTCTTATACAGAACTTCAATTTTAATTTTGGATCTCTGCAAAAGTGTTTTTGTGATAATGAACAATATTCTCCAGTATGGAATGTAATTCTTTTCAGAAACCACAATTGCTCATTTTATGGCTTTATATTCTAAATATATTTTGATGCTTTTCCTCATTTTGGAATTTGGGCAATGCTTTTGTTTTGCCCAAATATACTGTTCAGAAAGAGAAAAACATTTAAGTTATCTAGAACACAGAAATAATAAAATTGTGGGGATGACTTATATTGTAGATAAGTAAAGCCTGCCATGCTGATGAAGGTTTATCTCTTACATTTGAAGTCAGTCTGATTTACATAGAGGATTTTAGGCTACCTAGAACTATACAGTGAGATCTCAAAAATGCACAATAGAAGAATGTAGAAAAGCAAATAAATAAAAAAAAAAGAGCTGTGAATGCAGAATGCATTCCTCTAATTCACTTAATTCTACATTTTTTTTCTGTTTGTAAATAAGCAGTCTTTGTTTTCCTGCTATGTGCCAAGAAGGGAGTTTGATGAGTAAAGAAATTGGAGTGCTATATGTGTGTGTACATGGGTCTACATGTGCACCAGGAAGTCATTTTGGAAAAAATATGGTAAATTTAACTCTTCTGGAAAAAATTTATTTGCACCAAGTATTATTCTCTATCTGATCCATACAGGTAGATAAATTGTGTTGCCAATAAAGGAAGAACTTAAAAAAGCAAAAAGAAAATAAAGGAAGAACTTATTATTAGAAATATCATAAGCTATCTATTTAGAAAATGATATTTTTATCATATAAATATCAGACTCAAATTATAGCTTAACAAGATATTTCTTATTTACTATCATATGTTTCACAGTCTTATCAACACAAATTGGTTGACATTAATACTAAAACGCTTTTGTTAAATATATTTGTCATTACAAACGTTTTGTTGAAACTTTATGTATGGAAACCTTTCATTGTTAAATTGTTTATGAAGGAGCAAGATTAATGAAACTATACATATGTAGCTAGGTAAATATATAGTCTTATTTTCAATAATATCAAATACCATCTATTTAGTGATTTCCTTCCTTTCATATACAATTTCTAATATAATTTAATAACATGATATATTCATGGGAACTTTTATAGGATGGAGAGTTCACCAGGAATAGTTTAATATCTAGATAGAATTTTAATGTTCTTATTAATGCTAATAATAAATATCTTTCATATTTTTATGTGCAATTTTCTTTCATCCATAAAATTAAACAAATAATATCAAACTCAATGTTTTTTTGTGCTTAATCTAGCTGGGAAAGAGTGAACATTAAATCATTTCAATTTTACATGTATAAAATTTTCATCACATAAGGATATTAAATATTTCCTGGCTTTTTGATGAAAATGAGAGCTGGGAGATTTAAACATGAACTCATATGGAGAAGTGTTTTTCAGGTTCCAGAACAATTATTACTTCATGTCTAATGCTTTGTCAATTACTTAAGTTAAGATATTGTAACATATTATATAATTAAAGGAAAATATTGGCTTTCATGTAACACCTTCCCTGTGGTCATGGAGAACTGGAAATTCTGGCTATATATGGGAAATGAATGAAAAATGGGGAAATGTTTTTATCCAAGACTTCCTGTGTACCTGATATTTGGAGAAGGAATGTAGTGCCTTGTGGAAAGTGAGGAATGTGCTTGACAACATCAGTAATGATCAAGAAGCATTATGTTGGGGACCTGTGACTTAAGACAGTGTGAACCCAGATCTTCTGTGTGGCCATGGATATCTTTAAAATGCCAATGAACACTTGGTCTGTGACTCGCTTTAGTTATTCCATGACGCCTTTTTGCAGGAATGTTTGATTAGGTTCCAACTCACTTCACCCCATTGTAGAATAGTTTAGCACTGATTCTTTTAAATTTTTCTCCTGAAAATGATATATAAGGTGTTTTTAAATAAACCCTGAGGTTTCACCTTATTACACCAGTCAGAATGGTGAAGATTAAAAACTCAGGAGACTGGAGGTGTTGGCGAGGATGTGAAGAAAGAGGAACACTCCTCCACTGCTGGTGGGAATGAAAACTGGTACAACCACTCTGGAAATCAGTTTGGTGGTTCCTCCGAAAACTCCTCAGAAAACTGGGCATGTCACTTCCGGAGGACCCTGCTATACCACTTCTGGGCATATATGCAGAGGATTCCCCAGCATGTAATAAGGATACATGCTCCACTATGTTCATAGCAGCCCTATTTATAATAACCAGAAGCTGGAAAGAACCCAGATGTCCCTCAATGGAGGGATGAATAGAAAAATGTGGTATATATACACAATGGAGCACTATTCGGCCATTAGAAGCAATGAATTCATGAAATTCTTAGACAAATCGATGGATCTGGAGAACATCATACTAAGTGAGGTAACCCAGTCTCAAAAGATCAATCATGGTATGAACTCACTGATAAGTGGATATTAGCCTAGAAACTTGGAATACCCAAGACATAATCCATATATCAAATGTTGTCCAAGAAGAACTAAGGAGTAGCCCCTGGTTCTAGAAAGGCTCAGTGCTGCAGTATAGGGCAAAACCAGAACAGGGAAGTGGGAAGGGGTGGATGGGGGAACGGGGGGGGGGGGGGAAGAGGGCTTATGGGACTTTCGGGGAGTGGGGAGCCAGAAAAGGGGAAATCATTTGAAATGTAAATAAAAAATGTATCGAATAACAAAAAAAAACTAGCTCAGCATAGATATAGCTTATGCAAGACCCCCAGTCACATACTTTTTTCTCTTCCTTTTTTTTCTCATATTATGCTTTCTTTTCAAGAAGTGGTCACTGAAGGATGACCTGCTTGCTTCAGGTAAAGAAAACATAGACCATTAAAATTAGCTATGATGCCTTGAGTACATAAGTACAATGAATCTAACAGTGTATTATTTTGAAGATCTATGTCAGAAACTCACAAAGAACTCACAGCACATCCAGAATCAGGCAGGCCTGCTAATGAATAAGTTTTTAACACAATAGTGCTGTTAAAATGAAATTCCTATTAAGCTTCTTTGGAATAAATGCCCCAGGGATATTTGAACCTTCATCTTCTAAATACTTCACCACCATCAGCATCAATCATAATAATAAAAATAATAAAATCTAACACTATTCAGTCTATCTACTATCCTGTGTATTCTTTGTACAATATAATTTGCATTGCATTATTATGATGAAGAATTTATATCTGTAAATTACTGTAACCAAAATCCTACAAAGGAATCATGCAGTTAGAAGTATATTCTAACTGTAATTCCTAGGGTTGTGATTCTTTGTTCATGAATATTTTATAAGTTCTTTTTATACTCTAGAAGTACCAGAAGTGAATATTTCCACTGAAACCATTAACAAAGTGAGTTTTTGAAAGCATATACTTTGTACAATGTGTTTCATCCCATATTTGAGAAGGAACTAATTGGTGAATGTATTACATAACTATCTTCACCTAACCATAGAGATAATCTGTTTTACCAATTAGTGCACAAAAGAAAAATCACTTACTATGGTGACAATAGGAAAACTGTACTGCTTAGACTTGAAACCAGAGGATCTTCAAATGATAACAGGGATGATACTTTTTACCATGCTACTTTTTTTTCCCTCCTTTTCCCCTTCCATTCACTATATTTCTATATTCATTCTTCCATTCAATTATTTTTGTTTCTATTTTCTTTAATTTTTTAGTTATCATGCAAAGTAATGAGTGTCATCATGGTATTTTCATACATGTGCATTATCATATTTTGTTTTTATTCATATGTCTTGCCCACTATTATACCCATAATATTGAAACACAATTGCTGGTGTGAAACCTGCCTTAATGTCACATGCATTTCATTATCATCTTTTTCTACCCCAATATCTATCGTCCATTAAGATCTTTTCCTTTTCAAGGTATTTATGAAGGAAAAGAAGGATGTAGGGTATGTTTCTATCATCTTTTGGGAAATCCAGAATGCAAGATATTTCAAAATACCTACTCTGTTGGGGGACCTGTCCATAAAGAGACCAGATTTTAGAATTATCAGACATGAAGACTCCATAGATGGAACAACATCTGTATTCTGGTTATGTAGGACATAGTTTTCTTATAGGTTTTATGAATTTTATATTTTATATAATTTTGATTTTTAATTGAATAAGGGAAATACTAATCTTACCTATAAGACAAAGAATAATTCTTATTTTATAACTCATTTTTTTTTCTTATTTTTTTTTATTTGATATAATTTATTTACATTTCAAATGATTTCCCCTTTTCTAGCCCCCCCCCACTCCCCGAAAGTCCCGTAAGCCCCCTTCTCTTCCCCTGTCCTCCCTCCCACCCCTTCCCAGTTCCCCGTTCTGGTTTTGCCAAATACTGTTTCACTGAGTCTTTCCAGAACCAGGGACCACTCCTGCTTTCTTCTTGTATCTCATTTGATGTGTGGATTATGTTTTGGGTATTCCAGTTTTCTAGGTTAATAACCACTTATTAGTGAGTGCATACCATGATTCACCTTTTGAGTCTGGGTTACCTCACTTAGTATGATGTTCTCTAGCTCCATCCATTTGCCTAAGAATTTCATGAATTCATTGTTTCTAATGGCTGAATAGTACTCCATTGTGTAGATATACCACATTTTTTGTATCCACTCTTCTGTTGAGGGATACCTGGGTTCTTTCCAGCATCTGGCAATTATAAATAGGGCTGCTATGAACATAGTAGAGCATGTATCCTTATTACATGGTGGGGAATCCTCTGGGTATATGCCCAGGAGTGGTATAGCAGGATCTTCTGGAAGTGAGGTGCCCAGTTTTCGGAGGAACCGCCAGACTGCTTTCCAGAGTGGTTGTACCAATTTGCAACCCCACCAGCAGTGGAGGAGTGTTCCTCTTTCTCCGCACCCTCTCCAACACCTGCTGTCTCCTGAATTTTTAATCTTAGCCATTCTGACTGGTGTAAGATGAAATCTTAGGGTTGTTTTGATTTGCATTTCCCTAATGACTAATGAAGTGGAGCATTTTTTAAGATGCTTCTCCGCCATCCGAAGTTCTTCAGGTGAGAATTCTTTGTTTAACTCTGTACCCCATTTTTTAATAGGGTTGTTCGGTTTTCTGGAGTCTAACTTCTTGAGTTCTTTATATATATTGGATATTAGCCCTCTATCTGATGTAGGATTGGTGAAGATCTTTTCCCAATTTGTTGGTTGCCGATCTGTCCTCTTGATGGTGTCCTTTGCCTTACAGAAACTCTGTAACCTTATGAGGTCCCATTTGTCAATTCTTGCTCTTAGAGCATACGCTATTGGTGTTCTGTTCAGAAACTTTCTCCCTGTACCGATGTCCTCAAGGGTCTTCCCCAGTTTCTTTTCTATTAGCTTCAGAGTGTCTGGCTTTATGTGGAGGTCCTTGATCCATTTGGATTTGAGCTTAGTACAAGGAGACAAGGATGGATCAATTCGCATTCTTCTGCATGCTGACCTCCAGTTGAACCAGCACCATTTGTTGAAAAGGCTATCTTTTTTCCATTGGATGTTTTCAGCCTCTTTGTCGAGGATCAAGTGGCCATAGGTGTGTGGGTTCATTTCTGGATCTTCAATCCTGTTCCATTGATCCTCCTGCCTGTCACTGTACCAATACCATGCAGTTTTTAACACTATTGCTCTGTAGTATTGCTTGAGGTCAGGGATACTGATTCCCCCAGATTTTCTTTTGTTGCTGAGAATAGTTTTAGCTATCCTGGGTTTTTTGTTGTTCCAGATGAATTTGATAATTGCTCTTTCTAACTCTGTGAAGAATTGAGTTGGGATTTTGATGGGTATTGCATTGAATCTGTATAGTGCTTTAGGCAAAATGGCCATTTTAACTATATTGATTCTACCGATCCATGAGCATGGGAGGTTTTCCCATTTTTTGAGGTCTTCTTCCATTTCCTTCTTCAGAGTCTTGAAGTTCTTGCCATACAGATCTTTCGCATGTTTGGTAAGAGTCACCCCAAGATACTTTATACTGTTTGTGGCTATTGTGAAGGGGGTCATTTCCCTAATTTCTTTCTCAGCCTGCTTATCCTTTGAGTATAGGAAGGCCACTGATTTGCTTGAGTTGATTTTGTAACCTGCCACTTTGCTGAAGTTGTTTATCAGCTGTAGGAGCTCTCTAGTGGAGTTCTTTGGGTCACTTAGGTAGACGATCATGTCGTCTGCAAATAATGATAGTTTGACTTCCTCCTTTCCAATTTGTATCCCTTTGACCTCCTTATGTTGTCGAATTGCCCGAGCTAGTACCTCAAGTACAATATTGAAAAGATAAGGAGAAAGGGGGCAGCCTTGTCTGGTCCCTGATTTCAGTGGGATTGCTTCAAGTTTCTCTCCGTTTAGTTTGATGCTGGCTACCGGTTTGCTGTATATTGCTTTTACTATGTTTAGGTATGGGCCTTGAATTCCTGTTCTCTCCAAGACTTTAAGCATGAAAGGATGCTGAATTTTGTCAAATGCTTTTTCAGCATCCAATGAAATGACCATGTGGTTTTGTTCTTTGAGTTTGTTTATGTAGTGGATTGTATTGATGGATTTCCGTATATTGAACCAACCCTGCATTCCCGGGATAAAGCCTACTTGATCATGGTGGATGATCGTTTTGATGTGTTCTTGGATTCGGTTGGCAAGAATTTTGTTGAGTATTTTTGCATCGATGTTCATAAGGGAAATTGGTCTGAAGTTCTCTTTCTTTGTTGGATCTTTGTGTGGCTTTGGTATCAGCGTAATTGTGGCTTCGTAGAAGGAATTGGGTAGTGTTCCTTCTGTTTCTATTTTGTGGAATAGTTTGAAGAGTATTGGTGTTAACTCTTCTTTGAAGGTCTGGTAGAATTCTGCACTGAAACCATCTGGTCCTGTGCTTTTTTTGGTTGGAAGACTTTCTATGACTCCTTCTATTTCTTTAGGCTTTATGGGACTGTTTAGATGGTCTAGTTGGTCCTGATTTAATTTTGGTATTTGGTATCTGTCAAGGAAATTGTCCATTTCCTCCAGATTCTCCAGTTGTGTTGAGTACAGGCTCTTGTAGTAGGATCTGATGATTTTTTGGATTTCCTCAGTTTCCGTTGTTATGTCTCCCTTTTCATTTCTAAGTTTGTTAATTTGGATACTTTCTCTGTGCCCTTTGGTCAGTCTGGCTAAGGGTTTATCTATCTTGTTGATTTTCTCAAAGAACCAGCTCCTAGTTTTGTTGATTTTTTGTATGGTTCTCTTTGTTTCTACTTGATTGATTTCGGCCCTGAGTTTGATGATTTCCTGCCTTCTACTCCTCCTGGGTGAAATAGCTTCTTTTTGTTCTAGGGCTTTCAGGTGTGTCATTAAGTTGGTAATGTATGCTCTCTCCATTTTCTTTTTGGAGGCACTCAGGGCTATGAGTTTTCCTCTTAGCACTGCTTTCATTGTGTCCCATAGATTTGGGTATGTTGTGTTTTCATTTTCATTGTGTTCTAAAAAGTCTTTAATTTCTTTCTTTATTTCTTCCTTGACCAAGGTGTCATTGAGTAGAGTATTATTCAATCTCCACGTGTTTGTGGGTTTTCTGTTGTTTCTGTTGCTATTGAAGACCACTTTTATTCCATAGTGATCAGATAGGAGGCATGGGATTAGTTCTATCTTTTTATATTTGTTGAGGTCTGTCTTGTGACCAATTATATGGTCGATTTTGGAGAAGGTACCATGAGGTGCTGAAAAAAAGGTATATTCTTTTGTTTTAGGATAGAATGTTCTATATATATCAGTTAAATCTAATTGGTCCAAAGCTTCAATTAGTTTCATTGTGTCCTTGTTTAGTTTCTGTTTTCCTGATCGGTCCATTGAGGAAAGTGCAGTGTTGAAGTCACCCACAATTATTGTGTTAGGTGCAATGTGTGCTTTGAGTTTTAATAAAGTTTCTTTTATGAAAGAGGGTGCCCTTGCATTTGGAGCATAGATGTTCAGGATTGAGAGTTCTTCTTGTTGTATTTTTCCTTTGACCAGCAAGAAGTGTCCCTCAGAGTCTCTTTTGATGACTTTGGGTTGAAAGTCAATTTTATCTGATATTAAAATGGCTACTCCAGCTTGTTTCCTGAGACCATTTGCTTGTAAAATTGTCTTCCAGCCTTTTACTCTAAGGTAGTGTTTGTCTTTGACCCTGAGGTGTGTTTCCTGTAAGCAGCAAAATGTAGGGTCCTGTTTACGTATCCAGTCAGTTAGTCTGTGTCTTTTTATTGGGGCATTGAGTCCATTGATGTTAAGAGATATTAAGGAATAGTGATTGTTACTTCCTATCATTTTTGACGTTATTTTTTAAATTTGATTGCTTAACTTATTTGGGTTTGATGAAAGGTTACTATCTTGCTTTTTTCAGGGTGGAGTTTCCCTCCTTGTATTGGTGTTGTCCTCCTATTATCCTTTTTAGGGCTGGGTTTGTGGATAGATATTGGGTGAACTTGGTTTTGTCGTGAAATATCTTAGTTTCTCCATCTATGGTGATTGAGAGTTTTGCTGGATATAGTAGTTTTGGTTGGCATTTGTGTTCTCTTAGAGTCTGCATGAGATCTGCCCAGGACCTTCTAGCCTTCATAGTCTCAGGTGAAAAGTCTGCTGTGATTCTGATAGGTCTTCCTTTATATGTTACTTGGCCTTTTTCTCTTACTGCCTTTAGTATTCTTTCTTTGTTTAGAACATTTGGTGTTTTGATTATTATGTGACGGGAAGTATTTCTGTTCTGATCCAGTCTGTTTGGAGTTCTGTAGGCTTCTTGTATATTCATGGGCATCTCTCTCTTTAGGTTAGGGAAGTTTTCTTCCATAATTTTATTGAAGATATTTGCTGGCCCTTTAAGTTGTAAATCTTCACTCTCATCTATGCCTATAATCCTTAGGTTTGGTCTTCTCATTGTGTCCTGGATTTCCTGGATATTTTGGGTTACAAGCTTTTTGCACTTTGCATTTTCTTTAACTGTTGAGTCCATGGTTTCTATGGAATCTTCAGCATCTGAGATTCTTTCTTCTATCTCTTGTATTCTGTTGTTGATATTTGCATCTCTGTCCCCTGATTTCTTCCCAAGGCTTTCTATCTCCAAAGTTGTCTCCCTTTGAGTTTTCTTAGTTGTTTCTACTTCTGATTTTAGATCCTGGATGGTTTTGCTTAGCTCCTTCCCTTGCATGTTTGTGTTTTCCTGTAATTCTTTAAGAGATTTTTGTGTTTCCTCTTTCATGAGCTCAGCCTGTTGACCAAAGTTCTCCTGTATTTCTTTAAGAGATTTTTGTGTTTCGTCTTTCATGACCTCAGCCTGTTGAGCAAATTTCTCCTGTATTTCTTTAAGTGTTTTTTGCATTTCCTCCTTGTTGGCTTTTGTATTCTCCTGGATTTCTTTCAATGATTTTTGTGTTTCCCTTGCAAGGGCTTCTAACTTTTGATCCATTTTCTCCTCAATGTCCTTCATGTGTTCCTGTACCAGCATCATGACCAGTGATTTTAAATCCAAATCTTGTTTTACTGGTGTGATGGGGTATCCAGGACTTGCTGGTAGAGGAGAATTTGGTTCAGATGTTGCCATATTGCCTTGATTTCTGTTAGTGACGTTTCTGCGTTTGCCTTTTGCCATCTGGCTCTCACTGGTGTTACTTGGTCTTGTCAGTGCTGGACTCACCAGTGCAAGCTGCCCCTTCCCCGTTGGCCTCTGGTGCACAGCTTACACTCTGCACTGCCTATAGACAGGGTGCTGTTGTCCAGGCTGTTCAGATCCCGAAGCAGGCACCTGAAGGCTCCCGCTGGGGCCCGCAGTATTTATTGGAGCACACCGACTTCTCCCAGCTGGCCGCCCGGAAGCCCCCACTAGCCTCTTGAGGGACCTGGAGATGTGGCGGCCACCCAGGCTGATCTGAAGCGGAGAGAGTTGAGCTGGGGGCTTCTGCCTGAGGCCTTGCCCCAGATTGTGTCTGTGGACCAGGTGGAACCCGTGTGCACCCCCAGGGAGCTCCGAAGGTGAATGTTGCTGTGACCTCCCCTGTGCTCCGCTCACTCCGCTGGGCAGCCGATTTCCCCAACCGGGCTGGCGCACACTAGGTTAGCCTTGTCGCCTGGGCCCTGAGTCCAGGCAAACGCCTGGGAGGCCAAGGTCCGAGCAAAGTTCCCCTAGGGCTATGTCTGTTATTTGGGTCCGCCAGGTGACCCGGATGGCGGGCGTGCGCGTCCGTGCTCCGCGAAAGCACCGGGAGAGTCTGTTGTGCTAATAACCTCCTGGGCTGGTTGACACACAGATGGCCCACCAAGCCGCCCAGTTCTTGGGGTCAGTCCTGTGCCTTTTGGGGCCTAGACCCCCGTTTTGTTAGCCTCAGGCTACGCTTGTTAGCAGTCTCTGCCCTCCCGAGCACTCTGGCTCCTGTAGGCAAAATGGCGGCGCGTGCACCGGCCGGGGCAAAAAAAAAACTCCTGGCTGGGTTGGCGCCCCGATGGCCACTCGAACAGCCCAGGGCCTGGGTGCAGGCCAACGCCCGTCTGGCTCAGACCCCTGCGGTGTTGGGCCTAGGATTATGTTTGTGTACCTCAGTCTGACCGATCTCTGAAGCCCGGGATCAAGATGGCGGTGAGTCTCTCCTGACTGGCGGGCAGCCGAGTTCTGAAGTGGCTTCCGTGCAGCGAAAGGCTCCGCAGAACCGCAGTTGCTTGCCGCCCGGCTGGTCAGCGAAGGTCAGTGGTCGTGGGCGCAGGGCCTAACTGGACCCTGTGTCGCCTTGGTTCCACTGCTGATGGCCCTTCAGCTGGAGCAGCCACTGCTACCGCCGCCGCCGCCGCCGCCGCCGCCGCCGCCGCCCGTTCTATAACTCATTTTAAAATATATAATGAGTCTGTTGTTGGTGGTGTACAATTTTATTCTCAGCACATGGGAGGGTGAGACAGGCTGATCTGTATGAATTTTGGGGACAGCCACACTTTGTTCTTCCTTCTTTTTGAGCTTCATGTGGTCTGTGAGTTGTATCTTGGGTATTCTGAGCTTTTGGACTAATATCCACTTATTAGCAAGTGCATAATGTGTGTGTTCTTTTGTGATTGGGTTGCTTCACTCAGGATGATATTTTCTAGTTCTATCTATTTGCCTCAGAATTTCATGAATACATTGTTTTTAATAGCTGAGTAGTACTCCACTGTGTAAAGGTACCATATTTTCTGTATCCATTCTTCTGTTGAGGGACATCTGGGTTCTTTCAATTATAAATAGGGCTGCTATGAACATTGTGGAGCATGCATTCTTAGTACATGTTGGAGCATATCCTGGGAATATGCCAAGGAGTGGCATAGCTGGGCCCGCAGGTAGTGCTATATTCAATTTTCTAAGGAACTGCCAAACTGATTTCGAGAGTGGTTTTACCAGCTTGCAATACCACCGGCAATAGAGGAGTATTCCTCTTTCTCCACATCCTCTCCAGCATTTGCTGTCCTCTGAGTTTCTGATCTTGGCCATTCTGACTGGTGTGAGGTGGAATCTTAGGGTTGTTTTGATTTGCATTTCCCTGATGACTAAGGATGTTGAACATTTCTTTAGGTGTTTCTCAGTCATCTTGTATTCCTCAGTTGAGAATTCTTTGTTTATCTCTGTACACCATTTTTAAATAGGGTTATTTGGTTCTCTGGAGTCTAACTTCTTGAGTTCTTTGTATATATTTGATATTAGCCCTCTATCAGATGTAGGATAGGTAAAGATCTTTTCCCAATCTGTTGGTTGCCGTTTTTGTCCTATTGACAGTATACTTTTCCATATAGAATCTTTGTAATTTTGTGAAGTCCCATTTGTCAATTCTTGATCTTAGAGCATAAGCTATTGTTCTTCTATTCAGGAAATTTTCTCCTGTGTCCATGTGCTTCAGGTTCTTCCCCACTTTCTCTTCTGTTAGATTCAGTTTATCTGGTTTTATGTGGAGGTCCTTGATCCACTTGGACTTGAGCTTTGTACAGGGAGATGGGAATGTGTCAATTTGCATCCTACATTTTGACTGCCAGTTTACCCAGCACTATTTATTGAAAATGCTGTCTTTGTACCACTGGATGGTTTTAGCTCCTTTGTCAAAGATCCAGTGACCATAGGTGTGAGGGTTCATTTCTGGGTCTTCAATTCTATTCCATTGATCTACCTACCTGTCCCTGTACCAATACCATGCAGTTTTTATCACTATTGCTCTGTAGTCTCACTATTGCCAGAAGTCCGGGATGGTGATTCCACCAGAATTTCTTTTATTGTTGAGAATAGCTTTAACTATCCTGGGTTTATTGTTATTCCAGATAAATTTGGAAATTGCACTTTCTAATTCTATGAAGAATTGAGTAGGAATTTTGATGAGGCTTGCATTGAATCTGTTGATTGCTTTAGGCAAGATGACCATTTTTACTATATTAACCCTGTCAATCCATGAGCATGGGAGATCTTTCCATCTTCTGTGATCTTCTTCAATTTTTTCTTCAGAAACTTGAAGTTCTTGTCATACAGATCTTTCACTTGCTTGGTTAGAGTAACACCAAGTATTTTATTTTATTTGTGACTATTGTAAAGGGTGTCATTTCCCTAATTTCTTTCTCAGCCTCATTATCCTTTGAGTATAGGAAGGCTACTGATCTGTTTGAGTTAATTTTATATCCAGCCACTTTGCTGAAGTTGTTAATCAGGTTTAGAAGTTCTCTGGTGCAATTTTTGGGGTCGCATAAGTATGCTATCATATCATTTGCAAATCATGATATTTTGACTTCTTCCTTTCCAATTTGAATCCCTTTGACCTCCTTATGTTGTTTAATTGCTCTGGCCAGGACTTTGAGTACTATATTGAACAGGTAGGTAGAGAGTGGACAGCCTTGTCTAGTTCCTGATTTCAGTGGGATTGCTTCAAATTTCTCTCCATTTAGTTTTATGCTGGCTACTGGTTTGCTGTATATTGATTTTACTATGTTTAGGTATGGGCCTTGAATTCCTGATCTTTCCAAGACCTTTATCATGAAGAGTTGTTGGGTTTTGTCAAATGCTTTCTCAGCATCTAATGAAATGATCATGCATTTTTTTAATTTGAGTTTGTTTATATAGTGGACTGCATTGATGTATTTTCATATATTGAACCATCCCTGCATTCCTGGTATGAAGCCTACTTGATCATGGTGGGTGATCATTTGGTGTGTTCTTGGATTCAGTTGGCAAGAATTTATTGAGTATTTTTTCATCGATATAATGGAAATTGGTCTAAAGTTATCTTTCTTTGTTGGGTCTTTGTGTGGTTCAGGTATCAGAGTAATTGTGGCTTCATAAAATGAATTGGGTAGTGTTTCATCTGTTTCTATTTTGTAGAATTGTTTGAAGAGTATTGGTATTTGGTCTTTTTTGAAGGTCTGAAAGAACTCTGCACTGAATGCTTCTGGTCCTGGGCTTCTTTTGGTTGGGAGACTGCTTCTATTTTTTAGGGGTTATGGAATTATTTAGATCATTTATCTGATCCTGATTTAACTTTGGTACCTGGTATCTATCTAGAAAATTGTCCATTTCATCTAGATTTTCCACTTTTGTTGAGTGTAGGCTTTTGTAGTAGGATCTGATGATTTTTTGAATTTCCTCAGTATCTGTTGTTATGTCTACCTATTCATTTCTGATATGCCTGACTTGGATACTGTCTCTGTGCCCTCTGGTTAGTTTGGCTAAGGGTTTATCTATCTGGTTGGTCTTTGTCAAAGAACCAGCTCCTGGTTTGGTTGATTCTTTGTATAATTCTTTTGGTTTCTGCTTGGTTGATTTCAGCCCTGAGTTTGGTTATTTCCTGCCATCTACTCCTCTTGGGTATATTTGTTTTGTCCTTCAGCTGTGCTGTTAAGCTTGAGACTGCTCTTTCCATGTAGAGTCCAGCTCATACATTCTAACAGCGGGTTCTCTGGAAGGAGAGATGGGTAAGGAATGGGTTGCAAGAGAAAACACATGGAGAGACACAAAAACACATGGCTTCTGGTTCAAGTCTCCATTTTTAATCCCTTCTTTCTCAAGCAACAAAGGCAGGCCAAGCCCCTCCCCTGAAGGCTGGAAACCGGAAACCGATTCTTCTTGTTCTTCAATGAGGATCAGGTTGCTGGCTGCTATTCTTTTAGAACAGTGGGCAGGAGGAGGTCACATTTCCAGTTTCTTTTTTGGAGGCACTCATAGTTGTGAGTTTTCCTCTTAGAACTGCTTTCATTGTGTCCCATAAATTTGGATATGTTGTGCTTTTGTTTTCATTAAATTCTAAGAAGTCTTTAACTTCTTTCTTTATTTCTTCCTTGACCAAGTTATCATTGAGTAGAGTGTTGTTCAGTTTCCATGTGTATGCAGGCTTTCTGTTGTTTTTGTTTTTATTGAAAACCAGCCTAATCCGTGGTGATCTGATAGGCTGCATGGAATTAGTTTGATCTACTTATATCTGCTGAGGTCTGTTTTGTGACCAAGTATATGGTCAGTTTTGGTGAAGGTACCATGAGGTGCTGAGAAAAAGGTATATTCTTTTATTTTAGGATAAAATGTTCTATAGATATCTGTTAAATCCATTTGGTTCATAACTTCAGCTAGTTTCCCTGTTTCTCTGTTTAGTTTGGGTTTCCCTGATCTATGTCTTTATTGGAGAATTGAGTCCACTGATATTAAGAAATATTAAGACAAAGTGATTGTTGCTTCCTGTTATTTTTGTTATTAGAGGTGGAGTTATGTTTGTGTGGCTTTCTTCTTTTTGGTTTGTTAAATGCAGGTGGAGCCTTGATGGACCCTGCCACAGATGTTCTTCCACTCCTGTATTCCCTGCACCCTGGTTATACCCGCCTGCCCCATCACCAGAAAGAAAATGGCCTATGTTCAATTTTCTGAGGAACTACCAGACGGATATCCAGAGTGGTTGTATCAGCTTACAATCCCACCAGCAATGAAGGAGTGTTCCTCTTTCTCCACATCCTCACCAACATCTGCTGTCACCTGAGTTTTTGGAAAGTACTTTTTTTTAATAGACTACCACTAATTGAGACTCTAAACTAACAATTGACAAATGGAATCTCAACGTTTCACTTCAAAACTTAATATGTTTCATGTGCTCAAACTACATTTATTAGTCTTTGCAATAGATAGGGATAGCTTTTACTAATAGAAAACTCATGGCTGAACTCATGAAACAAAGATACTTCTGTTCAACAAAAGATACTATTTTTTTTTAATGGGAAAAGAAAGTCTACATAATTGGACAAAAAACTGTACAAGCTCCACATCTTTCAGAGTGTTGATAGCTTAAATATACAAAAAACTTCAAAAGGAATAAAGTGAATGAAACAAACATACTAATTAGAAATTAGTTATGAGCTAACTAGAGAGTAATCAAAGCATGAAATGCAGATGGCTAACAAATATTACAAAATCTTGTTATACATAATTATACATCATGTAAATGCAAATTAAAACTAATTTGAGATTTCATGTTACATGTATCATAGCTGTGAAGGTATTTTAAATTTTTTTCTTTTTTTATATTTATTTTCTATATTCTTTATTTACATTCTAAAAGCTTTCTCCTTTCCTAGTCTCCCCCCCTCCCCCCATATGTCCCATAAGTCCTCTTCTCTCCATCCATTCTCCTATCTTTCCCCCTCCCTTTTCTCTGTCCTGGTACTCTCCTACAATGCTGGATCACGTCTTTCCAGGATTAGGGCCCTCTTCTTCCTTTTTCATAGGAATCATTTGATATGCTAATTGTATCTGCAGTATTCAGAGCTTCAGGGCTAATTAATATCCACTTATCAATGATTGCATTCCATGTGTATTCTTTTGTGATTGCGTTACCTCGCTTAGGATGATATTTTCCACTTCCATCTATTTGCCTAAAAAATTCATGAATTCATTGTTTTTAATTGCTGAATAGTACTCCATTGTGTAGATATACCACATTTTCTGTATCAATTCCTCTATTGAGGGATATCTGGGTTCTTTCAGGTTCTGGCTATTATAAATAAGGCTGCTATGAACATAGTGGAGCATGTGTGTCCTTATTGCATGCTGGGGAATCCTCTGGGTATATGCCCAGGAGAGGTATAGCAGGGTCCTCCAGAAGTGTCATGCCCAGTTTTCTTAGGAACCGCCAGACTGATTTCCAGAGTGGTTGTACCATCTTACAATCCCACCAGCAGTGAAGGAGTGTTCCTCTTTCTCCACATCCTTGCCAACACCTGCTGTCTCCTGAGTTTTTAACTTTAGCCATTCTGACTGGTGTGAGGTGAAATTTCAGGGTTGTTTTGATTTGCATTTCCCTAATGGCTAATGATGTTGAGCATTTCTTAACATGCTTCTCTGGTGGAATTTTTTGGGTCACTTAAGTATACTATCATGTCATCTGCAAATAGTGATAATTTTACTTCTTCCTTTCCAATTTGTATCCCTTTGACCTCCTTATGTTGTCTAATTGCTCTAGCTAGAACTTCAAGTACTATATTGAAAAGATATGGAGAGGGCAGCCTTGTCTAGTCCCTGATGTTAGTGGGATTGCTTCAAGTTTCTCTCCATTTAGTTTAGTATTGGCTACTGGTTTGCTGTATATTGCTTTTACTATGTTTAGGTATGGGCCTTGAATTCCTGTTCTTTCCAAGACTTTTAGCATGAAAGGATGCTGAATTTTGTCAAATGCTTTTTCAGCATCTAATAAAATCATCATATTTTTTCTTTGAGTTTGTTTATGTAGTGGATTGCATTGCATTGATGGATTTCCTTATATTGAACCATTCCTGCATCCCTGGGATGAAGCCCACTTGATCATGGTGTATGATCGTTTTGATGTGTTCTTGGATTCGGTTGGCAAGAATTTTATTGAGTATTTTTGCATCGATATTCATAAGGGAAATTGGCCTGAAGTTCTTTTTCTTTGTTGGATCTTTTTGTGGTTTTGTCATCAGTGTAATTGTGGCTTCGTAAAATGAGTTGGGTAGTGTTCCTTCTGTTTCTATTTTGTGGAACAGTTTGAAGAGTATTGGTGTTAGGTCTTCTTTGAAGGTCTGATAGAATTGTGCACTGAAGCCATCTGGTCCCGTGCTTTTTTAGATTGGGAGACTTTCTATGACCCCTTTTATTTCTTTAGGGAAATAAAAGTTATGGGACTGTTTAGATGATCTATTTGATCCTGATTTAATTTTGGTGTTTGGTATCTGTCTAGGAAATTGTCCATTTCCTCCAGATTATCCATTGTGTTGAGTATAGGCTTTGTTAGTAAGATCTGATGATTTTTTTGAATTTCCTGTTTCTGTTGTTATATCTCCCTTTTCATTTCTAATTTTCTTAATCTGGATACTATCTCTGTGCCCTTTGGCTAGTCTGGCTAAGGGTTTATCTATCTTGTTGATTTTTTCAAAGAACCAGCTCCAGGTTTTGTTGATTCTTTGTATGGTTCTCTTAGTTTCTACTTGATTGATTTTAGCCCTGAGTTTGATGATTTCCTGCCTTCTACTCCTGTTGGGTGAATTTGCTTCTTTTTGCTCCAGGACTTTCAGGTGTGTCATTAAGCTGCTAGTGTAAGCTCTCTCAATTTTCTTTTTGGAGACACTCTGGGCTATGAATTTTCCTCTTAGAACTGCTTTCATTGTGTCCCAAAGATTTGGGTATGTTGTGTCTTCATTTTCATTAAATTCTAAAAAGTTTCTGATTTCTTTCTTTATTTCTTTCTTGACCAAGGTATCATTGAGTAGAGTATTGTTCAGTTTCCATGTGTATGTGGGCTTACTGTTGTTTTTGTTGCTATTGAAGACCGCTTTTACTCCATAGTGATCTGATAGGAGGCATGGGATTAATTCTATCTTCTTATATTTGTTGAGGTCTGTCTTGTGACCAATTATATGGTCCATTTTGGAGAAGGTACCATGAGGTGATGAGAAAAAGATATATTCTTTTGCTTTAGGGTGAAATGTTCTCTATATATCTGTTATCTGTAATTGGTCCAAAGCTTCAAATAGTTTCACTGTGTCCCTGTTTAGTTTCTGTTTTCCTGATCGGTCCATTGAGGAAAGTGCAGTGTTGAAGTCACCCACAATTATTGTGTTAGGTGCAGTATGTGCTTTGAGCTTTAGTAAAGTTTCTTTTATGAATGAGGGTGCCTTTGCATTTGGAGCATAGATGTTCAGGATTGAGAGTTCTTTTTGGTGTGGTTTTCCTTTGACCAATAAGAAGTGTCCCTCAGTATCTCTTTTGATGACTTTAGGTTGAAAGTCAATTTTATCTGATATTTGAATGTCTACTCCGGCCTGTTTCCTGAGACCATTTGCTTGTAAAATTGTCTTCCAGCCTTTTACTCTAAGGTAGTGTTTGTCTTTGACCCTGAGGTGTATTTCCTGTAAGCAGCAAAATGTAGGGTCCTGTTTACGTATCCAGTCTGTTAGTCTGTGTCTTTTTATTGGGGCATTGAGTCCATTGATGTTAAGAGATATTAAGGATAGTGATTGTTACTTCCTGTCATTTTTGACGTTATTTTTTAAATTTGATTGGTTAACTTCTTTTGGGTTTGATGTAAGGTTACTATCTTGCTTTTTCCAGGGTGAAGTTTCCCTCCTTGTATTGGTGTTTTCCTCCTATTATCCTTTTTAGGGCTGGGTTTGTGGATAGATATTGGGTAAACTTGGTTTTGTCATGGAATATCTTAGTTTCTCCATCTATGGTGATTGAGAGTTTTGCTGGGTATTGTAGTTTTGGCTGGCATTTGCGTTCTCTTAGAGTCTGCATGAGATCTGCCCAGGATCTTCTAGCCTTTATAGTCTCAGGTGAAAAGTCTGCTGTGATTCTAATAGGTCTTCCTTTATATGATACTTGGCTTTTTTCTCTTACTGCCTTTAATATTCTTTCTTTGTTTAGTACATTTGGTGTTTTGATTATTATGTGACAAGAAGTATTTCTGTTCTGGTCCAGTCTGTTTGGAGTTCTATAGGCTTCTTGTATATTCATGGGCATCTCTCTCTTTAGGTTAGGGAAGTTTTCTTCCATAATTTTATTGAAGATATTTGCTGGCCCTTTAAGTTGTAAATCTTCACTCTCATCTATGCCTATAATCCTTAGGTTTGGTCTTCTCATTGTGTCCTGGATTTCCTGGATATTTTGGGTTACAAGCTTTTTGCATTTTGCATTTTCTTTAACTGTTGAGTCCATGGTTTCTATGATATCTTCAGCATCTGAGATTCTTTCTTCTATCTCTTGTATTCTGTTGTTGATATTTGCATCTCTGTCCCCTGATTTCTTCCCAAGGCTTTCTATCTCCAAAGTTGTCTCCCTTTGAGTTTTCTTAGTTGTTTCTACTTCTGATTTTAGATCCTGGATGGTTTTGCTTAGCTCCTTCACTTGCTTGTTTGTGCTTTCCTTTAATTCTTTAAGAGATTTTTGTGTTTCCTCTTTCATGTCCTCAGCCTGTTGACCAAAGTTCTCCTGTATTTCTTTAAGTGTTTTTTGTGTTCCCTCATTATTGCCTTTTGTATTCTCCTGGATTTCTTTCAATGATTTTTGTGTTTCCCTTGCAAGGGCTTCTAACTTTTGATTCATTTTCTCCTGAATTTCTTTAAGTATGTCCTTCATGTGTTCCTGTACCAGCATCATGACAAGTGATTTTTAAATCCAAATCTTGTTTTACTGGTTTGATGGGGTATCCAGGACATGCTGGTAAAGGAGAATTGGGTTCAGATGTTGCCATATTGCCTTGATTTCTGTTAGTGACGTTCCTGTGTTTGCCTTTTGCCATCTAGTTCTCACTGGTGTTAGTTGGTCTTGTCAATGCTGGACTCACCAGTGCAAGCTGCCCTTTCCCAGGTGGCCTCTGGTGCACAGCTTACCTCCTGCACTGCCTGGAGACAGGGTGCTGTTGCCCAGGCTGTTCAGATCCAGATGCAGACACCTGAAGTCTCCCGTTGGGGCCTGTTGGATTCACTGGAGCACACCGACTTCTCCCCGCTGGCCGCCTGGAAGCCCCTCTTGCCTCATGTAGGACCTGGAGATGTGGTGTTGCCGCCCAGGCTGATCTGGATCTGGAAGTGGAGAGAGAGCTGAGGGCTCCTGCCAGAGGCCTCAGGACTGGAACCTAAGCTCCGTTCCACAGGAGCAAGCTGTGCTGTGAGCTCCCAGACTGCCTTTGGGTGCACACCAGGTCTCCTGCACCTCCTGGAGAGCGAGTGCTGTGGCCCAGGCTGTTCAGATCCCAAAGCAGGCACCTGAAGGCTCCTGCTGGGGCCCACTGGATTCACTGGAGCACACTGACTTCTCCCTGCTTTCCACCCGGAAGCCCTTCTTGCCTCTTGCAGGACCTGGCGATGTAGTGTTGCAGCCCAGGCTGATCTGGATCTGGAAGGGGAGAGAGAGCTGAGGGCTCCCGCCAGAGGCCTCAGGACTGGAACCCCAGAGTCTCTTTTTTAAATGACAATGAATTCTTGTGTCGATGTTGAAAAACGGATAATTAATTCACTATTGTTTGGAATTGATACTGGTCCTTCATCCATGAAATTTGCTGTGTATTTTTTTTAATAAGATAAAAGTAGACCACCTTCCTGTCCAGCTATAATTCCTTTAGGTATATACTCTCTAAATATATTACAAAACAGAGGTAATGGCTCAGCCATGTTTATTGCTTCTCTATTTATAATAACCAGTAAATAAAAAAACATAGATATTTATCCCTGCCAATTGGGTCTGAGGCATCCTCATTTGGGTCCTTCAGCTTGTTAACCCTTTTCAGTTCTGTGGGCTGTATCTTGGGTATTCAACACTTTTTTTTTTTTTGCTAATATCTACTTATTAGTGAGAACTTACCATACGTGTCCTTTTGGTTCTGAGTTACCTCACTCAGTATATTTTGTAGTTCCATCCATTTGCCTGCAAAACTCAGTATGTCTTCATTCTTAATAGCTGAATAGTATTCTACTGTGTAAATGAACCATATTTTCTATATCCATTCTTCTGTTGTGGGACATCTGGGTTGTTTCCAGCTCTGGCTATCACAAACAAGGCCTCTATGCAAATAGTGGAAAATATGCCCTGGTGACTTAGTGGGGCATCTTTTGGGTATATTCCAAAGAGTGGTATTGCTGGGTCTTCAGGTTCTATTTCCAATTTTCTGAGGAACCTGCAGATTTCCAGAGTGATTGTACCAGTTTTCAATCCTATCAGCAATGGAGGAGTGTTCTTCTTTCTCCACATCCTAGCCAACATGTGCTGTCACCTGAGGTTTTGATCTTAACAATTATGATTGGGGTAAGGTGGAATATCAGGGTCATTTTGATTTGCATTTCTCTGACTAAGGACTCTGAACATTGCTTTAGGTATTTCTCAGTCATTTGAGATTCCTCTGTTGTGAATCAGTTTAGTTCTATACTCCAATTTTTGATTGGGTTTTTTGGTAGTTAGCTTTTTGATTACTTTATATATTTTGCTCTTTTCCACTTTCTTTTCTATTAGATTTAGTGTGTATTGGGTTTTATGTTGGGGTCTTTGTTCCACTTGAACTTGAGCTTTGTGCAAGGTGACAAATATGGGGCTATTTCATTTTTCTACATACAGACTGCCACTTAGACTGGCACCATTTGTTTAAGATTCTTTCTTTCTTCCATTGCATATGTTTGGCTTCTTTGTCACAGGTCAAGTGCCCATAAGTGTGTGGTTTTATTTCTGGGTCTTCAGTTCAATCCCATTGATCAATCTTTCTGGCTCTGTACCAATACCATGCAGATTTTATCACTCTTGCTCTGAAGTAAAGCTTGAGGTCAGGAATGGTGATTTTCCCAACCATTCTTGTTAAGTATTGTTTCACTATTCTGGGATTTTTGCCTTTCCAGATGAATTTGAGAATTTTTCTTTCCATGTCTTTGAAAAATTGGGTCAGGATTTTGATGGGGGATTGCATTGAATCTGTAGATTGTCTTTGGTAGGATTGCTGTTTTTATTGTGTTAATTCTGCCAATCCATGAACATGGGAGGTCTCATTATTTTCTGAGATCTTCTTTCTTGATTTCTTTCTTGAGAGACTTGAAATTACTGTCATTCAAGTCTTTCACTTGTTTGGTTAGAATTACCTCAAGATATTTTATATTATTTGTGGCTATTGTTAAGGGAGTTGTTTCCCTAATTTCTTTCTCAGCATGTTTATAATTTGTATAAAGGAAGGCTACTGATTTATTTGAGCTAATTTTATATCTGGCCACTTTGCTGAAGTTGTTTATCAGCTGGAGAAGTTCTCTGGTAGAATTCTTGGGGTCACTTAAGTATACTATCATATCTTTTGAAAATAGTGATACCTTTATTTCTTCTTTGCCAATTTGTATCCCCTGGATCTCTTTTTGTTGTCTGATTTTTCTAGCTTGCACTTTGAGTAATATATTGGATAGATATATAGAGAGTGGGCATTCTTGTCTTGTCCCCGATTTTAGTGGGATTGCTTCAAGTATGTCTCCATTTAATTTGATATTGGCTGTTGGTTTGCTGTAACTTGCTTTTATTATGTTTAGGTATGGGCCTTAAATTTCTGATTGCTCCAATAATTTCAAGATGGAGGGGTGTTGTATTTTGTTAAATGCTTTTTCTGCATCTAAGTTGATGATCATGTGTTTTTTTCCTTCAGTTTGTTTATATAGTGGATTCCTTTAATGGATTTTTGTATATTGTAGCAACCTTGCATCCCTGAGATGAAGCCTACTGAATATGATAGGACATGTTTCAGCTTCGTATGGAAACAGAAAAATAAAAGCAGGATAGCTGAATATATTCTGAATAATAAGACGGTTTATCATCCTTCAATTCAAGTAGTACCACAGAACTATAGTAATAAAAATAGTATAGTACTGGCATGTTGTTTAATGGAATTAAATAGAATAGCCTGATATAAATTAATAGACCCATGAACACCTAATTTCTGAGAATTCTGAGACAGATTCTAGAATTGCACATTCAGGAAAAATAAAGGTACAATCAGTGATGCATATAGAACAATGCAAAATTGCCCACACTTAACAGCCTGTACAAAACTCACCTCCAAATGAATCAAGTTGTCCACATCAGGCCAGATACACTGAATCAGATATAGAAGAAAAAGTCAGGAATTGCCTTGAACTTTTTGGCACAGAAAAAGACTTCCTGAACAGAACATCAATAGTGCAGACACAAAGATCAACTTCAATGGAACTTAAACTAAAAAGTATCTATAAAGCAAAAGACACTCTCATTTATACAAAGTAGCAGTCTAGAGAATGAGAAAAGAGTTTTTCCAACAATACATTCAAATAGAGAGCTAATATTTAAGGTCCTTCAAGATCTCAAAAAACAGAACATCAAGAAACAAATTACTCAATTAATAATGTGGTACAAATTTAAACAGAATTTTCTCAGAAGCACAAAGTCAATGGCTGAGAAGCACTTAGAACAAATATATCCTTAGTGTGTAGAAAGTATATCTCCTTTGAGGTTTCATCTTAAACCAGCCATAACTGCCTGGATTAATACAAATAAATGTTTTTGCTGTGAATGATGTCGAGTAAGGGGAACATTCATCTATTGTTTGTGAGGATGCCCGCTTGGACAGTAACTATGGAAATCAACATGGCAGTTACTCAGGAATTTGGGAATTGCCCCACCTCAAGATTCAACTCTACCACTTTGGGTAACATACCCAAAGCATTCCACATTCTATTACAGAGATGCTTGTTCAACCATATTCATTGTTACTCTATTGATAATAACAAGAAATTGTTAACAGACTAGATTTATTTCAAACATATGAAGGACTAAAAAAAATGTTGAACATTTACACAATGGAACTCTACTAAGCAGTTATGTTTGCAGGTAAATGGACAAAGCTAAGGAGTAAAAAAAAAAAAAATCTTAGTAAAGAATCCCAAGACCAAAATTGCAAATATGCTATTCATTGGTTTATATGCAGATGTTTAGTCTTCAATTAGTAGATTACAATCCATTTAAATCTAGAGGTAGATATAGAATAAGAGATAATGGAGAGAATTTGAACTCCCTTGAATAGGTAATTATAGATTACAAACTATAAGCTAAAAAGGAATGCCATAAACCTCCAAACACCCCACATTATTGCCAAGGCTATTGGTTGTTCCCCACAAACTGCTGGGAAGGCCCTATTGCTGAAGAATAGCACTTATACAACTTATTGAACATGGAGCCTTTACACTCTTGCCTACTTAGAGCATTTGATCTTTCACTTGTTTGGTTAGAGTCACACCAAGATACTTTATGCTGTTTGTGGCTATTGTGAAGTGTGTCATTTCCCTAATTTCTTTCTCAGTCTGCTTATCTTTTGTAAAACTCCAATTCTTAACCCAGAAGCTATAACCAATCATAAACAAGAAAGTAGTTTTCTCCAATGGCGTTTCACTTGGCATACAAACCACTTTTAAGTCTAGGCTTCATGCCCACAAATTGACGACCAACACAAAACAAACCTGGTGGTTATGAAAATAATGTATTCAAACATGTTTGTTCAAAGTAGTTTATGTGATGGCATGTGTCTTCATGTTTGAAATATTAGAACAATGAAAGGATTATACAGATGATAATTGTAAATTAAAAGAATTGCCCATACTCTTAATCTTATGCTAAGTAGAAAGGATTGGTCAAAGTTAATATGTATTTATTTTGGTCTAAATCAAATTTTACTTTATATAAATAATTACTTAAATTTTTTTCTAGTACTGAATGTGCAGAAATAAAATGTTTCAATATTTAAACAATTGAAAAACTTTTGCTTTCTACCCCAACTACATGAAATACAAAACAAAAAAAATCAAAGTTTTAATCACAATAAGTCTGTTTTAATGTTTAGTTCTTAAAGGGTTTTGATTTCTACTTTGTTTTAAAAATGTAATTTTCTACTGAAAACATGAATTCCCACTAGTAGCTTTAGTCTGTTCTTCACATGAAGGAATTAAGTCTTCATTTACAAGAATCTTTGAAATTCTAGTTGTTAATGCCTTGGGTTCATTATTTTATGATTTTCTGTTCTCTGTGTTTTTCTGTCTGCAACGCCATCTTTATCCCATTATTTTTCCCTTTCCATCTTTTAGTTGCTCTATCCCAAGAAGATTAACATTTCATATATTCTTACATCTTTATATACCTTTCTTCTGCTTGTGTTGTTTTTTCTTTTATGTAGTAACTTTATTGAGATATCAGAAGTATTTCCATATATATGAATTTATTTCCTGGAGATTTATAGGAATCTACATATTTTCAAAAATGAAAATACTTACATTAAGGAAAAGCTGATTATTTTTGGTTTTTGGCTGATAAAAGTAGACAGTGTTGAAATAAACCCCAAAGTCATTGATTTTATAGCCCATCACATTTTTCCTGCCTTTTTATGTCCATAAGTATTCTGGAAAGATTCCCTCTTAAAGAATGTTCCAAATCTCTGAATTAAGTAGATGATGTGAACCTCAGGTATAAATTCTGTCTGAATAAAGAGTTATTGAAAATCACAGTTATTACAAACATACTTTTCTATATTAAAGCTTCTGTGAGAATGGAATCTTAAAGAATAATGTAGTTATAATTTACAAATTTAGTATTTGGAAATAAACTGTTTCATTGTGTTAAGAGGGCAATGAAACAAATATTTATGAATTTTATGTATTTGATAAGTAATAAAGAGCCTTCATATGTTTCAAAAGTCTTTATTAAGTTATGCATTAAAAGTAATTAATTATGCAGAGATCTAGAGTAAATGAATCATGGCACGTTTTTGTTATCATTTCATGTTATATTTTCCTTCATATTTATTCAGGAGATAATTTTCCACTGTTTGAAACTCTACAGAGAAAGAAAACAGAAATCATATATAAATAAAGTGATGTGCAAGAAAGCACAAGGAATTGAGATTGGTTTTGAGAATTGACATTACAATAAAAAATCTGGGTAAAATGGTATGCACTTACAATACTAATACCAGAAAGACAAACACCAGTATATTTGATTCTAACTCAATAACCCTAAATATAACATGAGCTGTCAGAAATATTGTACTAAAATAAAGAAATCTCTTAGTGTGAAACCCCACCAAAATAAAATAATTAATTTATAAACTATATCCATACTATAAAAATTAAATATCTTATATTTTACAGGCCATGTGTTTAATCTATAATTACTCTATCATTGAATCATAAAAGAGAAATACACCAACACATATATTTAATATATTCATTGAAATAATATCATACTTCCAATAAACCAGAAAAATTAGATTTAAAAACAAATGATGATCAAGGTTGAGTGAGCAGACTATCCTGCAATTTAACCAACTTGTGAAGTATATCACTCTTATTCTTTGAACTTATACTCACACCAAATGTATGCATTATTGCTATTCAAGAAGCAAGATTCTAAAATACTATATGGTGACATTAGAATTTTTGACCAAGCAAACATGGGCACTAGAGATAAAATGACCATTTTAATTTAACAAAAACCACAAAATATTTTTATATAGCATTTGAATTCTACCTGGGCAGTTTATTAATACCATTCATTAAATTACATGTGTTCATGGAGTAAACATAAATACCTTCATAGACAGCAGTCACTATAATATTCTGTACATTCTTTGTTTTAATTTAGGCATTATGAT
Source organism: Apodemus sylvaticus (assembly GCF_947179515.1). Classification (NCBI taxonomy): domain Eukaryota; kingdom Metazoa; phylum Chordata; class Mammalia; order Rodentia; family Muridae; genus Apodemus; species Apodemus sylvaticus. The sequence goes on along the minus strand of NC_067483.1, from coordinate 24,269,748 downwards.
AATTAATCATGATTGTCAACATGATTGGATCTGAAAGCATCTGGGAAAAAGTTACCTGTGAGGGATTATCTTGTTGAAATAAATCATGATGTAGAGACACTATCTAAAAGATGGTTGGAGCATCCCCTGTGGTTAGGGTCTAGATTATACAGAAAAATAGAGCTTCCTAAATACTACCCTCCTTTGGTTTCTTTTTTTTTTGACTGCAAATGCAATATGACTATCTCTTCTCAGGTTTCTGAAAACCTTACTTTCCTGCCTTATCAAACTGCTTGAGCTATTAGCTCATATAGTTTGTTAAACTTTAATTTGAATCTGCACAGTATCTTGTAAGAGCATCAGGAAAGTAACTAGGACAGAAAATTGGTAATTGAAGTGGAATCATTGTTCAGATTTACCATGCCATACTACTAATAGGCATTTGAAATTGTAATTTTTCTTGAAGGTGGACGATTTTTGAGGTTTGGGATAGAAAAAATTCCCAAATCCTGAAAGCAAAGCTTGATGCGTCATTTTGGTAGAAAATTAGGCAACAAAAATGCTGAGAGAAATCTGCACAGTAGAAGCTCAGTTTAGAGCTTTCAGATGGCCACAAAGACTGTCAGAATGGAGGCTGACATGATTTGCATGCTTTTTGGCAAAAGGTATAGATTCATTCTGCCTGCAACCTGAGGGTTTTAATGAAGGAGAAATTTAAACATAATGGATTAATTTAAAGTAGAACAACTTTCAAAGAGCAGCACAGGTAACATTTACTCTATTCATTGTTTCTAGGAAGAAGGAAGATGGAGTTAGGTAGAAAGATATGAAGAACATCAAGTTTGACAAGAAAGAAAAGAACTTGAGAAGCTAAACTTAGCAGCTAAGGTTTATGGGGAGAAATAATTCGAAAATATGAAGAAAAAGCAAATTGCTCTTTTGAGGGAAAAAAGGCAATGCATGACAAAAGGGAAAGTCCACCAGCCAACGTTTCCAACTCCTGAAAATACAAACTTATTTGAAAGTAGAGATCTGGAACAAAGATGGCAACTAAAGGGGTTTCCTAAGTCTTAAACAGAATATCTTAAGAAAGTGTTTCTACAGTGTCAGCACACAGAAGCAGCTACAACTGTAATCTAACAGGGAAAACAGCATTTCAAGTTGGCAACAAGACTTGGCAGCATGATCAACGTGATATTACCCTTGCTAATATAAAAGATGTAAAATTCATTGGATGGTGGATTTTGTTTCAGGGCTTTAGAGAACAGCAGAAGCCAAGGGAGCTGGAGGGTCTGGAATTTGAATATTTAATCTTTTGTCTATGTTTGGTAGCTCTGTATCCATTTAGGAGGTGTGGTTTGGTCGGAGAAAATATATCACTTGAGACAGGCTTGTAGAGTTTAAGGAATCCAATCATTTCTATTTTTCTCTATATTTCCTGCTTGGAATTCAGGACACATTGAATTCAAGCATTCAGTTCAAGTATAACTTCTGTTCTAGTTTCCATATCTGCTACCCATTGCCTTCTGTCCACCATCATGGATTCAACCCCTCTCTCTGAAATCAAAAGCTCAAATATATTCTGTTTTTTAAAGTTGCTTTAGTCATAATGTTTTATTGCAATAATAGAAATTTAAATTTTATACTAGGTAATATGAAGCATTTTGGACATTCTTTCAAGACCTTGCCACACATTGTTGCATCAAACTCTGCTGGTAAAGTATAAGTTGCAACAAGCATCTTAAGATATAGTGTATGATAGAAATATAGGATAGGTGCCTAGGAAAGAGATTTATGTAAGGAGAGAGTCTACTTGAAATAAGTTATGTGTCTTATACACAACAGAGTTGGAAATGTTGGTTTTCCCAATCCCACAGAATTCCAGAAGATTCCATCCTCAATCCCGTAAGTTTGACTGGGAGCCTTAATATCAGTTGTTTGTCCTTCTGGACAAACATTCATTCATTATCATTCTTTGTTAAGCCCAATTTCTTCCCTGTTGGAATGTGAATGTTTTCACTGTTCCTTTGTACATTCCGAATACAGAGCACCTTTTACAAGTCAAGTTCTTTGGTGCTAGAGTTACAGAGGGTATGAGTTACCTTATTGTGTTCACAACTGATCTGAACTCTTGTGTTCTGGAAGAGTAGGAGTTACCCTAAACTGCTGAGTCATCTCTTCATCTCTAAGAGCTAATATTTTATTGTATTTTGATTTCATTTTGTTGCAGAGGTTCACAGTCAAGGGAATGTCTTGAGTCTCGATAAAACTTGAACTTCAGATTTTTAAAATGGTGATGGCATTGTTATAGGACATGCTTTGTTGTTGTTAAATTAGGGGAATGTAAACATGTGTGTGGATAAAAATGATTAGTTTTTCATTAAATTCCACAATCTAATTAGGAACAAAAGGGAAGTAAATAAGATAGAAATAGAAGTAAAAAATAATAAGGATATCTGAAAAATCACAAGAAATCTGATTATTAATTTTGTATCTAAAATGCTTATAATAATTGGAAGCTGATATACCTATATGAATACATAGTAAATGGAATTTTCTCATCTTGCCTTGTAATTCTCACTAAAAAGTCAAAGGCCATCTAATGAAAGCCTAAGGGCATATCCCCCTTCAATTATTGGTCATAGTCATCCAAGAGAATTCCAAGATATTACAGTCCATTATTTTTATTACTTATTCTCCAGAGGTGGAAATTAATTCCATATTAGCAAATATATCATATATTACAGATAGTACAGAGGTGCCTGAACTGGAACTGACCTAAATATTACCTCCATGAGTACTAGCTTTTATGGTACTTGAAGTGTCACACAAACTTCCAAAGGAGGGATGAAACTAATTGTCCTATACATTTGTGATGCCAGTGAACTGTGAGAACCCTGTTTGAAACAGTAGGACAGCTCTCCAAGACCCAGAATGGGAGCTCAAAGCTGGACGGAAACTTTCCATTTTACCCAGGACTGTCTGGGGCAGGATAGATAAAGAAATGGCCTAAACAAAACCATCCTGCCTAGGGTGAGACCAGAGAGGGAAGTAACAATGCCAGGAAATACCACAAATACCACAAGGTGGTCAGGACAGGGCCAAATGGCAGAGACAATCTCCCCATTGAAGTTGAACAATAATTTTAAATGTTGCTCAGGGTAACCAATCACAGTGGTTCAACTCAGGTGACCACTCAACTCCCCTCCAAAATGTTTATAAAAACTGTGTGCTTTGTGAGCTCAGGGTCTCCTTTTGCCTACGTGCGGGGGGACCCCAACATACATTGAAACAACAAGCCTCTTGCAGATTGCAACGATTCTGGTCTCTTTGGCCTTATTGAGTGTGGGTTTTCTGAGGGACTCTTACAGAACCACAGTAAAAGACCAACATGATGGAATAACTCTGGGATCATATTAGTGCCATGCATACCTTGGTGGGAATCAAGAACTCTTTAATCCTACTTACAACCACTAAACAACTCCAAATTAGTTATGCTATGGATCTTGAAGGAAAACCTTGAACCTCTACTTATTAAACCCCTATAAGCCCTAACTATATTCTAAATATTTGTTCTAATAACTAATGAATACAATAGCCCTTACTCTGGATCAAGATTACTTCTCCTAGCAAAGATGGAGATAATTACAGAAAACCAAAACTAATTATACTGGAAGGTTATGGGACTCCAACCTAAGGAATATATATATATATCACAATTCTCACATCTAAAGATAAGGAACCATTTACAAAATTAGTCAGAGGATAAGAGCCTGTAATTTGCTTTTCTAAATGCAATTTTCCCTTCAACAGCAGAAATTTTGAACATTCAATAAATAAATAGACTTTCCTACTAATCTGGTAGACTATATTGTCAGCATATTTTATTTTAAGTATGCATTCTAACTTGCAACATTGTTAATAATTTTTCATACTAAAACATTGGCATTCTTTAGTAGTGTTCCAACTTCAAGCAAAATTCCAAGTGCAGTATTTTAATTTCCATACTCTATTGATGTTCTGAAGACATGCAATAAATGGAGGAACTATAAAATATTTAAGGAATGAGGATTAAACATCAAAGCATTGTGTTTATAGTGATAATATTCTCATGATATATGGATTAAAACCACTGAACATATGAATGATATTTACTCTAATGTTATGTAAATATATTTTGACCAATTGGGAGAAACTATAAAAAAATTCCATAAGGTATCATATATAAATCATATTAAACTTTTATAATTTATTATATTTTTATGAAAAAGTAACTTTTATTCTCCTGTTGTAGTTGTTGTTAGTGAGTCTGACTGCTTCCATTTGCTAATTTAGGCCTAGTCCTTATAGCTTCTAACCTGTGTACAATCTAGTCTAGGCGTGGACGGATTCAGCCTCTGAGACTTGCTGCCGAATAAGGTCACACTTTCTTTTCCTTTCTGCACTCTAGCTGCCTGACAACTCAGACATTCTGGCACAAACTTCTTTCCCAGGCGACTTTTCTCTCACCCTTTGAACTGTTTGCATGGCCTCAAACTCTAGCAATCTTTTAAAATATTTTGGCTCCTTTTCATTTCTTTGTTCGTTGTCTTCACCTGTGTCTAGCTTTTTCTGTCTTCAATCTCTCTCTGTAGAACTCTCCTGGTAAAACCATCTCTTTCTTCCTCTTTATGCTGCTCTGCTCCCCCTCTCAACTGTGCTCAACTGCTCTCCGTGAGCTCTGTTGTATTCTTGCACTGCATTCTCTTTCTCCTGTACTGTCCATCTTTCCCTTAAGTAGCTTCTCCTTTCTTTTCCTTCTCATGAGAGTTGGGCATATCCTATACAGTCACATCTTTCTCTGATGTATCAGATTGTCTGCTATACAATTAAACATTACTTTATAATATGGATACTTCTTTCTATAAACTAACTGAAACTTCATTGTTTGGGAATAAAGGTGAGTATAAGGGCTTGTCTGTATTCTAGTCCATGGGATTAGAGGAGTGAGTTAAGGTCCACACCATAACTGGAAACAGGTTCAAATACCCTGTAATATATTTGGGTGTGCTGACATCTGTATTTTCAAGATGAATGTTTGTATATTTTCATGTCACAATCCATGTGCTTATATAGTACATATAATTTTAAATGCTTGTGATACAAAATGCAGAATGTTACATCTATTAAACAATAGTAGAGTTATTAAGTTCTTTTGGTGTATAAATGGAAAACAAAAGGTAAAAAGAAAAAAAAAAGGACAAAGGAGAATAAATACAATTTCCCCTTAGCGATGAAGGCTATATAATATATAACTCAGAACTGATTAAGAGTGAACATTTGATCAAAGTGGCACAAACACCAGCTCTGTAAGACAACTTTTCTCATTCTGAATGCACTGAAGGGACAGGAACATCTCTGATTGAGACTGAAAAGCCATGCTGTTTGACTGACTTTGGAAATGCTTTGACTTAGTTGGCATAAGATTGATGATCTCAGGAAATCAAAGAATGCAGAGAATCAAGCTGGGCCCTGACTCAGCTGATTAACCAGCATGAGGTAAGAAATGTCACATAGCTGAATTTTAGCAGCATGCCTCCATGGCTGTAAGGAGATTATCAAACTCAACTTTGATGATGAGGGTAAAGATAAAAGGATGAGTATTATTAGTGTGCCAAACTTGGGTATTACTAGACATTAATTCAGAAGGTTGTGATTTGTACAGGTATGCCTACACTTTCATAAGTGAAAAGGTTCATATTTAATATCTTTGTCAATAAATGTATTTCATTTTCTCTGAAAGTGTTTTCTTCTAGTAGATATACATTTTGCCATTAAGGGTGGCAAAAATTAAAGCATAATAAGAAAAATTATTTCAGCAAAGAACCTGCTACCCAGGCAATATTCATTTTCTGGATATTACTGTTTCAAAATTACACTTCATTTTTATCTTTTTGTTTGTTTCTTTTGTTTAAGACTTGCCAAATGCTTCAGCATGTGCTTCGCTGAAATGACAGTAATTCACCATGATTCCTGGAATCATACTACTTTGGACATAAAGTTTAACAAGAAAACAAATAAGATATAAGGACTTCATCAATTAACAGAACACTTGTAATTTGACATGTTACAGGGTTATATTTGCTGTGTCTCTGTCTCTCGGTCTCTGTCTCTGTCTCTGTCTCTCTCTCTCTCTCTGTGTGTGTGTGTGGGTGTGGGTGGGTGGGTGTGTGCGTGTATGTGTGTGTATGTACACTTTGCTATCTTTCTTCAATTACTGCCCACAGTTATGTTTTGAAACATGGTGTTTCTCTGAATATGAAGTTGATCTTCATGGTTGTCTGGTCAACAAGTTTCAACAAATCATTCTCTAGACACAGAATCATATTATTGCTCCTGGCAGTTTACATTAATTTGAGTGATCCAAATTTAGCCAATTATGCCTGTGTGGCAAATATTTATCTACTTCCTCTTGCTCATGAAAGATTAATTTTAATTAATGATTTCTACTGCCCTCTATAAAGACTATCACGGATAGGAAGTCTATGATTTGATATTTATATTCAGTATGCTTTCTGGAAAAGATACAAGCACTAGTAGAATCTAGTTTATGTCTTCTAACCAGAGCCTTTAGAAAATGAACACATTCATCCTAGCAATGTGGAAAAGGAAAGTAATATTTAGCAAATTTCTTTAAGCATTAATTATGTTTTTTTGATTTAGTTAATCTAAAAGTTTTGAAAATTGTTTGGCTGTTATATTCTCTGAGAAAAATTTTGCTTTATTGCCATAAATTCTATTTGTTCTTCAAAATAAGATTCGTATTAACTTTTCAAAATATTTTATGATTTTCATAATTTTATATAAGTATTGACATTACTTTTACTATCACATCTTCTCTCCAACACCCCCAATGTCATCTCCATTCCCTACAGATTCATGCTATACAGTATATTACTAAATATTTATGCTAAACATGACTTTTCACTTTGACAGTAATAAAACATTGAATGTGTCCTTTAATAAAAATTAAAACTCTTAGTTACATGACTATAAACATAATAATTTAAGAGGCTGTTGCTTTTCTAGATATTGTCATGTATATATACTTCCAAGTTAATATAGTCTTGACTGTATATACATGTGTTGCAGCAGTTTTCAACCTGTAGGTTAGAACTACCAAACCCCACAAATTTTTGATGGTCTTTGGAACTCCCAACCACAAATTTATTTTTGCTGATTTCTTATAATTTTAATTTCACTACTGTGTGTTATTTCATTTCCTAAGGTCATCAGAAATATGTGTTTTCTCATGGTCATGACACACACAAGGAAGTCAACCTTATGGCCTAGGCATTAGTTCATATATAATTGTTAGATTCTTTAATTCAGGAACTGAGATACAGGTAGAAAAGAATACAGTTACAAATGATTCCATGACAGACTTCAAATTGGCAGTAAGGAAACTAGGCCTAAAAACTGGGTAAGTCTTGGCACAGAGATCTTGAGGCATAATGATTATGAAAAACGTAGGTCCAGGCAAGGTAGTACATGCCTTTAATCTCAGGAGACTAGGTTAAGGAGATCTCTGAGTTCAAGGTCAGCTTGGGAGAAAACAAGTCCCAGATCCAGAAGTAGTGGCACATACCTTTAATCTGGGCCACAACTTCTGTTGGAGACCTACATAAGAACATTGGAAGAAGAAAGATTTGCTCTTTTTTGTCACTTGCATTTATTTACTAGCACATCTTTTGGAATCTACTTCTACAGAAGACCAGCTGAAATAACTAGCCTTGTGGGAGTGAGCAACTACTAGATTCTTAGACTTCCAATTCACAGATGATCTTTATTGGGGAGTTTGGCTACAGATTGTAAGTCATCATAATAAATTTCCTCAATATAGAAAGGCATTCCATATGTTCTGTGACTCTAGAGAACCCTGACTAATAACAATGCCATTCTTTGATGAGTCATGGACCATTACACAAAGATGAATCAAATTTACTAACATATGATTTTAGCAAGAAAATAGAGGCAGTGAAAAAACAGGGCTCATAATGAAGACTGATGTCAGCACTGTGTACACTGTATACTTGATTTGAAACTGTAAAAGGAGAAAACTCTTGCTAAAAGTGAAAGACCTAAGCCCCTCATCAGAAAATTAGACCCCTAGTGAACTTAGAGCCTGAGACAGAAATAGTCAGAACTGCATGTTTGGCTAAGCCCCACCTCACTGCACCCTTGGTTCTGGGAATTGGCCTGGCCCCAGGGCTAGAACATCCTGCTCCAGGAACTAGGTAACCGCAAAATTTGAGCCATTCTGTACTTCCCCATTCTGTACTTCCCTATTCCGTGCACGTTTTTTCCTCCACCCCTTGCCTTGTGATTTTCCCCTTTAAATACCCTTGACTTCAGTTGCTCCAGGTTGAACTCCTCTACCCCTGTATGGGATATGAGCTTGGCCCCAATGCACTGGTTTCCCGAATAAACCTCATGTGATTGCAGCTTTTTTTCTGCAATCTTGGGGTTTTTCGTGAGTTCTTGGGGGTCATATTCATCCCATGATTTGAGTGAGGGTCTCCCCTCTCCAGGGGTTTTTCAAAAGGAATTGGAGAATGTTGAGTCTATATTTAAGATCTGTCGGTGCAGGTTCATGGAGGGTGAACCATAAATAGCACTGTAAATAAATCTTACCAAAAAAGTTTCACAGGTTCTTCTCTTTTCTGGAAAGAGTTTTAATGTTTCTTTAACCACCATAGTAGATGCTTCTTTATTTTCTTCTTCTTACCTCTCTCTTTCCATCTTTCCTTCCTCCTTCCCTTCATCTCACTTTCTTTTGTTTTCATGTGTGCCCTAAGTAAAGTATGTTCACAGTCCTGAGAAACACTTTCAATTATTGATTTGACCAGATAAGATCATTTATCCCACTAAGATTATGCATCTAAGAGCTAGATAACTAAAATTAAATTAAACTTAAAACCAGTGTTTTTGACGTTGAGAAAACTTTTCAGAAAAAGAAAAATAGAAATTTAGTGATGTCTTTGTAGCAAAGATTGATCAGAATAGCCCTTACATTTTAGATCAAAATCATAAAAGTCACATAGAAACATAGGAACTGAAAGTATGATTAGAATATTCTTAATTAATTGAAGAGAAAACATGAATTCAATTTTTACTTTGATAGAGAAATTTATGTAGCTTATTCTGGTAAGTGTCTTAGAAATGCTAGTATATTTGGTTCAATATTGGTTTTCAGGGACTAAGTTCTTTGACAGAAAGAAAGGTGTACTTCAATATGTTCAGATTTGGAATCTTGCTAAGCTCTGTGAATGGAACCAATCTTATTTTCACTGTTTCTTTTTTTTCCATTAGAAGGTTTTGGTAGTGTTTTAATTGTTATTTATTTCTAGTTCTTCTTCCTGAAAATATAATTGGAAGGGATAATAAATACATGAAAACATGAAACAAATATGATTTAACTCCATGACAAATATTCACCTGCAATATCTGAGTGCAATACACTAGAAAGAAATGTAACAGTTGTCTTAATAAATCTTACTGAAAAATCATGAGTATGTAGTAACATGAATTACTAAATTCCTCTATCCAACCTTAGTAGTGATTTCTGCTCTATTCAACTCTAGCTCCCTCAGATATTGATAATAACAAAATTGCAATGAATAAATGCCTTGGCAGGAAAGTCTTGATTCAAAACACTCTAAATGTAGTTGAGTTTGCATCCTTTCTATTGAAGAAAAAGGTGATTTTACTCCAAGTGATTTTGCTCATATAAATGAGGTAGGAAATTGGTATTCAAATTCAACCCCAAAGACTATTTATCTATTATTCATTTTTCTTTTTTCCTAATAAATCCTATGCTTTTTGCAGCATTAAGTTAACATTTTTTACTTATTGTCATTCTTCTCTATCATTTGTACCAACTAAGGACTATGCTACATTTTTACTACTTTCTTCTGTCATGAAATAAATTATTCTCATGAATTGCGAGGTCTGTTATCACCTTATTATCCTTCTCCTCTCTTTGAAAAAAATACAGTGGCCCCCAAATTTGCTATCCCCAATTTTGCTTTTCCCCCAAATATGCATTTCTTAATATGTTTGTATTTAACTTTTCACTTCCACTGTCACTATTAATAAAGTAGAAATCTCAATATGAGTAAAATACCAAGATCTCCTCTGAGCTCTAGTCCCACCAATGTACCAGCATCATTCTGGTGGCAGGTACCTTTGGATACAAGGCCATTGTTTAGATTCTAGAAGAACACTTTCTTGTGTTTTCCCTCATCCATTTTCATTAAGTTCTTGGCCACATTGACTGGTACCTCTATGTTTATTTCCCAAATTCCACTAAACTGCTGATGTTGGTTTTGGTGGTCATCCCAGGGTACTGGCATCACAAATATGCTGGGGTCTTCACTACTACTAGGCTTCACTAATAGGCTCTCTTCAGGCTGTCAAGCATCAACTCCGTTCCGTGACCCATCAGTCCTGGGCCTTCAACTACCATCTAGGCTACACCTTAACCAAAGACCTTGGTGAAGGCCTTTTCACTTTCACATGGGTTTGCACAGTGCCAAGCAAAAGCTGTTTTTAATGACCTTTTCACAGATTCAAAACAAGTACCACCTAGGTGATTCTTACACATTATCTCTGGAACAGCTTCCTTGTGTTCTCAGAATATACTTCCCAGATTTCACTTCAGTGATCCTGGTCGTTTCTTAATCTCCACTAAATTCTTAGCTTCAGTCAGCCAGCATGGATGGTCCCAGTAACCAGTTCTATTTTTGACTCTAATGCCAGAGCCACATGGTTGAAGTATCCAAGTTCTGCTGCTTGCTGGGGCTGGAAAATGGCTCCTTCATTCTATTACATCTCTACCAGTTTTCTGTTTTCAATAAATTCCTTCAACTAAGCTTGGATGTCCTGGAACTTGCTCTGTAGACAGAACATCATCTCAGAGATCTATATGCCTCTCTGTCTCTTGAGTGCTGTGATTAAAGGCATGTACCACTGTACCTGTATCTCAGCTTTTCTATATCTGGAAATTGTTCTACTGCAGGCTTGCCTTAAACTTAGAGATCTGCTTGTAAGGAATAGTAGGAGTGTACCACAATGCCAGGACTACAGATTTCATTTAATTCCTTTTCACAAGATCATTGTAAGTTCTGGACTATAGTTCATTCCAGATACAGCCAAGTTGAAAACCAAGAATAGTCATTACAATTCATCCCTTATCAATTTGACACACAGTCATATCTTCTATGTCCAAATGAGAACAATAACCAGATCATAATAACACCTGTTCCTAGTAGAAATGCAAATCATAAACTTACCTGGATAGAATATTTCCCTGAAATCACTACTACCTTAATTTCACTTAATATCCTTAAACCACAGAATTTAGTACCAATCTACTTCCTGTTGCACCTTTTATCTTTGAATCATATGTTTCATATTTTTTCTTTCTAAACTTGCTATGGTTGATCAAAATACTCTTCAAAAGGATGAGCCACGGGACAGAGTCTATGTTAGGCTTTTTTGTGGCTTCCTATGTCAATGCAATTCATCTAAATCTCTTCACTTTAGCCTCAGGCAGACTCTTTGGACAAGAGAAAAAAGCAGCCATATTCTTTACCAAAATATTACAAAAATGATTACTGGGTACCTTTACTGAATCTGTTCTCCCCTGAAACCTATTGAGCCACTCCCACAGTTCAAATCACCCTCAATACAACTGTCTTCCATTTTCCTACTTGTATGATCTATTAAGCACGACTCCAAGCATTCTACTCTTTTCCAAAGTTCCAAAAACCACATTCCTCCAAACAAAAGCATGGTCAGTGCTATTACAGTAATATCCTTGTCCTGGTACAAACTTCTTTCTTAGTTTAGTTTCTATTACTGAGAAGAGACAAATGACCAAAACAACTCTTATAAAGGAAAACTTTTAATTGGGGCTGGCTTATAGTTTAGTCAATTATCATCGTGACTGCAAGCATGGTACCATGCAGGTAGACATGGAGCTATAGACTAAGCCAATTGTTCTATATCTTGAAGTTGTGTAGGAGGAGAGGCATGGAAAATCTGGGGGAAGTTGAGGGGAATGAATATGATCAAAACATAGTAGGTGAAATTCCCAGAGAATAAATGAAAACAATATTTAAAGACTCACAGGCATTTACAAAATCTTCAGACAGTAAATAAGGAGAAAATTCATTAGTATCTCACTTCTTTTAACCTCCCCTATGAGTTACTGATTATCTTCCTATTTATTTCTTCCTTGCTGGAATATAATCTTAGTGCATGAGGCAGCTTCCCTTTATCTAGTTTGCAATTGTATTTTAGTTTCATGAATTTGTGGCTAGCATATAGCAAGTATACAAACTCGGGCACATTTTCACAAAAATGAGTGATAAAAATAATTAAGAAATTAGAAGATGAATAGGAGTGAGGAACACATAGTATCCAGCACTATGTAGTATTCTAAGAGTGTAATTAAAACTTGTAAATTTCTTATTTTAAAACAAATTCCTTCACACTTATTAAAATAAGAATTCTCAAAAAGATAGGAGGATATTTCTTAATAATACAGTACTTACTGAGGAAGTAAAAAACTAAAGGTTCCATCTTTGAAACCTTTTCACCAAAAAAATAATAAATGAATGAATAAATAAAAACAAACAAATAAATAAATCAGGAGAAATACTGTTTTTGCTTGATCAGAAAAGAATTCTACAGTTTCAAGTAAACAGTAATTATATGAAATCAAACTACATGAAAAGTCTATTTAGTTATGTTTAACTATTAATGGGATATTTAGCTTTTAATTGAAATATATAATAATATATTTAAGTAATAGGAGATAGAATAATAATCTACACATCATTTAAAATTTTAATTAAAAATCTATGAAAATGTGCTCTTGTTGGGTTTAATATCACCGGTATTAATATTCCCAGTAATCTATGTTAAGTTTGGAGTTAATAATTATATCTCGACCTGCATAATTTACTTTCAAAAGAGACTCAAGGGCATTTATTGCTTGTAATATGCTTTATTAAACACATTAGATTTTATTAGTATATTATTTTAGATTGGAATTTTATGATCTATGATAATTCATTGTAAAGACAATTGCTTTAATATCCTGCTTTCAGAAGGAGGCTCCATGACTATAGTTTTTAGGCAAGATCTCTGTTTTAGCCTACTAAGTTAACCACTGAGCATGTGGAACAGGAACATTATCTATCATACTGCTTGTATTGCAGGCCATGTGTGTTATTAGCACAAAGAATGTTGGGAATAAATATGTAACTCATTCATATTAAGGTTATATATTTTATCTTAGTGACAGTTTCATTTTACAGGAATTAAAATGTAAAAATAAAACTGCTAATCAGAGAAGAAAAATGGCCTGAATGAAACATTGTTGGTGAAAGCTTTTCTGTACGTATAGTTTTTGAATTTTGTTAAGTTTGCTTTTCATCAACTTTCTGGATTCATCTTTGTTAGTCAGAATAGTTTTTCAATTTCAGTTTACTGATAAGAGTCAAATGTGTGTGTGTGTGTGTGTGTGTGTATGTGTGTATGTGTATTTGTGTGTATGTGTATGTGTGTATGTATGTGTGTGTATGTGTGTGCGTGTGCGTGTGCATGTGTGTGTGTGTGTAAGTATATATCCTTGCTAACTTTGGTTTTGCACAGCCTTCCATTCAATCTATATGATGTGTTTGATATTGTGTTGGGAAGACAGGATACAGTGATTAATGTCTATTTCTTTTCTCCTACTTGTTTTGAAAGAGCCTGAATCATATATATTTTTTTCATTTTCCAATAAATGTTCTATTTACTTCTTGCCTAAGTGATGAAGTTTAACATTGAAACTACAGGTTAACTTATACATTTGTATTTACTTGGTAAATTAAATTTTCTTACAATTTTTAATCATTTCTGTTTGTACCAAAGAAGGAAATATGTACTTTCAAGATAGTTTTCAAATATTACTACTGCAAATCATATTAAAGGACATTGGGTCAAACTAGCTTAGCAGTTAAATGCTCTTGTTGCCATGTCTGATGACCTAGGTTTGATTTCTACATCAAATATGAGGTTTTCACTGACATTTGTTCTTTGTGACACACAGAGAGACACACATGCACACTAAATAAGGGTGCAGATGTTTAGCAATAATCAGAATTGGTCTTGGTTTGTCTTTATAGTGAATAAATAGTGAGATTTTTTTATTTCTATTGCTGTCTAAATAATAATTAATGTAGTATGGGTAAAACAAATGTGCTATACTAAAGAAAACTTGCATTTAAAATATAGCAGCTATTGGACAGAGCCCAGGGACTCTTATGGAAGAGTTGGGGAGGATTTAATATCCTGAAGGGGATAGGAACTCCACAGGAAGACCAACTAAGTAACCCAGACCCATGGTGACTTTCAGAGACTGAAGTACCAACTAAAGAGCATACATGGGCTAGACCTAGGGGTTTCCTCCAAAACTTCAGCAGGGCCTGTGCTGAAAGCTGTTTCCTCTCACTGGAAACTTTCCCCCTATCTGGGCTGCCTTGTCTGGCCTCAGTGACAGCTGATGAACCCAGCCCTGCAGTAACTTGATGTACCCAGATGGGGGGATAGCAAGGAGAGTCCTTTGCTCTCTCAGAATAGAAGGCAAAAGTGTAGGGCAGGAGGAATTCTGTGATGGGCAGATTGGTAAGGGAGTAGGTTGGGGTGGCAGCTACCAGCTGTAAAGTAAATAAATTAATTTATCAGTGGGGAAAACAGTTATATAACTAATCATGAGAAGTAGAATAACTCAAATATTATTTGTACTGAGTAGTCAGGGGTGATTTTAAGAGCAGAGTATGAATATCTATGTACTATTTTCTTTTTTATTGAATATTTATTTATTTATTTATTTATTTATTTATTTATTTAATTTTTTGGTTTTTGTTTTTGGATTTGGTTTTTTTGAGACAGGGCTTCTCTGTATAGCCCTGGCTGTTCTGGAACTCACTCTGTAGACCAGGCTGGCCTCGAAGTCAGAAATCTGCCTGCCTCTGCCAGAGTGCTGGGATTACAGGCATGCGTCACCACTGCCTGGTGAATATATTCTTCATTTATATTTCGAATGTTACACCCTTTCCGAGTTTCCCCCCTCCAAGAAAACCCCCAAACTATCTTCCCACTCTCTGCCTCCAAGAAGATGTCCCATCCACCCAATCCACTCTCACCTACGCTCCCTTAATTTCCCTATGCTGGGGCATCTATAAAGACTTCATAGGGCCAAGGACCTCTCCTCCCACTGATGCCTGATAAAGCATTCATTCCTCTGCCACACTTGCAGCTGGAATCATGTGTACCCCTTGGTTGATGGGTTAGTCCCTATGAGCCCTGTGGGATCTCCGTCAGGTTGGCCGATATCATCATTCTTCCCAAGGGGCTGCAAACCCCTTCAGCTCCTCCAGTCCTCCCTTTCAACTCCTCTACTGGGGACCCCTCGCTCAGTCTAATGGTTGGCTGCTTCTGTATCTGTAAGGCTCTGGCAGGGCTCCTCTGGAGA
Source organism: Apodemus sylvaticus (assembly GCF_947179515.1). Taxonomy (NCBI): domain Eukaryota; kingdom Metazoa; phylum Chordata; class Mammalia; order Rodentia; family Muridae; genus Apodemus; species Apodemus sylvaticus. The sequence goes on along the minus strand of NC_067483.1, from coordinate 24,254,201 downwards.
CAACCATAACAGGTTCCTTTTAGTAACTTCTTGTCATCCATAATAGTGTCGGGGTTTGGTGACAGTTTAAAGGATGAATCCCCAGGTAGGGCAGTCTCTGGGTGGCCTTTCAGTCTCTACCTTACACTTTGTCCCCATAATTGCTCATTTGGTTTTCTCAGAAAAACCAAAGCACCCACACTTTGGTCTTCATTCTTCTTGAGCTTCCTGTGGTCTGTGAATTTTATCTTGTTCATTCTGATCTTTGGGGCTAATATCTACTTATCAGTGAGTGCATACTATGTGTGTTATTTTGTAATTGGGTTACCTCACTCAGGATGACACTTTCTAGTTCCTTCCATTTACATAAGAATTTCATGAAGTCATTGTTTTTAATAGCTGAGTAATACTCCATTGTGTAAATATACAATATTTTCTGCATCCATTCCTCTGTTGAAGGACATCTGGGTTTTTTTTCCAGATTCTGACTATTATAAATAAGGCTGCTGTGAATATAGTGGAACATGTGTCCTTATTACATGTTGGAGCATATTCTGGGTATATGCCCAGGTGTGCTATAGCTGGGTCTTCAGGTAGTACTATGTCTAATTTTCTGAGGAATCACCAAACTAATTTCCAGAGTGGTTGTACCAGCTTGCAACCCCACCAGCAGTGGAAGATTATTCCTCTTTTTCCACATCCTCGCTAGTACCTGCTGTCTCCTGAGTTTTTTTATTTTAGTCATTCTGACTGGTGTGAGATAAAATCTCAGGGTTGTTTTGATTTTCTAAGGATGTTGAAAATTTCTTTAGGTGCTTCTCAGCCACTCAAAATTCCTCAGGTGAAAATTCCTTGTTTATCTCTGTACACCATTTTTAATAGGGTTATTTGGTTCTCTGGATTCTAACTTCTTGGGTTCTTTGTATATGTTGGAGATTAGCCTTCTGTCAGATGTAGGGTTGGTAAAGATCTTTCCCCAATTTGTTGGTTGGTGTTTTGTTCTATTGACAGTGTCCTTTGCCTTGCAGAAACTTTGTAATTTTATGAGGTCCCATTTGTCAATTCTTGATCTTAGAGCATAAGCTATTGGTATTCTGCTCAGGAAATTTTCTCCTGTGTCCATGTGCTCAAGGGTCTTCCCCAGTTTCTTTTCTATTAGTTTCAGTGTATCTGGGTTTATGTGGAGGGCCTTGATCCACATGGACTTGAGCTTAGTACAAGGAAATAAGAATGGATTGATTTGCAATCTTCTGCATGTTAGCTGCCAATTGAACCTACACCATGTGTTGAAAAGGCTCTCTTTTTCCACTGAATGGTTTTAGCTCCTTTGTCAAAATTCAAGTGGGTTCATTTCTGGGTCTTCAATCCTATTCCATTGATCCACTTGCCTGACATTGTATCTATCTGTCTATCTATCTATCTATCTATCTATCTATCTATCTATCTATCTATCATCTATCATCTATCTATCTATCTATCTATCTATCTATCTATCTATCTATCTACCTACCTACCTATGTATCTATTTATTTTTATTTTTTTGAGACAGGGTTTCTTTGTATAGCCCTGACTTTCCTAGAACTCACTCTATAGACCAGGCTGGCCTTGAACTCAGAGATCCACCTGCTTCTGCTTCCCAAGTGCTGGGATTACAGGCATGCACCACCACTGCCCAACAAGTTTTATCTATTATTGTATGTAAGTACACTGTAGTCATCTTCAGACATAGCAGAAGAGGACACTAGATCCCATTATGGATGGTTTTAATTCACCCACTGTGTGATTACCAGGAATTGAACTCAGGACCTTCAGAAGAGCAGTCAGTGCTCTTAACCTTTGGGCCATCTCTCCAGCCCTGTCTTTTTGTTCTTTATTATTAAGTCATTTATTTATCTATTTATTTAGTATACTGGATTGTATTGAGTAATTTTTTAAAAAATATGTTAACATATTTCTTCTTAGTTTCTGTATATTATTCCTGGCCTATCCCACCTCTCCTTAATTTCTTTTGTTCATCTGTATACTTTTACCTTTACTTTCATAATGTACATATATAATTTCATGTATGAATTTTATATAAGTACATGAACATTAGAAACAAAAATCAAATAAATGTGATATTTGGTTTTATGCCATTGGACTTAAATGACCCAAAGTTATTATTTCAAGTTCTATCATATTTTTCTAATGAAACCTTTACTCTTTATATTTAAAAGGTGTCTAACTTCCAGTTTCCATCTGCATCACAGAGTTGACCCTGTGCCACAGTACTCCTCATTAAAATCTAGCCTGGAGAGAACTAGTTTCCCAGGAATGCTCACATACTTAAGATCACAGGTGAGACCACAACTACTGCTCTAATATCTGGCCCAAGTGGAACCTGCTATGAGCCCCAGGATACAAGAACCACACAGTAGACAGAGACATAATCCTTCCTGCTCCCATCTGTCCCCAGGGCTATCACTGTGTTACAACTCTCTACACCTCACATCCTGAATAGAGAAAACTGGTCTCTCAGGAATGCCTAAAACAGATAAGATTACAGGCTCACAGGCTCACAGGCTCACAGACATGCTATAGTCAGGGACTGTAAGACCAGCTAATACCAGAGATAGCCACACAGTGAGATGTACTTACAAGAACATAAGTAACACAAACAAAGGCTACTTTGCATCATTAGAACTCAGTTCTCCTACCACAGCAATCCCTGGATACCCCAACACACCTGAAAAGCAAGACTCTGATTTAAAATCAAATCTCATGGTGATGATGGAAAATTAAACCAACCAAACAGGTGAAGGAATTGAACAAAGCCAACCAGGATCTAAAATGGAAATAGAAACAATAAAAAATCAGAAAGGGAGACAACCTTGGAGGCAGAATACCTAGGAAAGTGATCAGGAGTCGTAGATGCAACTATTACCAACACAATACAAGAGATAGAACAGAGAATCTCAAGAGCAAAAGATACCATAGAAAACATTGACACAATAGTAAAAGAGAATGCAAAATGCAAAAAGCTCTTAACCCAAAACATCCAGGAAATCCACAACACAAAGAAAAGATCAAACATGAAGATAATAGCTATAGAAGAGATCAAAGATTACCAACTTAAAGGGCCAGTAAATATCTTCAAGAAAATTATAGAAGAAAACTTCCCTAACCTAAAGAAAGAGATGCCAATAAACATAAAAGAAGCCTACAGAACTCCAAATAGATTGGACCAGAAAAGAAATTCTTCCTGTCACATAATGACAAAAAACTAAAAGCTTAAAAGAAAGAAAGAATATTAGAAGAAGTAAAAGAAAAAGGACAAGTAACATATAAAGGCAGACCTACCAGACTTCTCAAGAGAGATTCTATAAGCAAGAAGATCATGGGTAAATGTTATACAAACCCAATGAGAACACAAATGCCAGCCCAGGCTAATTTTTCAATTACCCATTGATGGAGAAACCAAGATATTCCATGACAAAACCAAATTTATACAATATCTTCCCACAAATCCTGCCATACAAAGGATAATAGATGAAAAAACCCAAAACAAGAAGGGAAACTACTTCCAAGAAAAAGCAAGAAATTAATCTTCTTACCATAAACCCAAAAGAATATAGCCACAGAAATATAATTCCATATTTAACAACAAAAATAACAGGAAGCAACAATCTCCAGTCCTTAATATCTCTTTATATCAACGGACTTAATTCTCCAATAAAAATACATAGACTGACAGACTATATAGGTAAACAGTACCCAGCATTTTTCTGCACACAGGAACCATATCTTAGTGGCAAAGACAGAGTACAAGGCTGGAAAATATTTTTCAAGAAAATAGTACCAAGAAACAAACTGGAGTAGCCATTTCAATATAGAGTAAAATCATCTTTCAACTAAAAGTTATCAAAAAAGATGAGGAATGAAACTTCATGCTCATTAAAGGAAAAATCTACCAAGATGTACTCTCAGTTCTGAACATCTATGCCCCAAATGCAAGGGCACATACATTCATAAAAGAAACTTTACTAATGTACAAAGCACACCTTGAACCTCACACAATGATAGCAGGTGACTCCACACTCTCTCTCACCAATGGACAGATCATGAAAACAGAAACTAAACAGAGACACAGTGAAACTAACAGAAGTTATGAAACATATGGGTTTATCAGATATCTATAGAACATTTTACCCCAAAACAAAAGAATATACCTTCCTCTCAGAATCTCATGGTACCTACTCCAAAACTGGCCATATAATCAGTCACAAAGCAAGCCTCATAAGATACAAGCAGGTTGAAATAATCTCATGCATCCTATCAGATGGCCACAGATTGAAGATGGTCTTAAATAAGAACAAAAACAACAAAAAGCCCATATGTAAATGGAAGGTGAACAACTCTCTACTCAGTGATAACTTGGTAAGGAAAGAAATAAAGAAATTAAAGATATTTTAGAATTTAATAAATATGAAGGCTGAACATACCCAAATTTATGGGACACAGTTAAAACAGTGCTAAGAGGAAAACTCAGAGCTATGAATGGCCATCTTACCAAAAGCAATCTACAGATTCAATGCAATTCCCATCAAATTCCAACTCAATTCTTCTTAGAGTTAGAAAGAGCAATTCTCAAATTCATTTGGAATAACAAAAAATCCAGAGTAGTGAATACTATTCTCAATAATAAAATAACTTCTGGTGGAATTCCTGACCTTAAGCTGTGCTACAGAGCAATGCAGTACATGCAGATAAAAACTGCATGGAATTAGTACAGAGATATTCAGGTAGATCAGTGGAGTAGCATTAAAGACCCAGTAATGAAACCACACAGTTATGGACACTTGATCTTTGATAAAGGACCAAAACCCATACAGTTGAAAAAAGCCCAGCATTTTCTGCCGGGCGGTGGTGGCACACGCCTGTAATCCCAGCACTCAGGAGGCAGAGGCAGGCAGATTTCTGAGTTCAAGGCCAGCCTGGTCTACAGAGTGAGTTCCAGGACAGCCAGAGCTACACAGAAAAACCATGTCTCAAAAAAAACCCCCTAACCCCCCCCAAAACAACAACAACCCCCCACCCCCAGCATTTTCAACAAAGGATGCTGGTTCAAATGGTGGTCAGCATGTAAAAGAATGGAAATTGATCAATTCTCATCTCCTTTTTCAAAGTTCAAGTCCTAGTGGATCAAGGACCATCACATAAATCCAGATACACTGAATCTAATAGAAAAGAAACTTGGGAAGAACCTTGAACACATGGACATGAGTAAATTATCCTGAACAGAATGCTTATGCTCTAAGATCAACAATTAACAAAAGGGACTTCATAAAACTGATTAGCTTCTGTAAGGCAAAGGACACTGTCATTAGGGTAAAATGGCAACCAACAGACTGGGAAAAGATCCTTACCAATCTTACATCTGATATAGGGAAAATATTCAATACATATATATGAAGAACTCAAGATGTTAGATTCCAGAGAAGGAAATAACTCTAATAAAAATGGGATGCTGTGATAAACAATGAATTCTCAACTGAGTAATCTCAAATGGACAAGAAGCACCTAAAGGAATGCTCAACTTTCATAGTCCTCAGGGAAGTGAAAATCAAAAGGACCCTGAGATTCCAACTCACATCAGTCAGAACGGCTAAGGTCAAAAACTCAGTTGACAGCAGATGTTGGTAAGGATGTGTAGAAACAGTAACACTCCGCTATTGCAGTTTGGATTTCAAGCTGGTCCAATCACTCTGGATATTAGCCTGTGTTTCCTCAGAAAATTGGACATAGTACTTCCTGAGGATCCAGCTATGCCACTCCTGGGTGTATACCCAAAAGATGCTCCAATGTATAAGAAGGACACATGCCACTATGTTCATAGCAGCCCTATTTATAATAGCAGGAAACTGGAAACAACCAGGTGTCCCTCAAAAGAGGAATGGATATAGAAATTGCAGTACATTTGCCAATGGAGTACTACTAAGCTATTAAAAACAATGACTTCATGAAATTCATGGGCAAATGGATGGAATTAGAAAATATTCTGAGTGAGGTAACACAGTCACAAAAGAAAACATGTGGTATGTACTCACTTTTAAGTGGATAATGGGTAAAAATCTCAGAATACCCATGATACAACTCACAGACCATATGAAGTTCAAGAAGAAGGAAGACCAAATTGAGGATGCTTCAGTTATAATTAGAATGGGGACCAAAATAATCATGGGAGGTAGAGGTTGAGAGAAGTACTTGGGATGAATAGAAGACGGGGAGGGAAAAAAAGAGGGGAAGAATCAGGTATGGGAAGAGATGGAGGAGAGGCACAGAGGGTCAAGAAAGTGAACAGAGGTGTGCAGCAATGGGGGATGGGGAACTGTGGGTAGCAGCCAGAAAGTCCCAGATATCAGGAGAGCAAGAGCCTCCCAGGTCACTACAGGGATGACATTAGGGGAAATACCCTACAATGAGGAGAGAGAACCTGTTGAAACCATGAGGTTAGTCATGGCCTCCTGGTTAAGGGATGAAGCTACTCACCTGTCTCCAAAAGTTTAACCCAGAATTTCTCCTGTCTAAAGGAAACACAGGGTCAAAGGGTAGAGCTGAGACTGAAGGAAAAGCCATCCAGGGACTGCTCCACCTGGGATTCCATTCCATATGCAGGCACCAAACCCAGACTCTATAGCTAAGGCCAAGAAGATCACCTAAACAGACCCCAATATCTCCCAGGAACTAAACCACCAACCAAAAAGTACTCATGGAGGACCCATAGTTCCAACTGCATCTGTAGCAGAGGCAGAGCATTGACCTTATCAATGTGAGGGGAGTCCCTTGTTTCTGTGAAGGCTTGATGCCCCATTATTGGGGAATGCTAGGTCAGTGAGGCAGGAGTGGGTGGGTGGGTAAGCACTCTCATAGAGCCAAGGGGAGGGGGGATAAGATAGGGGATTTGTGCAGGGTGGCGACGAAGGTGGCAGCAGCAACAGCTCGTCCAGCAGAAAGGGCCACCACCAGTGGAACCAAAGTAACAGGGACCAAGCAGGTCCTGCGACCACTACCATTGGCCACCGCTGGCAAGCCGGGCTGCGAGCGGCAGCAGAGTCACAGCGCTTTTTACCGCACTGAAGCCACATTAGACCTCTGCCTCCTGCTAGCCAGTTATGAGAGGCACTCCACCATCTTGGCCTCTGGATGCCAGAGCAATCTGACAGTGCCAGGTATGCAGACATAGTCTGAGGCTAAAATCACTTGGGTCTAAACCTGTCAGGCTCTGGCCTGTACCCAAGCCCTGGGCAGCTCAGTGGGCCATCTGTGTGCCAACCCAGCCAGGAGATCATTTGCCTAGCAGACTGCCCAGCAGACTGCCCAGCACCTGTAGGGGCGCACACCACCATCTTGGCTACCAGACGCCAGAGAGATCTAATAGACAAAGCCAGCTAGCAGACATAGCCCTAGGCTAACATCTCTTGGGTCTAAGCCTGACAGGTTTTGGCCTGCACCCAGGACCTGGGCAGCTTGGTGGGCCATCTGTGTGCCAACCCAGCCAGGAGGTCATTTGGCCGGCAGACTGCCCAGCTCTTGCAGGGGTACACACCGCCATCTTGGCTACCTGACAGAACCAGTTACCAGACATAGCCTGAGGTGAACATTGCTTGGGCCTAAGCCTGTCAGGCTTTTACATGGACGCAGGGGCTGGGCAACTAGGCCTGTCGTATGTGCACCAACCAGGTTGGGGGATCGGTAGCCCTGCAGAGGGATCAGCACTCGGAAAAGGTCCCCACAGCATCCACCATCATCACTCCCTGAAGGAGCAAATGGGCAACACCAGGTTCACAGAGACAACTTGGGGCAGGGAACACTAGGGCTCCAAGGGTACCCAAGAGGAGGTCACTACATCAGCAATCTGGGCCAGGGGAAACCCAGTCATTCAGTATTGTGGAAATAGCCTTACAGGTTCACAGGAGGTTCAAACACCAGCCAGTGACAACAAGACCAACTAATGCCAGAGATAACAAAATGGCAAAAGGCAAATGTAGGAACATTACTAACAGAAATCTCCAATAACAGCAAGTCCTGGATACCCCAATACACCAGAAAAACAGGATTTAGATTTAAAATAACTGGTCATGATGCTGCTAGAGGAACACAAAACAGACATAAAAAAAATCTCTTAAAAGAAATACAGGGGAACATGAATAAGTTAGAAGACCTTACAATGGAAAAACAAAAAATCACTTAAAGAAATTCAGGAGAATAAGGGTCAAGAGATAGAAGCCAATAAAAAAGAAACGCAAAAAACAAAACAAAACAAAAAAGACCCAAACAAACTTGAAGAAATGCAAGAGAAATTGAGTCAACAGGCAGAAGTCATGAAAGAGGAAACACAAAAATATCTTAAAGAATTAAAGGAAAACACAAACAAACAAATAAAGGAACTGAGCAAAACCATCCTGAATCTAAAAACAGAAGTAGAAACAACTAAGAAATCGCAAAGGGAGACAACTTTGGAGATAGAAAACCTTGGGAAGAAATCAGGGGCCATAGATGCAAATATCAACAACAGAACACAAGAAATGGAAGAAAGAATCTCAGATGCCAAAGATACCATAGAAACCATTGACTCAACAGTCAAAGAAAATGCAAAATGCAAAAAGCATGTAACCCAAAACATCCAGGAAATCCAGTACAGAATGAGAAGACCAAACCTAAGGATTATAGGTATAGATGAAAGTGAAGATTTACAACTGAAAGGGCCAGCAAATATTTTCAATAAAATTATGGAAGAAAACTTCCCTAACCTAAAGAGAGAGATGTCCATGAATGTACAAGAAGCCTACAGAACTCCAAACAGACTGGACCAGAGCAGAAATACCTCCTGTCACATAATAATCAAAACCCCAAATGTACTAAACAAAGAAAGAATATTAAAGGCAGTAAGAAAAAAGGCCAAGTAAAATATGAAGGAAGACCTATCAGAATTACACCAGACTTCTCACCAGAGGCCATGAAAGATAGAAGATCCTGGGTGGATCTCATGCAGACTCTAAGAGAACACAAATGTCAGCCAAGACTACTATACCCAGCAAAATTCTCAATCACCACAGATGGAGAAACCAAGATATTCCATGACAAAACCAAATTTACACAATATCTTTCCACTAATCCAGCCCTACAAGGAATAATAGGAGGAAAACTCCAATATAAGGAGGGAAACTACACCCTGGAAAAAGCAAGATAGTAACTTTCTTTCATCGAACCCAAAAGAAGATAACCACTCAAATATAAAAATAACATCAAATGACAGGAAGTAATAATCACTATTCCTTAATATCTCTTAACATCAATGGACTCAATTCCCCAATAAAAATACATAGACTAACAGACTGGATAAGGAAACAGGACCCTACATTTTGCTGCATACAGGAAACACACCTCAGTGTCAAAGACAAAAACTACCTTAGAGTAAAAGGCTGGAAGACAATTTTACAAGCCAATGGTCTCAGGAAACGAGCCGGAGTAGCCATTCTAATACCAGATAAAATTGACTTTCAACCTAAAGTCATCAAAAGAGACATGAAAGGACACTTCTTGTGGATCAAAGGATAAATATATCAAGCAGAACTCTCAATTCTGAAAATCTATGCGCCAAATGCAAGGGCACCCTCATTCGTATAAGAAACTTTACTAAAGCTCAAAGCACATATTGCACCTAACACAATAATTGTGGGTGATTTCAACACTCCAATCACTTCAATGGACCGATCAAGAAAACAGAAACTAAACAGGGACACAGTGTAACTAATTGAAGCTTTGGACCAATTGGATTTAACTGATATTTATAGAACATTTTACCCTATAGCAAAGGAATATACCTTATTCTCAGCACCTCATGGTACCTTCTCCAAAATCGACCATATAATTGGTCACAAGACAGTCCTCAACAAATATAAGAAGATGGAACTAATCCCATTCCTCCTATCAGATCACTATGGAGTAAAAGTGGACTTCAATAGCAACAAAAACAACAGAAAGCCCACATACACATGGAGGCTGAACAATACTCTACTCAATGACACCTTGGCCAAAAAAAGAAATAAAGAAAGAAATTAAAGACTTTTTAGAATTTAATGAAAATGAAGGCACAACATGCCAAATCTTTGGAACACAATGAAAGCAGTGCTAAGAGGAAAACTCATAGCCCTGAGTGCCTCCAAAAAGAAATGGGAGAGAGCATACACTAGCAGCTTGCACACATGAAAGCTCTGGAACAAAAAGAAGCAAATTCATCCAGGAGGAGTAGAAGACAGGAAATCATCAAACTCAGGGCTGAAATCAATCAAGTGGAAACAAAGAGAACCATACAAAGAATCACCAAAACCAGGAGCTGGGTCTTTGAGAAAATCAACAAGATAGATAAACCCTTAGCCAGACTAACCAAAGGGCACAGAGACAGTATCCAAATTTACAAAATCAGAAATGAAAAGGGAGATATAAGAGGAAATTCAAAAAAATCATCAGATCCTAGTACAAAATCCTATACTCAACACAACTGGAGAACCTGGAGGAAATGGACAATTTCCTTGACAGATACCAAATACCAAAATTAAATCAGGATCAAATATATCATCTAAACAGTCCCATAACCCGTAAAGAAATAAAAGGCGTCATAGAAAGTCTTCCACCTAAAAAAAAGCACAGGACATATGGTTTCAGTGCAGAATTCTATCAGACCTTCAAAGAAGACCTAACACCAATACTCTTCAAACTATTTCACAAAATAGAAACAGAAAAAACACTACCCAATTCCTTCTACAAAGCCACAATTACGCTAATACCAAAACCACACAAAGATCCAACAAAGAAAGAGAACTTCAGACCAATTTTCCCATATGAATATCAGTGCAAAAATACTCAATAAAATTCTTGCCAACCAAATCCATGAACACATCAAAACAATCATCCACCATGATCAAGTAGGCTTCATCCCAGGGATGCAGGGATGGTTCAATATACTAAAATACATCAATGCAATCCACTACATAAACAAACTCAAAGAACAAAACCACATGGTCATTTCATTAGATGCTGAAAAAGCATGTGACAAAATTCGCATCCTTTCATGCTTAAATTCTTGGAAAGAACAGGAATTCAAGGCCCATATCTAAACATAGCAAAAGTAATACACAGCAAGCTGGTTGCCAACATCAAACTTAATGGAGAGAAACTTGAAGCAACCCCACTAAAATCAGGGACTAGAGAAGGCTGCCCCCTCTCTCCTTATCTTTTCAATATTGTACTTGAGGTATTAGCTCGGGCAATTAGACAACATAAGGAAGTCAAAGGGATACAAATAGGAAAGGAAGAAGTCAAACTATCACCATTTGCAGATGATATTATAGTCTACTTAAGTGACCCAAAATTCTCCACCAGAGAACTCCTACAGCTGAAGAGCAACTTCAGCAAAGTGACAGGTTATAAAATCAACTCAAGCAAATCAGTAACCTTCCTATACTCAAAGGATAAACAGGCTGAGAAAGAAATTAGGGAAATGACACCCTTCACAATAGCCACAAACAATATAAAATACCTTGGTGTGACTCTGACCAAACAAGGGAAAGATCTGTATGACAAGAGCTTCAAGTCTCTGAAGAAGGAAATGGAAGAAGACTTCAGAAAATGGAAAAATCTGCCATGCTCGTGGATTGGCAGGATTAATATAGTTAAAATGGCCATCTTGCCAAAGGCAATATACAGATTCAATGCAATACCCATCAAAATCTCAACTCAGTTCCTCATAGAGTTAAAAAGAGAAATTTTCAAATTCATCTGGAATAACAAAAAACCCAGGATAGCTAAAACTATTCTCAACAACAAAAGAAATTCTGGGGGAATCATTATCCCTGACTTCAAGCAATACTACAGAACAATAGTGTTAAAAAACTGCATGGTATTTGTACAGTGACAGGCGGATCAATGAAATAGGATTGAAGATCCAGAAATGAACCCACACACCTATGGCCACTTGACAAAGGGTCTGAAAACATCCAGTGGAAAAAAGATAGTCTTTTCAACAAATGGTGCTGGTTCAACTGGAGGTCAGCATGCAGTAGAATGCGAATTGATCCATCCTTATCTCCTTGTACCAAACTCAACTCCAAATTGATCAAGGACCTCCACATAAAGCCAGACACACTGAAGTTAATAGAAAAGAAACTGGGTAAGGCCCTTGAGGATATTGGTACAGGAGGAAAGTTCTTGAACAAAACACCAATAGCTTATGCTCTATGATCAGGAATTGACAAATGGGACCTCATAAAATTACAAAATTTCTGTAAGGCAAAAAACACTATCAAAAGGACAAATTGGCAACCAACAAATTGGGAAAAGATCTTCCCCAACCCTAAATCTGACAATGGGCTAATATTTAATATATACAAAGAACTCAAGAAGTTAGACCCCAGAAAACCAAATAACCCTATTAAAAATGGGGTACAGATCTAAACAGAGAATTTTTACATGAAGAACTTTTGATGGCTGAGAAGCATCTTAAAAAATGTTCAACATCACTAGTCATTAGGGAAATGCAAATCAAAACAACCCTGAGATTTCACCTTACACCAGTCAGAATGCCTAAGATTAAAAACTCAGGAAACTGGAGGTGTTGGCGAGGATGTGAAGAATGAGGAACACTCCTCCACTGATCTTGGGAATGCAAATTGTTATAACCCCTCTAGAAATCAGTCTGGTGGTTCCTCAGAAAACTGGGCATGTCACTTCCAGAGGACCCTGCTATACAACTCCTGGGCATATACCCAGAGGATTCCCTAGCATTTAATAAGGATACATGCTCCTGGAAGGAACCCACGTGTCCCTCAATGGAGGAATGGATACAAAAAATGTGGTATATATACACGATGGAGAACTATTCAGCCATTAGAAACAATGAATTCACAAAATTTTTAGACAAATGGATGGAGCTGGAGAACGTCATACTAAGTGAAGTAACCCAGTCTCAAAAGATCAATCATGGTATGCACTCACTAATAAGTGGATATTAGCCCAGAAACTTTGAATACCCAAGATATAATCCACATATCAGATGTCGTCCCAGAACGGAGGAGTAGCCCCTGGTTCTGGAAAGGCCCAGTACAGAAGTATAAGGCAATACCAGAACAGGGAAGTGGGAAGGGGGGATGGGGGAACAGGGGGAGGGAAGAGGACTTATGGGACTTTCGGGGAGTGGGGAGCCAGAAAAGGGGAAATCATTTGAAATGTAAATAAAAATATATTGAATAAAAAAATACACCCCCAAAAAAGAAAAATTCAAAAAAAGAGATAGGGGATTTGCAGAGGGGAAACTGGGAAAGAGGGTAGGATTTGAAATACAAATAAATAACCAATATAAAGGAAAACAAAAGCAACAAATAAAAATAATAAAAAAATATTTATTTGTACAGTATTATATATATATAGTGTTGCAATAAACATTCATGTTCAAGTGTCTATATGTTATGTGACTTTATGATTATGTCTAATGTAATGTAAATATTAGGATATCTTTTGTATAATTAGAATTAAGGAGGCTTAGATGTTTTTGAAGTATTAATAAATATGATGTTGAATTGCAAATATTTGCCTTGTAAGTTGAGTGGATTATGCAAGAAACCTACAAATTTAATTCCATTTCTACATACATAAACTAATTTGTATGTAAAGGTATACTTAAAGTATCTAGGACCACTGAAATGCTCTGACAGGGAAAAGAATGACCAATCAAGGATTTTGTTGTTCTTATTTGCAGGGATTATAAGAAATTACAATGCCAATAATGAGGTTAATTCTTGAGCAAAAAGATACCAGAGTAATAAATTTTGCAGTTAAAGTAAAGTGATTGAGAAGTAGTCAACAAACTGGGTAGCCTAAGATGATCATATTCAACTTAGAGAAAAACTTTTACAAGACCATTTTGATCTTGGATATTGTATATAACAAAGTTGCATTTATGACAATTTAGTTTTGATTTATGAAATTTAGTATTCATTTATTGCTTTTCATATTCATAATTTCCTGTGATTGAGTTGATTAACAATAATTAAACTGCTTTCAGGGGTATAGATAAACAACACACCACTGTGGTTTCTATTCGTGTAAATTACTGATGCAAGAGCTTGTAGTATGGTAACAAATCTACTTCTCTATTCGCTCTTCCTCTGTATCCTCTACTTTTCCATTTCTTTCTTTTTTCCCATTTGATACAGGGTATTGTTAAATTGGACAGGCTGACCTTGGACTTGTGTTCTTCCTGATTCTGCTTCCCAAAATTAGCTGAGATTTAAAAAAAAAAAGGCGAAGTACATGTGAAGTATGTATTTGTCAATAATTAATCAAGAAACAAACATCTATATTCACATGATGCTAAAAAAATTCACAATATATATTTTCATTCCTCCAACTAATGTATTAAAATAAGTACTTTTTTGTAGCAAGTTTTATACAACCTATGTTTAATTTATTTCAATATTTTCAAGAATACGTGTACATATAACTTTATGATTTGGAATATCTTACTTTGTTATTACATGATTAAAATATTAAAACTTATAGTTATTTACCACTAAAATTCCTTGATTAATATCAATTATTATTAATTGTTAATGTTTCCGTTTTAACTATCATCCCAATATTTTGTAACCTCCTGATGTACCAAGCAAGAACAGGTGGATAACTACTTAAATGAAAGTGCATTATTTGATCTCTATATCTGAGTGAAACATTTTGCTCACATAACAGATAATACACTCACAAGTTCTTTTTTCTATGAAGTTGAAAATAAGAAATTAATAAGCTTAGAGTGAAATAATTCCATTAAGCAGCCACATATAATGATTAAAAGATATTTGAAAGGATCTAATACCATTTGTCAACTTGTAACATATCCTCAGCTGTTAATTATAGAAAGCACTTGTTTTTCCAGCAAAAGATACCTCATTAAGAGATGGATGGGTTCATTAAATGCATCTTTGTTTTGAGAGCTACCTGCTGTGTTTCTTTTATCAGGAACATTAATGGTAAGTCACATTTTTGTTCAAATGAACTCCTTATGTTATTTTACTTTTGATTTTTTAAATGTAAGAAAACTGAGAAAATATTTATATAAATTGTTATTAGAAAAGAGAGGAACTAAGCATTTAAGAACTATTTAAAATTGTTGATGAAATTCAAGTGGTAGAAAATAAATTATTTTCTCACATGATTATTGAATAGCATATGTAATAATAGCACCTAGAATATAAATAAACACCTAGATATATACACCTAGAATATAAATAAATATATACACCTAGAATATAAATAAAATATACACCTAGAATATAAATATACACCTAGAATATAATATACACCTAGAATATACACCTAGAATATAAATAAAATTAAGATTTTTTTGAGTTTTGAAAATTACATTTATTTTTATTTTTGAAAAGCATGTTCTTTTATTGAAAAAGGAAGTAAAGCATTTTATGATAAAATTGAAGATTAACATGGAAAATATTTCTGACAAAATAGAAGACATATAGAAAAACACATTAAAATTGACAATTTTCATGGAAAATTAAAGAGTAAAGTGGTTCACATAAAAACATTGCTAAATTAATTGAAATATGAAATAGAAACATATGGTAGAATTGAAGATTTACATGGAAACATTTTTGATAATATTGTAGAAAAATGTAGGAAAACATGTTAGAATTGAAGATTATCATGGAAAATTTTATATAGATATAATAATGGTAGGCATAAATGTATTACTATGTTGATTGAGAGTAGAATTATACACATTTTCTGAAAAATTTGAGGATTCATATGGAAAATATTTCTGATTAAGTTGAAGAAATATATAGAAAAACATGTTAAAATTAAAGATTATCATGGAAATTATACAGATAAAATGATAGGTATAAAGATGATTCTAAGATGATTAGAGGCAGAATTATAAACATTTTTAGATAAAATTGAAGATTTACATGGAAAATATTTCTGGCAAAATTCAAGAAATATGTAGACAAACACGTTAAAATTGACTATTCATGGAAATTTTTACATATAAAATGGTAGATATAAAAACTCTCTAAATTAATTGAAGGTGGAATTAAAAAAATTTGTGATAAAATCAAAGATTTACATTGAAAAGATTTCTGATAAAATAGAAATATATAGAAAGATATTAAAATTGAAGATTATCATGAAAAATAATGCAGATAAAATGGTAGACATAAAAACATTACTAAAGTAATTAAAGGGGGAATCACAAACATTTTCTGATAAAATTGAAAATTTACATGAGAAATATTTCTGGTATCTATGTCTTTTTATTGGGGAGTTGAATCCATTGTTGTTAAGACATATTAAGGAATAGTGATTGTTACTTCCAGTTATTTTTGATGTTATTTTTATGATTGTATGGGTATCTTCTTTTGGGTTTGTTGGAAGATTACTTTACTGCTTTTTCTAGGGTGTAGTTTCCCTCCTTGTGTTGGCATTTTCCATCAATTATCCTTTTTAGGGCTGGATTTGTGGACAGATATTGTGTAAATTTGCATTTATCATGGAATATCTGGGTTTCTCCATATATGATGATTGAGAGTTTTGCTGGGTATAGTAGCCTAGGCTGGCATTTGTGTTCTCTTAGGGTCTGTATGAGGTCTGCCCAGGATCTTCAAGCTTTCATCGTCTCTGTGAGAAGTCTGGTGTGATTCTGATAGGTCTGCCTTTATAAATAACTTGCCCCTTTCCCCTTACTGCTTTTAATATTCTTTCTTTGTTTAGTGAATTTGGTATTTTGATTATTTTTTGAAGGTTTATATATCTTTAATCATTTAGTGGTTGAGGATTTGTTGCAGAGACTCAAGGAAGGCTCAGCATTTAAAAAACACCACATATTAGTAAAAAACAAATATAAAAACTACATGATCATTTAAGTTTACACACTTAAAAATAACTGAAATAGTTGAGTCTTAGAACATGGAGAAATCAAGCTGGCACTGACCTGGACACTTCATCCCTATTGGATAGTTCTCATATTGTGGGAGGAGAAATGTGACCATCAATATTACTCAGGTGTGAACCTGGCAAGATGCAACATGTGACCTGACCAGACTGCCCACCAGTGCCGTAGTGGCATGAATACCACAGGAGTGACCAATCACTTTCTAGTTGGCTTTAAGTCCCATTTCACAAGCAGAAACCTGGCACCACTATCTGGCGAGAATCTGTGGCCAAACAAGTCATAGGCCCTAGGGAATTACCTATCATTGTTACTCAGCGAAATGGGCATCATATTGTCTGAGTCAGGGTTTCTATTCCTGCACAAACATCATGACCAAGACGCAAGTTGGGGAGGAAAGGGTTTATTGACCTTACACTTCCATGTTGCAGTTCATCACTAAAGGAAGTCAGGACTGGAACTCAAGCAGGTCAGGAAGCAGGAGCTGATGCAGAGGCCATGGAGGGATGTTTCTTACTGGCTTGCTCCCCTGGCTTGCTCAGCCTGCTCTCTTATAGAACTCAAGAGCACCAGCCCAAAGGTGGAACCACCCACAAGGGGCCCTCCCCACTTGATCACTAATTGAGAAAATGCCCCACAACTGGATCTCATGGAGGCACTTCCCCAAATGAAACTCCTTTCTCTGTGATAACTCCAGCCTGTGTCAAGTTGACACACAAAACTAGCCAGTACAATTGACCCCTTGTCAACTTGCCACACAAACACATCACTATTAAGCCTCAACCCTTACTTTCTTATTCATCCCCAAGATCTAAATTACTTTAAAAGTCCCACAGTCTTTACATATTAAAAGTTCAATCACCTTAAAATGTCCAATATCTTTAAAATTCAAAGTCTTTTAAAAGTTCAAAGTCTTTTAACTGTGGGCTCCACTAAAATACTTTCTTCCTTCAAGAGGGAAACATATCAGGGCACAGTCACAACCAAAAGAAAAACTCAAACACCAATAGTTCAATGTCTGGGATCCAACTCACGATCTTCTGGGCTCCTCCAAGGGCTTGGGTCACGTCTTCAGCTCTGCCCTTTGTAGCACACAGCTTGTCTTCTAGGCTCCAGCTGCCTGTACTCCACTGCTGTTGCTGTTCTTGGTGGTCATCGCATGATACTGGCATCTCCAAAACGCTGCTGTCTTCCACTGTAATTAGGCTTCACCAATAGCCTCTCATAGGATCTCATCAGGGTGACAAGCCTCTGCTCCTATGCATGACCCCTTCAAGTCCTGGACCATCAATTGCAACTGAGGCTGCACCTTCACCAATGGCCTTCCGTGGCCTCTCACTGTGCCAAGAGCCTCAGCTGCTCTTCATGACCCCTTCATGCCTTCAAAACCAGTACCATTTGGGTGACTCTTACACAGTACCAAGTCCAGACACAGCACAAAATAGAACTGTCGCTATCTCTGGAACACACTCTGTGCTCTCAGAAAACACTTCCAAGAAGATTTCATCTCAGTGATGCTGGTCTCTTCTTAATCACCGCTAATTTCTTAGCCCCAGCTAACCAAAACCACAGAATCTTTACAATCAAAACATGGCCACTGTAAGAGTCTTTAATCTTCCCTCTGAAATTTCACAAGCCAGGCCTCCATCTTTTGCACTGTTCTTAGCATTGTCTTCTAAGCTCCTACAGAACTTTCCACTGAGCTCTTAATATTCTAATGGCTTTTCTAGCTCAAAGTTCCAAAGTCCTTCTACAGTCCTCCCCCAAACATGGTCAGGTTGTCACAGGAATACCCCACTACGCTGGTACCAATTTGTCTTAGTCAGGGTTTCTATTCCTGCACAAACATCATGACCAAGAAGCAAGTTGGGGAGGAAAGGGTTTACTGAGCTTACACTTCCATGTTGCAGTTTATCACTAAAGGAAGTCAGGACTGGAACTCAAGCAGGTCAGGAAGCAGGAGCTGATGCAGAGGCCATGGAGGGATGTTTCTTACTGGCTTGCTCCCCTGGCTTGCTCAGCCTGCTCTCTTATAGAACTCAAGAGCACCAGCCCAAAGGTGGAACCACCCACAAGGGGCCCTCCCCACTTGATCACTAATTGAAAAAATGCCCCACAACTGGATCTCATGGAGGCACTTCCCCAAATGAAACTCCTTTCTCTGTGATAACTCCAGTCTGTGTCAAGTTGACACACGAAACTAGCCAGTACACATATTAAACCAATTCCTAACAAATTTTTGTTATACCCATAGATTAGTATATCTCTCAACCCAATATCACAAACAGAAATCAGGGTGCAGAGATCTTGCCATGAGTATTTGCTACTTCTTTTTCTTTTTTTTTTACCCACTTACCAAACTACTTTGTTTGCACAAATATCATGAAATCTTCCATATTTATAAAGTTTTGAATTTGTTCTAAGTAAGTGTTGCATGTCAGCATGTGTATGTATAGGGTTGCTATGAGGTTACCACCCCCATCCTGTGTGCCATAGGACAGCATGTTTGACTTGTACTGTGCCATCAAAATTCAACCACCCTATTCAAAGGGTATTATAATTTAGCCCCACTTTGTAGGTGAGAAAACTGAAACATAAAATCAGTTTGCTATCCAGAGCTTAAGTTTAGCTATTCAGTAGGACCTGAATTCATGTTTCTCTGGCCCTTTACACTGTTTCCTCAAACAAAATGGCATTTATTTCTGGGTAGATATGACGGGGGATGACTAGCTTTTGACTCAGCACCAAACAGCAGGCATCGGTGGCAGAGATAAGGAAACTCATGTCAGCATCCTTTGTGTCTAGAAGCTAAAGATATCAGCAATGTTTGAACATTGTTTCGTACACAGTGCTCCACATGATAACACAAGCACCTGATGAGCATGCATTATAAAATGCCACAGGTACTTAGAGATTGCGAGGCCATTAGGAGACTTTTTTCTCCATCCTTGTAGGACTGCTTGACAAAAAGTAAAAGTAAGATTTACAAACACGTTCTTGAGTTAAGCATAAGCTACTCTTTGATAAAGGCGTGTTTGCTAGAGAAGGCTCAGGTTTTGCTAGATCCTCCTGGGAACTCTGAACAACGCAGATACCAAGTAAAGAACTTGAGAAATGGCAGTTCTTCCTCTGCTTTGTTCTGTTTCACTGTAGCCCTACATCACTAGATCAGCCCATAGTTAGTGTCTATACAAACAATAAAATAATAAAGAGACTTAAGACTAGAAAGAAGGAAAGGTTGACTTGTTTCTGTTTCTATCTTATTCATATAATCACGTCTGGTCCCTGAAAAATAGAAAATATGTTTCGGTTTCTTCCTTTCTTCCTTCCTTTCCTTTTAAAAAATTTATCTGTAGTTTCCATCTTTTTGTTTTTTTAACAGACAACATCAGGGATCAGGGTAAACTAAAACTGCACAGAATGATCCCATTTCTTTAGAAACCATGCAGAGTGAAGCCTGCAGAAGCTCAACAAGGTGCTCAAAGGATTAGATGAATCTAGATCAGAACAAAAGTGCTTGGAGCCTGAGTACCATTTCTTTTTTTTCATTTTTTAAATTTTTAAAAATTTTCTATATTCTTTGTTTACATTTCAAATGATTTTCCCTTTCCTAGTTCTCCCCTCCCCATAGGTCTCATAAGCCCTCTTCCCTTTGCCCCTTCCCCAATCAAACCCCCTCCCACTTCTTGGTCCTGGTACTCCCCTACAATGCTGCATCAAGCCTTTCCAGGACCAGGGCCCTCTCCTTCCTTCTTGGAAATGATTTGATAAGTGAATTGTATTTTGGGTATTCAGAGCTTCTGAGCTAATATCCACAAATCAGTGGCTGCATTCCATGAGTGTTCATTTGTGATTAGAATGATATTATCCAGATTCAACCATTTGCCTAAGAATTTCGTGAATTCATTGTTTTTAATTGTTGAGTAGTATTCTATTGTGTAAATATACCACATTTTCTGTATCCATTCCTCCATTGAGGGACATCTAGGTTCTTTCCAGCTTCTGGCTATTATAAATAAGGCTGCTCTGACCATAGTGGATAATGTGTCCTTATTGCATGTCAGTGAATCCTCTGGATATATGCCCAGGAGTGGTATAGCAGGGTCCTCCAGAAGTGTCATGCCCAGTTTTCTGAGGAACCGCCAGACTGATTTCCATAGTGGTTGTATCAACTTGCATTCCCACCAGCAGTGGACGAGTGTTCCTCTTTCTCCACATCCTCGCCAATACCTGCTGTATCCTGAGTTTTTAATCTTAGCCATTCTGACTGGTGTAAGGTGAAATCTCAGGATTGTTTTGATTTGCATTTCCCTAATGACTAATGATGCTGAACATTTCTTAAGGTGCTTCTCAGTCATTCGAAATTCTTCAGGTGAAAATTCTTTGTTTAGCTCTGTAACCCATTTTTTAATAGGGTTATTTGGTTCTCTGGGGTCTAACTTCTTGAGTTCTTTGTATATATTGGCTATTAGCCCTCTGTTGGATGTAGGGTTGGTGAAGATCTTTTCCCAATTTGTTGGTCGCTGTTTTGTCCGATTGACAGTGTCCTTTGCCTTACAGAAACTTTGTAATTTTATGAGGTCCCATTTGCCAATTCTTTATCTTAGAGCATAAGCCATTGGTGTTCTGTTTAGGAACTTTTCCCCTGTTCCCATGTCCTCAAGGGTCTTCCCTAGTTTCTTTTCTATTAGTTTCAGTGTGTCTGGTTTTATTTGGAGGTCCTTGATCCACTTGGAGTTGAGCTTAGTACAAGGAGATAAGAATGGATCAATCTGCATTCTTTTGCATGGTGACCTCCAGTTGAGCCAGCGCCATTTGTTGAAAAGGCTATCTTTTTTTCCACTGGATGTTTTCAGCTCCTTTGTCAAAGATCAAGTGACCATAGGTGTGTGGGTTCATTTCTGGGTCTTCAATCTTATTCCATTGATCTACCTGCCTGTCACTGTACCAGTACCATGCAGTTTTTAACACTATTGCTCTGTAGTACTGCTTGAGGTCCGGGATACTGATTTCCCCTGGAAGTTCTTTTACTGTTGAGAATAGTTTTAGCTATCCCAGTTTTTTTGTTATTCCAGATGAATTTGAGAATTGCTCTTTCTAACTCTATGAAGAACTGAGTTGGGAGTTTGATTGGGATTGCATTGAATCTATATATTGCTTTTGGCAAGATGGCCATTTTTACTATATTAATCTTGCCACTCTAGGAGTATGGAAGATTTTTCCATTTTCTGAGGTTTTCTTCAATTCCCTTCTTCAGAGACCTGAAGTTCTTGTCATACAGGTATTTCACTTGTTCGGTTAGAGTCACCCAAAGATACTTTAAATTGTTTGTGGGCATTGTGAAGGGTGTCATTTCCTTAATTTCTTTCTCAGCTTGTTTATCCTTTGAGCATAGGAAGGCTAATGAGAAAAATGACTTAAGACATTCTAGCAGTGACAAAGTATTATTTACCCATGCTATGATTATTGGTGAGTCAAAATTCCATTTAAGTCAACTATACTAGGCTTCTGCTTAGAATTTATAACACCTTCTTTTATCAAAATAAATTACCTTTTCCCACATCTAACTAAGAACATAATCTCAAAGTAAGCAGATAATCTCTCAGTTTATATCTCAGTTTCTCAATTTTATTCTTGAAGTCACTCATATCCCTGTGAGGAGTGACTCTGAGCAGAGTGTGACCCTTAAAACTTGGTCAAAATATGGGATAATAAATGTTACGTGAGCATTGGCCTAGTATTTAGCTCTTTTACTGATTTCAAATTAGCTAATACATAAATAAGGTATGCAATTGAAAAGGACAATTTGTACATTAAATAATAAAATAGATTTACTAATAGTACAGATGAGATATGTTTTACAACTGTTTTTTTGTATTGTGTAAAATCTTATGACAGGACGATGGTCTTATTAAGTATTTGACATATTTTTAAGATTTTACGAAATATGTAACATAGATTTAAATTCTCATGCCTGGAGTTTTAACTACTAATATGTCATCTTTAAACAACTTATTTAGTAAGATGCTAAAAGTGGAACAAAGTGTTTTCATTATTTCAGTTTTTCAGACCAGCGTCATGTCATATTCTTACACCATTCATGGAACCCATTAGTCGATGCTCAAAGTTTCTCTGAACAGTCTCAAAAATTGACCATCTCTCTGTATTAACACATCTACTTCTAGTCACAGTTACTTGTCATACAAGAAATTGTTATAAAATTTTTGTTTTGTTTTGTTTGCTCCAAGGATTGATTTTCTGTAGTTTTAAAGATCAATTTTGTTAAAGTGTAATGACAAACTCAACAAGAGAAAAACTATGCCCGATCCTAAAATTCTAGCTAACTTTTCAGTGCTAGTGAGGATATGTTTATTGGAGGAAAATCTACTGACTTAAAAAGCCAGTATGATTCATAACATCATTCCATCTACATCCATCCCTATTCTCACAGAAATGAATAGCCTTCACACCTCATCAAGAAAGTTTCTCTTTTCAACAGGTGGAGACTGAAGAGGAAACATAAGGATTCTTTGGTAAGTCGATTGGATAGTGTTTTGCTGGGCCAAATGCATGAAAGAGTGTTTTCCTGAGGAAGAAAAGGCAAAAAGAAAAGACAAAGGCAGATTTGTGAAGGAACATTTAGCTGAAGTAGACACAGGAGAAAAGATGTTCTGTTATTATCCCATGTTTACACATGGAATAATATAACATATATAATAATATAATATAAAAAGACTCATAATGAAAGACATAGATGCATTTGTCTACCTTACATTGCTTAGTTGAGCTGCAGTTGTTGGGAGTCCAAAGAGAAATATGCACAAAAAAAATCTTTTGATAGTGTAGTGTTGTTTCTTACTGCTGCAATTTCTTGCTGCGTCTGGGGACTGGGGTTAATTAACAGACTGATGTCAGCTGAGACAGATTCAGATGCCGAGGCAAGGCATATGATGAGAAAAGACACATGGAGGACACATGATGTTTGGAGGCTTTAAGTAGGAATTGCTGGACAGTGATGGAGGCTGAGCTAAGCTTGCTTATAAAGCGAGCTGTGCAATAATGCCGGTGAGTCTCAGGTCTTCACTGAGCTTTCCTTCCCCGAGAGAATCACAGCTGAGAACGTTTTCTGGCATCCCTCAGGGTCCATCCTGCTGACAGAAGAAGAGACTGAGGCCTGGCAGCCTTTGCTAGGTAATGTCACCCCTGTTTAGTTATAACTTTCAGATCACACAGGTGACCCCAATCAAACTCTGTGGCACAGTAAACTTCAAATGTAGTAAGCATGAAAAAAGTGTGTATGAGAGAAAGTGAAAATGTTGATTAGAGCAGGATAGAAATGAGATAAGGTGGGGGAGATAATAACTAGAATATATAGTGTGCAAAAATAAAATTATGGAAAAATATTAATAAAAAGCAAAATAAAAACAGGCAAAGATCATAAAAAATCTTTTGAATATGCTCATTTTGGATAACAAACAATATCACAATAAAAACAAAGAGTAAGATAAAAATATCATGATTGACAAAACACGTGTTTTCCACATCTTAATTTTTCTGGACAGTTTCAGGATATTTCAGTAGGAATTTTATTAATAATATTAATATTTCAGTAGAATTTATTAATAAGCTTTTTCTTTCAGAGTATTTTAATTATGGTTTTTCACATATAAAGGCTTACAATTAAAAGATTGGCTAATATGACTATAATGATGAGTGTGTACATTCACAGTAGATATCACTTCATTTTATTAAAATATCTATTCCTATTAATCTATCTTTAAATAATTTCAATTAGATGTGATGTCACTATAGTGCCAGTGAGGATTTATTGTCTAATTGGTTATTGCAGTAGCTCACAAAGTTTGTAGCTGGGTAAAAATGCATTTATGATTAATTGTGAAGGGTGTCATTTCTCTAATTTCTTCTCAGCCTGCTTATCAGTACCCCTGACCTCAAGCAATACTACAGAGCAATAGTGTTATAAACTGGATGGTATCGGTACAGTGACAGGCAGGTAGATCAATGGAATAGAATTTATATTTTAAAAAGGTAATTTGATTTCTTGGTTCCTGCTTCTTTGTTATTTTCTTCATGCATCCATATCCATTTATTAACCTTTAAGACTTAATTCTTAGCAGCTATCAAGTATCTCAGGGGCAGCATGTATATTTTTTAACCAGCTCCAGTTTTATTTATTTTTACCAATAATCTTTGCTCTTTCAATTTGACAAATTTGTGGAGATTCTGTGGTGCTGTAATATGATTGCTTCTGGGCACTGTCTGGTGAAAACAAAGAAATTGTGCTTATATAGTACTAACTAATCAAGCAAATGTCTATAAATATTTCTAAACACTGCTATCCAAGTTTTTAAGATAATTGCACACTCATACATGTCTCTAATAAGGCATTTATTACACTAGCAATTATTTATCTGTTACCTTTGTGACAATACAAAGAAATATGGTAACCTATGTAGTTTTCATTTACCCATTCATTTCCTGTATACATTCTTATGGGATTTTGGATTTTACCCATATCTTTTTGCAAAAAAAAAAAATGTATTGTAAATTAAAGCACTCTACTTGTGTAGTCCTCTATGCCCAAAAATTATGATCCCCAAAATTGATCAATTTGTCTGTCTTTTTTCATAAACATGATTATATAGTTAATTACATTTAATTTCATTATATTTAATATACTTCATAAACATAGATTGAATATTATTTAGGGTTGTTAATGATTGTCATAATAAATAATTACAAATTGTATGAAATGTATACAAATTTCATTCATAGTTATTGATTTTTCTTTCTTTTTATTAGATATTTGCTTTATTTACATTACAAATGTTAACCCCTTTCCACATTACCCCATCTAAAACCCCTTATCCTATCCCCTCCCCCTGCTACTCCCCCTCCATTTCCTGACTTGCATTCCCCTATTCTGGGGAATTGAGCCTTCACAAGACCAATGGCCTCTCCTCTCATTGATGTCTGAAATGGTTATCTTCTGCTACATATGTAGCTGGAGTTGTGGGACCCTCCATGTGTACTCTTTGGTTAGTGGTTTTGTCCCTGGGAGCTCTTGGGGGTACTGGTTGGTATATATTATTGTTCCTCCTGTGGAGCTGAAAACCTCTTCAGCTCCTTGGGTCCTCTCTCTAGCTGCTCCACTGGGGGACCCTATTCTCATTCTATTGGTTGTCTGTGAGCCATGGGTGTTTTGATCCACTTTACAATATGGATCAAAGTATTCACAATTTGGTCTTCCTTCATCTTGAGCTTCATGTGGTCTGTGAGTTGTATCTTGGGTATTCTGAGCTTCCAAACTCATAGCTCTGAGTGCCTCCAAAAAGAAACTGGAAAGAGCATACACTAACAGCTTAACAGCACAGCTGAAGGCTCTAGAATAAAAAGAAGCAAATATACCCAAGAGGAGTAGATGGCAGGAAATCATCAAGCTCAGGGCTAAAATCAACCAAGTAGAAACAAAAAGAACTGTACAAAGGATCAACTGAACCTGGAGCTGGTTCTTTGAAAAAACCAACAAGATAGGTAAACCCATGCTCATGGATTGGCAGTATTAATATAGTAAAAATGGC
The DNA here is from genome assembly GCF_947179515.1 of Apodemus sylvaticus. Classification (NCBI taxonomy): domain Eukaryota; kingdom Metazoa; phylum Chordata; class Mammalia; order Rodentia; family Muridae; genus Apodemus; species Apodemus sylvaticus. The sequence goes on along the minus strand of NC_067483.1, from coordinate 24,227,627 downwards.
CATCTTGCCAAAAGAAATACACAGATTCAATGCAATCCCCATCAAAATCCCAACTCAATTTTTCATAGAGTTAGAGAGAGCAATTCTCAAATTCATCTGGAATAACAAAAAACCCAAGATAGCTAAAACTATTCTCAACAGTAAAAGAACTCTGGTGGAATCATTATCCTGGACCTCAAGCAATACTACAGAGCAATAGTGTTAAAAACTGGATGGGATTGGTACAGTGACAGGCAGGTAGATCAATGGAATAGAATTGAAGATCCAGAAATGAACCCACACACCTACGGTCATTTGATCTTTGACAAAGGAGCTAAAACCATCCAAAGGAAAAAAAAAGATAGCTTTTTCAATATCCAGAAGCTGGAAAGAACCCACATGTCCCTCAACAGAGGAATGGATACAGAAAATATGGTATATTTATGCAATTAAGCCATTAAGAACTATGAATTCGTGACGCTCTTAGGCAAGTGAATAGAGCTAGAAAATATCATCCTGAGTTAGGTAACCCAATCATGAAAGAACACACATGGTATATACTCACTGCTAAGTTGATATTAGCTCAAAAGCTCCGAATACCCAAGATATAATTCACAGGCCACATGAAGCTCAAAAAGGAGGAAGACCAAAATGTGGGTGATTTGGTTCTTCTGAGAATGGGACCAAAATTCTGACAGGAGCAAATATGTAGATAAAGTATAGAGCAGAGACTGAAGGAAAGTCCATCCAGAGAGTGTACCCCCTGTGGGTTCATCTAGTATAATTAGTACATCCTGTTTCATGCTTGAAATATAGCTCCAAATCCACGGAGTATGTCAAATATTGAACTAAATATCCTCCTACATAATTACATTTTTTCACTATTCCATAGGCCTGTGAGAATTTTGTGAAAATCACAGATTTATAACTTATTCACTCCTGAAAACTTATATTGCTTTCATTTCTCCTATTTTCTAATGCATCATTAAAGATAATTCAACTTTTCAGTATTTATGTTTTCTGCTTTTCTAGTAAGTCCAACTACTTCTCTCCCCTTAGCTGCATTAAGTATTTGCTTTGTTACTTTCCATGAACTTTCCCCCACAATCATCACAAAAGTTGTTTCTGGGTACAAATATTCTTCTTGAAATAATGTAATGTCTTTTCTTGTAGGGTTAAAATAGTGTCATTAATTCTTTTGGCTTACTCCTCTCCTTGACTCTTCATCATGTAGCAAATGGTTTCTAATTCACTGTACATTTGGACTCTTACAGTTCTGCAAAGCTTAATGTCTCTCTACATAATGGCAGTTGTAGTTTCAAAACTCCTTCTTCATTCTTTGATAGAAAATATCCATCCTTTTTTAGATATTAAAATTTTATTGCTAGAGGCAGTCTCCTTCGAATTTATTTACTGTTTTCTCTCTCTCTCTCTCTCTCTCTCTCTCTCTCTCTCTCTCTCTCTCTCTCTCTCTCTCTCTCTCTCTCTCTCTCTCTTGTTCCTGTTTACCACTGTATAGCTTTGCTTCACAAAGAGATAACAATTATATTTGTATACTAAGTTCTGCATTTAAATGTTTTTATGTGATACAATAAACCACAGAGCTTCATGCTTAGAACATAAGATATTAGCTAATTAATTATTACCTTATAAAGCAGTCACTTTTATGAGTACTCAAATATAAAACAACTTTCCAAAACATCTTATGTTGACTCTGTTAAATTTAAATACTTTGAAAAAATCCAAGATTTAAATGTTCCCCCTTTTCTAGACTCATTCTGTTTTAAAGTAGAAATTTGAGTTTATGAATTAATGACCATATACTGCGCAAAGGAACTTTTATGTTGCAGGCTAAGAGTGGTACTAATCTACAGCATAGTATGCAAATTTGGACAGCAGTTTGATAGTGTGTCCATTTAAGGAAATTATACTAATAATTTCACTCCATGGACCCATCAGCTCCACAAGAGTGTGAGTGTGACAAGACAGCCTACTTACCAGATATGGCAGCTGACATAATTCATATGACCAAGTCAGTCAACATTCTATCACGGAGAGGGAAGATTTCATTAAATCTCACTCCTAAATGATGAACTATAAAATTTGATGTTTTTGGAAAATGGAGAATTCAGTTTTTTACAAGTGTGTGAGTTCAGTTATTATGATCAGACACACCAGTGGATGGCTTCACATGCAGAAGTATATGAATAGCACCAACTGGAGTCTAATGTTTCCAAATAAAAATAGCACATGGAATTGTGGGTAGTAGGGATGAGGGTGTTGATAAGGGAGGGACTAAGGAGAAGAGGTGGATTTTAACAAATCATAATACACTGTAGAAATGTTCAAAGAATTAACAAAAGTAGTTTTAGCAAAATTTGATGAATGCATCATTTTACTGATTTTATTAACAGCATTTTCAAGTAAGTTAAATGTTGCCAGCCTTAGTGACATGCTGTGAAATTGATTGAAGGAGCTGTTTCCATAAATGTACGATGTGGAAGATTTGATCATAATCTTAGAGCCATGTGAGCTAGCACAGCTCCTTCCAGCATAATATGCTTATCACTCTCTGGGTCTTTATCTTTTGTTTATGTCTTTTAAAAATAACTAAACATTATGAAAAATGAGGAAATGTATTCATAGCAGAATCAATGTGTCTTTCCCATTATTAATTTCTTGTCCAAAGGACTCTGAAGGCTCTAAGCACTATTGATTACTATTCATACCCAGTGTCTTATTTCATAACCTTTAAGACACCAAGAGTTTAGACACTCAACCTGTCTTGAATTGCAATTCCTTTCACAAGCCTTTTATTTTAGAGAGAGAACAGTGTGAAATCTTCTATCTCCACTGCTGATAATTACTTTCCATCAGAATTCTTGAAATTTTGCAGTCTTAACTCAATCAGGAATTTAGCTTCTAGTTTTCTAATTCATAATATTTGGAAGTTTTATATATATATATAAAACTTCAGGTAGGGTAAAGCCCTTCACTAACATTTTGTTGTACCCTATAAAAGGATAATTTACATTTTAGAGCATAAATCTAAATGTACAATATAAACATTTTAATATTGATATTCATATATAAATGCACATATGAATATAAGTACTGCGGTTTATTCACACTCTGACCAAAAAAAAAAAAAAAAAACAAAAAAACAGATATCTAGACATTCATTTCAGTTTCATCTTTAAGTAATAACAGTTCTGAAAATATATCATTTGTAAAGTCATGCCTGACTTAGGACATGCTGTTTGAATTACTTTACTCTAACATAAGAATGCAGTATTTAGAACTAAATTTTATAAAGTCATTTAAAATGAGCTCAACACGTCATTAGCTTCTGAAAACCAACAGTTCCTGACTGGGGTTGGCAGAGGAGGCCAGTTTTACAGGCTCTAAATAGAAAAGGAAATTCAACAACGGAACAAACAGATGGTGACTAACCAGTATGTTTGGTTTAAAGCTTCAGGAAATTTCTTTTTAATTTTTTATTCCACATTGTATGTTTTAAATAAAGAAGAGAATTTATTTTTACTACCCTTTAATTATAGTGTACTAGGCAGAGGTGTGATTCTGTGACTCACATTCACAGCTAGTCAAAGGTATTATACATTCAATATAGGCAAGCTTTAATCTCTCTTTCTTTTGTTTTTTTCAATATAAAATATTATTTTGTTTTATGCCTATAGAGTTCCTGAGTATTATGGCATTTTAGTACTCAGTGCTCTTTTAAATACATGAAATAAACTTTAAGTGGTTAAATTTTAATTGTACAGGAAGGAAGATGGCTTAGTTATCATGCATTGTCTTATCTGCCTGTGAGTAAAAAGTCAGATATGGCCACACTTGCAGTAGCTCAGCACCAGAGACTCAGGGAGATTACAAAGATTTTATTACTTGATATTATAATATAATTACATCATTTTTGCCTTCTCTTTCCGGCATCTAAACACTCCCATATAACTCTTCTCTGTAGGAATTTTGTAAGTCCTTACACAGTCAGATAGCTAATGACTTTTACCTGCTAATCCACTGCAAGTATTCTGCCAGGTTCAATTCAAGAAATAGAAAAGAAACTTAGCCTTTCTTCACACACACACACACACACACACACACACACACACACACACACACACACACACACACACACAAACACATACACACACACACACACACACACACACACACACACACACACACCACATACCTATTCTCTCTATTCTTGGCACATGTTGAGGGACAAAATGGTATGAGTTGTATTTCTTTTGAAATCATAAGTTTGACTCTTTTGTGGAATCTGTATATATAGAGAAATATTATGGTTGCTAGTCAGAGATGCAAGAATCTCTCAGCTATGCTCTCTGACTCATTTATCTATTACATCACTCCACCTGTTACATATATCCTCTGCTAGGACTTGTCCAAATGTCTACAGCATCCTCCCTCTGCAGATGTAATTCCTTTATATATTGATGAGGAGGGACCTTCACCTATCTTGCGAGTTTCTGTTCTCTTAGACATGTTGGCCTTTTGCCTACTTCCTCTCTGTCTTTAGATTTTCCCTGACATCTTGAAAGCAATAATTCAATTTGGAGACAAAGTTTCAATTCTAAGGAAATTGCCATAAAACATATATATAGGTCCAATCACTTTCTTGCCCACTCTACACAAATGCATACACCACACATGGCACACCATACATATAACACAAACATGTGTGTGTATGTGCATGTGTGTACACACACATGCTGTGTATGTGAACATTGAAATAGCACATAAACTTAATTAACATGTGATTTATATTTACAGTTTATTTTCTTCTTCTCAAATAGTATATTAGAAAAACTACTATTAAGGCACTCATCTGTAATCACAGAAGGTTCCCACAGTAGGATCACTAGAAATTGAAGACCATCCTGAGATACATAATGAGTTTCTAGTTAGTCTGTGTTACAAACTGAGACACATTCTCCGAAACCAAAAACAAATAGTTGAAAATATTGTACAAAATAATACAAATATTTTCACTTAATACACATGCATATTCGATGGATACACATTTTTTAACTAGGGCTATACTTGTCAGTTCCTTCAAGATGAGAGAACTGTGGTTCTCCCTTTCCTGTATCTATGCTATTATTTTCTGTATAGTAATATATATACTTAGAGAGGTAATAAAATTGAAGCGTGTGTGTATGTGTCCATGCTGTGTGCACAAACAGACATCACCTACACATATAAATTGACTCTGTGCTCTAGAATTCTCTTTTCTCTATTTTCTGCTCTCAAAGCACATTTTAGTTACAAAATGAAAAAGTAGACTCTTGAAGCTGTTGACTTCAACCATACTCAAAACTTTCTTAATCACAAAGTCAATCTAATTCTATCCACTTTATAAGAACTAGGAACTATTTACCATTAATAGCAAATGTGTTTGTCTTACTTTAGTCTTAGGTTCATTTATTATCTTTTTTCTCTAGAATTAATCTTTATGAACTCTTTTTAAAAATGTATGTATTCATGTTATATATGCACATATGTATAATATTATGTAGCTCTGGTGTTATGAGACATGTTCTCACTTTGTCTCCAAAGCTACCTGAGGCTCACTGTGTATCCTAGATTGGCTTTGAGTGCATGACAATTCTTCAGCCTCAGCTGACAAAGTACTGGAACCCAGTTTAACTATATCACATATTTAATTGAAATTTATGAATTAATATTTGAGCTAACAAAATAGGACAACGGTGACTACCTCCTATTTAACAATAGATCAAATGTGAATTCTTTGTTTTCATATGATAAAGGGCTGACATTAACATTTGTGCTGAGCTGTGTGAAAATGAAGTACTGAGCATGTAAGAGTAATATTTTATACCTATCAAATGAGTAAATCATATAAAAATAAAGCATAACCCTGTAATATTATTAGTAAGAACAGTTTTGTTTGGCAAATGAAAACATCTAATAAAAATGAAAAGATGAATTTTGAAAATAACGATTTAAAAATATAAATCTCTGATAATTATTAGAATAAAAAAATTAAGCAAAGAAATTTTAGCTGTAATGTATCATTTTTGCTTAGGTGTCATATTTCTAAAAATAGAAAATAATATGCAAAATTAAAATGATCAGCAGCCAAATATAGGCAGGTACTTATTGATGGTAATACTGAATACATTGTTGTATTTATACATATTGGAGATGATGTCTTTCTTAAAATATGTTTGTAATTCCATATTTTCATAAACAAAATATTTATTTTGATTCCATAAAACATTGGAAATATGCATCAAGAAATCATTTCTATGGAATAATTTATACTTTAAATGATTTTTCTTGTAACCCTAAGAACATAATTAAATGAACTCATGAATAAAGTTAAATAAGAATAATCAAGTCTGATAAAATTTTGAGTTGTATATCTGCCTATACTGCTAAACTATTGTACTAACATGAAAGAGAAAGTATAAAGTTAATTTTAAGACTAAAATTACCTGTTAAAGGTTTTGCATTTTTCTGATTTAACAATTTTTTTTGAGAGTCATAGATGAGTACTTTATCGGCATCACTCATGCCTATTAACTCCTCCAATTCTTCCCACGATTCTTCCCTCTCCGCTAAATTCATGGCTCTTCTTTAGTTATTACTGGTATTTTGGAGTTGGTGTGTGTGTGTGTGTGTGTGTGTGTGTGTGCAAGTGTGCAGGTGCGTGTGCGTGCGCGTGCGTGCGCACATGGGCACATGTATGTATTTGCCACATACTGAGCCCATTAAATCTTAATCCTTGGTATACATCCTATGATGACCACTTGAATTGAATAACAAATAATGGAATGCTGTCATAGAGGAGACTGGTTCTCACCTTTCTAAAAAGCCATTGACTCTGTGAAGCTCTTCATATAGGAGTAGAAACCTGTACAATTCCTCTGTTCATGTTGTAAAATGAACTGGTCTGCCACTATGGAACTATATTAATGAGGTTTGACTTATTTTCCTTGCCTTGTCATGGCTAGATACTATTTAAAAGCAGGTTTCCTATTTCTTTGGCATTTTCCCTCTTCAGTCAGCCACCCCAGAGCCTTAGTTATTAGTAGTTATATTTTATATGTGTTTGAGTGGGAAACCCAAAGCATCTAGTTTCTGTATTTCAAACAGTTGTGGAACTCTATAATAGCCTCCATCTTTTGAAAAGACAAGCTTCTTTGATGACAATTCTCAGTGCTTATGAAGTATTTAGAACACAATTAGATATTATATTACTTTTGGAAAGTGGGAGTAGTAAGTTTTCTTCTAGCGTCTGCTGTAAGACCCCCCAAAACCGAGGGTGCCCCAGCATCCCACTCCTCGGAAGGCGACACCCATATCACTTGCGAGAAACGGTCTCGATGCAATGAGGATTTCTTTATTCCAGAATTCTAGGTTCCACAGCAGTACACCATGCAGGGGTAGAGGACTGTGGACCCCAAGTGTCGAATTGCGACAGCTTTTATAAGTTCACAACAAAGCCCGCAAATCACAAACCAATCATTTCTTAGCATGGAGAGCCCGCAAAATGCGAGCCAATCGATTTGTACCTAGTTTTTAGACCAATCAGTTTAAATCATCAGAGCCCACTCTCAGTGGACCAATTAGTTTCCTATTTTCTTGGAGTCTATAGCTGCATGAACTCCTGGATAGGGGTAAGGGCATAAGCAGTTTACAGAAGCAAGATAAGCTTAGCCCATTTCCAGTTACCTTGTGGGGTCACGATCACCTATTCAAGGACTTTTTGCCTGGCTCTGAACAAAGGGCGGGCTCTGGAATGTGACCTTTTACCTAGTTTCTAACAAAGAGCACAAAGAGCGGGCTCTGGAATATGAAGTGTTTGGGGCTTCTTAGAAGGCTGGAGTTAGGCTGTATTTTCTATTCTTTCACTGTGAGCACTTTAGCCACAGGTATTCCTCTAGCATTAAAGTTCCATGCCTGAATTTTCTCTCATTCTTTATACCTTAAGTCCAATTAGAAAGATATTTGTTATCCACACTACATTAGTTCTGTACTAGCAGAAAAATCATAATTGATAAGGGCCTTTGAGGGTATTCCATCACCTTATGTGTACCTGTATGTATACATCATTTCATGTGTACCTGTATATACATTTTTACCTATATGTACACAAATATTTATTTTAAATATACTTATACAATGCTTCTCTGTGATTTTTTCATACATTATGTTATCTTTCTCATTGCCTTTCCTCCCTCTGTATAATATCGTTCATCTTCATTTGTCAGTTAAACTTTCCACTTATCCTCTGGTAGAACCTACCTCCTATTTGGTATTGCAGTTGCTTTGGATGTGTTTCTGCTTCTAGAAGTAATTTCTTACTTATTAAGATCTAATAAATTCATTGCTTCTCCAAGTTGGACATTGGTATAATCATTCCTTTTGCCTTTTCTGAGTTCCTAATTTAGTGTGAATATACTTATATTGTGTATTCACCAGAAAATCTCTCATACAATACAAAGTTATAAAAACTAAATGGATGATAAATAGTTCTTGAAAATTTCTGAATCTATTGAATTGTCTGTTGGCTAAATATATTTATTGAATCAATTTATGACATGACATCTGTTAGCTGTCTATGACTGTTAGAAGATCGTGCTATTTAAAAGTCATAGACTACCAAGTTTGGACAGCTGAGTTGAGCTCAATGCAAAATGAAGGTCTCCTTTCTTAGCAGTGCTTCCTCTTCTTTTCCTAGTCTGTGGAGCCCTACCTCCACATACTACCTAAGGCATATCATATAATCCTTGGCAAATTTACAGGTTCAACTTCTTGGAATGCCTTTCCATGCAAATGAGGTATTTTCAGAACCTTAAGCCTCAGCCAATGAAACTTCACTCTTTCCACTTTCCAAGGTTTAAGTAGTACTTGTTCACCTTGAATAAAGATCACAAGCTTGTTCATTGAATATCATCTAAGAGAGTTCTTTCACTGAATATTATCTAAAAGAGCTCTAACTCTGAAATCTTCAGAGAAGAACTTCCTCTCCTGCCCAAAGCATTAACTACTGACCTACCCATTCAGGACTTTGCTTCATCCTTTGCAGCCTGATGCACAGTAATATGTGGACTATAGCCGCCCACGGCTACATTTGAACTGGTTACCGGGTCACCTGGATGGAAAGCTGGAGATGGGAACAGGGTGGCAAGAGAAATATGGAGTCAAGACAAGATTTCCTGCTCAAGACTCAAAGTTTAATGGAGGTCTCCAAATATATATAGGCAAGGCAAGACCCTTTCCTCAAAAGCTGGAAACAGGATGTGTTCGGGGAATTGGTCTGGCTGTTCACTGGGTGTTCGCTCCACTTCTCAGGCAGCTAGCTAGGCTGGGAGAGGTACTTCATCTTGGTCAATGTCAAGTTGTGCCAGGTGGCATAGCACCCCAATACAGCTCTCTACACTTCTACCCCAGGGGAAAAAGTGCACCGCAGAAGTAGGCTCTGCTTCATCATTTCATTCTTGGTGTATGACAGTGCCTAGACATTCCAAGGGAAGAAGAGGAAATTGGACGCACATATGACCATATATAAATTCAAAATCTGATGATGTTTGTGTGATAATTGCATGTATCACCCTGGCTGTCCCATTAAGTGCCCAAATATTTGGCTAAACATTATTATGGTTACACCTCCTAATATTGCCACTCTGTAGGCCAAGCATATACAAACTATCACTTTCCACTCCCTGGCCCCAATAGGATTGTTTAGACACATGAGTCTATGTGGCACATGCTTAAACATAGCATAATAAAACATGCATTTAGACAAAGTTCCAAATCCCCCATTTCTATAGCAGTCTGAACAATGTTAAAAGACCAAAGTTCAAGGTCTCTTCTGAGATCCATCCAATTACTTAACTGTAATCCCCAAAACAAGATACAAAACTAGCAGAGAAAGCTCTAAACTCTGTTTCTCAGTGTCTGATGTCTAACAGGTCTTAAGATCTCCAACATCTTTTTCATCTCTGTTGACTGCAAAACTTTTTTTCTCCTGGGCTGGTTTCACTTTCTGTTAGCAGCTTTCCTTAGTAGATACACCAGGGCACTGGAATCTTGAAGATCTCCAGGTCTCAAAGGCAACTTCAATGTTGTAGCTTCTTGTTTCAATGGGATCTACACATGATCTTCTGGCCTTCTCCAAAGGAACTTGGTAACATCTCCAGCTTTGCCCTCTGTAGCACTCTAGGCTTTGCTTGACTCAACCCCACTGCTGGTGATGTCTTTGGTAATCCTCCTATGGCACTGACATATCTAGTGTACTAGGGTATTCCTCTGCAACTAGGCTTCACCAATAGCCTTTCCCAGAATCTCTTCATAGTGCCAGGCCTCAACTTCTTTGCATGACCTCCTTCAGTTCTAGATAGCCAAAGCAACTGAAGCTGTACCTTCACCAATATTTTGATATGCCTTAATTAGTACAATGGCTGGGTCACTCCCTAATCTCTGTCAGGTTAATCCTCCCTTTCTCCTGCCCAATCACCAGCTCTAGCCCTTATAGTACTAAATAAGGTGGGAAGGTTTACAGGAAGGTTTACCTGAGCTGCTGCCTCATTCCTTGTTTTCAGCCTCTCCAAGGAGAATGGAATTAGCATCAGAATACAAATAGCCCCAGGGCTATCCACACATCACTCAGTGTCTTACATGCAAAAAATTTTTAGGGACCCAAATTAACATTAGAATACAAGCAGCTTTAGGCCTAAACCACTTCAGACTTCCAAAAGATTACAGACAAACAGGATAATACATCTAATCTTACTTAATTGTACAAGTCCAACATCTGAGATGTCCTCCTAGAAATATACAAATTAACAACTTGTCAGCACCAGCGTAAATACCTGCCAATCGAAAATCTGGGAAAGGATGTTTATGGCATGTTTTCTGGCTTATTTATTCTTATGTGAATGAGCCTAAGTATTTTGACACTCTATTCATAAAAGAAGTAAGTTTCCACATCCTAAAACAGCTTTAAAAATATAAAAACTAATTTGCTCACAACTTACTTAATATTATATTTATGGTTTTTGTTGTTGTCACAAAACTTTACAATGCTTAAACATTATGATGTACATGGTCTGTCTCTCTCGATGTCACTGTCTCTAATTCTGTCTGTCTCACTCTCTCTAACATCACAGACACACACACACACACACACACACACACACACACACACACACACACACACACACACACTGGTAAATTTGAAATTTTTATTGTGAATGCAAAGAAAACATAAAAAATAATATTCATTTATTTATTTAGAAAACTGGAAATAATGAGACACTTCAGTTAAATCTACATACTGTTTTTTCTTACATTGGATTACACACTGTGAAGGCATGTATGTTCTATTCCAATTAAGACATTGAGACAATGGCTTAATTATAAGTGTTATCTTGAGTTTAGCAATGTTACCATTTAACCAATTTTATCAATGTTTATTGCTTTCAATGTAGGCCAAGTGTACAGTGCCATCAGACAGCCATAAGAAATATAATAATTGGTAAGGTTGAGTAGTAGCTTAGACCTTGGGAATCTCAGTTCTCAGAGATTTGTGAGGGCAGTAGTTGAGCAGCTAGCTTCCTACCTGTCTTTGTATCTGCTATAGAACACATAACCACAGCACTCTACTGAGTGGACCATGAGCAGCCAGTCACATAATTTGTCTCTGGAGTCTTTCCTCATACAAATAGAGCATCGCTAACACCTCAAACCCAGCCAACAGGAAAAATCTAATACCTAAATCCCACCCTATTCCTCAAGGATGATATAGTCCTTGTTCACCTGGAAGAAAACACACAAGTTATTTCACCAAGGATCTTCTGAACTTGACTTGTATTTACTGGGCTATAAAACTTGTGGGAGAGTCCTCTCTCCTGATGCATTTACTGATGGATTTTGGACCCAGTTGGCTGGCCAGGATCATGCCACTGCTCTTTCTGTTATTGATGATGCTGTCACCATAGCTGAGGAGAGACCTAGGACCCTGACTACCTGCCTTGAACAGGCTGGCCAAACCTTCTTGTTTCTTTTATAAGAGCTGTAACGCCCCCAGTATTGATGGCTAGACTAAAGATCCCTGGAACTTATTTGCACCAGGCTGCTCTTTGCCCTTCTGGGTTTGGTCTGACACTCCAGAGGGAAGCAAGCAAACTGCATAGGACAATAAAATATACAAAAATTTTATTCAGTTAAGGTAATTGCATCAAAAAGTTCTATATGGGCAGACACCACTGTCACTTTCCACCGCTTGCTGCAGCCATGGTCAAACCCACCGTGTTTTTCCGTATCACGGCCGATGACAAGCCCTTGGGCCACATATCCTTTGAGCTGCTTACAGACAAAGTTCCAAAGACAGCAGAAAACTTCTGTGCTCTGAGCACTGGAGAGAAAGGATTTGGCTATAAGGGTTCCTCCTTTCACAGAATTATTCCAGGATTCATGTGCCAGGGTGGTAAATTCACACACCATAATGGCACTGGTAGTAGGTTCATCTATGGAGAGAAATTTAAGATGAGAACTTCATCCTGAAGAATACAGGTCCTGGCATCTTGTCCATGGCAAATAAATGCTGGACTAAACACAAATGGTTTTCCAGTTTTTTTTTTTTTTTCTGCACTGCCAAGACTAAATGGCTTGATGGCAAGTATGTGATCTTTGGGAAGGTGAAAGAAGGCATGAACATTTTAGAAATAATATTCATGTGGCCCCTCATGGTGCATTCCAGGAACAATCTGACCCTCCGGGAAGACCCAGCCTGGGTAAACAATTCTCAGAATGTACTGACCCTCCAGAAATTCCCAGATAATGTAAAGCACATGTTAATGGGTTTAAAGTATAACATCTGCTGATGTGACCGACACCCCTAAAGAGTATAGAAACTACTTACAATGTTCCTTCAGGGTCATCGCATCTCTGTAGGAAGGGTGACCCCAGTGTGTCAGCTCAATAAACCTCTTGCCTTTTGCATAAATTGCTACTTCCCTGTTTTCTTGAGAGGGGGGTCTTCCCGAGCAAGACTCTTCAAGTCTTACACGTTGTAGAAGCCATGAAGTGTTTTGGGTCTAGGAATGGCAAGACCAGCAAGAAGATCACCATTTCCGACTGCAGACAACTCTAATTTCTTTTGACTTGCTGGCATTTTACCCATCAAACCATTCCTTCTGTAGCTCAGGCACCCCCACTTTATCTGCTTGAAATAAACTGTAATCTCTGCTCTCGCTGAAGTTCATTGGCTTCCATATATTCCTCATTCCCCTTCAAGTCTAGCTTGATTGCAAAGTTAAGTTTATGATTATGAATAAAAACTAAATAAAAAATAAGTTTTATATGACCAGAGTATTAATTAATATGGGTAGCTTATTTAAGAAAAATAGATTAACTATCAAAAGCTCCTTAGAAACTTTATTATATTATAAATTTTAAGTTAATTTTAGATAAAGTAAAGGAAATATCCTTACACAGGTTATTATTCTTATATAGTATTAGTTTCAAATGCATTGAATATAAAGAAGAAGAAAAAAAAGAAGAGGAGGAAGAGGAAGAAGAGGAAGAGGGGAAGAGGAGGGGCATAAGAGAAGGAGGAAGAGGAGGCAGAAGAGGACTAGGAGGAAGTAAATGTAATTAAATGGCCCATATTTGTTCATCTTTACCATTAGAAGAGGTATATGACGCTTGACCCATGATCCCTATGGACCAACTTAAGATAAATTAGCTCGAGATTCTGCCATTAAGAGTACATGGGTGATGCATTCATAAAAATAAATATTACTGACTTCTATCAGAGTGCAACATTATCTTGTACCAAATAATTTTCATTACTTTGGCTTTGCTTATGTGTTATTTATACATATAAATAAATGATAAAATAGAATGCAATGGTCAGTTTTGTCACAAGGAGAGTGATCCATTACCTCTTCTTCTTTACATAAATAGAAGATTTATTGAACTTCAGTGATGGCCTGTAGAATTAGGTATTAAATAAAGATTTGCTTTGACTCTCACATAAGTTGACTGATTATACATATCAGGGAAAATAGTTCTAAGGCCATCTCTGCCAAATTAACCAAAGACTTTGAAACCCTCCTGTGCTTTGGAAGACTCATAATAAACATGCTGAATTAATTAATTCTGAAAAATTAGAGCTTTTCTTAATCTAAACTAGATGCACATATGGATTAAAGAAAACACATATAGTATTGTTTGCCAAATATAAGTAGATTTCACTCAAATTCATTGGCTTATTTATGCTTTAAATTTTTCCTTAGAGCTTACTTATGTATTTTTGTGGCAATAGCATAAAATGCTGTGCATGGAGTTCACAAGTAACTTCTAGGATTCTTTTCATTTTTCCCATAGACGTGAGTCTGAATTCTGGTCATTGCACTTTGTGATAGATACTTTTACCATAGAAGAATCTCTTGGGGTCTTGATATTTAATTAGATTATAACAGAATGGAAAAACCTCCAAACAATCTTTTGCTAATGAATTTTTAAAATTCCTCTAGAGTCATATTATTTTCTCTGTGGATATTTAAAAATCATTTTAATTCTTGGCCGCTTTCAGCTGAAAGTGAATAGATGGATGAAAAGTAAACAGATGCATGAGATAAACACTTTGTACTAACAGGTGACTGGGACAGAGGTCTGAAAACCACAACCCTTGGGAATTCGCTTAAATACTAGTAAACACTTGAAACAAGTACAAGTTATTGATTGTGAGTTTGCACCAAATACATCTAAGTTTCTGTTAAACTCTCCTGATCTAGAGTAACACACATGAATTATGTAGCTACTCACTCTTGGGCATATACCCAAAAGATGCCCCACCATGCCACAGGTGCACATGTGGCATTATATTCATAGCAGCCTTATTTGTGATAGCCAGAAGCTGGAAACAACTAGATGTCCCTCCTTGGAAAAATGGATAAAGAATAGTATTCCATTCACACAATGGAATACTATTAAGCTATTAAGAAAGAGGACATCATTAATTTTGCAGGCAAATGAATGAAACTAGAAAATATCCTGAGTGAGATAACTCAGACTCAAAAAGGCATGCATAATATATACTAATAAGTGGATAATAGCCAAAAAAATGTACAGAATACCCAGGATATAATCCACAGAACTCAAGAAAGTTAACAAGCCGAAGGGCCAAAGTGAAGATGCTTAAATCCCAGTTGGGAGGGAGAAGAAAGTACTCACGGGGGGGGAGGGGGGAATGGGTATGGGTTGGGGAGGGGTACAGAGGGTGGGAGGAACCTGGTTAGGAGAGGGAAGGAGGAGAGGAAAAGGGGAACATGATCAGATATTGGGGTAGGAACCGGAGTTAACCCTGAGGGTCAGCAGAATGAATGGAAATATGCAACCCCGGGAGGTGGGGGGTACCAGAGTGTACATGAAACTTGGGAGGTGAGAGAGTCTTAGGACAAAATAGAGGGCTTTTAGATGAAATGCGTTACAGAGGTGAAAGTGAAGTTGTAGAGTTCGCCTCCTGTAGAAAGATAGGGGATCAAGTAGAGGCATGGGACTACCATTCCACAGTCAAAATCTCTGACCCAGATGTTTTTCTGTGTAAAAGAACTGCAGAGACAAAAATAGAGAAGAGACTGAGAAAAA
Organism: Apodemus sylvaticus; assembly: GCF_947179515.1. Classification (NCBI taxonomy): domain Eukaryota; kingdom Metazoa; phylum Chordata; class Mammalia; order Rodentia; family Muridae; genus Apodemus; species Apodemus sylvaticus. Next base: position 24,211,976 of record NC_067483.1, on the reverse strand, counting down.
GGAGGTCCAATGACTGGCTTGGGATCCAGCTCAAGGGGAGTCTCTAAGGCCTGACCCTATTACTGATGCTTTGGTGTGCTTGCAGACATGAACCTAGCATGGTGGCTCTCCAAGAGACCCAACAAGCAACTGACTGAGACAGAAGCAGATACTTACACCCAACCAATGGACAGAAGTCAGGGATTCTGTGGTTAAAATAGGAAAAAGCCGGGAGAAGTAGAGGAGAGTGATCCCATAGGAAAACCAGTAGTCTCAACTTAACCTGGATCCCTGAGATCTCTCAGACACTTAGTCTGCCACCAGGCAGTATACATGAGCTGGTCCAATACTGTGGACACACACATTGCAGAGGACTGCCTCTTATGGCCTCAATGAGAGATGTGCCTAACCCTTGAGAGACTTGAGGCTCCAAGGAGTGGGGAGGTATTGCAGGGTGAAAGGGTGGGATGGTGACATCCTCTTGGAGCCAGGGAGACTGGGATAAGGAACTGTTGGGGAGCAGATCTGGAGAAAGATAACTACTGAAATTTAGAAAAACAGATTAAAGATAATTAAAAAAGGAAAAAAAAATTAAATTAAAAATTAACTTCTGTCATGATTTTGGTGCTTGTGCTGTTTTTTTTTTATGTAATCTTGAGATAAAACAGAACCATCTGGGAAGAGGGAACCTCAATTGAGAAGGTACTCCCACCAGATTTGTCTACTGACAAGCCTGTCATATTTGTTGAAGATTGATATGGGAAGACACAGTTGTATGTAGGTCGCATCATTTGGTCAGACGTTACAACAAAGCACACTGAACAATGCATTTAGCAGCAGTGTTTTACACCCTCTTCATCGGTTTCTGCTTCCAGTGTCCCAACATAAGTTCCAGTACTGAATTCACTCCAGATCAAACCATTTGCCTAAAAATTTTGTGAATTCATTGTTTCTATTTGCTGAGGTATTCCACTGTGTAATGACTTCCATGAAGAAGTATGGAGAGGGTCCTGATCCCGGAAAGGATTGATCTAGCGTTGGAGGGGAATATAAGGAGAGAGAAAAAGGAGGGAGGTGATTGGAGAATGGGTAGAGAGAAGAAGGTTTATGGGACATATGGGGAGGAGGGATCTGGGAAAGGGGAAATCATTTGGAATATAAACAAAGAATATAGAAAATAAAAATATTAAAAAAAAAAAGAATTCACTCAAGGATGGTGTTGTGACTGGAGAACTTCAGATGAAGTAAATCTCTCCCCGTCCTCCCTATTTTGCTTTTGGCTGTGGCATTTTATCACATCAACTAATGAAGGCAACTATTGTTACCACTGAGTGAATTATTGCTGTGACAGACATAACAAAGTGTTTTAAAGAGGATATTGGAAGGTTTTTGGAATTCTGCACCAAAAACTGCTCAGGGTTTAATGAGCTATCATGAGAAATTTGACGATAATTCACACAGGAATGCAGATGGTAGAATCCTGGCTTAGGAAATGTCAGGGGGACTTTTTTTTTCAAGAAATCCCTTAAAAAACTATTAAGGCCATTTACATGGTATTTAGATTTAAGAAGCACTAAGAGGAAACCTTTCATTTGCTTTGACAATTGATACCAACCTTCTGGGACAGAAGAATCAGCCATGGTTAAGAGGAGACTAGTATCATTGCAGTGAAATCTGGGAACATCTTCACAAGTTCAACAGAGAGAAACAGTGTTCCAAAGAAAGCTTAGTCTAGGTTAATTTTTGTGTTGGCAGCAGAACTTGCTAATTTTTCATGTGACTATTTAGCATTGGCTTTGAAGGCATAAAGGGATAAAGGAGAAAAGCTGAGGGTTGTAACTTGGAAACAGATACAGTTCTTGAAGAGTGACTAGAAGAGTATGTTGTGGAGGTCACAGCCTCAGTTGTAGGGTAAACACTAGAATTTCATGGATTATCAAGAGGATGAGCCTTTGGCACTATGTGTAAGGATTAAAGTGCCTGAAGATAACCAAGAGAGCCTACTAGTGAACATGTAGCCCTGCAAATCAGGAATATTAGCATTTTGAGATACCATTATCATGGACTTAAAACAAGGACAGAAGGATCTGTGGGTAAGAGCCTGACTGATCCTCAGAAACAAGTCCCGTGTTCTGTGGTTGCCTGGCCAAGCCTTTTGCATGAGCCAAGAAATCAAGAGTGAAGGAGATGCATTGGCACTGAGCTTGCACTATTAGGCAATGGTTATATTAGTTTTTTTTTATTATAATGTTTTATTTTCTATATTCTTGGTTTACATTCCAAATGATTTCCCCTTTCCCAGTTGCCCCCTCCCCATAAGTTCCCTAAGCCCTCTACCCTCCACCCATTCTCCTATCAATTACCTCCTACTTCTCTGTCCTGGTACTCCCCTACAATGCTGGAACAAGCCTTTTCAGGATCAGGGACCTCTCCTTCCTTCTTCTTGGGAATCATTTGATATGTGAATTGTGTCTTGGGTATTCAGAGTTTCTGAGCTAATATCCACTTATCAGTGACTGAATTCCATGTGTGTTATTTTGAGAATGGGTTACCTCACTTAGGATGATATTTTCCAGATCCAACCATTTGTTTAAGAATTTCATGAATTCATAGTTTTTAATTGCTGAGTAGCATTCCATTGTGTAAATATACCACATTTTCTGTATCCATTCCTCCATTGAGGGACATCTGGGTTCTTTCCAGCTTTTGGCTATTATATATAGGGCTGTTATGAACATTGTGGAGCATGTGTCCTTATTGCTTGCCAGGGAATCCTCTGGTTATATGCCCAGGAGTGGCATTTCAGGGTCCTTCGGAAGTGTTATACCCAGTTTTCTGAGGAACAGCCAGACTGATTTCCAGAGTGGTTGTACCAACTTGCATTTCCACCAGCAGTGGAGGAGGAGTGTTCCTCTTTCTCCACATTCTCACCAACACCTGCTGTCTCCTGAGTTTTTAATCTTAGCCATTCTAACTGGTGTAAGAAATCTCAGGGTTGTTTTGATTTGCATTTCCCTAATGACTAATGATGTTGAACATTTTTAAGGGTGCTTCTCAGCCATTCCAAGTTCTTCATCTGAAAATTCTTTGTTTAGCTATGTAACCCATATTTTAATAGGGTTATTTGGCTCTCTGGAGTCTAACTTCTTGAGTTCTTTGTATATATTGGCTATTAGCCCTCTGTCAGATGTAGGGTTGGTGAAGATTTTTTTCCCAATTTGTTGGTTGCCCTTTGGTCTGATTGACAGTGTCCTGTGCCTTACAGAAACTATGTAATTTTATGAGGTCCCATTTGTTAATTCTTGATCTTAGAGCTATTGGTGTTCTGTTCAGGAACTTTTCCCCTATGCCCATGCCCTGAAGGGTCTTCCCCAGTTTCTTTTCTATTAGTTTCAGTGTGTCTGGATTTATGTGGGGGTCCTTGATCCACTTGGAGTTGAGCTTAGTACAAGGAGATAAGAATAGATCTGTTTGCATTCTTCTGCAAGTTGATCTCCAGTTGAGCCAGCACCATTTGTTGAAAAGGCTATTTTTTTTTCCACAGGATGGTTTCAGCTCCTTTGTCAAAGATCAAGTGACCATGTGTGGGTTCATTTCTGGGGCTTCAATTCTATGACATTGATCTACCTGCCAGTCACTGTACCAATACCATGCAGTTTTAACACTATTGCTCTGTAGTACTGCTTGAGTCCAGGATACTGATTCCCCTGGAAGGTCTTTTACTGTTGAGAATAGTTTTAGCTATCCTGGGTTTTTTGTTATTCCAGATGAATTTGAGAATTGCTCTTTCTAACTCTATGAAGAACTGAGTTGGAATTTTTATAGGGATTGCATTGAATCTATAAATTGCTTTTGGTAAGATGGCCATTTTTTTTATATGTTTATTTTTTTTATTCGATATAATTTATTTACATTTCAAATGATTTCCCTTTTCTAGCCCCCCCCTCCCCAAAAGTCCCGTAAGCCCCCTTCTCTTCCCCTGTCCTCCCACCCACCCCTTCCCACTACCCCGTTCTGGTTTTGCCGAATACTGTTTCACTGAGTCTTTCCAGAACCAGGGGCCACTCCTCCTTTCTTCTTGTACCTCATTTGATGTGTGGATTATGTTTTGGGTATTCCAGTTTTCTAGGTTAATATCTCCTTATTAGTGAGTGCATACCATGATTCACCTTTTGAGTCTGGGTTACCTCACTTAGTATGATATTCTCTAGCTCCATCCATTTGCCTAAGAATTTCATGAATTCATTGATTCTAATGGCTGAATAGTACTCCATTGTGTAGATATACCACATTTTTTGCATCCACTCTTCTGTTGAGGGATACCTGGGTTCTTTCCAGCATCTGGCAATTATAAATAGGGCTGCTATGAACATAGTAGAACATGTATCCTTATTACATGGTGGGGAGTCTTCTGGGTATATGCCCAGGAGTGGTATAGCAGGATCTTCTGGAAGTGAGGTGCCCATTTTTCGGAGGAACCGCCAGACTGATTTCCAGAGTGGTTGTACCAATTTGCAACCCCACCAGCAGTGGAGGAGTGTTCCTCTTTCTCCACACCCTCTCCAACACCTGCTGTCTCCTGAATTTTTAATCTTAGCCATTCTGACTGGTGTAAGATGAAATCTTAGGGTGGTTTTGATTTGCATTTCCCTAATGACTAATGAAGTTGAGCATTTTTTAAGATGCTTCTCCGCCATCCGAAGTTCTTCAGGTGAGAATTCTTTGTTTAACTCTGTACCCCATTTTTTAATAGGGTTGTTTGGTTTTCTGGAGTCTAACTTCTTGAGTTCTTTATATATATTGGATATTAGCCCTCTATCTGATGTAGGATTCGTGAAGATCTTTTCCCAATTTGTTGGTTGCCGATCTGTCCTCTTGATGGTGTCCTTTGCCTTTCAGAAACTCTGTAACCTTATGAGGTCCCATTTGTCAATTCTTGCTCTTAGAGCATACGCTATTGGTGTTCTGTTCAGAAACTTTCTCCCTGTACCGATGTCCTCAAGGGTCTTCCCCAGTTTCTTTTCTATTAGCTTGAGAGTGTCTGGCTTTATGTGGAGGTCCTTGATCCATTTGGATTTGAGCTTAGTACAAGAAGACAAGGATGGATCAATTCGCATTCTTCTGCATGCTGACCTCCAGTTGAACCAGCACCATTTGTTGAAAAGGCTATCTTTTTTCCACTGGATGTTTTCAGCCTCTTTGTCGAGGATCAAGTGGCCATAGGTGTGTGGGTTCATTTCTGGATCTTCAATCCTGTTCCATTGATCCTCCTGCCTGTCACTGTACCAATACCATGCAGTTTTTAACACTATTGCTCTGTAGAATTGCTTGAGGTCAGGGATACTGATTCCCCCAGATTTTCTTTTGTTGCTGAGAATAGTTTTAGCTATCCTGGGTTTTTTGTTGTTCCAGATGAATTTGATAATTGCTCTTTCTAACTCTGTGAAGAATTGAGTTGGGATTTTGATGGGTATTGCATTGAATCTGTATAGTGCTTTAGGCAAAATGGCCATTTTAACTATATTGATTCTACCGATCCATGAGCATGGGAGGTTTTCCCATTTTTTGAGGTCTTCTTCCATTTCCTTCTTCAGAGTCTTGAAGTTCTTGTCATACAGATCTTTCACATGTTTGATAAGAGTCACCTCAAGATACTTTATACTGTTTGTGGCTATTGTGAAGGGGGTCATTTCCCTAATTTCTTTCTCAGCCTGCTTATCCTTTGAGTATAGGAAGGCCACTGATTTGCTTGAGTTGATTTTATAACCTGCCACTTTGCTGAAGTTGTTTATCAGCTGTAGGAGCTCTCTAGTGGAGTTCTTTGGGTCACTTAGGTAGACGATCATGTCGTCTGCAAATAATGATAGTTTGACTTCTTCCTTTCCAATTTGTATCCCTTTGACCTCCTTATGTTGTCGAATTGCCTGAGCTAGTACCTCAAGTACAATATTGAAAAGATAAGGAGAAAGGGGGCAGCCTTGTCTGGTCCCTGATTTCAGTGGGATTGCTTCAAGTTTCTCTCCATTTAGTTTGATGCTGGCTACCGATTTGCTGTATATTGCTTTTACTATGTTTAGGTATGGGCCTTGAATTCCTGTTCTCTCCAAGACTTTAAGCATGAAAGGATGCTGAATTTTGTCAAATGCTTTTTCAGCATCCAATGAAATGACCATGTGGTTTTGTTCTTTGAGTTTGTTTATGTAGTGGATTGTATTGATGGATTTCCATATATTGAACCAACCCTGCATTCCCGGGATAAAGCCTACTTGATCATGGTGGATGATCGTTTTGATGTGTTCTTGGATTAAGCTGGCAAGAATTTTACTGAGTATTTTTGCATCGATGTTCATAAGGGAAATTGGTCTGAAGTTCTCTTTCTTTGTTGGATCTTTTTGTGGCTTTGGTATCAGCGTAATTGTGGCTTCGTAGAAGGAATTGGGTAGTGTTCCTTCTGTTTCTATTTTGTGGAATAGTTTGAAGAGTATTGGTGTTAACTCTTCTTTGAAGGTCTGGTAGAATTCTGCACTGAAGCCATCTGGTCCTGTGCTTTTTTTGGTTGGAAGACTTTCTATGACTCCTTCTATTTTTTTAGGCATTATGGGACTGTTTAGATGGTCTAGTTGGTCCTGATTTAATTTTGGTATTTGGTATCTGTCGAGGAAATTGTTCATTTCCTCCAGATTCTCCAGTTGTGTTGAGTACAGGCTCTTGTAGTAGGATCTGATGATTTTTTGGATTTCCTCAGTTTCCGTTGTTATATCTCCCTTTTCATTTCTAAGTTTGTTAATTTGGATACTTTCACTGTGCCCTTTGGTCAGTCTGGCTAAGGGTTTATCTATCTTGTTGATTTTCTCAAAGAACCAGCTCCTGGTTTTGTTGATTTTTTGTATGGTTCTCTTTGTTTCTACTTGATTGATTTCGGCCCTGAGTTTGATGATTTCCTGCCTTCTACTCCTCCTGGGTGAAATAGCTTCTTTTTGTTCTAGGGCTTTCAGGTGTGTCATTAAGCTGGTAATGTATGCTCTCTCCATTTTCTTTTTGGAGGCACTCAGGGCTATGAGTTTTCCTCTTAGCACTGCTTTCATTGTGTCCCATAGATTTGGGTATGTTGTGTTTTCATTTTCATTGTGTTCTAAAAAGTCTTTAATTTCTTTCTTTATTTCTTCCTTGACCAAGGTATCATTGAGTAGAGTATTGTTCAGTTTCCACGTGTATGTGGGTTTTCTGTTGTTTCTGTTGCTATTGAAGACCACTTTTACTCCATAGTGATCAGATAGGAGGCATGGGATTAGTTCTATCTTCTTATATTTGTTGAGGTCTGTCTTGTGACCAATTATGTGGTCGATTTTGGAGAAGGTACCATGCGGTGCTGAGAAAAAGGTATATTCTTTTGTTTTAGGATAGAATGTTCTATATATATCTGTTAAATCTAATTGGTCCAAAGCTTCAATTAGTTTCATTGTGTCCCTGTTTAGTTTCTGTTTTCCTGATCGGTCCATTGAGGAAAGTGCAGTGTTGAAGTCACCCACAATTATTGTGTTAGGTGCAATGTGTGCTTTTAGTTTTAATAAAGTTTCTTTTACGAAAGAGGGTGCCCTTGCATTTGGGGCATAGATGTTCAGGATTGACAGTTCTTCTTTTTGTATTTTTCCTTTGACCAGCAAGAAGTGTCCCTCAGGGTCTCTTTTGATGACTTTGGGTTGAAAGTCAATTTTATCTGATATTAAAATGGCTACTCCACCTTGTTTCCTGAGACCATTTGCTTGTAAAATTGTCTTCCAGCCTTTTACTCTAAGGTAGTGTTTGTCTTTGACCCTGAGGTGTGTTTCCTGTAAGCAGCAAAATGTAGGGTCCTGTTTACATATCCATTCAGTTAGTCTGTGTCTTTTTATTGGGGCATTAAGTCCATTGATGTTAAGAGATATTAAGGAATAGTGATTGTTACTTCCTATCATTTTTGACGTTATTTTTTAAATTTGAATGCTTAACTTCTTTTGGGTTTGATGAAAGGTTACTATCTTGCTTTTTCCAGGGTGAAGTTTCCCTCCTTGTATTGGTGTTGTCCTCCTATTATCCTTTTTAGGGCTGGGTTTGTGGATAGATATTGGGTAAACTTGGTTTTGTCATGAAATATCTTAGTTTCTCCATCTATGGTGATTGAGAATTTTGCTGGATATAGTAGTTTTGGCTGGCATTTGTGTTCTCTTAGAGTCTGCATGAGATCTGCCCAGGACCTTCTAGCCTTCATAGTCTCAGGTGAAAAGTCTGCTGTGATTCTGATAGGTCTTCCTTTATATGTTACTTGGCCTTTTTCTCTTACTGCCTTTAGTATTCTTTCTTTGTTTAGAACATTTGGTGTTTTGATTATTATGTGACGGGAAGTATTTCTGTTCTGGTCCAGTCTGTTTGGAGTTCTGTAGGCTTCTTGTATATTCATGGGCATCTCTCTCTTTAGGTTAGGGAAGTTTTCTTCCATAATTTTATTGAAGATATTTGCTGGCCCTTTAAGTTGTAAATCTTCACTCTCATCTATGCCTATAATCCTTAGGTTTGGTCTTCTCATTGTGTCCTGGATTTCCTGGATATTTTGGGTTACAAGCTTTTTGCATTTTGCATTTTCTTTAACTGTTGAGTCCATGGTTTCTATGGAATCTTCAGCATCTGAGATTCTTTCTTCTATCTCTTATATTCTGTTGTTGATATTTGCATCTCTGTCCCCTGATTTCTTCCCAAGGCTTTCTATCTCCAAAGTTGTCTCCCTTTGAGGTTTCTTAGTTGTTTTTACTTCTGATTTTAGATCCTGGATGGTTTTGCTTAGCTCCTTCACTTCCTTGTTTATGCTTTCCTGTAATTCTTTAAGAGATTTTTGTGTTTCGTCTTTCATGACCTCAGCCTGTTGACCAAAGTTCTCCTGTACTTCTTTAAGAGATTTTTGTGTTTCGTCTTTCATGACCTCAGCCTGTTGACCAAAGTTCTCCTGTATTTCTTTAAGTGTTTTTTGCATTTCCTCCTTGTTGGCTTTTGTATTCTCCTGGATTTCTTTCAATGTTTTTTGTGTTTCCCTTGCAAGGGCTTCTAACTTTTGATCCATTTTCTCCTGAATTTCTTTAAGTATGTCCTTCATATGTTCCTGTACCAGCATCATGACCAGTGATTTTAAATCCAAATCTTGTTTTACTGGTGTGATGGGGTATCCAGGACATGTTGGTAGAGGAGAGTTGGGTTCAGATGTTGCCATATTGCCTTGACTTCTGTTAGTGACGTTCCTGCATTTACCTTTTGCCATCTAGTTCTCACTGGTGTTAGTTTGTCTTGTCAGCGCTGGACTCACCAGTGCAAGCTGCCCCTTCCCAGTTGGCCTCTGGTGCACAGCTTACCTCCTGCACTGCTTGTAGACAGGGTGCTGCTGCCCAGGCTATTCAGATCCCAAAGCAGGCACCCGAAGGCTTCCGCTGGGGCCCGCTGGATTCACTGGAGCACACTGACTTCTCCCAGCTGGCCGCCCGGAAGCCCAGCTAGTCTCTTGCAGGACTTGGAGATGTGGTGCTGCTGCCCAGGCTGATCTGGATCCGGAAGCGGAGAGAGTAGAGCTGAGGGCTTCCGCCTGAGGCCTTGCCCCAGATTGTGTCTGTGGAGCAGATGGAGCCCGTGTGCACCCCCAGGGAGTGCCGACCATGTATGCTGCTGTGACCTCCCCTGTGTTCCGCTCACTCTGCTGGGCAGCCGATCCGCCAACTGGGCTGGCGCACACAAGGTTAGCCTGGCTGCCCAGTCCCTGAGTCCAGGCAAAAGCCTGGGAGGCCAAGGTCCGAGCAAAGTTCCCTTAGGGCTATGACTGTTAATTGGGTCTGCCAGGTGACTAGGATGGTGGGCGTGCGCGCCCGCGCTCCCTGAAAGCGCCGGGAGAGTCTGCTGTGCTAACAACCTCCTGGGCGGGTTGACTCACAGATGGCCCACCAAGCCGCCCAGTTCTTGGGGTCAGTCCTGTGCCTTTTGGGGCCTAGACCCCTGCTTTGTTAGCCTCAGGCTATGCCTGTTACAGGTCTGCCCGCCAGAGCTCTCTGTCGTCCTGCAGGCAAAATGGCGGCGCCCGCGCGCAGGCCTGGGCAAAAAACCTCCTGGCTGGGTTGGCACCCCGATGGCCCCCCCACCAGCCCAGGGCCTGGGTGCAGGCCAACACCCGTCGGGCTCAGACCACCACGGTGTTGGCCTCGGATTATGTTTGTGTACCTCAGTCTGTCCGATCCCTGGAGTACGGAACCAAGATGGATGCACCTCTCCTGACTGGTGGGAGGCCGAGTTCTGAAGTGGCTTCCGTGCAGGAAAGGCGCCGCACAACTGCAGCTGCTTGCCGCCCGGCTGGTCAGCGAAGGTCAGTGGTCGTGGGCGCAGGGCCTAACTGGACCCTGTGTCGCCTTGGTTCCACTGCTGATGGCCCTTCAGCTGGACCAGCCACTGCTGCACTGCCGCTGCCGCCGCCGCCGGAAGATGGCCATTTTTATTATATTAAACCTGCCAATCCACGAGAATGGAAGATTTTTCCGTTTTCTGAGGTCTTCTGTGATTTCCTTCTTCAGAGACCTGAAGTTCTTCTCATACAGATCTTTTACATGTTTGGTTAGAGTCACCCCAAGATACATTATATTGTTTGTGGCTATTGTGAAGGATGTCATTTCCCTAATTTCTTGCTCAGCCTGCTTATCCTTTGCATATAGGAAGACTACTGATTTGCTTGAGTTGATTTTATAACCAGCCACTTTGCTGAAGTTGTTTATCAGCTGTAGGAGTTCTTTGGTGGAGTTTTTGGGATCACTTAAGTATACTATCATGTCATATGCAAATAGTGATAGTTTGACTTCTTCCTTTCCAATTTGTATCCCTTTGACCTCCTTTTGTTTTCTAATTGCTCTAGCTAGAACTTCATGTACTATGTTAAAAAGATATAGAGGGGGCAGCCTTGTCTAGTCCCTGATTTTAGTGGGATTTCTTTAAGTTTCTCTCCATTTAGTTTGATGTTGGCTACTGGTTTGCTGTATATTGCTTTTACTATGTTTAGATATGGGCCTTGAATTCCTGTTCTTTCCAAGAATTTTAGCATGAAAGGATGCTGAATTTTGTCAAATGCTTTTTCAGCATCTAATGAAATGACCATGTGGCTTTTTTATTTTGAGTTTGTTTATGTAGTGGACAGCATTGATGGATTTCTGTATATTGAACCATCCCTGCATCCATGAGATGAAGCTTACTTGATCATTGCGAATAATCGTTTTGATGTGTTCTTGGATTTGGTTGGCAAGAATTTTATTTCGTATTTTTGCCTCGATATTCATAAGGGATATTGGCTTGTAGTTCTCCTTATTTGTTGGATCTTTGTGTGGTTTTGGTATCAGCATAATTGTGGCTTAATAGAATGAGTTGGGTAATGTTCCTTCTGTTTCTATTTTGTGGAATAATTTTAAAGGTATTGGTGTTAGGTCTTCTTTGAAGGTCTGATAGAATTCTGCACTAAAACCATCTGGTCCTGTGCTTTTTTTGGTAAGAAGACTTTCTATGACTCCTTTTATTTCTTTAGGGCTTATGGGACTGTTTAGTCGATCTATTTGATCCTGATTTAATTTTGGTATCTGTCTAGGAAATTGTCCATTTCCTCCAGATTTTCCAGTTGTGTTGCGTATAGACTTTTGTAGTAGGAGCTGATGGTTTTTTTGAATTTCCTCCATTTCTCTTGTTATATCTCTCTTTTCATTTCTAATTTTGTTAATTTGAAAACTGTCTCTGTGCCCTTTGGTTAGTCTAGCTAAGGGTTTATCTATCTTGCTGATTTTCTCAAAGACCCAGCTCCTGGTTTTGTTGATTCTTTGTATGGTTCTCTTTGTTTCTACTTGATTGATTTCAGCCCTGAGTTTGATGATTTCCTGTCTTCTACTCCTCCTAGGTGAATTAGCTTCTTTTTGTTCCAGGGTTTTCAGGTGTGTCCTTAAGCTGCTAGAGTATGCTCTCTCCAGTTTCTTTTTGGAGGCACTCAGGGCTATGAGTTTCCCCCTTAGCACTGCTTTCATTGTGTCCCATAAATTTGGGTATGTTGTGCCTTCATTTTCATTAAATTCTAAAAAGTCTTTGATTTCTTTCTTTATTTCTCCTTTGGCCAAGGTATCATTGACTAGAGTGTTGTTTAGCCTCCATGTGTATGTGGGCTTTCTGTTGTTTTTGTTGCTATTGAAGACCATTCTTATTCCATAGTGATCTGATAGGAGGCATGGAATTATTTTGATCTTCTTATATTTCTTGAGGTTTGTCTTGTGACCAATCATATGGTCATTGTTGGAGAAGGTACCATGAGGTGCTGAGAAAAAGGTATATTCTTTTGCTATAGTATGAAATGTTCTATACATATCTGTTAAATCTAATTGGTCCAGTGCTTCAATTAGTTTCACCGTGTCCCTGTTTAGTTTATGTTTTCTTGATATGTCCATTGAGGAGAGTGGAGTGCTGAAGTTGCTCAGAATTATTGTGTTAGGTGCAATGTGTGCTTTGAGCTTTAGCATAGTTTCTTTTATGAATGAGGGTGCCCTTGCATTTGGAGCATAGATATTCAGAATGTAGAGTTCTTCTTGGTGCATTTTTCCTTTGACCAGCAAGAAGTGTCCTTCCGTGTCCCTTTTGATGACTTTAGGGTGAAAGTCAATTTTATCTGATATTAGAATGGCTACTCCGGCTTGTTTCCTAAGACCATTTGTTTGTAAAATTGTTTTCCAACCTTTTACTCTGAGGTAGAGTTTGTCTTTGGCCCTGAGGTGTGTTTCCTGTAAGCAGCAAAATGTAGGGTCCTCTTTATGTATCTAGTCTGTTAGTCTATGTCTTTTTATTTGGGAATTGAGTCCATTGATATTAAGAGATATTAAGGAGTAGTGATTATTACTTCTTGTTATTTTTTATGTTATTTTTATATTTGAGTGGTTATCTTCTTTTGGGCTTGATGAAAGAATCTTGCTATCTTGCTTTTTCCAGGATGTAGTTTCCCTCCATGTATTGGTGTTTTCTACCTATTATCCTTTGTAGGGCTGTGTTTGTGGAAAGATATTGGGTAATTTTGGTTTTATCATGGAATATCTTGTTTTCTCCATCTATGGTGATTGAGAGTTTTGCTGGGTATAGTAGTTTTTGGCTGGCATTTGTGTTCTCTTAGAGTCTGCATGAGATCTGCCCAGGATCTTCTAGCTTTCATGGTCTCTGGTGAGAAGTCTGGTGTAATTCTAATCGGTCTTCCTTTATGTGTTACTTGGCCTTTTTCTCTTACTGCTCTTAATATTCTTTCTTTGTTTAGTACATTTGGGGTTTTGATTATTATGTGACAGGAGGTATTTCTGTTCTTGTCCAGTCTGTTTGGAGTTCTGTAGGCTTCTTGCATATTCATGGGCAACTCTCTCTTTAGGTTAGGGAAGTTTTCTTCCATAATTTTGTTGAAGATATTTGCTGGCCCTTTTAGTTGTAAATCTTCACTCTCGTCTATACCTATAATCCTTAGGTTTGGTCTTGTAATTGTGTCTGGATTTCCTGGATGTTTTGGGTTACAAGCTTTTTGCATTTTGCATTTTCTTTGACTGTTGAGTCAATGGTTTCTATGGTATCTTTGGCATCTAAGATTCTTTCTTCCATCTCTTGTATTCTGTTGTTGATATTTGCATCTATGACCCCTGATTTCTTCCCAAGGTTTTCTATCTTCAAAGTTGTCTCCCTTTGTGATTTTTTAGTTGTTTCTACTTCTGTTTTTACATCCAGGATGGTTTTGCTCAGTTCCTTCACTTGTTTATTTGTATTTTTTGTATTTCTTTAATATGTTTTTGTGTTTCCTCTTTAATGACTTCTGCCTATGGACTCAATTTCTCCTGCATTTCTTTAAGTGACTCTTGTGTTTCCTCTTTATTTGTTTCTATCTGTTGATCCATATTTTCCTGAATTTCTTTAAGTGATTTTTGTGTTTCCATTGTTAGCGGTTCTAACTTATTCATGTTCCCCTGTATTTCTCTAAGAGAGTTATTTATGTCCTTCTTGTGTTCCTCTAACAGCATCATGACCAGTGATTTTAAATCCAAATCTTGTTTTTCTGGTGTGTTGGGATATCCAGGAACTGCTGTTGTTGGAGAATTGGGTTCAGATGCTGCCATATTGCCTTGGTTTCTGTTAGTAACATTCCTGCATTTGCCTTTTGCCATCTGGTTATCTCTGGTGTTAGTCCTGTTGTCACTGCCTGGAGCTTAAACCTCCTGTGGGCCTGTAAGGCTATTTCTGCACCACTGGATGACTGGGTTTCCCGTGGGACAGATTGCTGATATGCTGCCCTACTCTTGGGTGTCTTTGAAGCCCTAGTGTGCTTTGTCCCAAGCAATGCTATACTCGGGTTGTCTCTGTGTACCTGGTGTTGCCTGTCTGGTCCTCTCGGTAGTAAACATGGTGGATGCCCTCCAAGCACTGGTCACTCTGTAGGGCCAATGGCCCAGGACAGGACTTCTTGCTGGGTTTCAAATGCACTGCTGATGCTGATTCTCGATTGCCCCCCCCCCCCCACTTCAACTGAATACCCTCCTCCTGTCTGTTCTTAAGTCAGTTTCAGGAAGTAGGATCTTCCCAGTGTCAGATGTGTCACAGTTCTACCACATCCAATGGAAAGGGGCAGTGGCGATTAACCTCCTCCTGTCAGTTCTCTAGAGAGTATTAGGTAGTGGGATCTTCCCTGTGTCAGATGTGGCACAGGTTTCTGGCTGAGCTGGCTGCTTGATCATAGGAGCCAAGATAGTGGCAACCTCAGACCACAGGGCTCTGTCTAACCACAGGACTTCCTGCAGGTCAGGTGCTTTCTTGGCTGCAATGGTTATATTTGACTTGTGACTTTTATCTCCCCTTTTAGAAAAAAATATTTAATTTATTTTGATTTTGTAGATCTGCAGAGTAAAGATACTTTGGAATTTTGAAGAGTTTTGATTTTAAAGAGATTTTAGCTATTTTAGAGACTCTGGATGGTTTAGAGAAGCTTGAAATTTGAAATATACATTGTAGCTTAAGTGAATATTAGCCCCAAAGCTCAGAATACCCAAGATACAATTCACAGACTACATGAAACTCTAGAATAAGGAAGACCAAAATGTGGATACTTTGGTCCTTCTTAGAAGGGGGATCAAAATACCAATGGGAGGAGATTCAGAGACAAAGAGTCATGCAGAGGCTCAAGGAAAGGCCATTTGAAGACTGCCCCACGTGGGGATCCATCCCCTATACAGTTACCAAACCCAGACACTATTGTGGATGCCAACAAGTACTAGCTGACAGGAGCTTGATATATCTGTCTCCTGAGAGGCTTCACCAGTGCTTGACAAATACAGATGTTGATGCTCACAGCCAATCAATGGACTGAGCACAGGGTCCTCAATGGAGGAGATAGAGAAAGGACCCAAGAGCTGAAGGGGTTTGCAGCCTCATAGGAGGAACAACAATATGAATCAACCATTAACCCCCCTCTCCCAGCTCCCAGGGACTAAACCACTAACCAAAGAGTACACATGTAGGAACCCATGGCTCTATCAACATATGTAGCAGAGGATAGCCTTTTTCAACATCAATGAGAGGAGATGTTCTCTCATCTCATTGGTCCTGTGAAGGCTTGATGCCCCATTGTAGGGGAATGCCACGTCAGGAAAGTGTGTGTGTGTGTGTGTGTGTGTGTGTGAGTTGGTAAGCAGGGGGAGCGAGATGAGGAAAGGGGAATACATTTGAAATGTAAATAAAGCAAATTATCTAATAAAAAAGAAAGATACATTTGACATTTTCTTTCTTTTTATAGATTTTTGAGATTACAACCTAATCATGACATTTCTTTTTTCTTTTTCTGGACTCTTGTATGCATCTCACTCATTCAAATTCATGACCCTTTTTGACAAGTGTGATAATGTGATAATGTGTACATGTATACATATATGCATATACACACACATACACACACATACACACACATACATACATATATTATATATTACTAAAGATAACTTGTTCAGTCCACATAAATGTACTTGAATGTATGTCTTCAAGATTAACCATTTGAAAGTGGACAACCAATAATTGAGCTCATCCTTGTGGAATATCACAGTCCCTATTTTTAGTTGCCTATATTTTCAAATGTACAGTTGAGGCTTTTTCCACGTATCTATCCCTACTTTGTTCTGGACAGGCATGTTGAACAGACTTTATAAGTGTAGCTTCAGATGGTACTAATATACAATATTAAAAAAGTGAAAAATTTCAATTCATTTATGTATTTATGCATTAATTTACATCCCAATAAGATAGAACATACCCCTTCTCTCCTTATTTATTTATTTATTTATTTATTTATTTATTTATTTATGTCACCATTCAGCCACATTTTCTTCAGATTATAGTCACAAATTAGACCACTGTAGATACCATGGCTACTACCTGTGTAACCTTATTTATTCCCTAAAGGCAACTCTTACTCTGGAGTCGCATAGTGGTTTTTGTTGTTGTTGTTTGTTATTTGTTTTTTATTAAAGGTTATTTATTTATTTAACTTCTTGAGTTCATTCTATATATTGGATATTAGCCCTCTGTTGGAAGTAGGGCTCTTAAAAATCTTTTCTTATCTTTAGGTTGCTAATTTGTTCTATTGATGCTGTCATTTGCCTTAGAGAAGCTTTGTAACTTCATGAGATCTCCTTTATCAATGGTTGATCTTAGACCCTGAGCCATAGGAGTTGTGTTCAGAAAATTTCCCTATGTGTCAATGAATTTGAGGCCTTTCTCCACTTTTTTCTATTAGATTTAATATATCTGGTTTTATGTTGAGGCCCTTGATCCACTTGGACTTGAGCTTTGTGAGAAGTGATAAACATGGATCTATTTTCATTCTCCTACATATAGACCACGCACTGTACTGCCAAGAATTATTAGCTGGGCGGTGGTGGTGCACACCTGTAATCCCAGCACTCTGGGAGGCAGAGGCAGGCAGATTTCTGAGTTTGAGGTCAGCCTGGTCTACAAAGAGAGTTCCAGGACAGCCAGGGCTATACAGAGAAACCCTGACTAAAAAAAAAAAAATCCCCCTCAAAAGAATTATTGAAGATGTTTTGCTTTTCTCAGGGTATGTGTATGTATTTGCTAATGATCAAGTGTTCATAGGTTACTTCTGGTTCTTCAGTACATGGTGTCTGTCGGAAATCATCCATTTTATCTACATTTTTCCAGTTTTGCTGAATATAGGCTTTTTTTTTAAAGTAGGATCTGATGATTTTTTGAACTTCCTCAGTTTCTGTTGTTATGTCTCCCTTTTCATTTCTATTTTGTTAATTTGGATACCATCTCTGTGTCCTTTAGTTAGTTTGGCTAAAGGTTTATCTATCTTTTTGATTTTCTCAGAGAATCAGCTCCTAGTTTTGTAGATTCCTTGTATAGTTCTCTTCATGTTTACTTGACTGATTTCAGCCCTGAATTTGATTATGTCTTGCTGTCTAATCCTCTAGGGTATATTTGCTTCTTTTTGTTTTTTAGTGCTTTCAGATATACTGTTAAACTGTAGGATTTATACAATTTCTTTATGAAGTCACTCAGTACTATGGGTTTTCCTCTTAGCACTGCTTTCTTTGCATCCCATAAATTTGTGTATGTTTTACATTCATTTTTGTTAAATTCTGGAAAATCTTTAATTTCTTTCTTTATATCTTCCCTGAACAATTTTAAACAATAGAGAGTTGTCCAGTTTTCATGAGTATGTAGGCTTTTTGATATATTTGGTGTTATTCAAGACCAGCTTTAATCCATGGCGGTCTGATAGAATGCATGGGATTAATCCAATCTCTTGTATCTGTTGAGGCTTGTTTTGTGTCTGATCATGTGATCAAGTTTGGAGGATGAGGTGCTGAGAAGAAGGTGTATCCTTTTGATTTAGGAAAAAATGTTTTATAGATGCCTTTTAAATACATTTGGTTCATAACTTCTGTTAGTTTCATGGTGTCTCTCTTTAGGTTCTTTTTCCATGATTTGTCCATTAGTGAGAGTGAAGTGTTGAAGTCTCTCACTATTATTGTGTGAGGTTCAATGTGTGCTTGGAGCTTTAGTAATGCTTCTTTTACAAATGTGGGTAACCTTGCATTTGGGACACAGATGTTCAGAACTGAGAGTTCATCTTGGTGGATTTTTCCTTTGATGAGTATGAAGTGTCTTTCCCCATCTTTTTTGATAACTTTTGTTTGAAAATCTATTTTATTGGATATTAAAATGGCTACTCATGCCTCTTTCTTGGAAGAATTTCTTTCAATAAGATTTTTTCCAGCGCTTTACACTGAGATAGTGTCTGTCTTTCTCACTGAGGTATGTTTCCTATATGCAGCAAAATCTTGGTTCCTGTTTATGTATCTAGTCTGCTTCTCTATGTCTTTTTATTGGGAAACTGATTTCATTGATGTTGAGAGACATCAAACACCAATGATTGTTGCTTCCTGTTATTTTTGTTGTTAGAGGTGGAGCTATATGTATGTTTTTTTTCTTTTGTATTTGTTATGAGAAGATTAATTTCTTGGGTTTTTTTTGGATGCAATTTCCCTCCTTGTGCTGTAATTTTCCATCTATTTTCCTTTGTAGTGCTGGGTTAGTTTAAAGCTATTGTTTAAATTTGGTTTTGTCATGGGATATCTTGGTTTCTATATCTATGGTAACTGAGTGTTTTGCTGAGTATGGTGTCCTGTGTTGGCACTTGTGTTCTCTTATGGTCTGTATGACATCTTTCCCAAATCTTCTGACTTTTAGAGTCTCTGTTGAGAAGTCTGGTGTAATTCTGATGGATTTTCCTTTATATGTTACTTGACCTTTCTTCTTTACCATGTTAATATTCGTTCTCTGTTCTGTACATTTGGTGTTTTGATTATTATGTGACAGGAGGGATTTCTTTTCTGTCCTGAGTATTTGGTGTTCTGTAGGCTTCTTGTGTTTATGGCATCTCTTTCTTTAACTTGGGGGAAGTTTTCTTTTATAATTTTGTTGAAGATGTTTACTGGCCCTTTGAGTTGGAAATTTGTGCTATCTTCTGTACCTATTACTTAGGTGGGTCTTTCCATTTTTTTCCTGAATATTTTGGCTTAGGAGATTTTTGCACTTCATATTTTCTTTGACTATTGTGTCAATGTCTTCTATGGTATTATCTAAGGCTGAAATTTTCTCTTCTATCTCTTCTGTTGGTGATGCTTGTATCTGTGACTCCTAATCTCTTTCCTAGCTTTTCTATCTCCAGGGTTGTTTCACTTTGTGATTTCTTTATAGTTTATATTTCCATTTTCAGCTCCTGGATGATTTTGTTAAATTTCTTCATCTGTTGTGTTTTGCTGTATTTTTTAAGGGATTTATATGTTTTGTCTTTATGGGCTGCTACCTGTGTTCTCCAGTATTTCCTTAAGGGAGTTATTTAGATCCTTCTTAAGGTACTCTGTCATCTTCATGAGATGTGATTTTAGATCAGAATCTTGCTTTTCAGGTGTGTTAGGGTAACCACTGCTGTGGTTATGTTTGGCCTCCTTGGATCAGGTTGTTTCTGGGTGTGGGAGAGTGTCTGAAGCACCTGGTCTGTGAGCCTGACTGTGGCTCACTTTCTGAGAGTCAAGCAGACTCTGTGTGTGGGTTGTGTGGTGGGTGCTAGAGCACATGTTCTGCTCTTGGTCACACTTGTGGATCAGAAGGAAGATGTATCTCCAGCAGGGTGGGAGGTTCTACGCCCTCTTGGCCCCAAGGGGCTGTCTCAGGCTAGGTATTGTGGCAGTGTGTGTGTGAGGGAGACTCACCTTTGAGTCTGGTGGTGTCAGAACTCCTATGGTTCAAGCTGTCTCTGGATGTGGACATGTTGTGGAGGTACTGGAGCACAGGATGTGCTTCCTGATGCAGTTTTAAACTGGAAGAAATAGGTGTCTCCAGCAGGGTGGGAGGTCCTGCATCATCTTGGCTCCCCGCCATGGGTAGTTAGGCCAGGTTTTGGGTCAGGGGGATACTCACCTGTGAGCCTTGTGGTGTCAGAACTCCTGGGAGTAAAGTTAACCTTGGGTGTGGGTGGGTTGGGGAGAGCACTTGCAAGATAGAACTTTTAAATTGATGTTTACAAATTGTGATACTTTTAAAAGTTGAAAATCATTATATTTTAATTTTAATATTAATATATCATCTTATAGAAAGATGAGAATGAAAATTTCTAGCTAAATAGTGATGTGCTTGTATGCAAAACTCACAAGGGATAATTTGTGCTGGCTAGTTTTTATGACAACCTGATAAAAGATAGAATTATTTGGTAAAAGGGAAACCGAACTAAGAAAATGCTAATGCCAAATTGGACTCTACAAAAGCCTGTGGTAAATGTTTCTGTTTGTTAGTTGATAGAAGAGGGGCTAGCTCCATGTGGGGGTGGTCATACCTGGGCTAGAGATTTGGGATGCTTTAAGAAGCAAGTCATGCAAGCTAGAAATCAAAACTCCTCCATGGTTTTTTATCAGTGCCTGTCTCCAGTGCCTGCCAGTTCCTATTCTAAATTCCCTAAGTAAGAGATGCAATGTGAATTGACAGTTGTCATTTAAAAATAAATATTGCCCTTTCTATGTTGTTTGTGGTTATATTTTCTTTTTAATCTTAGCAATAGGAAACTTAAATAAGACAACTTTCATCTGCATAATTATTCTTTCCACAGATTTACTATGGAAAACTTTGTAGTTACTTCTATTGTTATGTATCATACTCTCTACTAATCATTAACACATATATCTTCCTGTCTCTTCCTTGTATTCCAAAAATATATTCAATAAACAATGTACACATACTTTTATGAGACTAGTTCTGAATATTTTCAGCACTATTATGTTAAATGCCAACATAACATAAAGATGGTATTAATATAGTATGATATGTAGCACAATATAATAATGACATATATTTTCTGTCTCAAAGACATTAATCCAGAACTCATAGGCAGTGTGACAAAGTGGAGTGATAGTTGAATAAATTGATACTATATTTTATTGATGGTGCTTACATTCTGATAATTTAAGCTTTATGATCTACATTATTAGAAGGAGCTGTCTTGACATGTATGCCAAATTTTTAAAAAAGAGCAGAAAATGTAGACATTTACATGTTCATGTCTCATGTTATTGCTCAGCATCAAAGACTGCTGTAAAATGCAGAAATGATTATTTTATAATTTTCAAACTTACTGCCCTTAGTGGCCCTGCAGTTGAGGCTGCTTTGTCATATAGGTCAGTTGGTAGCAGAAAGGAGAACAGCTATGTCTTCACTCAGTGTTTGATCCATGAATATCTAAATAATTAATAGTTGAACATTCACTGAGAAAAATCAAGACTGAGTCAAGACTGAGGTAACCACTAGTCTGTTGCCAGGTACTGGACAGGGAACTAGAGTAAGACAATCACCAGTGCAGCATCAGGCCAGCCTGGATGCACTCCCAGAATGAGGAGCATATCAGACACTAGCAAAAAAAATCCACTGAGGACTAAGGAGCCCTAGGCAGGAGTAAGCCCAAGACAGATGACCATCACAGGTGCTATACAGGCAGGCCGGATAAGAATCAAGCTGAGACAACAACCCTACCAGCCCCATAGGGCCCAGACGTGGAGCTAGATTGAGATGAATACTAGCCTACTACCTTGATGTCTGAGATGGCAGACCATGATTGAAATGACCCTTTCTTGCTGCCATAATGAATATCTGGAGAATAGTACTCCAGATATTTATTTTTTTCACCAAACATATAATCATCTTTATTTTGGTAATTAAAACAACTCAACGCAATGAATGCAATCTGCACAAATATTATCTGATGAGATAGTTCTCCTTCATAATCTCCTGTTTTGTTCTCACAAGACTAATTTTTTATTAGATATATTTTTATTTACATTTCAAATGATTCCACTTTCCTGGTACCCTCCTCAAAGTCCTATAAGTCACCTCCCTTCCCCCGTCCCCCAATCAACCACCTCCCGCAGGTGGGGCCCTGGCAGACCAAGTCCCAAGTAATCTTACACTCCAGTGCTCTCTGTGTTCCTGGCTCCACCCATCTGTTCAGTCACAGGAGCAAAGATGATGCCCTCAAGATTAATTTTTGATGATGAGATCAAGGCCTAAGTTTCTAATGTCTGAGATAGGTTAGGCTGCCTATCCCCTGCTTTTTAACCTATAATTTAAGATCAAAAGCCTCAATTATTTATTCATCTAAGTATGCTTATATCCTCCCTTTTATGGAGATTAATCTATCTGTGGATACATATGTTCCTTTAAATAACTTGAAATAACATAAGCTTCTATTATCAGTCTGAGGCAAGTTTTTTCTATATATTCCCTACTCTTTGACCTATAATTTATGATTGAAAGCCTCAAAATATTTATTCATTTATGTATACTTAAGGACATTTAGACAATCATTATTATACTCCCTTCTATCCTTAAAAACAATTAAATCAAATTTTATGTATCTCCATCCTTTATTTATCTGCTTTTGGGCAGCAGGAGCTTCTATGGTCTGCCTCTCTGCCTTCCTCTGTGCAGCCAGGCTGTCTCATTGCACAGTAGGGGATCACAGCATCTCTGAGCTGAAACTCTTTAAGAAATCTCCATGTGGATTGGGCAAAATTGGTAGCCTATTAAGAAGCCAATTCTCTGCTTCTCCTAATCTTATATCAAGAATCTCTAAATAATTTTTTTTTATTTTTCTTTACTTATTTTTTATTCGATATATTTTTTATTTACATTTCAAATGATTTCCTCTTTCCTGGCTTCCCACTCTCCAAAAGTCCCATAAGCCCTCTTCCCTCCCCCTGTTCCCCAATCCACCCCTTCCCACTTCCCTGTTCTGGTTTTGCCTTATACTGCTGCACTGAGTCTTTCCACAACCAGGGGCCACTCCTCCGTTCTTCTTGGACATTATTTGATATGTGGATTATGATTTGGGTAATCCAAGTTTCTAGGCTAATATCTGCTTATTGGTGAGTACATACCATGATCTTTTGAGACTGGCTTACCTCCCTTAGTATGTTCTCCAGCTCCATCCATTTGTCTAAGAATTTCATGAATTCATTGTTTCTAATGGCTGAATAGTACTCCATTGTGTATATATATCACGTTTTTTTGTATCCATTCTTCCGTTGAGGGACACCTGGGTTATTTCCAGCTTCTGGCTATTATAAATAGGGCTGCTATGAACATAGGGAGCATGTATCCTTATTACATGATGGAGAATCCTCTGGGTATATGCCCAGGAGTGGTATCGCAGGGTTCTCTGGAAGTGACAAGCCCAGTTTTCGGAGGAACCGCCAGACTGATTTCCAGAGTGGTTGTACTAATTTGCAACTCCACCAGCAGTGGAGGAATAGTCCTCTTTCTTCACATCCTTGCCAGCACCTGTTTTCTCCTGAGTTTTTGATCTTGGTCATTCTGACTGGTGTGAGGTGAAATTTCAGGGTTGTTTTGATTTGCATTTTCCTAATGACTAATGATGCTGAACATTTCTTAAGGTGCTTCTCAGTCATCCGAAGTTCTTCAGGTGAAAATTCTATGTTTGGCTCTGTACCCCATTTTTTAATAGGGTTATTTGGTTTTCTGGGGTCTACCTTCTTGAGTTCTTTGTATATATTGGATATTAGCTGTCTGTCAGATGTAGGGTTGGTGAAGATCTTTTCCCAATTTGTTAGTTGCCGATTTGACCTTTTGTTGGTGTCCTTTGCCTTACAGAAACTTTGTAATTTTATGAGGTCTCATTTGTCAATTCTTGATCTTAGAGCATAAGCTATTGGTGTTGTGTTCAGGAACTTTTCCCCTGTGCCTAGGTCCTCAAGGGTCTTTCCCAGTTTCTTTTCTATTAGCTTCAGTGTGTCTGGTTTTATGTGGAGGTCCTTCATCCACTTGGAGTTGAGCTTAGTACAAGGAGATAAGAATGGATCTGTTTGCATTCTTCTACAGGTTGAGCTCCAATTGAACCAGCACCATTTGTTGAAAAGGCTATCTTTTCCCACTGGATGATTGTAGGTCCTTTGTTAAAGATCAAGTGACCATAATTATGTGGGTTCATTTCTGGGTCTTCAATTCTATTCCACTGATCTACCTGCCTGTCACTGTACCAATACCACGCAGTTTTTAACACTATTGCTCTGTAGTACTGCTTGAGGTCCAGGATACTGATTCCCCTAAAAGTTTTTTTCTCTTGAAAATAGTGTTAGCTATCCTGGCGTTTTTGTTATTCCAGAAGAACTTGAGAATTGCTCTTTATAACTCTATGAAGAATTGAGTTGAGATTTTGATGGGGATTGCATTGAATCTGAATCTTTCTTTTTGGTAAGATGGACATTTTTACTATATTAATTCTGCCAATCCAAGAGCATGGAAGATTTTTCCATCTTCTGAGGTCGTCTTTATTTCTTTCTTCAGAGACTTGAAGTTCTTGTCATACAGATCTTTTGCTTGTTTGGTTAGAGTCACACCAAGATACTTTATATTGTTTGTGACTATTTTGAAGGGTGTCATTTCCCTAATTTCTCTCTCAGCCTGTTTAATCCTTTGAGTACAGGAAGGCTACTAATTTGTTTGAGTTAATTTTATATCCATCTACTTTGCTGAAGTTGTTTATCAGCTGTAGGAGTTCTCTCGTGGAATTTTTTGGGTTGCTTAAATATACTATCATATCTTTGCAAATAGTGATAATTTGACTTCTTTCTTTCCAATTTTTACCCCGTTGACCTCCTTTTATTTTCTAATTGCTCTAGCTAGAACTTCAAGTACTATAATAAATAAATATGGAGAGAGAGGGCAGCCTTGTCTAGTCCCTTTATTAGGATTACTTCAAGTTTCTCTCCATTTAGTTTGATGTTGGCTATGGGTTTTCTGTATACTGCTTTTACTATGATTAGGTATGTGCCTTGAATTCCTGTTCTTTCCAAGACTTTTAACATGAAAGGATGCTGAATTTTGTCAAATGCTTTTCAGCATCTAATGAAATGACCATGTGTTTTTTTTTTTCTTTGAGTTTATTTATGTAGTAGATTACACTGATGGATTTCTGAATGTTGAACCATCCCTGAATCTGTGGGGATGAAGCCTACATGATCTGGGTAAATGATTGTTTTGATGTGTTTTTGCATTCAGTTGGCAAGAATTTTATTGACTATTTTTGCATTGATATTCATAAGGGAAATTGCTCTAAGTTCTTTCTTTGTTGGATCTTTGTGTGGTTTTGGTATCAGCGAAATTTTGGTTTCACATAATAAGTTGGGTAGTGTTCTTTCTAGTTCTATTTTGTGCAATTGTTTTAAGAGTATTAGGTCTTCTTTGAAGGTCTGAGAGAATTCTCCACGAAAACTATCTGGTCCTGTGCTGTTTTTGTTTTTGAGACTTCCAATGACCGCTTTTATTTCTTTAGGTGTTATAGGACCACTTAGATAATCTATCTGATCCTGATTTAACTTTGGTATTTCGTATCTGTTTAAGAAATTGTCCATTTCCTCCAGATTTTCCAGTTGTGTTGTGGACAGGCTTTTGTAGTAGGATGTGATGATTTTTTGATTTCCTCAGTTTCTGTTGTTATATCTCTTTTCATTTCTGATTTTGTTAATTTGGATACTGTCTCTGTGCCCTCTGGTTATTCTGGCTAAGGGTTTATATATCTTGTTGATTTTCTCAAAGAACCAGCTCCTGATTTTGTTGATTGTTTGTATAGTTCTTTCTGTTTGTACTTGGTTGATTTCAGCCCTGAGGTTGATGCTTTCCTGCTTTTTACTCCTCTTGGGTGTATTAGCTTCTTTCTGTTCTAGAGCTTTCAGGTATGCTGTTAAGCTGCTAGTATATGCTCTCTCCAGCTTCTTTTTGGAGTCACTCAGAGCTATAAGTATTCCTCTTAGCACTGCTTTCAGTGTGTCCCATAAATTTAGGAATTTTGTGCCTTCATTTTCATTAAATTCTAAAAAGTCTTTTATTTCTTTTCTTATTTCTTCCTTGACCAAGTTATCATTGAATAGAGCACTGTTCCATTTCTGGGTGTCTGTGGGCTTTCTGTTTATTTATTTATTTATTTATTTATTTATTTATTTATTGGTGCTATTGAAGACTGTCCTTACTTATAGTCATCTGATAGGAGGCATGGGGTTAGTTCAATCTTCTTACATCTGTTGAGGTCTGTTTTGTGACCAATTATATTGTCAATTTTGGAGAAGGTATCACAAGGTTCTGAGAAGAAGGGATATTCTTTTGATTTAGGATGAAATATTCTATAGATATCTATTAAATCCACTTGGTCCAAAACTTCTGTTAGTTTTACTGTGTCTCTGTTTAGTTTGTGTTTCCCTAATTGGTCCATTGAAGAGAGTGGGGTGTTGAAGTCACCCACAATTATTGTGTGATGTGCAATGTGTGCTTTAAACTTAGTAAACTTTCTTTTATGAATGAGGGTTCCCTTGTATTTGGAGTATAGATGTTCAGAATTGATGGTTCTTCTTGGTAGTTTTTTTCTTTGATGTGTATAAAGTGTCCTTCAGTGTCTTTTTTGATGACTTTTGGTGGAAAGCCAATTTTATGGAATATTAGAATGGCCTCTCTAGCTTCTTTCCTGGGACCATTTGCTTGGAAAATTGTCCAGCCTTTTACTCTGAGGTAGTGTTTGTCTTTGACACTAAGATGCATTTCCTGTATG
This sequence comes from Apodemus sylvaticus, assembly GCF_947179515.1. NCBI lineage: Eukaryota > Metazoa > Chordata > Mammalia > Rodentia > Muridae > Apodemus > Apodemus sylvaticus. The sequence goes on along the minus strand of NC_067483.1, from coordinate 24,185,272 downwards.
CTCCAAAATGTTGGATCCTGTTTACATATCCAGTCTGGTAGTCTGTGTCTTTTTATTGGAGCATTGAGTCCACTGATGTTAAGACATATTAAGGAATAGTGATTGTTGCTTCCTATTATTTTTGATGTAATTTTTTATGTTTGTGTGGTTATCTTCTTTTGTGGTTGTTAAAGATTAATTTCTTGCTTTTTCTAGTGTGTGTTTTCCCTCCTTTTGTTGGTGTATTCAATTCATTATCCTTTGAAGGGCTGGATTTGTGCAAAGATACTGTGTAAATTTGTTTTTGTCATGGAATACCTTGGTTTCTCCATCTATGCTAATTGAGAGATTTTCTGGGTATAGCAGCCTGGGTTGGCATTTGTATTTCCTTGGGGTCTGTATGACATCTGCCCAGGCTTTTCTGGCTTTCATAGTCTCTAGTGAGAAGTCTGGTGTAATTCTGATAGGTCTACCTTTATATGTTACTTGACCTTTTCTCTTTATTACTTTTGATATTCTTTCTTTGTTTAGTGCATTTGGTGTTTTAATTATTATGTGACAAGAGGAATTTCTTTTCTGGTCAAATCTATTTGGAGTTCTGTAGGCTTCTTGTATGTTCATGGGGATCTCTTTCTTTAGGTTAAGGAAGTTTTCTTCTATAATTTTTTTGAAGACATTTACTGGCCCTTTAAATTGGAAATCTTTGCTCTCTTTTAATCTATAATCCTTACGTTTGGTCTTCTCATTTTGTACTGGATTTTCTGGATGTTTAGGGGCAGGAGATTTTTGCATTTTGCATTTTCTTTGACTGTTGTGTCAATTCTTTCTATGGTATCTTCTGTATCTGAGATTCTTTCTTCTATATCTTGTATTCTGTTGTTGATGTTTAGATCCATGACTCTTGACTTTTTTCCTAGGTTTTCTATGTCCAGAGTTGTTTCCCTTTGTGATTTATTTATTGTTTCTTCCTCCATTTTTAGATCCTGGATTGTTTTGTTCAATTGCTTTACCTGTTTTGTTGTGTTTTCCTGTAGTTCTCTAAGGGCTTCTCCCTATCTGTTTGTGTTCATCTATATTTCTTTAAGGGAGTTATTTATGCCCTTCTTGAAGCCCTCTATCTGCATCATGAGGTGTGATTTTTAAATCCAAGTCTTTCTTTTCTGGTGTGTTGGGGTACCTAGGACTTGCTGTTGTGCGTGAATTGGGTTCGGATGATGCCATGTTGCCTTGATTTCTGTGAGTAACATTCCTATGTTTGCCTTTTGCTATCTGGTTATCTCTGGTGTTAGTTGTCTCTGGCTGGTGCCTCTCCTTCCTGTGTGCCTGCAAGTGTGTCTCAGCATCCTTGGGTAACTGGCTATCTCCTGGCACAGTGTGCTGTGGCACTGCCCAGCTCCTGGGTACAGGTGGGGCCCTGGCAGACTGAGTCCCAAGTGATATTACACTTGGGTGTTCCCTGTAATGGCCCGCTCAGTTGCAGGAGTGAGAATGGTGGCCTCATCTCTAACTGTGGGACTCCCTGCATAGTAGATGTCCCCTGGCAGGATAGTTCAACAGATGGCTGTGGGCTGTGGCGATGCCCAGCTCCTGGGTGCAGGTGGGGCCCTGGCATACTGAGCCCCAAGTGATATTACACTAGTGTGTTCCCTGTGTTCTTGTCTGCACCTGTCTGCTCAGTCCAGGAAAAGCACTCTTGAGAGCACTTCTGAGATAACTTCAGACACTTAGAGGCAAAGTCATCAGTAAGAGGAGCAAAGAAGTGGCAGAGAAATAGAAGAGAAAGAATAACAGAAGGTTGTGGACACAATGAATATAGGCAGAAATGGAAATCTGAGGATAATTGCCCAGGAGCTATCATAGGACAAGCTAATAACTAGCAGGTGATCTTCTTGAGATGGTCTGTCTTGGATTATAATCCATGAAAGATTTGCTCCTATAGGCAAAGTCTAGGAAACATTTATTTTAGGAAAAATCCAAGCTATTAATATGCTTTTCCTGTTATTTATTTATTTATTTTTTTGGTATAGAATAGAGCTTATTCAGGGCAGAGGATGGGAGTTAGAGAGGAAGAGAGAGAGAGAGAGAGAGAGAGAGAGAGAGAGAGAGAGAGAGAGAGTAGAGAAGTGGAGGGGTCCTCTGGAAGTATCATTCCCAGTTTTCTGAGGAACCACCAGACTGACTTCCAGAGAGGTAGTTCCAAGCTTGCAACCCCACCAGCAGTGGAGGAGTGCTCCTCTTTCTCCACATCCTTGCCAGCACTTGTTTTCTCCTGACTTTTTGATCTTAGCAGTTCTGACTGATGTGAGGTGAAATCTCAGGGTTGTTTTGATTTGCATTTCCCTGATGACTAAGGATGTTGAACATTTCTTTAGGTTCTTCTCAGCCATTTGATACTCCTCAGGTGAAAATTCTTTGTTTAGTTCTGTACCCCATTTTTAAGGGGGATATTTGGCTCTCTGGAATCTGCCTTCTTGAGTTCTTTGTATATCTTGGATATAAGCCCTCTGTCGGATATAGTGTTAGTAAAGATCTTTTCCCAGTTTTTTGGTTGCTGTTTTGTCTTTTTCACAATGTCCTTTGCCTTACAGAAACTTTGCAGTTATATGAGGTCCCATTTGTCAATTCTTGATCTTAGAGCATAAGCTATTGGTGTTCTGTTGAGGAAAATTTCCCCTGTGCCCATGTCCTCAAGGGTCTTCCCCAGTTTCTTTTCTATTAGTTTCAGTGTGTCTGGTTTTATGTTGAGATTCTTGATCCACTTGGACTTGAGCTTAGTACAAGGAGGTAAGAATGGATGAATTTGCATTCTTTTACATGCTGACCTCCAGTTGAAACAGCACCATTTGTTGAAGAGGCTATCTTTTTTCCACTGGATGGTTGTAGCTCCTTTGTCAAAGATCAAGTGACCATAATTCTGTGGGTTCATTTCTGGATCTTCAATTCCATTCCATTGATCTACTTGCCTGTCACTCTACCAATACCATGCAGTTTTTAACACAATTGCTCTGTAGTACTGCTTGAGGTTGGGGATACTGATTCCCCCAGAAGTTCTTTTACTGTTGAGAATAGTTTTAGCTATCCTGGGTTTTTTGCTATTCCAGATGAATTTGAGAATTGTTCTTTCTAAGTCTATGAAGAATTGAGTTGGGATTTTGATGGGGATTGCACTGAATCTGGAGATTGCTTTAGGAAAGATGGTCATTTTTACTAAATTAATCCTGCCAATCCAAGAGCAAGGAAGATTTTTTCCATCTTCTAAGGTCTTCTTCAATTTCTTTCTTCAAAGACATGAAGTTTGTGTCATATAGATCTTTTACTTGTTTGGTTAGAGTCACAGCAAGATACTTTATATTGTTTGTGGCTATTGTGAAGGGTGTCATTTCCCTAACTTCTTTCTCAGCCTGTTTATCCTTTGAGTATAGGAAGGCTACTTATTTGCTTGAGTTAATTTTATAACCAGACACCTTGCTGAAGTTGTTTATCAGCTGTAGGAGTTCTCTGGTGGAGTTTTTTGGGTCACTTAAGTATACTATCATATCATCTGCAAATAGTGATAGTTTGACTACTTCCTTTCCAATTTGTATCCCTTTGACCTCCTTGTGTTATCTAATTGCTCTAGCTAGAACTCCAAGTACCATATTGAATAAATATGTATAGAGAGGGCAGTCTTGTCTAGTCCCTGATTTTAGTGGGATTGTTTCAAGTTTCTCTCCATTTAGTTTGATGTTGGCTACTGGTTTGCTGTATATTGCTTTTATTATGTTTAGCTATGGGCCTTGAATTCCTGTTCTTTCCAAAATCTTTAACATGAACAGATACTAAATTTTATCAAATGCTTTTTTCAGCATCTAATGAAATGTCCATGTGGTTTTTTTCTTTGAGTTTGTTTATGTAGTTGATTACATTGATGGATTTCCATATATTGAACCATCCCTGCATCCCTGGAATGAAGCCTACTTGATTGTGGTGAATGATTGTTTTGATGTGTTCTTGGATTTGGTTGGCAAGAATTTTATTGAGTATTTTTACATAGATATTCATAAGGCAAATTCATCTAAGGTTCTCTTTTTTTTTTCTTGGATTTTTGTGTGGTTTGGTCTCAGCGAAATTGTGGCTTCATAGAATGAGTTGGGTAATGTTCCTTCTGTTTCTCTTTTGTGGAATAGTTTGAAGAGTATTGGCATTAGGTCTCCTTTGAATGTCTGATAGAATTCTGCACTAAACCCATCTGGTCCTGTGCTTTTTTTGGTTGGGAGACTGTCAATGACCACTTCTATTTCTTTAGGGGTCATGGGTCCATTTAGATGGTTTATCTGATCCTGATTAAATTTTGGTAATTGTTATCTGTCTAGGAAATTGTCCATTTCCTCCAGATTTTCCAGTTTTCTTGGGTATATACTTTTGGAGTAGGTTATGATAATTTTTTGTGTTTCCTTAGTTTCTGTTGTTATATCACACTTTTCATTTCTGGTTTTGTTAATTTGGGTACTGTCTCTGTGCCCTCTGGTTAGTCTCCACTAAAGGTTTGTTTATCTATCTTGTTGATTTTCTCAAAGAACCAGATCCTACTTTTGTTGATTCTTTGTATAGTTCTTTTTGTTTCAACTTGGTTGATTTTAGCCCTGAGTTTCATGATTTCCTGCCTTCCACTCCTCTTGGGTGTATTTGCTTCTTTTTGTTCTAAAGCTTTCAGGTGTTCTCTTAATCTGCTAGTGTATGTTCTTTCCAGCTTCTTTTTGTAGGCCCTCAGAGCTATGAGTTTTCCTCTTAGCACTGCTTTCATTGTGTCCCATAAATTTGGGTATGTTGTGCCTTCATTTTCATTAAGTTCTAAAACGTCTTTGATTTCTTTCCTTATTTCTTCCTTGACCAAGGTATCATTGAGTAGAGAATTGTTAAGCTTCCATGTGTATGTGGGCTTTGTGTTGTTTTTGTTGCTATTGAAGTCGACCCTTATTCCATAGTGATCTGATAGGAGGCATGGAATTAGTTCGATTGCCTTATATCTGTTGAGGTCTGTTTTGTGACCAATTATATGGTCAATTTTGGAGAATGTATCATGAGGTGCTGAGAAGAAGGTATACCCTTTTGATTTAGGATGAAATGTTCTATAGATATCTATTAAGTCCATTTGTTCCAAAACTTCTGTTAGTTTTACTGTGACTCTGTTTAGTTTGAGTTTCCCTGATCTGTCCATTGGAGAGAGTAGAGTGTTTAAGTCCCCCACAGTTATTGTGTGGGGCGCAATGTATGCTTTAAGCTTTAGTAAGGTTTCCATTATGAATGCAGGTGCCCCCGTATTTAGGGCATAGATGTTCAAAATTGAGAGTTCTTCCTGGTAGAGTTTTCCTTTGATGAGAATAAAGTGGCCTACTCTCTTTTTTAAAGACTTTTGGTTGAAAGTCTATTTTATCTGATATTAGAATGGCGACTCCAGCTTGTTTCCTGGCACCATTTGCTTGGAGAACTGTTTTCCATCCTTTTATTCTTAGGTAGTGCTTGTCTTTGACACTGAGATGCGTTTCCTGTATGCAGCAAAATGTTGGGTCTTGCTTATAAATCTAGTCTGTTAGTCTAGTCTATGTCTTTTTATTGGGGAATTGAATCCATTGATGTTAAGAGATATTAAGGAATAATGATTTTGCTTCCTGCTGTTTTTGATGTAATTTTTATGTTTGTGTAGTTATCTTCTTTTGGGTTTGGTGAAAGGAAATTACTTTCTTGCTTTTTCTTGTGTGTAGTTTCCTTCCTTTTGTTTCTGTTTCCCATTCATTATCCTTTGAAAGGCTGGACTTCTTAGTTCTTAATGATACTCCTAAAAGAATTCCTAAAATTATATCAGTGATTATTAAACTCTTTTATAGTGGGACTGCTACTAGATCCTTTTCTGATACTGAAAACTCTAATGAGAACTCTTTCAGTCTCTCATGTGTCACCAATTATTTGCCTCTTAGATGGCAACCAGACCTACTCAGATAACATTCCAAGAGTTCGTAAAACAGTTAACCAAAAGTCATAAAAAAGGCACTAATGATTTATTATAGGTGCTAATGCAGAAGATAAAGTATTTACTGGATTCATCTATATATAACATCACTAATAGCTAAGTTATGGTTTTTAACCTTCAATGAACCTGTGGAGCTGTGACAAGTGATTAATGTTTAGCTAGATAATTGCTCCTAATGGATAAGCATACACACATTTTCTGTTTTAAACTTCTGTTTCAATTTATGATTTGAATTTTATGTGTGAACTTGTGATGAACTTTTTACCATGTGATCATGTATTCTGAAAGTTGTATAAGTACTGAGGACAAAGAAATGAGGAAAAAGGTTTTCCTTAGGATCTTTCTGCTTTCTCCCCTTTTCTTAGATAGCTTTCATATGAAACTATTTTTTTATTTTCAATTTTTTATTGGATATATTTTTTATTATTTACATTTCAAATGTTATCCCCTTTCCCAGTCCTCAACTCCCGCATAGGAAACTTTTACAACTTAGAAATAAACGCTATAAAAACTTTTCAAAGTCCTCCTTTTCCTTCCTGTAACTTCTGAACAGCAGATTGAAAGTTAGAGCTGTGAAGTTCCTGCTCAGATAAACAAAGGTCAGATTACTTAATCTTCTGCTGTTAGGTTATGGGTATTAATTGTCAAAGCCAGCAGCTTTTTACTCACAGCAAGAGAAAGAAAGTTTTTAGAACTTTTTAGAAATTATTGTTAGCATTTCAGTATAGTTAGAAAGCTATTATGTCCAGAGGCCCTCAGACTTTAAAGCCACACCAGAGTTCTACTCTGTGCCCAGTCACTACCCACTACAGGCTGAGAGGCTCCTAGCAGATAATAAGGAACATTCTTAGAATAGAAAGTACCTAGGATGTCACCTGAGACCATGGTCAGGTTCTTATCTGTGCTGCTACAAGGGGTCATGTCTGCACCTGTGGCTCTGCATCAGCAGGGATCTATTACCTCCAAAGGCCAGATGGATGACCCTACTCTATTCTGTCTCCTGGGACATGTTGGTGTACGAGGGACATGCAGAAGTTGCCTCACCCTCACATGGCCATGATCAGAAAGCTGTCTCTGGAGGCAAGAGAACAGGAGAACTGCCCTTGTCCCTAGGCAGCTGCAATAGTTGACAGAGTGGGACCTGCACATTTCAGGTGAGTCTGCCCTACAAATATGGTCTTGGGAATGTTGACCCACCACTCATCTCCCATGTGGTGATATGGATTAGGCAAGGATACCCTCCTTGCCGCCTTGCTCCTCACTACCTGCATCAGCAGACAGGATAGCTAGCCTGGTCATAGGCTAGGATATAGGTCGTAAGGATAGGAAAACACCTCATCTGGTTAGTAGAGTAGAACTTACTTTGTATGTGCAGGTGACCTGGCCCTTAGAGCATAAATCTGGAAGAAATGGCCCTGCCTCTTGTCTGCTGGATGGTAGCATAAACAAGGGAGAGATCCTCTCTATTTCCCTTTGCTCTGTCACCAGCAGTAGTAGGGACAGTTGTCCTGGATGGGGTTATGAGAACAGGAGAACTGTCTTTGGTGTTCAACTGCTGCAGTACTTGGTTAGAGTGGTCCTGTCCCTCACTTGTATATCACAGTAGAAGATGCCCTGAATATGGGGGTTGCAGGTGAGCTGGCCCTAAGGATGTTAGCACAGCAGTGTTCACTCTGTCTCTTGTAGGCCAGGTGGTATCAAGGGAAAAGGAGGGACCTTCTACCTCCACTTATCTCTTGCCATTTATGGCAGATGGGACAAGCTTATCCCTGGTTCATGACAGCTAGAGAACAGGTCATGTTCCTCACTACCACCTCAGGGGAGCAGACCCTATCTCCCCCTGAAGATAGGGTAGAGATTGTTTTTCTATGTGTGTTTCTGGCAAGCTGGCCCTGGGAGCATGAGAGTTGAATTGCTGAAGGGTTAATCTGCTCAGATAGATCTCAGGCTCAGCTCCTGATCTTGGAAATGGTCCAACCCAACATCCAACCATCCAGTGAGCAGCTGAAATGCATTAAGTCCTACTGATTCAAAACTAAAGGGTCTCCATAACAGAGGGCAGGCAGCAACAGGGTATCTGAGAGAGTCTCAGTGATGTTCCAGTATTGATAGAGTATCAGAAGTCAGTACAGCTTGCACAACAAGATTGTTTTTCTTCTGTTCCAGGGAGGATTCAAGGGTAGAATTGGGTATGAAGAATGGAGGAAATGAGTATAATTGTGGTACATTGTGTGAACATCAGAAAGAAGCAATACAACTAAAAAAATTTCAAACTTAAAATAATTTCTATCATAACACACAATTTCTACAAATAATTTAAAAATGTTATTAAATCTTATAAATCACAATTTTATGACTATATATCAGTTATATGACCATTATTCATGAGTATGCTACCACAATGTCCTTGATGTCACAAAGTACTTTATTGATCTTTCTCATCTTCACTCAGGATAGCTAGTTAGTGATTTTACTTTGTTATTTCACTGTCATTATTGTCTCTTCAGTGGTAGATATGAGCATAGAATTATCTGTTTTGATTTTTTCAGTAGTTTCTGCATCTTTAAGAATTATGTATTACCCTGACATTCTAATTTCTAGCCTATACTTCAATACTCAATGGGTGACAAGAATTTGCTAAATTGAAATAGAGAAAGAAACACTTATTCACATGGCACTAGCTGGAAAAAGTGAAACTCCACCAAGAAGGTCTGTTGATGATTCATGTAATTTAATGTGGGGCAGAAAGACCTGTAGAAAGTTGTGTTTGTTGTTGTTCTTGCTGTTGTTAATAATGATAATGAATAAGTTTCAGGGTACTGACACTTGGATATACCATGTGATGCAAAACGATGTCCTTTTTAAAATAACCATGGTGATTAGAATTGTATTGTCATCCTCCGAGGAACCATGAATTCTATGGGTTTATGATTTACTAGAAACAATCAAAGTATGACGGATCTTAGAAGGGAAGCCCATTCAGGGCAGGTAGCTGAGCAGGAGTTGCACCAATGGGGGGTGGGTAGCAGTGGGCTGTGCTGAGCAAATTGTAGTCTGCTGGAGTGTCAGGGAGAGTAGGGGTATGAGTCCAGTCTTCTAGGTGGGTCTAAGGTCCAGCAATGTATATTTGAGGAGAGGAAACTCTTCCTTAAAGTGCTACAACTCTGTAAAACAGTCACTCTCAGACAATTCTCTGTGAAATGATTAGTGTACATTATTCCATGTGTACATGGACTTTAGAATACATTGGGGAGTAGGGTGGGATCCAGAGGTAGATGCTTCCCACTGGCTCACTTTGAGATGGTAAAGATACTCTATTAGGATGGAAGTGGCTTTCAGGTGTTTTCCCTACTTGACTTATTGTCATGGTCCTCTCAGTGGACTGTCTCGGTTACATGTTCCTCAGCAGGTAGTTTGACAGGGAGCTGGCCCCATGCCTACTCTACTCAGTTCTGAGTTTCATGGGGTTTGGGTTCACTCAACCTTACCAGTTCTTCTGTCTGGTGGCATGATCCACTTGCTCCACATTTTATAGCATATGCCTTAGCAAATGCATTTGGGCTTTATGGTTTTGTACTGCTATTATCATCTTCTAACAAAGTAGTTATATAAGTTTAGTGAAATGAATGGACTTAGAGAAAAAATATTTTACAAATGCATGTTTTCTTTGAAATGTGATATACATACATGTGAATGTGTTTTCATACTTAAAACACTTAAAACAATGGCCTTACTCAAATTATTCATTCTCATTATGACTATTTTAAGTCTTAAGATAAAGATAGTGGTGTTTTTCAAAAAGTACTTATTATTGCAATGATTTTTAAGAAACAAAAGGCTTGTAAATTTTTTGAAACATAGCAAAAGTTAAATAAGTGTTGGACATTATGAATATTCACACAAAGCAAATACACTGCCACAAAATATTTATGAAAAATCTTATCTAAATTAATTGTATCTGGGTATAAAAAGATATATTAAAGTGGAATCCTTCCCTTTAAATCTGAGAATTTAATTAAAAATACAAAACTATCACAAGCTGACTAACTTATAAGGTTTAAACTTAGTCCAAGGAAGGAAACTCTGCATATTTGTAATATATATCTTCCCTTAGGTTATTTTCTCAGATTGCTGATGGATGTTGGCAGATTTATCTTAAATATTCTTGAAAATAATTAGAGAATGTTCTCATATTTAAGAATGATACCTGTAAATTACGACTTTGAAAAGGATTGATATTATTATATTACAGAAGTTTACACAATATTAGGTAGCAGTTATTAGAAACTGTTTTACTGAAGATATTTTCTCTCACAGAATCTTTCACTTTCCAGATAATTAAGCACAGTTTTGCAAACATTACATACTCTTTTGGCTCAATTGAGTTTAATTTTTAATACTTTCTTGTTACATTCATTTCTCTTAAGTGCTCTTGGGTCACTGAGATCCATGTCATATTGAGATTCTGTACTACATCATTTTTTCCATGAGGAATCACTTCTGTGCTTTTCTGTAACACTGCTCTGTCTGTTATCCAATAAGAAATAATGTCTGTAATGGTTAAATCATGCTGCCCTTGTTCTGGCTTTCTTTCTTTTCTTTTCATATTATTTCAAATATCAAAGGCATTGAAATCACTTTGATTTTATTTCTAGGTTTGACCCTTATCCATTTCAATCCTCATCTGTTTCAGGGTGGACTGGAATGCATTTAATCACAAAGAAGACCAAATCTTTTCTACCTATTTCTCTGTATCTATTTTTATAACCTTTTTTTCTTAAGAATTCTAATAATGTACAAAACTATGGCCTACAAATAAAATTTCATTTTTTACCAGCCCTGTGTAAATTATGTGATTATATGGAAATGGGTTATATTTCTCTCATAATTCAGTTGTCCTCCTATATTTACCATACAATTCTTTTCACTGATGCATAAGCAGAAATACAAGCTCTGCAAAGTTTTGGGATGATGTCATGGTTGGAAAACAATAGCAAAAATGGTTTTTATATTTTCTTTCTTTGGCTTCTATTTAAATTAAATTTAATTTAAACTTAATTAAAGTAACTTCAAAGATTCAAGATTTTGTGGCTAACAGCTCCAGAGCTTACCAGACATTTATGATGTGTTAAGGGATCTCAGCCTCTTCAGACCTATGTATGCATCTCTTTCTTTAACCTTTGCTAGTTTTGGCTTTTTGTTTTGTTTTTACAAAAGATGAATCACTCAATAAAGTGTATTCTTGAAATCTGTGTTCCTCCAATTTTAGTCTTAAGTGCCAAGATTATCATTTTCATTAACTGCTGTTTTCTTCAATAGGTGGAAGATAAGGGAACAGTTATGTTCTGCTGACCTTTTAAAAATGAGCACATGGTAAAGCTAAAAATGGCTCAGTGAGTAAGATTATTTTCTGTGTAGGCAAGACCAACCACTAAAGCAAAACACTTCAAAAGAAATCATCATCATCATCAACAACAAAAAAATAAACACAAATAAACAAAAACATGAGTAATTAAAGAAACAAACAAAACATCAGCTAGGTGTTGTGGGAAGCATTAAAAAAGTATGGGAACATCCCCCACTATAAACAACTACTCTCTGCCCTGTCGCTGCCTCCATGGCTAGCTCCATACAGAGACATATAAGACAACCCAGCTCTGGTTCTCTTGCCTCAGAGCTCCTAGTTCTTTCTCAAACATCTACCCCTGTGGCTAGTTGTCATAAATCCCCTTAACCCAGTAAATCAAAACTCTAGAGGCTTAATCAGTCAGATTTATATACCAATAAATTCTCAATTCACAAAATGACCACACAATAATTTCAGAGCCAATTGATGGTATAAACTGCCCATCTAGATTAGACAAGTTATCCAAATTATTCTATCCTTTATGATATTCATAGCTACCTATGGCTATTTAGAGCCACATGGAATCTGGATTGTCTTCCTCTTGCTCCATATTCCTTCCTTCTCTCCCCCCCTCATTCTTTTTCCCCTCTCCTCCTTCTCCCTCAAACTTTTCAGCTCCACCTTCCCTTCCACTACCCAATCCCTGGCTCTAGGCTTTATTTTACAAGTTAAGGTGAGGAGAAGGTTTACAAGATGTCACCTGTGTGATTCACTCCTAATCTGCAGTCCCTCCTAGAAGAGTGGAATTAGCATCAAAATACAAACAGCACCAGGATTATTCACAACACTTCCCCCTTTCTGTCCAATTGAAAGACTCTTTTTTTTTGTCTTTCTTTTTTTTTATTCGATATAATTTATTTACATTTCAAGAAAGACTCTTTTATCTCAGATATAAATTGAGCACAACTATTACAAGATAGACCTAACACCCAGTTTACCATTTTTTGTCAGTTAAATAGAGCATTTTGTCATCTAGCCTAACTTAAAAGACTTAGAATTCTACACCTGATTTATATTCTGGCTTTAGATTTTATGCCATCCACTAACCATCTTCTTTTGTAGTAGGATATGCTAACTTTTTGGATTTCCTCGGTTTCTGTTGTTATTTCACCCTTTTCATTTCTGATTTTGTTAATTTGGATACTTTGGTTAGTCTGGCTAAGGGTTTATCTATCTTGTTGATTTTTCTCAAAGAACCAGCTCCTGGTTTTGTTGATTCTTTGTATGGCTTTGTTTCTACTTGGTTGATTTCAGCCCTGAGTTTGATTTTTTCCTGTCTTCTACTCCTCTTGGGTGAATTAGCTTCTTTTTGTTCCAGACCTTTCATGTGTGCTTTTAAGCTGCTAGTGTATGCTCTCTTTTATTATTTCTTCCTTGACCAAGATATCATTGAGTAGAGTATTGTTCAGCTTCCACAGTATGTGGGCTTTCTGTTATTTTTTTTGCTATTGAAGACCACTCTTAACTCCATAGTGATCTGATAGGCATGGGATCAGTTCAGTCTTCTTATATCTGTTGAAGTCTGTCCTGTAACCAATTTTATGGTCGATTTTGGAGAAGGTACCATGAGGTGCTGAGAAGAAGGTATATTTTCTCTCTCTCTCTTTCTCTGTCTCTCTGTCTGTCTGTCTGTCTGTCTGTCTCTCTCTCTCTATGTGTGTGTGTGTGTGTATCTGTTAAATCCAATTGGTCCAAAGCTTCAATTAGTTCCATTGCATCCCTGTTTAGTTTCTGTTTTCCTTATTGGTCCACTGAGGAGAGTGGAATGTTGAAGTCACCTACAATTATTGTCTTAGGTGCAATGTGTTCTTTGAGCTTTAGTAAAGTTTCCGTTACGAATGAGGGTGCCCTTGCATTTGGAGCATAGATATTCGCAATTTAGAGTTCTTCTTGGTGGATTTTTCCTTTGACCACTAAGTAGTGTCCTTCCAAGCCTCTTTTGATGACTCTAGGTTGAAAGTCAATTTTATCTGATATTAGAATGGCTACTCCAGCTTGTTTCCTGAGGCCATTTGCTTATAAAATTGTTTTTTAGCCTTTTACTCTGAGGTAGTGTTTGTCTTTGACACTGAGGTGTATTTCCCGTATGCAGCAAAATGTAGGGTCCTGTTGACATATCCAGTCATTTAGTCTATGTCTTTTTATTGGGGGAATATATCTGTTAAATCCAATTGATCCAAAGCTTCAATTAGTTTCATTGTGTCCCTGTTTAGTTTCTGTTTTCCTTATCAGTCCATGGAGGACAGTGGAGTGTTGAAGCCACCCACAGTTATTGTCTTAGGTACAATGTGTGCTTTAATCTTTAGTAAAGTTTCTTTTACAAATGAGGGTGCCCTTGCATTTGTAGCATAGATGTTCAGAATTGAGAGTTCTTCTTGGTGGATTTTGCCTTTGACCAGTAAGTAGTGTCCTTCCGTGTCTCTTTTAATGACTTTAGGTTGAAAGTTATCAATGTTATACTCGGGCTGTCTCTGTGTACCTGGTGTTACCTGTTTGGTCTGTCCAGGAGCCAAGGTGGCAGAGGCTACAGGGAACCCTTTCACATGCTGGTCACTCTGCTGGGCAAACATCCCCCCACAGGGCTGGCACAAAGATGACCCGCAGAGCTCCGCAGTCCTTGGGCGCAGGCAGAAGCTGTGTCCCAAGCAATATTAAACTGAGGATATCTTTGTGCACATGTTGTTGCCTGTCTTGTCCATCTGGGTGCCAATATGGTGGAGTGCATTGATGTTTCTTTTGACTTTGTTGGCTTTATTTAAATATTCATTTACTCAACTCTTCAATTTTCCAGGATACTTCAAAATTTTAGGTATGTGTTATTACTATTAAAGGTATGAATCCATTTTTACATGCAGAATTTTCTCTTCATAATATTTTCAGAAATTAGAAGGAATTGTTTTGCCATTGTTTAATGTCATTAGGAAGCCCAATTTCTTTTCTACTTTTACATAGAAACTGGGTTAACTTTTTAGTTTAAAAAAGCATGTAACCTCTCTGGAGGGGACCAGCCAGGAACACACGGGGCCCAAGATCAGTGGAGCAGCTGGGATAGAAGTATTCCTGCCACCATTTGCACCAGGGAGCAGGGAAACTCCACAGCCTTCTGTGCATAGCCTTCCAGGACAGAGAGATCTCCCAGCAGTGCTTTCCCTTCTGAGCTCAGAGGAGTAAGGACACAGGCTTACAGGCCCACAGGAGGAACAAGCTCCAGCCAGAGACAACAATACCAACTAGCACCAGAGATAACCAGATGGTGAAAGGCAAGCACAAGAACCCTACCAACAGAAACCAAGGCCACATGGTAACATCAGAACTCAGTTCTCCCACCACAGCAAGTCCAGGATACCACAATACACTGGAAAAGCAAGAGTTGGATTTAAAATCTTATCTCATGATGCTGATAGAGGGCTTCAAGTAAGGCTTAAATAACTCCTTTAAAAAAATACAGGAGAACATCGGTCAACAGGTAAAAGCCCTTAAAGAGGAAACACAAAAATCCCTTAAAGAAATACAGGAGGTCATGGGTCAACAGACAGAAGCCCTTAAAGAAGAAACACAAAAATCCCTTAAAGAATGACAGGAAGACACAAACAATCAAGTGAAGGAACTGAACAAAAAACATCCAGGGTCTAAAAGTGAAAGTAGAAAGAATAAAGAAATCACAAAGCGAGACATCTCTGGAGATAGAAAACCTTGGAAAGAATTCAGGAGTCATAGATGCAAGCATCAACAACAGAATACAAGAGATAGAAGAGAGAACCTCAGGTGCTGAGGATACCATAGAAAACATTGACTCAACAGTCAAAGAAAATGCAAAATGCATAAAGCTGGTAACTCAAAACATCCAGGAACTCCAGGACACAATAAGAAGACCAAACCTAAGGATTATAGGTATAGAAGAAAGCAAGGATTTACATCTTAAAGGCCCAGTAAATATCTTCAACAAAATTGTAGGAGAAAATGTCCCTAACCTAAAGAGATGCCCATGAACATACAAGAAGCCTAAAGAACTCCAAATAGACTGGACCAGAACAGAAAATCCTCCTTGCACATAATAGACAAAACACCAAATTCATTAAACAAAGAAAGAATATTAAAAGCAGTAAGGGAAAAAGGGCAAGTAACTTATAAAGGCAGACCTATCAGAATCACACCAGACTTCTCAGCAGAGACAATGAAAGCTTAAAGATCCTGGGCAGACCTCATACAGACCCTAAGAGAACACAAATGCCAGCCCAGGCTACTATACCCAGCAAAACTCTCAATCATCATAGATGGAGAAAGCAAGATATTCCATGATAAAACCAAATTTGCACAATATCTGTCCACAAATACAGCCCTACAAAGTATAATTGATGGAAAATGCCAACACAAGGAGGGAAACTACACCCTAGAAAAAGCAAGAAAGTAATCTTCTTCCAACAAAGCCGAAAGAAGATACCCACACAAACATAAAAATAACATCAAAAATAACAGGAAGCAACAATCACTATTCCCTAATATCTCTTAACAACAATGGGCTCAACACCCAATAAAAAGAAATAGACTAACAAAATATTTCTCATATAAATCTTCGATTTTATTAGTAAATGTTTATAATTCCCCTTTTGATTAATTTAGTAATGTTATTTTATTTCTACCATTGTATCTGAGTTCTTTTTCATGATAATCTTCAATTTTAATATGAATTTCCATATACTTCCTCTTTTTTATCAGAGATGTTTACAATGTAAATCTTTGATTTATCACAAATGTTTCTAATTCCACCTTCATTTAATTTAGAAAGTTTTTATATCTACCATTTTATATGTAAAATTTTTCCATGAAATAGTCAATTTTAACGTATTTGTCTATTTATTTCTTGAATTTTACCAGAAATACTTTCCATGTAAATCTTCAGTGTTATCTGAAAATTTTATAATTCCACTTTCAATCAACTTAGAATTATCTTCATGCCTATCATTTTATCTATATAATTTCCATGATAATCTTTAGTTTTAACATATTTTTCTATATATTTCTTCAATTTTATCAGAAATATTTTCCATGTAAATGTTCAAGTTTATCAGAAAATGTTTATAATTTCACTTTCAATCAACTTAGGAATACTTCTATACCTACCTTTATTATATCTATATAAAATTTTCCATGATAATCTTCAATTCTAACTTGTTTTTGTGCATTTTTCTACAATTTTATCAGAAATATTTTCCATGTAAATATTTAATTCTATCATAAAATGTTTTTATTCCATATTTCAATTAATTTAGCAATGTTTTACATGTCTACCACTTTACTCTTTAATTTTTCATGAAAATTGTCAATTTTAATGTGTTTATCTGAAATATTTTCTATGCAAATCTTTAATTTTATCATGAAGTGTTTTTATTTCCCTTTACTTCCCTTTTCAATAAATAAAATATGTAGAAAAAAAGCATGGAAAATAAATGACCACATCTTTGTTGGGTGGAAGAACAAGGAAATCATAAACTTCAAAACTGAAAGAAAAGATGGGGCTTCACTAATATGTAGGAATTTATACATTATGCAATTTCTTATGTGTGGCTAAAATAAATGAAATATTTTATTGATATAGTTCTGTGAGAATTCGTGTTTGCTACAAATTTGGGCTAATTACTCTACCTGAAACAACAATGAAATAACATAGATACAGGTTGGTGATACGTGGTACTACAATCTCAATTATTTGTGAGCTTCCTTTTCCTTTTTTTTTTTTTTTTTTTTTTTGATTTTTTTTTATTTGATATAATTTATTTACATTTCAAATGATTTCCCCTTTTCTAGCCCCCCCCCACTCCCCGAAAGTCCCGTAAGCCCCCTTCTCTTCCCCTGTCCTCCCTCCCACCCCTTCCCAGTTCCCCGTTCTGGTTTTGCCAAATACTGTTTCACTGAGTCTTTCCAGAACCAGGGACCACTCCTGCTTTCTTCTTGTATCTCATTTGATGTGTGGATTATGTTTTGGGTATTCCAGTTTTCTAGGTTAATAACCACTTCTTAGTGAGTGCATACCATGATTCACCTTTTGAGTCTGGGTTACCTCACTTAGTATGATGTTCTCTAGCTCCATCCATTTGCCTAAGAATTTCATGAATTCATTGTTTCTAATGGCTGAATAGTACTCCATTGTGTAGATATACCACATTTTTTGTATCCACTCTTCTGTTGAGGGATACCTGGGTTCTTTCCAGCATCTGGCAATTATAAATAGGGCTGCTATGAACATAGTAGAGCATGTATCCTTATTACATGGTGGGGAATCCTCTGGGTATATGCCCAGGAGTGGTATAGCAGGATCTTCTGGAAGTGAGGTGCCCAGTTTTCGGAGGAACCGCCAGACTGCTTTCCAGAGTGGTTGTACCAATTTGCAACCCCACCAGCAGTGGAGGAGTGTTCCTCTTTCTCCGCACCCTCTCCAACACCTGCTGTCTCCTGAATTTTTAATCTTAGCCATTCTGACTGGTGTAAGATGAAATCTTAGGGTTGTTTTGATTTGCATTTCCCTAATGACTAATGAAGTGGAGCATTTTTTAAGATGCTTCTCCGCCATCCGAAGTTCTTCAGGTGAGAATTCTTTGTTTAACTCTGTACCCCATTTTTTAATAGGGTTGTTCGGTTTTCTGGAGTCTAACTTCTTGAGTTCTTTATATATATTGGATATTAGCCCTCTATCTGATGTAGGATTGGTGAAGATCTTTTCCCAATTTGTTGGTTGCCGATCTGTCCTCTTGATGGTGTCCTTTGCCTTACAGAAACTCTGTAACCTTATGAGGTCCCATTTGTCAATTCTTGCTCTTAGAGCATACGCTATTGGTGTTCTGTTCAGAAACTTTCTCCCTGTACCGATGTCCTCAAGGGTCTTCCCCAGTTTCTTTTCTATTAGCTTCAGAGTGTCTGGCTTTATGTGGAGGTCCTTGATCCATTTGGATTTGAGCTTAGTACAAGGAGACAAGGATGGATCAATTCGCATTCTTCTGCATGCTGACCTCCAGTTGAACCAGCACCATTTGTTGAAAAGGCTATCTTTTTTCCATTGGATGTTTTCAGCCTCTTTGTCGAGGATCAAGTGGCCATAGGTGTGTGGGTTCATTTCTGGATCTTCAATCCTGTTCCATTGATCCTCCTGCCTGTCACTGTACCAATACCATGCAGTTTTTAACACTATTGCTCTGTAGTATTGCTTGAGGTCAGGGATACTGATTCCCCCAGATTTTCTTTTGTTGCTGAGAATAGTTTTAGCTATCCTGGGTTTTTTGTTGTTCCAGATGAATTTGATAATTGCTCTTTCTAACTCTGTGAAGAATTGAGTTGGGATTTTGATGGGTATTGCATTGAATCTGTATAGTGCTTTAGGCAAAATGGCCATTTTAACTATATTGATTCTACCGATCCATGAGCATGGGAGGTTTTCCCATTTTTTGAGGTCTTCTTCCATTTCCTTCTTCAGAGTCTTGAAGTTCTTGCCATACAGATCTTTCGCATGTTTGGTAAGAGTCACCCCAAGATACTTTATACTGTTTGTGGCTATTGTGAAGGGGGTCATTTCCCTAATTTCTTTCTCAGCCTGCTTATCCTTTGAGTATAGGAAGGCCACTGATTTGCTTGAGTTGATTTTGTAACCTGCCACTTTGCTGAAGTTGTTTATCAGCTGTAGGAGCTCTCTAGTGGAGTTCTTTGGGTCACTTAGGTAGACGATCATGTCGTCTGCAAATAATGATAGTTTGACTTCCTCCTTTCCAATTTGTATCCCTTTGACCTCCTTATGTTGTCGAATTGCCCAAGCTAGTACCTCAAGTACAATATTGAAAAGATAAGGAGAAAGGGGGCAGCCTTGTCTGGTCCCTGATTTCAGTGGGATTGCTTCAAGTTTCTCTCCATTTAGTTTGATGCTGGCTACTGGTTTGCTGTATATTGCTTTTACTATGTTTAGGTATGGGCCTTGAATTCCTGTTCTCTCCAAGACTTTAAGCATGAAGGGATGCTGAATTTTGTCAAATGCTTTTTCAGCATCCAATGAAATGACCATGTGGTTTTGTTCTTTGAGTTTGTTTATGTAGTGGATTGTATTGATGGATTTCCGTATATTGAACCAACCCTGCATTCCCGGGATAAAGCCTACTTGATCATGGTGGATGATCGTTTTGATGTGTTCTTGGATTCGGTTGGCAAGAATTTTGTTGAGTATTTTTGCATCGATGTTCATAAGGGAAATTGGTCTGAAGTTCTCTTTCTTTGTTGGATCTTTGTGTGGCTTTGGTATCAGCGTAATTGTGGCTTCGTAGAAGGAATTGGGTAGTGTTCCTTCTGTTTCTATTTTGTGGAATAGTTTGAAGAGTATTGGTGTTAACTCTTCTTTGAAGGTCTGGTAGAATTCTGCACTGAAACCATCTGGTCCTGTGCTTTTTTTGGTTGGAAGACTTTCTATGACTCCTTCTATTTCTTTAGGCTTTATGGGACTGTTTAGATGGTCTAGTTGGTCCTGATTTAATTTTGGTATTTGGTATCTGTCAAGGAAATTGTCCATTTCCTCCAGATTCTCCAGTTGTGTTGAGTACAGGCTCTTGTAGTAGGATCTGATGATTTTTTGGATTTCCTCAGTTTCCGTTGTTATGTCTCCCTTTTCATTTCTAAGTTTGTTAATTTGGATACTTTCTCTGTGCCCTTTGGTCAGTCTGGCTAAGGGTCTATCTATCTTGTTGATTTTCTCAAAGAACCAGCTCCTAGTTTTGTTGATTTTTTGTATGGTTCTCTTTGTTTCTACTTGATTGATTTCGGCCCTGAGTTTGATGATTTCCTGCCTTCTACTCCTCCTGGGTGAAATAGCTTCTTTTTGTTCTAGGGCTTTCAGGTGTGTCATTAAGTTGGTAATGTATGCTCTCTCCATTTTCTTTTTGGAGGCACTCAGGGCTATGAGTTTTCCTCTTAGCACTGCTTTCATTGTGTCCCATAGATTTGGGTATGTTGTGTTTTCATTTTCATTGTGTTCTAAAAAGTCTTTAATTTCTTTCTTTATTTCTTCCTTGACCAAGGTGTCATTGAGTAGAGTATTGTTCAATCTCCACGTGTTTGTGGGTTTTCTGTTGTTTCTGTTGCTATTGAAGACCACTTTTATTCCATAGTGATCAGATAGGAGGCATGGGATTAGTTCTATCTTTTTATATTTGTTGAGGTCTGTCTTGTGACCAATTATATGGTCGATTTTGGAGAAGGTACCATGAGGTGCTGAAAAAAAGGTATATTCTTTTGTTTTAGGATAGAATGTTCTATATATATCAGTTAAATCTAATTGGTCCAAAGCTTCAATTAGTTTCATTGTGTCCTTGTTTAGTTTCTGTTTTCCTGATCGGTCCATTGAGGAAAGTGCAGTGTTGAAGTCACCCACAATTATTGTGTTAGGTGCAATGTGTGCTTTGAGTTTTAATAAAGTTTCTTTTATGAAAGAGGGTGCCCTTGCATTTGGAGCATAGATGTTCAGGATTGAGAGTTCTTCTTGTTGTATTTTTCCTTTGACCAGCAAGAAGTGTCCCTCAGAGTCTCTTTTGATGACTTTGGGTTGAAAGTCAATTTTATCTGATATTAAAATGGCTACTCCAGCTTGTTTCCTGAGACCATTTGCTTGTAAAATTGTCTTCCAGCCTTTTACTCTAAGGTAGTGTTTGTCTTTGACCCTGAGGTGTGTTTCCTGTAAGCAGCAAAATGTAGGGTCCTGTTTACGTATCCAGTCAGTTAGTCTGTGTCTTTTTATTGGGGCATTGAGTCCATTGATGTTAAGAGATATTAAGGAATAGTGATTGTTACTTCCTATCATTTTTGACGTTATTTTTTAAATTTGATTGCTTAACTTATTTGGGTTTGATGAAAGGTTACTATCTTGCTTTTTTCAGGGTGGAGTTTCCCTCCTTGTATTGGTGTTGTCCTCCTATTATCCTTTTTAGGGCTGGGTTTGTGGATAGATATTGGGTGAACTTGGTTTTGTCGTGAAATATCTTAGTTTCTCCATCTATGGTGATTGAGAGTTTTGCTGGATATAGTAGTTTTGGTTGGCATTTGTGTTCTCTTAGAGTCTGCATGAGATCTGCCCAGGACCTTCTAGCCTTCATAGTCTCAGGTGAAAAGTCTGCTGTGATTCTGATAGGTCTTCCTTTATATGTTACTTGGCCTTTTTCTCTTACTGCCTTTAGTATTCTTTCTTTGTTTAGAACATTTGGTGTTTTGATTATTATGTGACGGGAAGTATTTCTGTTCTGATCCAGTCTGTTTGGAGTTCTGTAGGCTTCTTGTATATTCATGGGCATCTCTCTCTTTAGGTTAGGGAAGTTTTCTTCCATAATTTTATTGAAGATATTTGCTGGCCCTTTAAGTTGTAAATCTTCACTCTCATCTATGCCTATAATCCTTAGGTTTGGTCTTCTCATTGTGTCCTGGATTTCCTGGATATTTTGGGTTACAAGCTTTTTGCACTTTGCATTTTCTTTAACTGTTGAGTCCATGGTTTCTATGGAATCTTCAGCATCTGAGATTCTTTCTTCTATCTCTTGTATTCTGTTGTTGATATTTGCATCTCTGTCCCCTGATTTCTTCCCAAGGCTTTCTATCTCCAAAGTTGTCTCCCTTTGAGTTTTCTTAGTTGTTTCTACTTCTGATTTTAGATCCTGGATGGTTTTGCTTAGCTCCTTCCCTTGCATGTTTGTGTTTTCCTGTAATTCTTTAAGAGATTTTTGTGTTTCCTCTTTCATGAGCTCAGCCTGTTGACCAAAGTTCTCCTGTATTTCTTTAAGAGATTTTTGTGTTTCGTCTTTCATGACCTCAGCCTGTTGAGCAAATTTCTCCTGTATTTCTTTAAGTGTTTTTTGCATTTCCTCCTTGTTGGCTTTTGTATTCTCCTGGATTTCTTTCAATGATTTTTGTGTTTCCCTTGCAAGGGCTTCTAACTTTTGATCCATTTTCTCCTCAATGTCCTTCATGTGTTCCTGTACCAGCATCATGACCAGTGATTTTAAATCCAAATCTTGTTTTACTGGTGTGATGGGGTATCCAGGACTTGCTGGTAGAGGAGAATTTGGTTCAGATGTTGCCATATTGCCTTGATTTCTGTTAGTGACGTTTCTGCGTTTGCCTTTTGCCATCTGGCTCTCACTGGTGTTACTTGGTCTTGTCAGTGCTGGACTCACCAGTGCAAGCTGCCCCTTCCCCGTTGGCCTCTGGTGCACAGCTTACACTCTGCACTGCCTATAGACAGGGTGCTGTTGTCCAGGCTTTTCAGATCCCGAAGCAGGCACCTGAAGGCTCCCGCTGGGGCCCGCAGGATTTATTGGAGCACACCGACTTCTCCCAGCTGGCTGCCCGGAAGCCCCCACTAGCCTCTTGAGGGACCTGGAGATGTGGCGGCCACCCAGGCTGATCTGAAGCGGAGAGAGTTGAGCTGGGGGCTTCTGCTTGAGGCCTTGCCCCAGATTGTGTCTGTGGACCAGGTGGAACCCGTGTGCACCCCCAGGGAGCTCCGAAGGTGAATGTTGCTGTGACCTCCCCTGTGCTCCGCTCACTCTGCTGGGCAGCCGATTTCCCCAACCGGGCTGGCGCACACTAGGTTAGCCTTGTCGCCCGGGCCCTGAGTCCAGGCAAACGCCTGGGAGGCCAAGGTCCGAGCAAAGTTCCCCTAGGGCTATGTCTGTTATTTGGGTCCGCCAGGTGACCCGGATGGCGGGCGTGCGCGTCCGCGCTCCGCGAAAGCACCGGGAGAGTCTGTTGTGCTAATAACCTCCTGGGCTGGTTGACACACAGATGGCCCACCAAGCCGCCCAGTTCTTGGGGTCAGTCCTGTGCCTTTTGGGGCCTAGACCCCCGTTTTGTTAGCCTCAGGCTCCGCTTGTTAGCAGTCTCTGCCCTCCCGAGCACTCTGGCTCCTGTAGGCAAAATGGCGGCGCGTGCACCGGCCGGGGCAAAAAAAAAACTCCTGGCTGGGTTGGCGCCCCGATGGCCACTCGAACAGCCCAGGGCCTGGGTGCAGGCCAATGCCCGTCTGGCTCAGACCCCTGCGGTGTTGGGCCTAGGATTATGTTTGTGTACCTCAGTCTGACCGATCTCTGAAGCCCGGGATCAAGATGGCGGTGAGTCTCTCCTGACTGGCGGGCAGCCGAGTTCTGAAGTGGCTTCCGTGCAGCGAAAGGCTCCGCAGAACCGCAGTTGCTTGCCGCCTGGCTGGTCAGCGAAGGTCAGTGGTCGTGGGCGCAGGGCCTAACTGGACCCTGTGTCGCCTTGGTTCCACTGCTGATGGCCCTTCAGCTGGAGCAGCCACTGCTACCGCCGCCGCCGCCGCCGCCCCCCTTTTTTTTTTTTTATTGTTGAACACAGGGATTTCTGTACTCTTAGAAATCCATGGATCTTACCAACTAGGCTAGAGTAACTTAATATTAGACAGAACCTCTATGCTAAGCAATTTTGTGCAGTACAGCTTAACATTTTTAGATTAGATTCACCTATGTCTATAAATAAAAGACAATAAATTGTAAGAATAATATTTATTTTAATGGACCGAACATACCCACTCCTTTGATGTGCATTATGAAAAAATCATATCTAAAAATACATTCTGTAGATAAAATATTAACTCTTAAATATTTTTACATATATTCAAAAACCACTCATAGACCCAGGGAGTTACTCCAATGGGCAAAGCATTCAATGCACAAATGTAAGAGAGGCTAAGATTAGGTTCTCAGGCCCCTATGAAAAACCAAATGGAAGTAGCATTTGTAAACTGTAAACTTTACGCACATCTATAAACTCAGGGATCCCAAGATGAGACCAGAGTAAGAGACAGAATTCCTGTACATGCATAGGCTAGCCTGCCTAACATACACAAAAGGAATGATTAATAATGGATGTTCTGATGGTTTGTATAAGCTTGGCCCAGGGCGTGGCACTATTAGGTAGTATGTCCTTGCTGAAGTAGGTGTGTCCCTGTGGGTGTGGACTTAAGACCCTCACCTTAGCTGTCTGGAAGTCAATATGCCAATAGCAGCCTTCAGATGAAGATGTAAAACTCTCAGCCTCTCCATACCATGCCTGCCTGGATGCTGCCATGTTCCCACCTTGATGATAATGGATGGAACCTCTGAACCTTTAGGCAGGCCCAATTAAATGTTGTTCTTATAAGAGTTGCCTTCTTCATGGTGTCTGTTCACAGTTGTAAAACACTAAGCCCCAGAAGGGGCTGGGGTATTGTTGTGATAGGCATGACCATGCTTTTGTTTGGAGAGATGTGGATTTTGGGACTTTGGATTTGAAAAGCTGTGTCTCAAACAAGGTGAAAGGCAAGAAATGACATTAGAGTTCATATAATACTATATATACAATCACACAGACAGAGAGAAAGAAAGACAGAGCACAAAAACAAACACAGACGCAGAGAGAGACAGAGTCAGAGACAGAGAGACAGAGAGAGCAGTCTTTGTTGAAAACTGATCATATTATTTTCTCCTCATTATAGAAACACAGTATGAAAATGTCAAAAACACAATATAACAATTCATTTTTAGATTTTACAGTTCAGACAAGCTTAATAAGTATAAAAGCAAAAATCCTCAGCACTATAACTTGTGACTCTTTTCAAAATCTGTTTGGAGAAATAAAAAAAAAATACAAAATTTAAAAATATAGCGAGGGTCTTTCTTTTTTCCATAATGCAGAATCTTTAGGTTCTTAACACTCAAGTGCTTTAGTCTCATATAATAATCTCTAAAACAAAATTCAGAAAGACTGCAATTTCAAATTATTCTAGTCATTTTTTCTTTGTTATATAACAATGTAGTTGAGAAATGACAGATATTCAACACTTGTGCATGTTATATAGTCCTTGTGCAAATATGCATTGAATCTATGAGCTAAGCATATAATTATGGACTAATTCTCTGTTTATGTGTTGTCATTCTATTAAATGGGATCTGTGACTTTAAAATAGACTATTATTAAACAAATGATCAATATAATGGACTCTTCATAAGAGTAGTATAAAATTCACAGGACTAGCCTTCTGTTTTTCATCTCATATTACCTAATCCATTCTGGACATGCTATATAATTCAAGTGGTGTGGTAAATTTTAAACAATGAGCTTAACAGGGACAAAGCAAGCATCAGAGTTAATATTAAGATATAATAGATTATACCTGAATTTATTTTCTGTGAAAATATGAAATGAATTTAAATAACGTATCAAAAGACAGCAATGAAATGAGATAATCCATGAATAAAACTTTTCATCTGTTGAAGTCTTTAATAGAAAATATAGAAACGATGGGAAAAAATCAAGGTAATGAATCAACAAAACCACAAAATCAGAAGGTGGTATGTTGCAATGTCAGGACTACCAATATAGGAAAGTCTGTACCTGTACAGCTCAAAAATATAGAAGTAGCAGATCAATAATAGAAAAAATAATCTAACTGCAGTCCCAGCTTGAAAATGAAAAAGCCCCATGGAAGGAGCCTGGTGCAAACTCACATCTAAAGACTAAAGAACCTGGAGCTGGTGGTCCAATTGAAAGAATAGA
Organism: Apodemus sylvaticus; assembly: GCF_947179515.1. NCBI lineage: Eukaryota > Metazoa > Chordata > Mammalia > Rodentia > Muridae > Apodemus > Apodemus sylvaticus. The sequence goes on along the minus strand of NC_067483.1, from coordinate 24,159,311 downwards.
CATGGCGTGAGAGTGTTAGCGAGAGTCAGTTTCCTCCTGCCTTTTCCCCTATCCATGCACCCAAATCACTTAGCACTCCCCTCTTCCCATTCCAGACAGGTCTCCCCAGCTCATACCTTAAGTATTGGGATGCGGACATACCAAATGGACAAGGGCTGGTAATACAGTTGTTGAATATTTAAGTAGTATTAAAATAAAACACTATAAATAAAACATGCTCCACTATAAATAAAACAGATAAAGTGCTTTGAATGGGCTGGTCAGTGTACTAGATACACTAGTACCTAGCAAAGCAGTAGAGAGGGCAGTGATAGTCTGTGTAAACACCATTGTCATGGACTACTTGGTGCTACCAAGTTACCCTCTCTTTGTAATGATACAAGTCAAAGGTTGGAGTTATGTTGAAATCCAGCATAATTGTCAATTCAAGGGCATCCTTGTTCAGGTCTGAGAGGAGATTGGCTCCTATATCTGATAGCATATGAATTCCTGATGTCTTGCCTTTGGCAAATGTTACTCTGGATCTATGGCCTTCAATTTCATCCCGATCCACTGCTCATCCTTTTCTCTTCTGAAAAGAGCAGGCCTCACAGAGATATTAATCAAACATGGCATGACAAGATCCAATATGATTATGCACCAAGATTGACTAGGTAATCCCTTAGGAGGAAAAGGATCCCAGGAGCAGGAAAACAAATAAGAGACATCCCCATTTCCATTGTTAAGAGTCCCACAAAAAACCTAAACAATCACACCTTTAGTAGGGGAGCTTGTGCTTATCCATACCTGTTCAGTGATTGCTGATTCAGACTCTGTGAACCTCTATGAGCCTTGTTTAGTTGATTCTGTGGGTGTTGTTCTCCTGGTGTCCTTGATCCCTCTGACTCCTACAATCCTTCCTCCCCATTTCAGCTCCCATCAGCTGCCAGAAAAGGCCAATTGTCTGATGACAATTGGCCTATTTGCCAATCTATGAGTGTTATGCAGAATCATCAGAAATAAATAATTTTATTAACTCTTTTTCTTTTCTTTCTATTTTTCTTCCTTCCTTTCTTCTTTCCTTCCTTCTTCCTTCTTTCCTTCCCTCCCTCCTTCCTTCCTTCTTCCTTCCCTCCACCCTCCTCTCTTTCTTGGCAGTCCTGTTTGGTTCTAACCTAGGTTTCTGAGCCACAAACCACTTAGGATCTTAGCTAACCAAGCAGTGCCTGAAATGAGATTCCTCTTGTAGTTTGGGCCTCCAAGTTAGACCAGTCATTGGTGGATACACCTATAAGCCCTAACCACTATTGTCCAGCACATCTTTTTTTCCCATTTAATTTTAATTTTTATTCTTTACATATTTCACATTCTGAGTGCAATTTACTCTACCATTTCTTCTCCTAGAACATCCTACTCAACTCTGTTGTCTTGAATATTTAGTCCTCTTCCAAGTCCCATAAAAAAAAAAAAGAAAAATAGGAACAAAAGAATATCAACCGAATAATGTAAGCCAGTAGGAGGAAAAGGGTTCCAAGTGCAGGCAGAAGAGTCAGAGGTACCACTGACTCCTGATGTTTGAGGTCCCACAAGAATGCCAAATGACACAAGCTTAACATATAGAGGACCAAGTTCTCACCCATACAGTGTCAGTGATAGTGAGCCACTATAGACCCATCTTAAATGACTCCATAGGTCCTGTTATTTTGGTGTTTTCAACCCTTCTTGATCCTAGAATTATTTCCCCCTCTTTTTCAAGTTGCCCTCGCTTCAAGTAATGTTTGGTTGTGGGTCTCTGCATCTGCTACTGTCAGTTGCTTGGTAATGACTCTCTGATAACAATTAGACTAGGTACTTGTCTGAGTTAGGTTTTCTATCCCTGCACAACATCATCACCAAGAAGCAAGTTGGGGAGGAAAGGGTTTATTCAGCTTACATTTTCACGTTGCTGTCCATCACTAAAGGAAGTCAGGACTGGTACTCAAGCAATCTAATGCAGAGGCCATGGAGGGATGTTACTGGCTTGCTTCCCCTGGCTTGCTCAGCTTGCTGTCTACCAAGACACAGTGTGCTCTCTGCACTTGATCACTAATTGAAAAAATGCCCCAGAGCTGGATCTTATGGAGGCATTTCTTCAACTGAAGCTCCTTTCTCTGTGATAACTCCAGCCTGTGTCAAGGTGACACATAAAACCAGCCAGTGCAGTACTGATTTATGAATACCACAAAATATATTTAGGAATGATTTCATTTAAAAGCCAAAGAATTATCTGTAGGCAGCACAGATGTAGGTCAAATGTTGGTGACTAGTCCCACTATTGGAGTCATAGCCTGGATACTGATGATGGCTGGTTAAAGCTTTGTATCCTCATTTTAAGAGTCCTCACTAGGGTCACCTTCATAGGTTACAGGAAGTTTCCATGGCATTAAGATTCTACATCTCCTCAAAATATCCTATTCAAGGCATGTCTCCCTGTAGTCTCTATTTCACCCCTGTGTTCCCAAGCAGATCCCTCCTATTTTCATCCTCATATGCCCCAAGTTCACCTGCAAAACTCAATTCCATTTCCCCTCCCAGAAATATCCATGTGTCCCCCATAGATCCCTTCTTGTCACTTACCTCTCTGGGTCTTTGGATTGTAGTGTGATTATCCATTACTTAATAGCTAATATCTACTGAAAAGTGAATACATATCATGTTTGTCTTTCTAGGCCTTGATCACTCAGGATAACTTTTTGTAGTTCCATCCATTTGCCAGAAAATTTCATAATTTTTTTTGCATTTTTTAAATTTTATTTTCTATATTCTTTGTTTACATTCCAAATGCTTTCCCCTTTCCCGGTTCCCCACTTCCCATATGTCCCATAAGCCCTCTTCTCTCCACCCATTCTCCAATCACCCCCATCCCTTTTCTTTGTTCTGGTAGTCCCCTATAATGCTGGATTAAGCCATTCTAGGACTAGGGCCCTCTCCATCCTTCTTGGGAATCATTTGATATGCTAATTGTGTCTTGAGTATTCAGAGCTTCTGGGCTAATTAATATCCACTTATCAGTGATTGCATTCCATGTGTATTCTTTTGTGATTGGGTTACCTCACTTAGGATGGTATTTTCCAGTTCCAACCATCTGCCTACAAATTTCATGAATTCATTGTTTTTAATTGCTGAGTAGTAGTCTATTGTGTAAATATACCACATTTTCTGTATCCATTCCTCCATTGAGGGACATCTGGGTTCTTTCTAGCTTCTGGCTATTATAAATAAGGCTGCTATGAACATAGTGGAGCATGTGTCCTTATTGCATGCTGGGGAATCCTCTGGGTATATGCCCAGGAGTGGTATAGCTGGGTCCTCTGGAAGTGTCATACCCAGCTTCTGAGGAATCACCAGACTGATTTCCATAGTGGTTGTACCATCTTACAATCCCACCAGCAGTGGAGGAGTGTTCCTCTTTCTCTGCATCCTCGCCAACACCTGCTGTCTTCTGAGTTTTAAACCTTAGCCATTCTGACTGGTGTGAGGTGAAATCTCAGGGTTGTTTTGATTTGTATTTCCCTAATGACTAATGATGTTGAACATTTCTTTTCATAATTTTGTTTTTAAGCAAATGAGTAATACTCTATTGTGTAATCATATCCCAATTGTTTATCCATCCTTTGGTTGAGGTACATGTAGGTTTTTTCCACTCTCTGGATATTATGAAGAAAGTAACTATGACCACAGCTTAACAAGTGTCCTTGTGGTAAACTGGAGTTCTGTTGTGGCTTGAATAGGTTTGGGTGAAATACACTCATGTGCTTTTATGCTTGGCTCATGGGGACTAACACTATTAGTGTGGCGATGTTCAAGTAGGTATGGCCTTGATGGTAGAATTTTGTCATTTTGGAGTTGGGCTTACTGCTCTCCTATGTGCAAGTTGCACAACTGTGTTACACAGTCTCCTGCTGCTGGCTGATCAAGATGTTGAACTCTTAGCTTCTTCTTGAATACCATGTCTGTCTGCATGCTGACATGTTTCTTACCCTGATAAAAATAGACTAAATCCCTGAAATTGTAAGCCTTTCCCAATTAAATGTTTTTCTTTGTAAGAATTGATGTCACTTTGCAGCAATAAAATCCAAATTAAGATAAGTGTCTTTTGGAATATAAGAATTATAGCTAGGTCTTAAGGAAGACTGAGTGCCAATTTTCTGAGAACATTCAATGTTTATATTCAAAGTGGCTCTGTGTGTTTACAATCTGAATTTTGTCAAATGCTTTTTCAGCATCTAATGAAATGATCATGTGGTTTTTTTTCTTTGAGTTTGTTTATGTAGTGGATAGCATTTATGGATTTCCTTATATTGAACCATCCCTGCATCCCTGGAATGAAGCCTACTTGATCATGGTGGTTGATCATTTTGATGTGTTCTTGGATTTGGTGGGCAAGAATTTTATTGAGTATTTTTGCATCGATATTCATAAGGGAAATTAGCCTGAAATTCTCTTTCTTAGTTGGATATTTGTGTGGTTTTGGTATCAGTGTAATAGTGGCTTCGTAGAAGGAGTTGGGTAGTGTTCCTTCTGTTTCTGTTTGGTGGAATAGTTTGAAGAGTATTGGTGTTAATTCTTCTTTGTAGGTCTGATAGAATTCTGCACTGAAACCATCTGGTCCTGTGCTTTTTTTGCTCAGAAGCCTATCCATGACACCTTCTATTTCTTTAGGGGTTATGGGTCTGTTTAGATGGTCTATTTGATCCTGGTTTAATTTTGGTATTTGGTATCTGTCTAAGAAATGTCCATTTCCTCTAGATTCTCCAGTTGTGTTGAGTACAGGCTTTTGTAGTAGGATCTGATGATTTTTTGAATTTCCTTGGTTTCTGTTGTAATATCTCCCTTTTCATTTCTAATTTTGTTAATTTGGATACTTTCTCTGTGCCCTTTAGTTAGTCTGGCTAAGGGTTTATCTATCTTGTTGATTTTTTCAAAGAACCAGCTTTTGGTTTTGTTGATTCTTTGTATGGTTCTCTTGGTTTCTACTTGATTGATTTCAGCCCTGAGTTTGATGATTTCCTGTCTTCTTCTCCTCCTGGGTGAATTAGCCTCTTTTTGTTCCAGGGCTTTCAGTTGTTCTGTTAATCTTCTAGTGTATGCTCTCCCGAATTTCTTTTTGGAGGCACTCAAAGCTATGAGTTTTCCTCTTAACACTGCTTTCATTGTGTCCCATAGATTTGGGTATGTTGTGTCTTCATTTTTATTAAATTCTAAAAATTCTTTGATTTCTTTCTTTACTTCTTCCTTGACCAAGGTATCATTGAATAGAGTATTGTTTAGTTTCAATTGTATGTGGGCTTTCTGTTGTTTTTATTGTATTAAAGACCACTTTTACTCCATAGTGATCTAATAGAAGGCATGGGATTATTTCAATCTTCTTATATTTGTTGAGGTCTGTCTTGTGACCAACTATATTGTCAATTTTGGAGAAGGTACCATGAGGTGCTGAGAAAAAGGTATATTCTTTTGCTTTGGGATGAAAAGTTCTATATATACCTGTTAAATGCAACTGGTCCAAAGCTTCAACTAGTTTCAATGTCTCCCTCTTTAGTTTCTGTTTTCCTGATTGGTCTATTGGTGAGAGTGGAGTGTTGAAGTCACCCACCATTATTGTGTTAGGTGCAATGTGTGCTTTGAGCTTTAGTAAAGTTTCTTTTATGAATGAGGGAGCCCTTGCATTTGGAGCATAGATGTTCAGGATTGAGAGTTCTTCTTGTTGGATTTTTCCTTTGACCAGCAAGAAAGTGACCTTCCATGTCTCTTTTGATGACATTAGGTTGAAAGTCAATTTTATCTGATATTAGAATGGCAACTCCAGCTTGTTTCCTGGGACCATTTGCTTGTAGAATTATCTTCCAGCCTTTTACTCTATGATAGTTTTTGTCTTTGACACTGAGGTGTGTTTCCTGTATGCAACAAAATGTAGGGTCCTGTTTATGTAACCAGTCTGTTAGTCTATGTCTTTTTATTGGGGAATTGAGTCCATTGATGTTCAGAGATATTAAGGAGTAGTGGTTATTGCTTCCTATCATTTTTGATTTTAATTTTATACTTGTGTGGTTATCTTCTTTTGGGTTTGATGAAAGAAGCTTAATATCCTGCTTTTTCCAGGGTATAGTTTCCCTCATTGTAATGGTGTTTTACCCCTATTATCCTTGTAGGGCTGGGTTTGTGGAAAGATAGTGTGTAAATTTGGTTTTGTCATGGAATATCTTGGTTTCTCCATCTATAGTAATTGAGAGTTTCACTGGGCATAGTAGTCTCGGCTGGCATTTGTGTTCTTTTAGAGTCTGCATGAGCTCTGTCCAGGATCTTCTAGCTTTCATGGTCTTTGGTGAGAAATCTGGTGTAATTCTGATAGGTCTTCCTTTATATGTTACTTTCCCTTTTTCTCTCACTGCCCTAAGTATTCTTTCTTTGTTTAGTACATTTGGGGTTTTGATTATTATGTGGCAGGAGGTATTTCTGTTCTTGTTCAGTCTGTTTGGAGTTCTGTAGGCTTCTTGTATATTCATGGGCATCTCTCTCTTTAGGTTAGGGAAGTTTTCTTCCATAATTTTGTTGAAGATATTTGCTGGCCCTTTAAGTTGTAAATCTTCACTCTCATCAATGCCTATAATCCTTAGGTTTGTCTTTCACATTGTGTCCTGGATTTCCTGGATGTTTTGGGTTACAAGCTTTTTGCACTTTGCATTTTCTTTGACTGTTGAGTCCATGGTTTCAATGGTATCTTAGGCATATGAGATTCTTCTTCTATCTCTTGTATTCTGTTGTTGATATTTGCATCTATGGCCCCTGATTTCTTCCCAAGGTTTTCTATCTCCAAAGTTGTCTCCCTTTGTGCTTTCTTAGTTGTTTCTTCTTCTGTTTTTAGATCCTGGAGGTTTTTGCTCAGTTCTGTCATTTGCTTGTTGTGTTTTCCTCTAGTTCTTTGACTGGATTTTTGTGTTCTCTCTTTCATGACTTCTGCCTGTTGATCAAACGTCTCCTGTATTTTTTTTAAGTGATTTTTGTATTTCCTCCTTATTGGCTAATAATTTCTGACCCATATTCTCCTGAATTTCTTTAAGTGATTTTTGTGTTTCCCTTGTAAGGGCTTCTAAATTTTGATCATTTTTCTCCTGAATTTCTTTAAGAGATTTATTTATGTCCTTCATGTGTTCCTCTAACAGCATCCTTACCAGTGCTTTTAAATCAAACTCTTTTTTTCTGGTGTGTTGGGTTATCCAGGACTTGCTATTGTTTGGGAATTGGGTTCAGATGCTGCCATAATGCTTTGTTTTCTCTTAGTAATGTTCCTATGTTTGCCTTTAGCCATCTAGTTCTCCCTGGTGTTTGATGGTCTTCTTGTCACTGGCTGGTGCTTCAACCTACTGTGGATCTTTAAGGTTATTTCTGCAACACTGGATGAATGGGTTTCCTCTGGCACAGATTACTGATATGCTGCCTTCCTCTTTTGTGCCTTTGGATCCCTGCTCAGCCTTGCCTCAAACAATGTTATACTTGGGTTGTCAAGGTGAACCAGGTGTTCTCTGACTGCTCTGTTATGGGGCGAAGATGGTGTGGTGGGGGTCACTCCCTCTGTTGATTCTCACATAGGACATAGGTCCTGCGACCGACTGGCTTGCAGATGAACCTCCTATGTGCTCAGTTCCTGAGTGCAGGCAGACCCCTGGTGGTTTGCACTCCCAGAGATCTAAAGTTCAGGGTGATACAGTACCTAGTGACCCTTTTCTATCCCTGCAGGCAGTGAATATAGCTGTGGGTAATCTCTTCCTCAGCTGCTCTCTGGGCAGGACACAGGCCCCATGCCCAGCAGATGGGCAGTCAAACCACTTATGTGCTCAGTTCTTTGGCGCAGGCAGACTCCTGGCGATTTGCACCACCAGAGATCTAAAGCTCTGGGCGATAAAGTACCTAGTGACCCTTTTCTGTCCCAGCAGGCAGCGAATATGGCCGCAGGGAATCTCTTCCTCAGCTGCTCTCTGGGCAGGACACAGGCCCCACGCCCAGTGGACTGGCAGACAAACTGCTTATGTGCTCAGTACTTTGGTGCAGGCAGACCCCTGGTAGTTTGCACCACCAGAGATCTAAAGCTCAGGGTGATACAGTACCTAGTGAAGCTTTTCTGTCCTGGCAGGGAGCAAATATGGCTGCAGGGAATCTCTTCCTCTGCTGCTCTCTGGGCAGGACACAGGCCCCCACGTCCGGTGGACTGGCAGACAAACCACCTATGTGCTCAGTTCCTGAGTGCAGGAAGACCCCTGGCGGTTTGCACCCCCAGAGATCTAAAGCTCAGGGTGATACAGTACCTAGTGACCCTTATGTGTCCCTGCAGGCAGCGAATCTGGCTGCGGGGAATCTCTTCCTCTTACAGAAAATATTTAAATTAGTGCCTTGCTCATATGAAAATGTTTTTTTTTTTAACAAAAGCAAAATACTATTTCCAAATTAGTTTTGCACACACCTACCCCCAGACATATACACAGACCTTTCTCATATTTCAGGACTCTAAGAAATTGCTCACATAGGTATTTACTTCTAATATTCTTTCATTTCCATGTTATTACCATAGCAACATCGTATTACATTGTTATCTGGTATGGCTAAGTTTTACCAACTCTTGGGCAGTAATACTGCAACAGAAATATGATGTTCTATCTTTGCAAGCTTTAAGTACTCTCGTATTATACCCATTCCTCATTAACCCAAATAGGGCCTTGAACTAGATTTATAAAAGGAAAATTGAATTGGAAAATAGTTCCTTAGAAATAGAAATCTTGCTGGGCGGTGGTAGTGCATGCCTATAATCCCAGCCCTCTGGGAGGCAGAGGCAGGCAGATTTCTGAGTTCAAGACCAGCCTGGTCTACAGAATGAGTTCCAGGACAGCCAGGGCTATATAGAGAAACCCTGTCTTGAAAAAAACCAAATCCAAACAAACAAACAAACAAACAAAAAAACAAAAAACAAAAAACAAAAAAAGAAAGAAAGAAATAGAAATCTTTTGTATTCACATGCATACCGCCAGAATAACTTTCTCATAGAAAATGGAAATATAGGCTTAGACATGTAATTTCAAAATTTTTGTTTAGAAATTGTAGAGCCTGTATTTTTCTTCTATATTTTCCTAAGCTATTTCCTCATTGCCATGCTGATACTAAACAAAATTATCTAAACATACATTGTCAATACCATATTTATCTCTGTAAGATGCTTTGTAACAAATATCATATAACTGTTCTCTATCTGCTAAACACTCAGGATTGATTCTGTCATGCTTAGCTAACTGTTTCACAGCATTGCTTTCCTCCAGCCACAGCTGTCTCTGCAGATGCTCACCTGCATTCACTTTCACAGCTTTGTCTTTTGAACATTAAGAATTTAAAGGCTTTGGTTGATGTTAAAAATTATTTATGCCTCAACACTACCCATAGATGTCATCCTCAGACCTGAATTAATAAAATCATGTTAAAAGTCTTCAAATTTTTTATAAGTTCACGCACATAATAATCCACGTTTACATAGTAATATGAAAATATTGCACCACACATTTCCAAAAGAGATATATAAATAAACATTGACATTTCAGTATAAGATAATAGAAATTTGAATTATTCATCAATTCATCAATAGGATCACAAGGGACTTGTAGCAATTTCTATTCCAGTCTAACACACACACACACACACACACACACACACACACACACACACACACACACACAGACAGCCACAAAGCCACACACAAGCACATACACATTTCTCTCTATTTCTTTTCTTTTCTTTTCCTTTCTTTTCTTTTATTTTCCTTTCCTTTTCTTTCTTTTCTTTTCTTTTTTATTCTTTTCTTTTCTTTTCTTTCTTTCTTTTTATCTATCTATCTATTATCTATCTATCTATCTATCTATCTATCTATCTATCTATCTATCTATCTATCGTATCCAATATAACCTATCCCTAACACTATTCATATTTATATAAACCTATATTTATATCTGTATACAAAGAAATATGTATCTTCATAATGTATTACTTACAGGAAAATATTCATCATACGTAGTCATTGCAAGCAATTAGTTTATTAGTGTTTTATATTACTAAATATGAGAGCATGTAGTCATGCTTAAAATCACAAAAGAAAAATCAAATTTCTTTAGCATGTTATGTGTTTTTAATTTAACGAGGTCACATTTATCACTTGTTAGTCTTACAGCCTTTGCCAACTGTGTTCAGTTCAGAAAGTCTTCTCTACCAAGTAGTTCAAGCCTATTCCCTGCTTTCTTGTTTTATCAGTTGCAATGTATCTGATTTTACAATAATGTCTTTTATTCACTTGGATGTGAGTTTTGTGCAGGGTGATAAATATATTTGTATTCTTTCACATGCACACATCAGTTTGACCTGTGCTATTTGTTGAAAATGCTGTTTTCCCCCCAGTGTCTACTTTTGGCTTCTGTCTCAAAGAGAGGTGTCTATGTGTGTGTGGGTTTGTATCTGGGTCTTCAGTTTGATAAGGATGTGTGTTTTATTCCAATGCAATGCTATTTTTTTTTAACTATAGCATTTTTTTACTATAGTAAAAAATGAAAGCAGAAATATCGAGACTAACATGAAAGCAGGAATAGTGGGACCCCTATCAGTTCTTTTAATGTTCAGATTTTTTTTTAGTTATGTTTGATTTTTTTTCATATGAAGCTGAAAATTTCCTTTCAAGATATGTGAAATATTTGTCAGGGTGTTGATGAAGATTGATTCACTCTATAGATTGCTTTTAGTATTATAGTTACTATGTTAATCCTATAAGTCCATGAATGTGGGAGATTTATCCATTTTCTGACATACTCTTTAAATTTTTATTTAAAAAGCCTGAAGTTTTTATCATACATCTTTTTCACTTGCTTTGTTACAGATACACCAAGATACTTTATATTACACAAGGATATTTTGAAAGGTGTTGTTTCCCTGATTTCTTTCTTATACAATCTGGAATGTCTATATATGGGGGTTACTAATACATACATTTATATGCAGCTACTTTGGTCAGAGTGTTTCTCAGCTGTAGGTATTCACTAGTAGTCTTTTTAGGATAATTTATATATACCATTACATCATCTGCAAGTATGCTTTGATTTCTTCTTTTGCAAAATGTAGTTACTTGTTCTTCTTTAGTGGTATTATTGTTTTAGGTAAGTACTTCATTGAATAGATCAGGAGAGAGTGGTCAACCTTGCATTGTTCTTTTTTTTTTTTTTTTTTACTACACATTTTTTTTTTATTATACGATATAATTTATTTACATTTCAAATGATTTCCCCTCTTCTACCCCCCCCCCCCACTCCCCGAAAGTCCCGTAAGCCCCCTTCTCTTCCCCTGTCCTCCCACCCACCCCTTCCCACTTCCCCGTTCTGGTTTTGCTGAATACTGTTTCACTGAGTCTTTCCAGAACCAGGGGCCACTCCTCCTTTCTTCTTGTACCTCATTTGATGTGTGGATTATGTTTTGGGTATTCCAGTTTTCTAGGTTAATATCCACTTATTAGTGAGTGCATACCATGATTCACCTTTTGAGTCTGGGTTACCTCACTTAGTATGATATTCTCTAGCTCCATCCATTTGCCTAAGAATTTCATGAATTCATTGTTTCTAATGGCTGAATAGTACTCCATTGTGTAGATATACCACCTTTTTTGCATCCACTCTTCTGTTGAGGGATACCTGGGTTCTTTCCAGCTTCTGGCAATTACAAATAGGGCTGCTATGAACATAGTAGAACATGTATCCTTATTACATGGTGGGGAGTCTTCTGGGTATATGCCCAGGAGTGGTATAGCAGGATCTTCTGGAAGTAAGGTGCCCAGTTTTCGGAGGAACCGCCAGACTGATTTCCAGAGTGGTTGTACCAATTTGCAACCCCACCAGCAGTGGAGGAGTGTTCCTCTTTCTCCACACCCTCTCCAACACCTGCTGTCTCCTGAATTTTTAATCTTAGCCATTCTGACTGGTGTAAGATGAAATCTTAGGGTTGTTTTGATTTGCATTTCCCTAATGACTAATGAAGTTGAGCATTTTTTAAGATGCTTCTCCGCCATCCGAAGTTCTTCAGGTGAGAATTCTTTGTTTAACTCTGTACCCCATTTTTAATAGGGTTGTTTGGTTTTCTGGAGTCTAACTTCTTGAGTTCTTTATATATATTGGATATTAGCCCTCTATCTGATGTAGGATTGGTGAAGATCTTTTCCCAATTTGTTGGTTGCCGATTTGTCCTCTTGATGGTGTCCTTTGCCTTACAGAAACTTTGTAATTTTATGAGGTCCCATTTGTCAATTCTTGCTCTTAGAGCATACGCTATTGGTGTTCTGTTCAGAAACTTTCTCCCTGTACCGATGTCCTCAAGGGTCTTCCCCAGTTTCTTTTCTATTAGCTTCAGAGTGTCTGGCTTTATGTGGAGGTCCTTGATCCATTTGGATTTGATCTTAGTACAAGGAGACAAGGATGGATCAATTCGCATTCTTCTGCATGCTGCCCTCCAGTTGAACCAGCACCATTTGTTGAAAAGGCTATCTTTTTTCCATTGGATGTTTTCAGCCTCTTTGTCGAGGATCAAGTGGCCATAGGTGTGTGGGTTCATTTCTGGATCTTCAATCCTGTTCCATTGATCCTCCTGCCTGTCACTGTACCAATACCATGCAGTTTTTAACACTATTGCTCTGTAGTATTGCTTGAGGTCAGGGATACTGATTCCCCCAGATTTCCTTTTGTTGCTGAGAATAGTTTTAGCTATCCTGGGTTTTTTGTTGTTCCAGATGAATTTGATAATTGCTCTTTCTAACTCTGTGAAGAATTGAGTTGGGATTTTGATGGGTATTGCATTGAATCTGTATAGTGCTTTAGGCAAAATGGCCATTTTAACTATATTGATTCTACCGATCCATGAGCATGGGAGGTTTTCCCATTTTTTGAGGTCTTCTTCCATTTCCTTCTTCAGAGTCTTGAAGTTCTTGTCATACAGATCTTTCACATGTTTGGTAAGAGTCACCCCAAGATACTTTATACTGTTTGTGGCTATTGTGAAGGGGGTCATTTCCCTAATTTCTTTCTCAGCCTGCTTATCCTTTGAGTATAGGAAGGCCACTGATTTGCTTGAGTTGATTTTATAACCTGCCACTTTGCTGAAGTTGTTTATCAGCTGTAGGAGCTCTCTAGTGGAGTTCTTTGGGTCGCTTAGGTAGACGATCATGTCGTCTGCAAATAATGATAGTTTGACTTCTTCCTTTCCAATTTGAATCCCTTTGACCTCCTTATGTTGTCGAATTGCCCAAGCTAGTACCTCAAGTACAATATTGAAAAGATAAGGAGAAAGGGGGCAGCCTTGTCTGGTCCCTGATTTCAGTGGGATTGCTTCAAGTTTCTCTCCATTTAGTTTGATGCTGGCTACCGGTTTGCTGTATATTGCTTTTACTATGTTTAGGTATGGGCCTTGAATTCCTGTTCTCTCCAAGACTTTAAGCATGAAGGGATGCTGAATTTTGTCAAATGCTTTTTCAGCATCCAATGAAATGACCATGTGGTTTTGTTCTTTGAGTTTGTTTATGTAGTGGATTGTATTGATGGATTTCCGTATATTGAACCAACCCTGCATTCCCGGGATAAAGCCTACTTGATCATGGTGGATGATCGTTTTGATGTGTTCTTGGATTCGGTTGGCAAGAATTTTATTGAGTATTTTTGCATCGATGTTCATAAGGGAAATTGGTCTGAAGTTCTCTTTCTTTGTTGGATCTTTGTGTGGCTTTGGTATCAGCGTAATTGTGGCTTCGTAGAAGGAATTGGGTAGTGTTCCTTCTGTTTCTATTTTGTGGAATAGTTTGAAGAGTATTGGTGTTAACTCTTCTTTGAAGGTCTGGTAGAATTCTGCACTGAAGCCATCTGGTCCTGTGCTTTTTTTGGTTGGAAGACTTTCTATGACTCCTTCTATTTCTTTAGGCATTATGGGACTGTTTAGATGGTCTAGTTGGTCCTGATTTAATTTTGGTATTTGGTATCTGTCAAGGAAATTGTCCATTTCCTCCAGATTCTCCAGTTGTGTTGAGTATAGGCTCTTGTAGTAGGATCTGATGATTTTTTGGATTTCCTCAGTTTCCGTTGTTATATCTCCCTTTTCATTTCTAAGTTTGTTAATTTGGATATTTTCTCTGTGCCCTTTGGTCATTCTGGCTAAGGGTTTATCTATCTTGTTGATTTTCTCAAAGAACCAGCTCCTGGTATTGTTGATTTTTTGTATGGTTCTTTTTGTTTCTACTTGATTGATTTCGGCCCTGAGTTTTATGATTTCCTGCCTTCTACTCCTCCTGGGCGAAATAGCTTCTTTTTGTTCTAGGGCTTTCAGGTGTGTCATTAAGCTGATAATGTATGCTCTCTCCATTTTCTTTTTGGAGGCACTCAGGGCTATGAGTTTTCCTCTTAGCACTGCTTTCATTGTGTCCCATAGATTTGGGTATGTTGTGTTTTCATTTTCATTGTGTTCTAAAAAGTCTTTAATTTCTTTCTTTATTTCTTCCTTGACCAAGGTATCATTGAGTAGAGTATTGTTCAGTTTCCACGTGTATGTGGGCTTTCTGTTGTTTCTGTTGCTATTGAAGACCACTTTTACTCCATAGTGATCAGATAGGAGGCATGGGATTAGTTCTACCTTCTTATATTTGTTGAGGTCTGTCTTGTGACCAATTATATGGTCGATTTTGGAGAAGGTACCATGAGGTGCTGAGAAAAAGGTATATTCTTTTGTTTTAGGATAGAATGTTCTATATATATCTGTTAAATCTAATTGGTCCAAAGCTTCAATTAGTTTCATTGTGTCCCTGTTTAGTTTCTGTTTTCCTGATCGGTCCATTGAGGAAAGTGCAGTGTTGAAGTCACCCACAATTATTGTGTTAGGTGCAATGTGTGCTTTTAATTTTAATAAAGTTTCTTTTACGAAAGAGGGTGCCCTTGCATTTGGGGCATAGATGTTCAGGATTGAGAGTTCTTCTTGTTGTATTTTTCCTTTGACCAGCAAGAAGTGTCCCTCAGGGTCTCTTTTGATGACTTTGGGTTGAAAGTCAATTTTATCTGATATTAAAATGGCTACTCCAGCTTGTTTCCTGAGACCATTTGCTTGTAAAATTGTCTTCCAGCCTTTTACTCTAAGGTAGTGTTTGTCTTTGACCCTGAGGTGTGTTTCCTGTAAGCAGAAAAATGTAGGGTCCTGTTTACGTATCCATTCAGTTAGTCTGTGTCTTTTTACTGGGGCATTAAGTCCATTGATGTTAAGAGATATTAAGGAATAGTGATTGTTACTTCCTATCATTTTTGACGTTATTTTTTAAATTTGAATGCTTAACTTCTTTTGGGTTTGATGAAAGGTTACTATCTTGCTTTTTCCAGGGTGAAGTTTCCCTCCTTGTATTGGTGTTGTCCTCCTATTATCCTTTTTAGGGCCGGGTTTGTGGATAGATATTGGGTAAACTTGGTTTTGTCATGAAATATCTTAGTTTCTCCATCTATGGTGATTGAGAGTTTTGCTGGATATAGTATTTTTGGTTGGCATTTGTGTTCTCTTAGAGTCTGCATGAGATCTGCCCAGGACCTTCTAGCCTTCATAGTCTCAGGTGAAAAGTCTGCTGTGATTCTGATAGGTCTTCCTTTATATGTTACTTGGCCTTTTTCTCTTACTGCCTTTAGTATTCTTTCTTTGTTTAGAACATTTGGTGTTTTGATTATTATGTGACGGGAAGTATTTCTGTTCTGGTCCAGTCTGTTTGGAGTTCTGTAGGCTTCTTGTATATTCATGGGCATCTCTCTCTTTAGGTTAGGGAAGTTTTCTTCCATAATTTTATTGAAGATATTTGCTGGCCCTTTAAGTTGTAAATCTTCACTCTCATCTATGCCTATAATCCTTAGGTTTGGTCTTCTCATTGTGTCCTGGATTTCCTGGATATTTTGGGTTACAAGCTTTTTGCATTTTGCATTTTCTTTAACTGTTGAGTCCATGGTTTCTATGGAATCTTCAGCATCTGAGATTCTTTCTTCTATCTCTTGTATTCTGTTGTTGATATTTGTATCTCTGTCCCCTGATTTCTTCCCAAGGCTTTCTATCTCCAAAGTTGTCTCCCTTTGAGTTTTCTTAGTTGTTTCTACTTCTGATTTTAGATCCTGGATGGTTTTGCTTAGCTCCTTCACTTGCATGTTTGTGTTTTCCTGTAATTCTTTAAGAGATTTTTGTGTTTTCTCTTTCATGAGCTCAGCCTGTTGACCAAAGTTCTCCTGTATTTCTTTAAGAGATTTTTGTGTTTCGTCTTTCATGACCTCAGCCTGTTGAGCAAATTTCTCCTGTATTTCTTTAAGTGTTTTTTGCATTTCCTCCTTGTTGGCTTTTGTATTCTCCTGGATTTCTTTCAATGATTTTTGTGTTTCCCTTGCAAGGGCTTCTAACTTTTGATCCATTTTCTCCTGAATTTCTTTATGTATGACCTTCATGTGTTCCTGTACCAGCATCATGACCAGTGATTTTAAATCCAAATCTTGTTTTACTGGTGTGATGGGGTATCCAGGACATGTTGGTAGAGGAGAATTGGGTTCAGATGTTGCCATATTGCCTTGATTTCTGTTAGTGACGTTCCTGCGTTTGCCTTTTGCCATCTAGATCTCACTGGTGTTAGTTTATCTTGTCAGTGCTGGACTCACCAGTGCAAGCTGCCCCTTCCCAGTTGGCCTCTGGTGCACAGCTTACCTCCTGCACTGCTTGTAGACAGTGTGCTGCTGCCCAGGCTGTTCAGATCCCAAAGCAGGCACCCGAAGGCTCCCGCTGGGGCCCGCTGGATTCACTGGAGCACACTGACTTCTCCCAGCTGGCCGCCCGGAAGCCCAGCTAGCCACTTGCAGGACTTGGAGATGTAATGCTGCCGCCCAGACTGATCTGGATCCGGAAGCAGAGAGAGTAGAGCTAAGGGCTTCTGCCTGAGGCCTTGCCCCAGATTGTGTCTGTGGAGCAGAAGGAGACCGTGTGCACTCCCAGGGAGTGCCGACGGTGTATGCTACTGTGACCTCCCCTGTGTTCCGCTCACTCCGCTGGGCAGCCGATCTGCCAACCGGGCTGTCGCACACAAGGTTAGCCTGGCCTCCCAGTCCCTGAGTCCAGGTAAAAGCCTGGGAGGCCAAGGTCCGAGCAAAGTTCCCCTAGGGCTATGACTGTTAATTGGGTTTGCCAGGTGACTAGGATGGTGGGCGTGCGCGCCCGCGCTCCCTGAAAGCGCTGGGAGAGTCTGCTTTGCTAACAATCACCTGGGCGGGTTGACTCACAGATGGCCCACCAAGCCGCCCAGTTCTTGGGGTCAGTCCTGTGCCTTTTGGGGCCTGGACCCCCGCTTTGTTAGCCTTAGGCTATGCCTGTTACAGGTCTGCCCGCCTGAGCTCTCTGTCGTCCTGCAGGCAAAATGGCGGCGGCACACTCGCAGGCCTGGGCAAAAAACCTCCTGGTTGGGTTGGCACCCCGATGGCCCCCCGACCCGCCCAGGGCCTGGGTGCAGGCCAACGCCCGTCGGGCTCAGACCACCGCGGTGTTGGCCTCGGATTATGTTTGTGTACCTCAGTCTGTCCGATTCCTGGAGTACGGAACCAAGATGGATGCTCCTCTCCTGACTGGTGGGAGGCTGAGTTCTGAAGTGGCCTCCGTGCAGGAAAGGCACCGCACAACTGCAGCTGCTTGCTGCCCGGCTGGTCAGCGAAGGTCAGTGGTCGTGGGCGCAGGGCCTAACTGGTCCCTGTGACGCCTTGGTTCCACTGCTCCCTTGCATTGTTCTTGATAGTAGGGAAATTGCTTTATATTTCTCTCTATTCTAATGCCCTTTTCAACTGTGAAATCTTATAGGGTGTTTGTGATAAACTAGATTATGAAAACCATAAGATAAAATAGATAATTTTATTGTTAATTAAGTATGGTAAATGATCTTATGAAAAACTATAATAACAGATCTTAAGCAAAATATGTTTTTTCTTTTAATTAAAAATAGATATTTTGTTCTCACACAATATTAGTACTTTTTCCTTCCATTCCTCCACGTTTCTAACAATCCTCTCATTAGGATATACCTTTTTTTCATTAGAAAAAAGGCTTCTAAGTGATAACAATAAAATAAAGTATAATAATGCAGAAAAATAACTACAAAACAAGCCAAAACAAAAACCAAAATCTAACACTTCAGAATTGGACGAAACAAACAGAGAAAAAAAGCATAATAAAGGACACAAGAAAATGATACAAATGTAGAAATTCATGTGTTTGTACACTCAGGAGTCCAATAAAAACACTAGACTAGAAGCTCACACACACACACACACACACACACACACACACACACACACACACACACACACACCGGACCTGTAGGATAAAAAAAAGAGAAAGAAATACATCTAAATAAAATTGAAATAAAATACTAAAGAAATAAATGAAAAAAAAATCCCTGGCATGGCATTATAACATAAGGAAGTTCCAAAAGTGCTATTGAGTTTGTTTTCTTTGTTTTCTTTTGGATTCTACTCCAGGTCATGTTGCTTACCATTATGAGTAGTCTCAATACAACTAAAAGTAACCAGGAGAAAAATAAATTTTCATTTGTAAGCAGTTATCAATTGGAAATAGCTTCTGGGTTAGGAATGTGGGCATGTGTGTGTTCACTATCTTTTAAGCCTTAGGACCCTATCTGATAGAGTCCTGTACAGATCTTGTCCATGCAACCTCAGTCTTGGTGAGTTTACATGTGCATGCATCCTTTTTATTTAGAGGGCTTGGCTTTCTTGGGGTTCTCCATTTTGCCAATGCCTTCATAAATTTAATCTTTATGTGGCCAACTTACTATTTTATTTTGCTGTGTTTCTGTGAAAATAGGGGTTCTCATATTTTCTTCCTCTCATATGATGGTTCTCTTTTATCTGGGTTGAAATACTGATCGGATTTTGAAAGGATAATATGCTTGAAACCAAATCCATCTTCCGTGTGGGGTAGGATGTGCAGGTAAACCTGCCAGTCAATTTGTACTTCAGGTGTAGAGGTCACTCGGGTGGTCAGGCAGTAATTTAATCTGTCAGAACACATTTTAGCAAATATATTGACAGCAATAAAAAAAAACCTGATATAGAGTCAGACCCTTGATCAAAGTATGTGAAAGTGTAAATGCATTAATGGTATTTCCGTAAAAAATTGTTTCCATGGAGGAGAAATGGGTAATAATAGCAGGGTTTCACCAATAAGCACCCAGGCAAGATGTTAAAGTGCTCAAGATTTGCCTAAATGTTTTTATGATATCTTTTGGAAGCAAACATTCTAGGTTTATTTATTTTTTCCTAATAGTTTTAGGATCCATTGAAGTAAATATCAGTATAACTTAATGATCTGCTGGAGTAACAGCAGATAAACATAAAAACCAGGGAGGCTCATGCTACTCCCAAAGCTTAAAATTACTCCTGATAGATTTTCCATCTTTCAGTGTAAGTTTAGACAATAATGATCATTGTTTTAAGAATTCTAATCTTAAAAATGTCATTCATTAGTAATATAAGAAATACATATGATTTACATGGGTAATTCATTCTGCTTTTCAGTGGTTATGGTATGATTAAATATACAAATTTGATATTGTCTTCAGGAACTGTCAAACTATTAAGAGAAAGTATTATCAAGGAAGTTTGTGATTTACAAACATTTTATTTAAAAACATGATTTTATGTTCATGTTCTTTAAAAGGTATAGTATTAGACAAAGATATTGGGATACATGGACAAATAAATAAAGGCTATTCTTAACTGATTCAGAACCCTAGTTGCACTAATATATATGAATGCCACATTCATAAATCCAAGAGAACCATTGACACATGCCTATATACAAACATGTTCTCAAGATAGAGCGACATAAGATGAAAATTTAGTTTTAAAATCTATGTGAAAAATAAACTTTGTCTCTAATAATGAAATTAAATATAAATTTTTGTAGAAAATTAATATTACTAAGAAAATAGTTTTTTTAAATGTAGTAAGCATTGAGAAACAAATGGGATACATGTCTATTTCAGAACATGAAGTAGGCCATAGGAGGGGGACAGGGGAAAGTAATGGGGGCAATAGAATTAAAGCACAAAGAAACCTTAGTTTACACAAAGTGTATACACTAATAGAATCCAGTATATAAACATCAAAATAGTAATTTTTATTAAATATAGTGGGTAACATAGTACAAAAAAGGAATTTGAAGGTTTTAAGCTAAACATAATAAATTAATAAAGCAATAAATATGAAATACCCTTTAAACTATAAAATCATATTTAAATTGTACGTTAGTTATTACTTGTCCATCAGTGAGCAATATACTGCCTATAATCAAGTGTAACTGACATAATGTTTTTATTTTGATGAAAGCATGTTCTTATTTTGTTTATAATGTTTTTCTCTCACAATTATGAATTTTTAATGTTATTTGGAACCATCTTTCCTACCTTCTGAGTCATCTGGGGCACAACCAGTTACCCTAAGCAGTCTGCTATCCCTGCTGTACCTCCAGTCTCCTACCACCTTTCTGCTTGCCTTCTTCATTTCTGCTGATCTATAACTGTACAGGTTAGATTTCCTTCCTGCACCCATTTTTCCTAAGCCCCACAAGTCCACTTGGGCATGCCAGATTCCTTGAGTAGCCTGGAGTCTCCAGCAGATATCCTTTGTCCTGCCACCTCTCAGTCTACCTTCATGAAACTTGCTTATCAGGACTCTAACAGCTGAAGAATACATGAGGGATGCCTGCCACTATCAGGATCATCAAGTTTAGGTTCAC
Source organism: Apodemus sylvaticus (assembly GCF_947179515.1). Classification (NCBI taxonomy): domain Eukaryota; kingdom Metazoa; phylum Chordata; class Mammalia; order Rodentia; family Muridae; genus Apodemus; species Apodemus sylvaticus. Next base: position 24,138,443 of record NC_067483.1, on the reverse strand, counting down.
TCTCAATATCAACTACAACAGGAAAACACAGGGACAAAAGTCATTTGGATAGGTAAAGTCCTGTGATGGAAAACAAACAACAAAAGCCAAGGCAATATGATACTATTGGAGCATAACTATCCTATTACCGCATGTCCCTGATATTCTAACACTGAAGCACAAAAAAATGATTTCAAGTCTAATTTCATAGATGATATAGGCCTTTGAAGAGGAAACAAATAACTTCCCTAAAGAATTACAGGGAAGAGCACATAGGCGGTTCATCTGCCAGCCCACCAGGCTCGGGGCCCGTGTCCTGCCCAGGGAGCTGCGGAAGGAGAGAAGCCCCACGGCCGTATTTGCTGCCTGCCAGGACAGAAAAGGATCACTAGGTACTGTATCACACTGAGCTTTAGATCTCTGGTGGTGCAAACTGCCAGGGGTCTGCCTGCACTCAGGAACTGAGCACATAGGTGGGTTTGTCTGCCAGCCAATGGACTCAATTCCCCAATAAAAAGACATAGACTAACAGACTGGTTACATAAAAAGGATCCTGCATTTTGCTGCATACAGGAAACACACCTCAGTGTCAAAGACAAAAACTACCTTAGAGTAAAAGGCTGGAAGACAATTCTATAAGCAAATGGTCCCAGGAAATAAGCCAGAGTTGCCATTCTAATTTCAGATAAAATTGACTTTCAACCTAATGTCATCAAAAGAGACATGGAAGGTCACTACTTGCTGGTCAAAGGAAAAATCCAACAAGAAGAACTCTCAATCCTGAACATCTATGCCCCAAATACAAGGGTGCCCTCATTCATAAAAGAAACTTTACTAAAGCTCAAAGTACACACTGCACCTAAAACAATAATTGTGGGTGACTTCAACACTCTACTCTCACCAATGGACCAATCAGGAAAACAGAAACTAAACAGGAAGACAGTGAAACTAATTGAAGCTTTGAACCAATTGGAGTTAACATATATATATAGAACTTTTCATTCCAAAGTAAAAGAATATACCTTTTTCTCAGCACCTCATGGTATCTTCTCCAAAATTGATCATATAGTTGGTCACAAGACAGACCTCAACAAATATAAGAAGATTGAAATAATCCCATGCCTCCTATCAGATCACTATGGAGTAAAAGTGGTCTTTAATAACAGTAAAAACAAGAGAAAGCCCACATACACATGGAAACCGAACAATACTCTACTCAATGGTATCTTGGTCAAGGAAGAAATAAAGAAAGAAATAAAAGATTTCTTAGAATTTAATGAAAATGAAGGCACAATATACACAAATCTATGGGACACAATGAAAGCAGTGCTAAGAGGAAAACTCATAGCTTTGAGTGCCTCCAAAAAGAAATTGGAGAGAGCATACACTAGATTAACTGAACAACTGAAAGCCCTAGAACAAGAAGCTAATTCACCCAGGAGGAGAAGAAGACAGGAAATTATCAAACTCAGGGCTGGAATCAATCAAGTAGAAACCAAGAGAACCATACAAAGAATCAAGAAAACCAAAAGCTGGTTCTTTGAAAAAAATCAACAAGATAGATAAACCCTTAGCCAGACTAACCAAAGGGCACAGAGAAAGTATCCAAATTAACAAAATTAGAAATGAAAAGGGAGATATTACAACAGAAACCAAGGAAATTCAAAAAATCATCAGATCCTACTACAAAAGCCTCTATTCAACACAACTGGAGAATCTGGAGGAAATGGACATTTCTTAGACAGATACCAATTACCAAAATTAAACCAGGAACAAATAGACCATCTAAACAGACCCATAACCACTAAAGAAATAGAAGGGGTCATAGATAGGGCAAAAAAAAAGCACAGGTCCAGATGGTTTCAGTGCAGAATTCTATCAGACCTTCAAAGAAGACTTAACACCAATACTCTTCAAACTTTTCCACCAAATAGAAACAGAAGGAACACTACCCAACTCCTTCTTCGAAGCCACTATTACGCTGATACCAAAACCACACAAAGATCCTACTAAGAAAGAGAATTTCAGGCCAATTTCCCTTATGAATATCGATGCAAAAATACTAAATAAAATTCTTGCTCACCAAATCCAAGAACACATCAAAACAATCATCCACCATGATCAAGTAGGCTTCATTCCAGGGATGCAGGGATGGTTCAATATAAGGAAACCCATAAATGCTATCCACTACATAAACAAACTCAAGGAAAAAAAAACACATGATCATCTCATTAGATGCTGAAAAAGCATTTGACAAAATTCAGCATCCTTTCATGCTAAAAGTCTTGGAAAGGACAGGAATTCAAGGTCCATATCTAAACATAGTAAAAGCAATATACAGCAAACCGGTAGCCAATATCAAACTAAATGGAGAGAAACTTGAAGCAATCCCACTAAAATCAGGGACTAGACAAGGCTGCCCCCTCTCTCCATATCTTTTCAATATAGTTCTTGAAGTCCTAGCTAGAGCAATTAGACAACATAAGGAAGTCAAAGGAAAGGAAGAAGTCAAACTATCACTATTTGCAGATGATATGGTCGTATACTTAAGTGACCCTAAAAACTCTACTAGAGAACTCCTACAGCTGATAAACAACTTCAGCAATGTGGCTGACTACAAAATCAACTCAAGCAAATCAGTAGCCTTTATATATTCAAAGGATAAGCAGACTGAGAAAGAAATTAGGGAAATGACTCCCTTCACAATAGCTACAAACAGCAAAAAGTATCTTGGGGTGACTCTAACAAACAAGTGAAAGACCTATATGACAAGAACTTCAGATCTCTGAAGAAGGAAATCGAAGAAGATCTCAGAAAATGGAAAAACCTTCCATGCTCGTGGATTGGCACGATTAATATAGTTAAAATGGCCATATTGCCAAAGGCAATCTACAGATTCAATGCTATCCCCATAAAAGTCCTGACCCAGTTCTTCATAGAGCTAGAAAGAGCAATTCTCAAATTCATCTGGAATAACAAAAAAACCCAGAATAGCTAAATCTATTCTCAACAGTAAAAGAACTTCAGGGGGATTCAATATCCCAGACTTTAAACTCTACTACAGAGCAATAGTGATAAAAACTGCATGGTATTGGTACAATATCAGGCAAGCGGATCAATGGAATAGGATTGAAGACCCAGAAATGAACCAACACACCTATGGTCACTTGGTCTTCGACAAATGGGCTGAAAGCATCCAGTGGAAAAAAGATAGTCTTTTCAAAAAATTGTGCTGGTTCAATTGGAGGTCAGCATGCAGGAGAATTCGAATAGATCCATTCTTATCTCCTTATACTAAGCTCAACTCCAAATGGATCAAGGACCTCCACATAAAACCTGACACACTGAAACTAATCGAAAAGAAACTGGGGAAGACCCTGGAGGACATGGGCTCAGGGGAAAAGTTCCTGAATCTTATGCTCTAAGATCAAGAATTGACAAATGGGACCTCATAAAACTACAAAGTTTCTGTAAGGCAAAGGACACTGTCAAAAGGACAAAAGTCAACCAACAGATTGGGAAGGGATCTTCACCAACCCTAAATCTGACAGAGGGCTAATATCTAATATATACAAAGAACTCAAGAAAGTAGAACTCAGAGAACCAAATAACCCCATTAAAAAGTGGGGTATGGAGCTAAACAAAGGATTTTCCCATGAAGTACTTCGGAGAACTGAGAAACACCTTAAGAAATGTTCAACATCATTAATCATTAGGCAAATGCAAATCAAAACAACCCTGAGATTTCACCTCATACCAGTCAGAATTGCTAAGGTCAAAAACTCAGGAGCAGGTGTTGGCGAGGATGTGGAGAAAGAAGAATACTCCTCCACTGCTGGTGGGATTGCAAGATGGTGCAACCACTTTGGAAATCAGTCTGGCAATTCCTCAGAAAACTGGGCATGACACTTTCTGAGGTCCCTGTTATACCACTCCTGGGCATATATCCAGAGGATTCTTCAGCATGCAATAAGGACACATGCTCCACTATGTTCATAGCAGCCCTATTTGTAGTAGCCAGAAGCTGGAAAGAACCTAGGTGTCCTTCAACGGAGGAATGGATACAAAAAAAATGTGGTATATTTACACAATGGAGTACTATTCAGCCATTAGAAACAATGAATTCATGAAATTCTTAGACAAATGGATGGAGCTGGAGAACATCATACTAAGTGAGATAACCCAGTCTCAAAAGATCAATCATGGTATGCACTCACTGATAAGTGGATATTAGCCTAGAAACTTTGAATATCCAGGACATAATTCACAAATTAATTGATGTCCAAAAAGAATGGAGGAGTGGCCCCTGGTTCTGGAAAGACTCAGTGCAAGAGTATAGGGGAATTCCAGAACAGAGAAGTGGGAAGGGGTAGATGGAGGAACAGGGGGAGGGAAGAGCGCTTATGGGACTTGCGGGGAGTGGGGACTCAGAAAAGGGGAAATCATTTGAAATGTAAATAATATATATATATATATATATATATATATATATATATATATATATATAAAAGAATTACAGGGAAATACAATTAAACAGGTAAAAGAAATAAATGAAACTGTTCAAGATCTGAAAATACATGGAAATATACATAATAAAGAAAACACAAGCCTGCTGCCATCTTCGCTGCCTGACAGAGCAGAAAGGCAGCATCAGGTATTGAGATATCCCACGTTTAAGATTTCTGGGGCCACAAACCTCCAGGGGTCTGCCCTTGCCCCGACCTGGGCAGATAGGTGGTCCTTCTGTGTGCCAGACTGTCGTGGGGCCTGTGTCCTATGTTGGGATCAGCACAGGGAGTGACTCTGCACCGCCATCTTTGCTGCCTGACAAAGCAGAAAGGCAGCACCAGGTACTGAGATATCCTGAGTTTAAGATCTCTGGAGGCGCAAACTGCTGGGGGTCTGCCTGCATGCAGGACCTGGGCAGATAGGCGGTTTGTCTGTGAGCCAGCTGGTCATGGTTCCAGTGTTCTACGTGGGGATCGGCACAGGGAGTGACTCCCTGCCGCTATCTTCACTGCCTGCCTGAGCAGAATGGCAGTACCAGGTATTGAGATATCCCGAGTTTAAGATCTCTGGGGGCGCAAACTGCCAGGGGTCTGCCTGTACCCAGGACCTGGGCAAATAGGCGGTCCGTCTGTGTGCCAGCCTGTCATGGGGCCTGTGACTTATATGGATATCAGCATTTGGAATGACTCCCCTCCACCATGTTCACTCTATGACAGAGCAGATGGGGAGTACCAGATCCACTGGAACAACCCAAGTATAACATTGCTTGGGGCAAGACTCAGCAGGGCTCCAGCTGCACACAAGAGGAGGGCAGCACATCAGCAATATGTGCCAGGGGAAACCCAGTCATACAGTGTCCCAGAAATAGCCTTAAAGGCTTACAGGAGGTTGAAGCACCAGCCAGTGATAACAAGACCAACTAACACCAGTGAGAACTAGATGGCAAAAGGCAGATGTAGGAATGTTACTAACAGAAATCAAGGCAATATGGCAGCATCTGAACCCAATTGTCCAACAACAGCAAGTCCTGGATACCCCAACACACCAGAAAAAGCAAGATTTGGATTTAAAAATCACTGGTCATGATGTTGTTAGAGGAACACATGAAGGACATAAATATATCTCTTAAAGAAATTCAGGAGAAAAATGATCAAAAGTTAGAAGTCCTGACAAGGGAAACACAAAAATCATTTAAAGAAATTCAGAAGAATATGGGTCAAAAGATAGAAGCCAATAAGGAAGAAATGCAAAAATCACTTAAAGAAATACAGGAGAACTTTGGTCAATAGGCAGAAGTCATGAAAGAGGAAACACAAAAATTTCTTAAAGAATTACACGAAAACACAAACAAGTAAGTGAAGGAACTGAGCAAAACCATCCAGGATCTAAAAACAGAAGTAGAAACAACTAAGAAATCTCAAAGGGAGATAATTTAGAGATAGAAAACCTTGAGAAGAAATCAGGGGCCATATATGAAAATATCAACAACAGAATACAAGAGATAGAAGAAAGAATCTCAGATGCTGAAGATACCATAGAAACCATGGACTCAACAGTCAAAGAAAATGTAAAATGCAAAAAGCTTGTAACGCAAAACATCCAGGAAATGTAGGACACAATGAGAAGACCAAACCTAAGGATTATAAGCATAGATGAGAGTGAAGATTTACAACTTAAAGGGCCAGCAAATATCTTCAACAAAATTATGGAAGAAAACTTCCCTAACCTAAAAAGAGAGATGCCCATGAAAATACAAGAAGCCTACTGTCCCTACCCACAGGACAGTCAACAGGGTTCCTGGAGCTATGTAAAAGAAAGGTGATGAGACAAAGACACAAAAAGAGACCGACAGCGAGTCTAATCCCGATCAAGCTGTCAAATTTTAATTTTTACAAAAGTCAATATAAAGGGAAGCTTACAAGGTTTGGGAGGGGTAAAGGGGGAACAATCTCAGGGGGCTGACATCATTCCTAAGAAACAATTTCTCATAATTTCTGGGTAAGGGTAGTTATTGCTGCTGGAATTTTGGCATGGTAAATGGGTGTATTGGGGAGGTGAAGTGGAAAGGGATTGCTATAGTAATCTATCCACAGATGAACTTCAAAAGGAGGTGGTTTTGAGATTTACATAGGAATAGTTCCTGGCATGGAGATCTAAGTGAGAATGACTCCTGGTATCGAGGTCTTCTGGCATTGAGAGCCAGGTGGGGATGGCTTCTGGTATGGAGAGTTCTTGGCATTGAGATCTAAGTGAGGATGGCTCCTGGCAGCCTACAGAACTCCAAACAGACTGGACCAGAAGAGAAATACCTCCTGTCACATAATAATAAAAATCCCAAATGTACTAAACAAAGAAAGAATATTAAAGGCAGTAAGAGAAAAATGCCAAGTAACATATAAAGAAAGACCTATCAGAATTACACCAGACTTCTCACCAGAGACCATGAAAGCTAGAAGATCCTGGATTGATCTCATGCAGACTCTAAGAGAACACAAATGTCAGCCAAGACTACTATACCCAGCAAAACTCTCAATCACTATAGATGGAGAAACCAAGATATTCCATGACAAAACCAAATTTACACAATATCTTTCCACAAACCCAGCCCTACAAAGGATAATAGGGGGAAAACACCAATATAAGGAGGGAAACTATACCCTGGAAAAAGCAAGATAGTAACCTTCTTTCATGAAACCCAAAAGAAGATAACCACTCAAATATAAAAATAACATCAAAAATGACAGGAAGTAATAATCACTATTATTATTATCATCTCTTAACATCATTGGACTCAATTCCCCAAATAAAAAGACCTAGACTAACAAACTGGATACATAAACAGGACCCTACATTTTGCTGCTTACAGAAAACACATCTCAGTGTCAAGGACAAAAACTACCTTAGAGTAAAAGGCTGGAAGACAATTCTACAAGCAAATGGTCTCAGTAAACAAGTGGGAGTTGCCATTCTAATATCAGATAAATTTGGCTTTCAACCTAAAGTCATCAAAAGAGACATGGAAAGACACTTCTTGCTGGTTAAACGAAAAATCCACCCAGAAGAACTCTCAATCCTGAACATTTATGCTCCAAATGCAAGGACACCCTCATTCATAAAAGAAACTTTACTAAAGCTCAAAGCACACATTGCACTTAGCACAATAATTGTGGGTGACTTCAACACCCCACTTTCCTCAATGGCCCAATCAGGAAAGCAGAAACTAAACAGGGACACAGTGAAACTAATTGAAGCTTTGGACCAATTAACACACACACACACATATATATATAAAACGTTTCATCCCAAAGCAAAAGAATATACCTTTTTATCAGGACCTCATGGTACCTTCTCCAAAATCCATCATAATAAAGTGGATATTAATTAGCCCAGAAGCTCTGAATTCTCAAGACACAATTAGCATATCAAATGATACCCAAGAAGAGGGAAAGACAGGTTCTGAAAAAGAGTTGATCCAGCATTATATGGAAATACCAGGACAGGGAAATGGGAGGGGGGTGATTGGGAAATTGGAGGAGGGAAGAAGGCTTATGCAACTGTTGGGGAGGGGGAAAGCATTTGGAATGTAAACAAAGAATATAGAAAAGAAAAAAAAGAAAAAAAAAAAGAAAACACAAACTGAGGGAATCCTAGAGATAGAAAACATAGGGAAGAGAACAGGAACAACAGATGCAAGCTTCACCAACAGAATACTAGATATAGATGAGCAGAATCTCAGGCATAGAACATATAAGAAATTGATACACAAATCAAAGAAAAGGTGAAAACTAAATATTTCCTATGACAAAAATGTCTAGGAAATCTGTGATACCATGAAATGACCTAACCTAAGAACAATAGGCGCAGAGCAAAGTGAAGAGTCTCAGCTCCAAGGACCAGAAAATATTTTAACACTATAATACAAGAAAAATTTGCCAGCCTAAAGAAAAGGATGCATATAAACCTACAAAAAGTTTGTAGAACATCAATTATACTGGAGCAGAAAAGAAAATCGTCCTTACAACAGGAAGTCAAAACATTAAATTTACAAAACAAACAAAGAATATTCAGTGTTGCAATGTAAAAAACCAGGTTATACACAAAAGAAGATTTATTCTGCCAGAATTCTGCCAGAATTATTCCTGATTTCTCAATCAGGATGCTAAAAGAAGGACCAGGACAGATATCTTACAACATCTAAAGAAAACCATAGTTGCAAACATATACTATTTTACAAAATTAACCTCTCAATAACCATAGATAGAGAAAATAAGATATTTCAAAACAAACTCAAATTTAAACATCTATGCACAAACACAGCCCTTCAGAAAATACTAGAAGAAAATCTCCAACACAAGGAGAATGACAGTCAAACAAACAAACAAACAAACAAACAAAAAAAAAAACCCCACATGAAATAAGTAACTCTAAACTAACAAAAACAAGGGAAACACAGAAACACACACTTACCAATACCACAACATGTAAATAATAGGAATTAAACAGTCACTAGTCATTAATATCTCTCAAACATAATGGACTCAATTTCCCAATAAAAGACAAAGGCAAACAGACTAGAAGCAAAAACAGGATCCATTTTTCTATTGCATATAAGAGACACACCTCAGCATTGAAGATAGACATTACCTCAGAGCAACGGGCTGGGAAAAAATTTTTCTAGAAAAGAATCTCAAGAAACAAGCTGGAGTAGATATTTTCATATCTAGTAAAATAGACTTGCAATCAGAATGGAAAGAGACAGGGAAGGACACTTTATACTCATCAAAGTAAATTATCTAGCAATATCAATTGTGAACATCTATGCCCCAAATACAAGGGCATCCTCATTTGTAAAGGAAACATTGCTAACCCTTAAATCTCATGTTAAGCCCCATACATTAATAGTGGGAGACTTCATTACCCCAGTCTCATCAATTGGCAAGCCATTTAGACAACAAACACACAAACAAACAAACCACAAAGAAATAATAAAACTAACTTATGTTTTGAATCACATGGCAGTAACAGACATCTACAGAATATTTCACCCCAACAAAAAAGAATTCCTAGGTCCTCACGAATCCTTCTTTAAAAATTGACTATATAGTCAATCACAACGCAAACCTCAGCTGATAAAGGAAAATTGAAAAGTGCCTTGTATCTTATCAGACTATTAAGGATAAAAGTTTGACTTCAACAACAGAAACACCAGAAAGCCTACACATTCATGGAAACTGAACAGCTCTCTACTCAATAATCTCTAGGTCAGGGGAGAAAGAAAGAAATTGAAGACTTTCTAGAATTCAATAACAATGAAAGCAAAACATACCTAAATTTATGGAACACAATGAAAGCAGTGTAAGAGGAATGTTAATAACACTAAAGGCCTCCATAAGAAATCAGAAGTTCTTAGACTAGCAATTTAAAAATACATCTGAATGCTCTAGGAAAAAAAGAAAGGCAAACATATCAAAGAGGACTAGAAGGCAGGAAATCAAAATTAGTACTGAAATCAAACAATTATAATATAAAAGCAATACAAAGAATCAGGGAAACCAAGAGCTGTTTCTTTGAGAAAATCAACAAGATAAATAAGTCCTAAGCCAAATTGACTAAAAGATTGACAGAATTCAAAAAAACACAATCAGAAATGAAAAGTGAAACATAACAACAGACAATGAGGAAATTGAAAGAATCATCAGTTCTTACTTCAGAAGCCTGTACATCCCCAAATTGGAAAATGCAAACAAAATAGATGATTTTCTAGACAGAGAACACATATCAAAGTTAAATAAAGATCATATAAACCATGTATACAGTCCTTTAGCCCCTTGGCTATCCCAGGGACTGGTACAACATGGGATGCACCCATGTATAGGCACAAAACTCTGATCCTATTAATGATGCAATGTTGTACTTGCAGAACAGAGCCTAGCATGGTTGTCCTCTGAAAGGTTCTGCCAGCAGATGACTGAGTCAGATACAAATACTTACAATCAGCCATTAGACAGAGGTCCAGGACTCCTATAGAACAATTAGGCAAAGGATTGTAGGAGTTGAAACCTCATAAGAAGAGCAACAGTATCAACTAACCTGGATGTGGTAAGAGGATGTGCCTAATCATGTAGAGACTTGATGTTCCAGCAAAGGAGGATGCTGGGGATTGGACAGGGGGATATGGGGTCCAGATGGTGGATGGAAAAGCACCCTCTTAGAGGTTAACATGAGGCAGATGGGGTTAAGAACCTTGGAAGGGGGATAAGCAGAATGGGAAACAACATTTGGAATGTATATAAAGAAAATAATTTTTTGAAAAACCCAGGGTCAGTTGGTTATACCTTGAAATTCTACCAGAATGTGTCTAACTCATTTTATGAGGTTATAGTCCCCTGAAACATAAACCTCACAAAGACTCAATAAAGAAAAAGTATTTCAGACCAATTTCTCTTATGAACATTGATGTAAGATTACTCAATAAAATATTTGCAAAGTGAATATAAGAACACATCAAAAACATCATTTACCATGATCAACTATGCTTTATCTCAGGGATGTAGGAATGGTTCAAATTAAAAAAGAAATCATCAATGTAATACACTGTATAAATAAACTAAAAGAAAAAAAAATCACATGATCACTTTAGATGCAGTAACAGCTTTTGGCAAAATCCATAACTCGATGTTAAAAGTCTTAGAGAGGTCAGTCTTATAAGGCACATACCTGAACAATAAAAGCGGTATACAGCAAGCCAAAATCCAGCATCAAATTAAATGGTGAGTAACTAAAAGCAAGTCCACTAATATCATGGTCAAGATTAGGTGGGTCACTGTCTCTCTACCCATGCAATAGAGTACTTGAAGTTCTTTTAAATAGAGAAATAAGACAACTAAAGAAGATCAACAGGATACAAATTAGAAAGAAGTCAAAGTATCCTTTGTACAAATGATAACCTGGCAGAGAAAGATGAAGGAAAGACTACATTTTACAATAGACATAAATATTATGCAATATATTTGTGTAACTCTAGCCAAGCAAGTGAACAACCTATATGACAAGAACTTCAAGTTGCTGAAGAAAGAAAATAAGAATTAAGAAGCCAGGCAGTGGTGGCTCATGCTGCCTTTAACCCCAGCACTTGGGAGTCAGAGGCAGGCAGATTTCTGAGTTCGAGGCCAATCTGGACTACAGAGTGAGTTCCAGGATAGCAGGGTTACATAGAGAAATCCTGTCTCAACAAAACCAAACCAAACCAAACCAAACCAAACCAAACCAAACCAAACCAAACCAAACCAAACCAAACCAAACCAAACCAAACCAAACCAAAACAACAACAACAACAACAAAAAAGAATTAAGAAGATGAAAAGACAATGCCAATGAATAGGTAGGATTAACATGCTAAAAATGGCAATTTTTACCAAATGCCATCTACAAATTCAATGCAATTCCCATCAAAGTTCCAATAGAATTCTTTATGGACCCTGAAAAAGCAATTCTCAACCTTGTATGAAAAAACAAATAAACAAACAAACCAAACAAACAGACAGAAAGAAAGACAAAGAAAATCAAACTAACAAAAATCAGGATAGCTAAGAACAATCTTGAACAATAAAAAAGAAAAGAAAAACAAACAACAACAAAAAACTACTGGTGGTATCACCTTTAGTGATCTCAAGTTGTACTATAGAGTAATAGCAATAAAAACTACATGGTATTGGCACAGGAAGTGACAGGTTTCTTAATTGAAGCAAACACACTGAAATAAACCCACACTCCTATGGACACTTGAGTTTTGATTTAAAAAAATTCAAAACCATATAATGGGGGGAAAAGCATCATCAACAAATGGTGCTGGTCTTTTATATGTCTTCATATAAAATAATTAAAATAGATACATATTTATCACCCTGCAGAAAACTCAAGTCCAAGTGCATCAAAGACCTTAACATAAAAGCTTATGTACCAGGTCAGCATGCAGAAGAATGCGAATTGATCCATCCTTGTCTCCTTGTACTAAGCTCAAATACAAATGGATCAAGGACCTCCACATAAAGCCAGACACTCTGAAGCTAATAGAAAAGAAACTGGGGAAGACCCTTGAGGACATCGGTACAGGGAGAAAGTTTCTGAACAGAACACCAATAGCGTATGCTCTAAGAGCAAGAATTGACAAATGGGACCTCATAAGGTTACAGAGTTTCTGTAAGGCAAAGGACACCATCAAGAGGACAGATCAGCAACCAACAAATTGGGAAAAGATCTTCACCAATCCTACATCAGATAGAGGGCTAATATCTAATATATATAAAGAACTCAAGAAGTTAGACTCCAGAAAACCGAACAACCCTATTAAAAAATGGGGTACAGAGTTAAACAAAGAATTCTCACCTGAAGAACTTCGGATGGCGGAGAAGCATCTTAAAAAATGCTCAACTTCATTAGTCATTAGGGAAATGCAAATCAAAACAACCCTAAGATTTCATCTTACACCAGTCAGAATGGCTAAGATTAAAAATTCAGGAGACAGCAGGTGTTGGAGAGGGTGCGGAGAAAGAGGAACACTCCTCCACTGCTGGTGGGGTTGCAAATTGGTACAACCACTCTGGAAAGCAGTCTGGCGGTTCCTCTGAAAACTGGGCACCTCACTTCCAGAAGATCCTGCTATACCACTCCTGGGCATATACCCAGAGGATTCCCCACCATGTAATAAGGATACATGCTCTACTATGTTCATAGCAGCCCTATTTATAATTGCCAGATGCTGGAAAGAACCCAGGTGTCCCTCAACAGAAGAGTGGATACAAAAAATGTGGTATATCTACACAATGGAGTACTATTCAGCCATTAGAAACAATGAATTCATGAAATTCTTAGGCAAATGGATGGAGCTAGAGAACATCATACTAAGTGAGGTAACCCAGACTCAAAAGGTGAATCATGGTATGCACTCACTAATAAGTGGTTATTAACCTAGAAAACTGGAATACCCAAAACATAATCCACACATCAAATGAGATACAAGAAGAAAGCAGGAGTGGTCCCTGGTTCTGGAAAGACTCAGTGAAACAGTATTTGGCAAAACCAGAATGGGGAACTGGGAAGGGGTGGGAGGGAGGACAGGGGAAGAGAATGGGGCTTTCGGGACTTTCGGGGAGTGGGGGGGGGCTAGAAAAGGGGAAATCATTTGAAATGTAAATAAATTATATCGAATAAAAAAAAAACAAAAACAAAAAAAAAAACAAAAACAACAAAAAAAAGCTTATGTACCGAATGTATTAGAACAGAAAGTGAGAAATTGTAGAGATTTGTTCCTTTTCTATGTATTTTAATGCTAAATACTTGCTCTCAAGGCCTGTTTGGCCCCAGCAATGAGAGAATCTGATCCCAGAATTCTTGTGGATTCTACATTCAAATAAGTTGAGTATTGCCCTGGCAAGGTCTTCTAAAATCTTCTCTAAAGCATTTTTTTAAAATTATTCAGTCTCCCTAACTTTTCTCTTCTGTAGGGCTTACTATCTCTGTATACTTAAGAAGATTTAGACAATTACCATTAAACTCTCTTCTATCCTTAAAAACAATTCAAATTTTATTTATCTCTATCATTTGTCTGCTTGTTGGAGGCCAGCAGCCTCGTTGTTAGCCTCTTTGTATGCCTTCCTCCAAGTAGCCAGTCTCTGCACAGCATGGGCTCCCAATACCTCTGAGTCCAAACTCTTTTTATTAGCTCCAAACCACAAGAAGAATGAAGCACTGGCAAAATCTGTATTCCCTTCTGTCTTCAAAAATAATTAAACCAAACTTTGAATAACTGCTTGCAGGAAGCAGGAAGCTTTTTTGTTTACCTCTCATAGTCTCCTCCTAGCAGTGGTTCAGTCTCTAATATCAACAAGTGATGAAAGGGATCTCATGAAACGGAAAAGTTTCTGTCAGGCAAAGGACAATGTCAATAGAACAAAACAATAGCCTTTAGATTGTGAAAGGATCTTCAATATCCCTTCATCTTACAGAGGGTTAATATCTAATATATATAAAGAAACTTAACAATTGGAAAATCAACAACCCAAATAAACCAATTAAATATAGTATACACAGTTGAACAGAGAATTCCCAAGAGAGGAATCTCAAATGTCTGAGAAGCACTTAAAAAATTCCAGGTACATAGTCATCAGGGAAATAGGAATCAAGATGACATGAGATTCCATTTTACACCAATCAGAATGGCTAAGATTATATCTCAAGTAATAGCACATGCTGTTGAGGATGTGGAGCAAGTGGAACATTCCTTCACTGCTGGTGGGTATCCAACATTGTGTAAGCACTTTGCAAGTTAATTTGGTGGTTTTTAAGAAAATTGGAAATAGTTCTATCTCAAAGCCCATCTTTACCATTCCTGGGCATATACCCAAATGAGACACTTGCTCATCTATGTTCATAGAAGCTTTATTTGTAATAGCTAGAAAGTGCAAATAACTAAGATGTCCCTCAACTGAAGACTGGATTAAGAAAATGTGGTACATCTACATAATGGAATAGTATTCAGCCATTAAAAACAAAGACATTATACATTTGGAAGCCAATAGGATAGAACGTGAGAATATCATCCTGAGTGAGGTAACCCAGACCCAAAAGGACATAAATGGGATGTATTCACTGAAAAGTGGATATTAGTCATAAAGTACAGAATATACATGTGTATGGGTGGTTTTGATGCTATGACCCTGCTCCCCAATTGGCTCTTGATCTGTCAATAAAGAAAGCCATTGCTGGGCAGAAGGTATAGCCAGGAGTTCCAGGTCCCTAGAGGAAAAGGGGATGCAGGGAAGGCAAGACAGAGTTTCATCATGCTTCTAATGGAGAAGGGTTAAAGAGCCATGTGAGGTCTCTCTAAGACCATATAGGCCATTCCTAAGGTCAGGTTGTCATGAACATCTAGCAGGGGCTCGATGGGACTAACCACTAAAGTTTAGTGCAGATGGGAAGAGTGGAGCTAAAAATAATGATAATTGCATTTTTTCCAGGAAGGAGATAGTAGCGCCTAGCAATTGAGCCAAGAAGGTAAGTTGAAAAGGAACAAGTGTGTGTATGTCTATTATCTGTGGATTTAAGGGAAGCTGGATGGGGTCTGGTAGCACAGCCCGATCCTGAAGCTAAGGTGTGGAAGCAAAAAGCTACATGAAACACACATGCTACAATCCACAGCCCCAAAGAAGATAAACAAGTGGGAAGGCCCAAGTGAGAATGCTTGAATCTCACTTAGAAGTGGGAATAAAATAGTCATAAAAGGCAGATGGAGGAAGGGAACTGAATGGGAGAAGGGACAGGGAATAGAATGGGAAGGTTCAGGATCATGAATGGGGAGAGACAAAAGAGAGGGCCAGATTGCCATGAGAGTGAATATAAATCTGCAGCTGGCAGGCAAGGGTAGGGAGTACAGTTAGGAACCTCTCCAAGATGGGCCAGAATCCTGGATAGGTGAGGCTTCCAGGAATCAATGAGGGTGCCCTCATAGCAGTGCAGATATGGAACCTGAACTGTCCACCCCTATCACTAGGCAGGAACCCCACTGGAACAATAAGGGCACCAACCCACCCACAAATCTTCTGACCCAAGATGTACCCTTTTTGCAAGAAATGCATGGACAGGGATGGTGCAGAGTCTGAAGGAATGGCCAACCTATAGCCAGGACAATTTGAGACATATCCCATGGGTAAGCACCAGTACCTGACATAATGGTCCTTTGTTAAGCTTAGAGACAGGAGCCTAGCATAACTGTCCTCTGAGAGGCTCTACACAGAAGCTGACTGAAGCAGATACAGCGTCCATAGTCAAAAACTGGATGATGCTCAGGGACTCTTGTAGAGAAGATTGGGGCAGAGTTGAGGGCCTCCCAAAAGGAGATAGGAAATCCATTGGAAAACTAAGAGTCAGTTAACTTGGTAGTTTAGGGGCTCTCAGAGATGGAACCATCAACCCAGGTACATACAAGCAGGTGTCAACTTGGTTTCATCTGAGTGCCCCCAACAACTGGAGTTTGGACTTTTCTGAAAGAAGTTGTCTGTCTGTGCAATTAGTTCCCCTACCTCTCTTGTCTGACATCATTGGGAGAGGAGGTGCCTAGCCCTGCAGAGACTTGACGTGCCATGGTGGGGATATTCAAGGGCTCCTCCGCTCTTTCAGAGGAGAAGAGGAGGAGGAAATGGAGAGATGGCTTATGTGAGGGGGCTCAGGAGCAGGTGCAGCAGTTGGGATGCAAAATGAATAAAATAGAAACAAAAAAGATTTACACAGCAAAGATAAAAACAAAGTTATTTGGCCCATAGGATATATTTATAGGAATGTTAAATATCTTATCTTTAGAGAATTTAAATTTTGTTTCTCACTTAATTATTACTAACTCATGGAAGCACCTCAGTAAGCACAGCTATAACACAAATATTCCAATTACCTGCTGAAGAACATTAATTTCTTTCAAGAGGCTTTATTTATTTATTTATTTATTTATTTATTTATTTAGGTTTTTTTTGGGGGGGGATTTGGTTTTTTTGAGACAGGGTTTCTCTGTATAGCCCTGGCAGTCCTGGAACTCACTCTGTAGACCAGGCTGGCCTCTAACTCAGAAATCTGCCTGCCTCTGCCTCCCAGAGTGCTGGGATTACAGTTGTGCGCCACCACTTCCCAGCTAAAGGGATTTATTTTAAGCTCACTTATAATATAAAAATTAAAGAGCAGAACTCGGCTTCCCTCCAGTCAGGAGAGACTCACCTCCATCTTGATCCCGGGCTCCAGAGATCGGTCAGACTGAGGTACACAAACATAATCCTAGGCCCAACACCGCAGGGGTCTGAGCCAGACGGGCGTTGGCCTGCACCCAGGCCCTGGGCTGTTCGAGTGGCCATCGGGGCGCCAACCTAGCCAGGAGTTTTTTTTTTTTGCCCCGGCCGGCGCACGCGCCGCCATTTTGCCTACAGGAGCCAGAGTGCTCGGGAGGGCAGAGACTGCTAACAAGCGTAGCCTGAGGCTAACAAAACGGGGGTCTAGGCCCCAAAAGGCACAGGACTGACCCCAAGAACTGGGCAGCTTGGTGGGCCATCTGTGTGTCAACCCGCCCAGGAGGTTATTAGCACAACAGACTCTCCCGGTGCTTTCGGGGAGCGCGGACGCGCACGCCCGCCATCCGGGTCACCTGGCGGACCCAAATAACAGACATAGCCCTAGGGGAACTTTGCTCGGACCTTGGCCTCCCAGGCGTTTGCCTGGACTCAGGGCCCGGGCGACAAGGCTAACCTAGTGTGCGCCAGCCCGGTTGGGGAAATCGGCTGCCCAGCGGAGTGAGCAGAGCACAGGGGAGGTCACAGCAACATTCACCTTCGGAGCTCCCTGGGGGTGCACACGGGTTCCACCTGGTCCACAGACACAATCTGGGGCAAGGCCTCAGGCAGAAGCCCCCAGCTCAACTCTCTCCGCTTCAGATCAGCCTGGGTGGCCGCCACATCTCCAGGTCCCTCAAGAGGCTAGTGGGGGCTTCCGGGCGGCCAGCTGGGAGAAGTCGGTGTGCTCCAATAAATACTGCGGGCCCCAGCGGGAGCCTTCAGGTGCCTGCTTCGGGATCTGAACAGCCTGGACAACAGCACCCTGTCTACAGGCAGTGCAGAGTGTAAGCTGTGCACCAGAGGCCAACGGAGAAGGGGCAGCTTGCACTGGTGAGTCCAGCACTGACAAGACCAAGTAACACCAGTGAGAGCTAAATGGCAAAAGGAAAACGCAGGAACGTCACTAACAGAAATCAAGGCAATATGGCAACATCTGAACCAAATTCTCCTCTACCAGCAAGTCCTGGATACCCCATCACACCAGTAAAACAAGATTTGGATTTAAAATCACTGGTCATGATGCTGGTACAGGAACACATGAAGGACATTCAGGAGAAAATGGATCAAAAGTTAGAAGCCCTTGCAAGGGAAACACAAAAATCATTGAAAGAAATCCAGGAGAATACAAAAGCCAACAAGGAGGAAATGCAAAAAACACTTAAAGAAATACAGGAGAACTTTGGTCAACAGGCTGAGGTCATGAAAGACGAAACACAAAAATCTCTTAAAGAAATACAGGAGAACTTTGGTCAACAGGCTGAGGTCATGAAAGAAAAAACACAAAAATCTCTTAAAGAATTACAGGAAAGCACAAACAAGCAAGTGAAGGAGCTAAGCAAAACCATCCAGGATCTAAAAACAGAAGTAGAAACAACTAAGAAAACTCAAAAGGAGACAACTTTGGAGATAGAAAGCCTTGGGAAGAAATCAGGGGACAGAGATGCAAATATCAACAACAGAATACAAGAAATAGAAGAAAGAATCTCAGATGCTGAAGATTCCTTAGAAACCATGGACTCAACAGTTAAAGAAAATGCAAAATGCAAAAAGCTTGTAACCCAAAATATCCAGGAAATCCAGGACACAATGAGAAGACCAAACCTAAGGATTATAGGCATAGATGAGAGTGAAGATTTACAACTTAAAGGGCCAGCAAATATCTTCAATAAAATTATGGAAGAAAACTTCCCTAACCTAAAGAGAGAGATGCCCATGAATATACAAGAAGCCTACAGAACTCCAAACAGACTGGACCAGAACAGAAATACTTCCCGTCACATAATAATCAAAACACCAAATGTTCTAAACAAAGAAAGAATATTAAAGGCAGTAAGAGAAAAAGGCCAAGTAACATATAAAGGAAGACCTATCAGAATCACAGCAGACTTTTCACCTGAGACTATGAAGGCTAGAAGGTCCTGGGCAGATCTCATGCAGACTCTAAGAGAACACAAATGCCAACCAAAACTACTATATCCAGCAAAACTCTCAATCACCATAGATGGAGAAACTAAGATATTTCACGACAAAACCAAGTTCACCCAATATCTATCCACAAACCCAGCCCTAAAAAGGATAATAGGAGGACAACACCAATACAAGGAGGGAAACTTCACCCTGAAAAAAGCAAGATAGTAACCTTTCATCAAACCCAAAAGAAGTTAAGCAATCAAATTTAAAAAATAACGTCAAAAATGATAGGAAGTAACAATCACTATTCCTTAATATCTCTTAACATCAATGGACTCAATGCCCCAATAAAAAGACACAGACTAACTGACTGGATACGTAAACAGGACCCTACATTTTGCTGCTTACAGGAAACACACCTCAGGGTCAAAGACAAACACTACCTTAGAGTAAAAGGCTGGAAGACAATTTTACAAGCAAATGGTCTCAGGAAACAAGCTGGAGTAGCCATTTTAATATCAGATAAAATTGACTTTCAACCCAAAGTCATCAAAAGAGACTCTGAGGGACACTTCTTGCTGGTCAAAGGGAAAATACAACAAGAAGAACTCCCAATCCTGAACATCTATGCTCCAAATGCAAGGGCACCCTCTTTCATAAAAGAAACTTTATTAAAACTCAAAGCACACATTGCACCTAACACAATAATTGTGGGTGACTTCAACACTGCACTTTCCTCAATGGACCGATCAGGAAAACAGAAACTAAACAAGGACACAATGAAACTAATTGAAGCTTTGGACCAATTAGATTTAACTGATATATATAGAACATTCTATCCTAAAACAAAAGAATATACCTTTTTTTCAGCACCTCATGGTACCTTCTCCAAAATCGACCATATAATTGGTCACAAGACAGACCTCAACAAATATAAGAAGATAGAACTAATCCCATGCCTCCTATCTGATCACTATGGAATAAAAGTGGTCTTCAATAGCAACAGAAACAACAGAAAACCCACATACACGTGGAAATTGAACAATACTCTACTCAATGACACCTTGGTCAAGGAAGAAATAAAGAAAGAAATTAAAGACTTTTTAGAACACAATGAAAATGAAAACACAACATACCCAAATCTATGGGACACAATGAAAGCAGTGCTAAGAGGAAAACTCATAGCCCTGAGTGCCTCCAAAAAGAAAATGGAGAGAGCATACATTACCAACTTAATGACACACCTGAAAGCCCTAGAACAAAAAGAAGCTATTTCACCCAGGAGGAGTAGAAGGCAGGAAATCATCAAACTAAGGGCCGAAATCAATCAAGTAGAAACAAAGAGAACCATACAAAAAATCAACAAAACCAGGAGCTGGTTCTTTGAGAAAATCAACAAGATAGATAAACCCTTAGCCAGACTGACCAAAGGGCACAGAGAAAGTATCCAAATTAACAAACTTAGAAATGAAAAGGGAGACATAACAACGGAAACTGAGGAAATCCAAAAAATCATCAGATCCTACTACAAGAGCCTGTACTCAACACAACTGGAGAATCTGGAGGAAATGGACAATTTCCTTGACAGATACCAAATACCAAAATTAAATCAGGACCAACTAGACCATCTAAACAGTCCCATAAAACCTAAAGAAATAGAAGGAGTCATAGAAAGTCTTCCAACCAAAAAAAGCACAGGACCAGATGGTTTCAGTGCAGAATTCTACCAGACCTTCAAAGAAGAGTTAACACCAATACTCTTCAAACTATTCCACAAAATAGAAACAGAAGGAACACTACCCAATTCCTTCTACGAAGCCACAATTACGCTGATACCAAAGCCACACAAAGATCCAACAAAGAAAGAGAACTTCAGACCAATTTCCCTTATGAACATCGATGCAAAAATACTCAATAAAATTCTTGCCAACCGAATCCAAGAACACATCAAAACGATCATCCACCATGATCAAGTAGGCTTTATCCCGGGAATGCAGGGTTGGTTCAATATACGGAAATCCATCAATACAATCCACTACATAAACAAACTCAAAGAACAAAACCACATGGTCATTTCATTGGATGCTGAAAAAGCATTTGACAAAATTCAGCATCCTTTCATGCTTAAAGTCTTGGAGAGAACAGGAATTCAAGGCCCATACCTAAACATAGTAAAAGCAATATACAGCAAACCGGTAGCCAGCATCAAACTAAATGGAGAGAAACTTGAAGCAATCCCACTGAAATCAGGGACCAGACAAGGCTGCCCCCTTTCTCCTTATCTTTTCAATATTGTACTTGAGGTACTAGCTCGGGCAATTCGACAACATAAGGAGGTCAAAGGGATACAAATTGGAAAGGAGGAAGTCAAACTATCATTATTTGCAGACGACATGATCGTCTACCTAAGTGACCCAAAGAACTCCACTAGAGAGCTCCTACAGCTGATAAACAACTTCAGCAAAGTGGCAGGTTACAAAATCAACTCAAGCAAATCAGTGGCCTTCCTATACTCAAAGGATAAGCAGGCTGAGAAAGAAATTAGGGAAATGACCCCCTTCACAATAGCCACAAACAGTATAAAGTATCTTGGGGTGACTCTTACCAAACATGCGAAAGATCTGTATGACAAGAACTTCAAGACTCTGAAGAAGGAAATGGAAGAAGACCTCAAAAAATGGGAAAACCTCCCATGCTCATGGATCGGTAGAATCAATATAGTTAAAATGGCCATTTTGCCTAAAGCACTATACAGATTCAATGCAATACCCATCAAAATCCCAACTCAATTCTTCACAGAGTTAGAAAGAGCAATTATCAAATTCATCTGGAACAACAAAAAACCCAGGATAGCTAAAACTATTCTCAGCAACAAAAGAAAATCTGGGGGAATCAGTATCCCTGACCTCAAGCAATACTACAGAGCAATAGTGTTAAAAACTGCATGGTATTGGTACAGTGACAGGCAGGAGGATCAATGGAACAGGATTGAAGATCCAGAAATGAACCCACACACCTATGGCCACTTGATCCTCGACAAAGAGGCTGAAAACATCCAATGGAAAAAAGATAGCCTTTTCAACAAATGGTGCTGGTTCAACTGGAGGTCAGCATGCAGAAGAATGCGAATTGATCCATCCTTGTCTCCTTGTACTAAGCTCAAATCCAAATGGATCAAGGACCTCCACATAAAGCCAAACACTCTGAAGCTAATAGAAAAGAAACTGGGGAAGACCCTTGAGGACATCGGTACAGGGAGAAAGTTTCTGAACAGAACACCAATAGCGTATGCTCTAAGAGCAAGAATTGACAAATGGGACCTCATAAGGTTACAGAGTTTCTGTAAGGCAAAGGACACCATCAAGAGGACAGATCGGCAACCAACAAATTGGGAAAAGATCTTCACCAATCCTACATCAGATAGAGGGCTAATATCCAATATATATAAAGAACTCAAGAAGTTAGACTCCAGAAAACCGAACAACCCTATTAAAAAATGGGGTACAGAGTTAAACAAAGAATTCTCACCTGAAGAACTTCGGATGGCGGAGAAGCATCTTAAAAAATGCTCAACTTCATTAGTCATTAGGGAAATGCAAATCAAAACAACCCTAAGATTTCATCTTACACCAGTCAGAATGGCTAAGATTAAAAATTCAGGAGACAGCAGGTGTTGGAGAGGGTGCGGAGAAAGAGGAACACTCCTCCACTGCTGGTGGGGTTGCAAATTGGTACAACCACTCTGGAAATCAGTCTGGCGGTTCCTCCGAAAACTGGGCACCTCACTTCCAGAAGATCCTGCTATACCACTCCTGGGCATATACCCAGAGGATTCCCCACCATGTAATAAGGATACATGCTCTACTATGTTCATAGCAGCCCTATTTATAATTGCCAGATGCTGGAAAGAACCCAGGTATCCCTCAACAGAAGAGTGGATACAAAAAATGTGGTATATCTACACAATGGAGTACTATTCAGCCATTAGAAACAATGAATTCATGAAATTCTTAGGCAAATGGATGGAGCTAGAGAACATCATACTAAGTGAGGTAACCCAGACTCAAAAGGTGAATCATGGTATGCACTCACTAATAAGTGGTTATTAACCTAGAAAACTGGAATACCCAAAACATAATCCACACATCAAATGAGATACAAGAAGAAAGCAGGAGTGGTCCCTGGTTCTGGAAAGACTCAGTGAAACAATATTTGGCAAAACCAGAACAGGGAACTGGGAAGGGGTGGGAGGGAGGACAGGGGAAGAGAAGGGGGCTTACGGGACTTTCGGGGAGTGGGGGGGGCTAGAAAAGGGGAAATCATTTGAAATGTAAATAAATTATATCGAATAAAAAAAAGATACAAAAAAAATTAAAGAGCAAATCTCTTTCAAATAATTTTATAAAATTAGCTTTGTGCTTAGATTTCATAATTTGATATCATCATATGACCTGGAAGAACATGATTATAAAAGTTTAAGCCATCTTTTGAAGACATAAATGAACAGATGTATACAAAGTACTAAAACTGAACAAAAATGTTGCTTATTTATATATTCCATACTCATGGACACTCATTGTTACATAGTGATAAAGCTGCACATATGCCAATGTGAGGGACACTCAACAAGATTTCCACCAAAGAGATTTATTCCAATAAAGGGCACCATGACTGGGAATCTATGGAGGTTCTATAGTGTATAAAATATTGAAAGAACTTATTTGATGCAGTAAATGAAGTTAAAGTCTTACGTATATAAATCTATCTATCTATCTATCTATCTATCTATCTATCTATCTATCTATCTTCTACCACATAACGATTATCAAATCCCAAAATCTCTTTAGCATTTTAAGTAAGTATGGATTAAATAAAGTAACTTTAAGGTTTTGGTGATGAGAGTGAATTAGCAAATGACCCAGTTTAATTGATTAGTGATTATCAATAGAACAAATGTAATGAGAGCTGTAAGAGTTTGGGTATAAAAAAAGCATGTGTGAAGTGGAATGTTTGGCACAATGGTATATGTGAAGGAATCTCTCAACCCTGTTTTATTTAGTGTTGAATTATAATTGTAATTATTTAGTACTGACTTGCAACTATTTTTCGAGACAATCAAGTCAATACAGCAAACATTTTGTGAAAAAATAGTTTTTATTAAATGCTGTATGTAGAATTGTCCATTTAGATTATATTAAAGGATTCAAACAACTAAGGGAAAAGATCGTCATTATTTTTAAAGAAGGTAAAATAAACAATACCAGCGAATTCCAGATAGGAAAAAGTACAGAAGGTTTTGTCATCCCATTAATTCTTCATGAGACACAGTAATGAACACTCCTCCCTGTAAATTGAGTTCTACTAATACCAAGTACATTGTAGGATTATTCCATTTTGTTTTGTTTCATAAATGTTATAGTTTTATAAAATCACAAATAAGCATGCAAGAATAAGAACTCACTAAAATGACTGATATCCACTAGGTCCCTGGTTGCCATTTTCATAGTTTCTTGGCATATTAGCTCTTTCTCCAATATAATGCATCAAATCCATATAAGCCAATTTGTTGTACTCCTGTAAAGGGTTTTTATCTCTCTGGCTATTTCAATCAGTCATAGAAAGACAATGGGCATGGTGTAAAATGAATTATTTTGATTCTAGATCATAAAATGGTTTAAGAATATGACTGGATTTGATAGATGTAACGATGGTACACTGTGTGCCAACCAAATGGTATATCAACTTATAGTGCTTGTCTAGGATGTGTATCTTTTTTGCCTATTTATACTTCACCTCTAGAATTTTTAAGTAATCTCTGTCAGACTTCTTAGTGTTATCTGGTAATAGGATTCACTAAAGTATAGGAAATGGTTGCAACACTGTGTCTTTGGAAAGCCTTAATTTATCTCTGTAAGAAGAGAAAAAATAATTTTTTTCTTTATTCTAGTTGTGGTTTGAATGAATTAGTCCAATAAACTCATAAATTTAAATGCTTGGTCATTAGGAAATGGAATTATTTGAGTATGCCTTTGTTGGAGGAAGTGGATGGGACGGGGTTGGCTTTGTACATTGTAGGATTATTCCATTTTAAAAGCCCAAGCCAGTCTTGGTCTTTCTCTCTCTTCCTGTTGCCTGCATATCTACATATCTACTTTCATTTGCTTCTCAAGCACCATGTCTGCCTGCATGCTGAAACACTTTCATCATATTTTCTGTCATGGTAACAATGGACTAAACCTGTGAAAAATGCAAGCAAGTCTCAAATATTTTCCTTTATAAGATTTGACTTTGTCTTGGTGTCTCTTCTTCACAGCCTTAAAACACTGAATAGGACACTAGTCCTCTATTATTCACGTGTTCTCGTTTCTAGTAGATCTTGCAGTAGCTAATTTGAACTATCTCCATAAAGTGCTTTAGACAATTTAATTTAATGGCATTTTTCCATTAAGAACTTCTTGTACTTATTTTATTTATTTCCTACTGTTGTTTAATGTTGAAAACTGTAACTTTCTGGATTCCTCTTAATCTGACACCCTAAATTAGGCTGATGGATTTTGACTAGTGAAATTATCAAAGGCCAGAAAAATAACTGCAGGTGTGAAGGTGTTTGTCATGTACACTAGTTATCTTTCTGTTTCTGGGATTAAAATACTGTGACCAAAATCAAGTTATGGAAGGAAGCATATTCTTCAAATTACATTTTATTCTACAAAGGCAAGATAGGCAGTACGTGTCAACAGGAACAAAAAAATGAGCTAATCACATTTTCTGTCCACACATAGAAAATTGAGGGAATGAACAGAAAGTGGGGAGAAGTTACAAACCCTCAAAGCTTATACCTTATGATGTAGTTCTTGCAACAAGGCTCTGAATCTTATGATCCCATTATTTTCACGAACAATCTCACAAACTTAGGACCAGGTATTCAAAACATGGGGCTATAGAAGAGATTTATTATTTAAACCATCACACTATGCTAGCCGGATGAATTTAGTTCAATTTTTAGAACATATCAAACAAATGGATAAATAATCCCCAACAGTTGTTATTTGACTTCCACAGTTGGCACAGTGAGTTGTCACTGTACTGACACGAATCACAGACAGAGAAACACACACACACACACACACACACACACACAAATACACAGAGAGAACACAGATATTAATAATATTATTAATGCATTTGATTTTATAAAACTATTTTTTGAGACTTACATGGGGAGATGGCTCATGTAAAAGAAAATGGCTTAGAATAAAGTCTCTCTACTTTTAGACCAATCACCTAACTAAATTTAGAGCATAACAGCTCTAGTGTGTTCCTCTCTCCATATTATTTAATTTCATAAGGTAATGGCAAAAATCTTGACAATCATTGAAATAGTGATATTACAATGAACTATACTGGGCTTTGTATAGAAATAATTGTATACTGAATTTTACTATTATGTGGTGGGAAAGCAAATCTTTTCCAGTTGACAATAATAAATAAGTAAATAGATAAATTTCCAAACATCTGAAGACTACCACCATTTTATATGCATGTATTTTATAGAAATTATTTTTCTTTGGTTTCTTAATTCTATACTTAAACTTTCACTGTTTTAGTGGATTTCTTAGTGAAATTGGAAGAATAAATAATTAAAACAAGATCAGAAATGCTTTTGTTCAGGATTTGATTACCAAATGAAAGGGTCTAAATGACATTTATAATAAAAATGCTAACATTCCTAGAACTGAGTTAGATGATCTTGATACATAATCAGTGAATGCGTATCCATTTCTGATAAAAATCTAAAATATCCATGTGATCTTGATAGTTTCCATTAATGATTAATGATAAAGTTAATCACAAAGCATATTATGAAGAATATTTAATATATTTAGAAGTGAAACTTACCCAACTAAGTATGAGGAGTTAAGGTGAAAGAAGAGAGAGGCAGAGAAATGGATTATTGTTTTTGTTTTGTTAATTTGAAGGGGTAGTTCAGATGGTAGTGGTGGCGGAGAAGCATCTTAAAAAATGCTCAACTTCATTAATCATTAGGGAAATGCAAATCAAAACAACCCTAAGATTTCATCTTACACCAGTCAGAATGGCTAAGATTAAAAATTCAGGAGACAGCAGGTGTTGGAGAGGGTGTGGAGAAAGAGGAACACTCCTCCACTGCTGGTGGGGTTGCAAATTGGTACAACCACTCTGGAAATCAGTCTGGCAGTTCCTCAGAAAACTGGGCACCTCACTTCCAGAAGATCCTGCTATACCACTCCTGGGCATATACCCAGAGGATTCCCCACCATGTAATAAGGATACATGCTCTACTATGTTCATAGCAGCCCTATTTATAATTGCCAGATGCTGGAAAGAACCCAGGTATCCCTCAACAGAAGAGTGGATGCAAAAAATGTGGTATATCTACACAATGGAGTACTATTCAGCCATTAGAAACAATGAATTCATGAAATTCTTAGGCAAATGGATGGAGCTAGAGAACATCATACTAAGTGAGGTAACCCAGACTCAAAAGGTGAATCATGGTATGCACTCACTAATAAGTGGTTATTAACCTAGAAAACTGGAATACCCAAAACATAATCCACACATCAAATGAGGTACAAGAAGAAAGGAGGAGTGGCCCCTGGTTCTGGAAAGACTCAGTGAAACAGTATTCGGCAAAACCAGAACGGGGAAGTGGGAAGGGGTGGGTGGGAGGACAGGGGAAGAGAAGGGGGCTTACAGGACTTTCGGGGAGTGGGGGGGCTAGAAAAGGGGAAATCATTTGAAATGTAAATAAATTATATCGAATAAAAAAAATTCTAAAAAAAAAAAAAGTGAAAATATAGAAAGGTATGCCAAGGGATGAATCTAACCTGAGAATTGGTTTTCTCTAAAGTCAGAGTTATAAGACCAGGAGGCTGAGCACTCAGTCGATGTCCTATGTTTCTATCAGGAACATAGGCCTCTTAACACCTTTAACTCACTGAATGAAGGTTATTGATATAATAGTTGGTAATCTTCCCAACTAGAGTACAGCTATTTCCGTGTTAATCATAACTCAGGAGGATTTTTCACAGCAAAATTAGACTCAGCCCTATCACCAATATTACATTTAAAATTAGTCATCAGGTGTTTTCAAAAAAGCAAATTATCATGGCAGCCATGTTGCTGTTGCAGTCGTCTTTTTTGGTGGTTAATGATTTCTTATGGGGGAGAGATACCATGCTCTATTCTAAGCTTCTAGATGTTACCAATTTTGCCATCTAAAACATTAAAAACCACACTTGATATAGACAGACACGAAAAAAAAGAACAGGCAGGAAGGTGTCTTAGGGGGTTGTTCATCACGATCAGATAGAAAAATAGTAGATAAAATGTCAAAAGTAATTTTTTTGTGATTTGCACATGAATTATTAATATGTAAGAGCATATTAATTCCTGTATATTCAATATTAAAAGTTATGAACTTGGAACTCAGTGGAAATAGTCAAGACTAAGCTTTGTCATCTTGTTTTGATTAGAGACTAGGTATACAATTTTAAGAAATTATATATACGAATTATTGTTCTTAGTACATTATGGTATTGAGAGATGAAAATAAAAAAAATGATAAACAACACACCCAGAAAACTTCCAACACAAAATTTATCGTACAAGAAATACAAGCATAGGAGAAGGATCAGAGATTGAAAAATGGCTAACTAATAACTGGCCCAATTTGAGACCCATCCAGTGGTCAAGCACCAATTCCTAACACTATTAATAAGACTCTGTTATGCTTGCAGACAGAAGCATGTTGTCCTCTGAAAGGCTCTACCCAGGAGCTGACTTAGAAAGATACAGATACAGCCAAACAGTGGGTGGAGATTCAGGACTCTTATTGAAGAATAGAAAAGAGGATTGTGGGCCTTAAGGGATAGGATCTCCACCAGAAAACCAACAGAATCAAGTAACCTGGAACATTGGGGATCTCAGAGTCTGAACAAACTACAAAAGAATATGCACAGGCTGGATCTATGTCTCCACACATATATGTAGCAGATGTGCAGCTTGGTCTTCATGTGGGTCTCTAACAACTGGAACGGGAGGATGTCTCTGAAACTGTTGCTTGCATGTGAAATATGTTCTAACTGGGATGACTTGTTTGGCTTCAGTGGGAGAGGAAGCACCAAGTCTTACAGATACTTCAAGTACCAGAATGGGGGAGTTCCCAGGAGGGTACTGTTCCAGCTCTGAGGAGAAGGGACAGGATACAAGGAAAGGATGTGTGTGTGTCGGGGGGAGGGGGATGGTAACATGGAGGGGAGCAGTGAGCAGGATATGAATTGAGTAAGTAAAAATAATTAAATTTAAGTTAAAAAAAAAAGGTAAAACTAAAGGAACACTTCCAAGCTGCCCATGCTATATAGTGGAAAATTTGATATTCTTCATATATTCTAAGAATCGCATCTAGGTGAAGAGTTTATAGAGATAAGTCAAATTAGCTAATGCTATTAGGAAATTATTAATATTAATAACTTTGGAGCAGAGGGAAAATGGGTATACCCAAAACTAATACTATCTGAAATATTGCTAAGAAATTTACAAATGTGAGAATGCTGCTGTTAGTAAAACTAAACATTCACAAAATATTTTTATAAAATGCACTAACATAAGATACTGTGCTATCATAACAAGCATCTTATGGCAATACATTTTGTCCACTGTATTTATTAAAGAAAAAGCTGTAGCACTTAAAAATATTAGCCCCTTTTTATAACTTAACAGGAACTACATATTCTGTTGTATCCAACACTAATGGCTAGTTTTAACTACTTTCTGATAGAATTTATAGACAAATGAAAGTCAGCAGAACTTTAAGGTGGTATGAATATACCAAATAAGTTTGCTCCATATTTTAATAATGAAATAGAAATATACATTGAAATATTTACAAAGGACTGTGTGAATATTGTTCAGGGATATGTAGATTTGATGTTTTATACAGCTTCCAAAACTCTGGACAGAGAATGCTTGAGCAATTATGCCACAAACAATAGCATTTAGTCAGCAGGTTTTAGACTGAATTATTAATGACACATAGATGGTATCTTAACACTTTGAGAATCTCAGCTTAAGCACCATGAAAAAATCATGGTTTATGTCACTGGGAATATGTTATTACAGAATGGTCAAAATTATCGAATTATTATGTCTAAAGCTATCAAAACCTGTAGCCTAAAAGAAAATGTCAAAGAATTCTGTCTTTATTACAATAAGTATATGAAATACAGAAACACTTTCTATAGTGAAGAACAGGCTTCCAATATTTTAAATATAAAGGTTCTTCTTTGTAAATGAATTGATAAGGACTAGTTATTTAATTGAATTTTGAGTAAACACATCAGAAGCCACTAACCAGGTTGTGAAGTGGTTATGAAAAAAAAGAGGAAAAAACTGGACAAAGCAGTTGCATGTGGCAATGAAAAGTTAAAGGTTCAGCAGCATGTGGAAGAAAAACCAAATACAGAAAATCCCCCTTTAATTTTCACTGATATATTTTTCATATTGATCTTTAATGATTTTATGATAATTAGAAATTTGAATCAACACTGGAGTATTTTAATGTGTAAAATTCTCCACTCCCACTGTAGTAGAGACAGATGCCTTCTGTAGCATTTCCTCTTTTATTGGACTTTTGTATTTTTTATTTCTTTGTTTTCTGGTTTGGTTTTGGTATTAGAGCCACTGCCTTCCTGGTTAGATACTATGGCAGGGAGAACAGAGTATCAAGATGCAGACATTTCTTGATATTTATGCCTCATCAATTTTTCTCATGCTAAGGTAATGTGAATTGTGATCTAACAGATCTGTCATCAGAAAATCTTACTCAAATTTATCTCAATTTCTTTGATATGTGACACTTCAGTGGTGATAGCCCATCTGGAAAGAGTATTATTGTTTAGATAAATTTGATACACAAAATATTCCACATGACTAATACTGACATTATTTCATTTAAAATGTATTCATAAATCAAATGTAATCAGTTTACAGTATCATTGCATCTTTTTGTGAGTTTAATTGAGAAATCAAGAAGATCAAGTTGCAAGATAATTTTATGAAATTACCTTTAATTTTATTTGTATTTTAACACTTAAATAATTGACCCACAAGTACTTTATGAGAAATAGTTTCCAAGTGTTTTCAAATTGAATCTACTGCTAAACTTCCAAAGCCAACAATGGGTTACAGTAAATAATGGAGTATACTGCTAGCTTATGACATGCCATTTTCTCCCTTCTTAGTGGTTAATCCAGTAGGACTGACCAATCACTTGGCCAAGTAACTCAAAAGGAATGGTTTATTGTAATGCTAAAGTAATTGTAGGAGTAACTAGTTCTATAATGAGACAATTTTCTTTTTCTTTCTAGAATTTCTGCTCCTTGGCTCATATACTCCAGATCTGCCATTAGGTTTAGAAGGGTCTGTACACACTCTGTTATGTCTTTATTTTTATTTTTTCAGAGGTTGGCTAGAAGCTGAATGGTGTGTGTGTGTGTGTGTGTGTGAGATAAAATTTTCATAAGAAGAGAATATTCACACACCATTACTCACCACAGACAGTGAACAGAACAGATGGCAGATCAAAGCTACAATTGCAAGAAGGTCCAAATTGAATAAGCATTGAGTTTGTATTGGGGAGGGGTTATTATAAGGGGAAAAATGAATCATGAAGCTAAATTATTGAAAAACTTACCACTATATGGGTAATGACTCATGAAAGATATAAACCTGGAGTTCTGTACACAGATTATGGGCAACAGGAAACATGGAGAATATCTCTTCTCTACAATTTGGCCGTTCATATCTCTTCCATAGCAGTTGTTTACGTCTTTTGTGAAAGCAGAGACATACCGTTGAGATATTCCAAGTGTCCACCTATACAGGTATTGTAATCATTTTTTTGTGTATCTTCTGAGCCTTCTTAGCCTAGCTATCCTTTGTTGAAGGGAAGTTTAAATTAGGAGGTAATTGTTATGGGATAGATTCCTCAGGTACTTTGTGGTTTTTCATTCTTTCTCTAATGCTTTGCCATGCCATGTGGATTTATGACCTTGTGACTGTCACAGCTCCTTACTCAAACTTCATACTTGGTTTCTCTTTGTTCTTCTCCCTCTTCCTTCTCTAGACAAATGCTGAGGTAGACAATTTGTTAGGCCAGAGATTTTTTTTAATTCTAATAAATTTTCTTGATATTCCTTTGACTCCATCGATTAACGTTTTTAATGATAATGCTAACAAGAGGAGGTTCTGATTTCCTTGGAAACATTCGGTAATGCTGACTAGAATCCCCAAAAGTTCTGTTAGTCAAAATGTCTGATCAAACACTGCAAAAACTACCATTGGTTTTACTGATTTGTCAGATTCTTGTAAGAAGAAAGATTTTGTTTTCATGAAGGAAAAGAGATATTTAATTATTGGAACTTTTTCTAAGGGGTGTGGTGACTCAAGCTTATAATACTTGCATTCAGGAGGCCTAGACAGAAAAAAAAATCATGTAGTATTAAGACTAGTGTATACTTCAGAATAAGCTCCAGATATGCCTAAAAATGACTGATATCTTTTTCACCCACATTTTATAACAATGTTGGTTGTTCTCTTTGCTCAGACGTGGTTACAGTAACCTTAAATTTGTTTTGGTTCTTCATGTTCAGTGTTCATCTTGAATCACATTGATATTCTTGATATTTATATTCAAAGGAACACCAAAATTTAGAATGAACAAATCCAGCTGCCAAAAAGACTTCTTTGCAATATTTGTCATCTTATTTGGTTCTAACTATGTGGGAGCAAACATCTCAATCTATAGTCGAAATTTTAAGATATGACAGTTAAAAGATTATTTAAGGCATTATCTAGGGGAAATAGTCTAAGCCTTTATACCTTTACACACAAAATGATTTGTTGAATTTCTTACAAGAAAATGTGCAAGAATATTTAAGATTTTAATGAGCTCTAGTTATTAAATCTAATATAGACTTGCCTTCTCATAAAATCTATTTGTAATCTATTTAAAACAGGTTCTGAGGCTAGAAGTTTAAATTATTGTATTCATGTCATGAAAAATACCGTGTAAAAGCTGCCTCTCATTCTAGAAACATAAGATTTCTTTTTTCTACATTCTCAGTTTTCTGTTGATTTTCTTAAATTTTAATTTCATTAATTATATTTAATGTTTATATAATGTATTTTGAGCATTTTCTCAACTCTCCACAACATTTTAAAGATTCATCTCCTTTTTTTTAGAAAGTCAATTAATGAGCTATTCCCTCTGCTGGAGCTCCATTATCCTTCCAGACTGTATCCTAGGGCAGATGGGAATAGCTGCTCCCCTTCCACATCCCACAGGTTGTCTGTCTTCCAGGAGGTCTGGCAGATCCTGCTCCTTGGCCCAAAAGCCTGCCTGTCTCATAAGGGATTCACCCAAACCAGGAATACAAGAGTTCTTCCTTTAAACATAGGAGGATTGTTATAACCAGGGACACAGGAGGCCTGCTTTAATCAGAGACAAAAGAGGCCATACTTAACCAGAGACAGCACTGCCTGCCTCCAAAGGGGGCTGCTCTAACCCAGGTCATAAAACTCTACCTGCCTCTAAGGAGGTCGGCTCCAATCAGAAACATGCAAGACAGTTAACACCAGAGATACCCAGATGGCAAGAGGCAAGTACAAGGACATAAGCAACAGAAACTAATGTAATCTGAAACCATCAGAACCTAGTCCCCCCACTACAGTAATCTCTGGATAGCCTAACACATCCAAAAAACAAAATTCTGAACTAAAATTCTATCTTATGACATCAAGGAGGATATGTATAACTCCCTTAAAGAAATACAAGGATAAAACAGGCAAACAGGAGGAAGATTTTAAGGAGGATACAAATAAATTTGTTAAAGAGATACTGGAAAATACAATCAAGCAGGTGAAGGATTTGAACAAAATGGTCCAAGAACTAAAACTGGAAATAGAAATGCTAAAAAAGTTACAAATGGAGGCAACCCTGGAGAGAGATAATCTAGGAAAGTGATCAGGAGCTACAGATGCACGCATCACCAATATACAATACAAAAGATAGAAGAGAGAATCTCAGGCATAGAAGATACCATGGAAGATATTTACATTTCAGTTAAAGAAAATAAAAAAAAGCATAAAAAGCTTATAACTCAGAATATCCATAAAATTCAGAATACAATGAAGAGACCAAAACTAAGAATAATTGGAGTAGAAGAAGGAGAATGTTACCAGTTCAAAAGGAGAGAAAACATCTTCAACAAAGTCATAGAAGAAAACTTCCCTAGCTTAAAAAAAAAGATGGCCACAAATGTACAAGAAACCTACAGAATACCAAATAGATTATACAATAAAAAATCCTCTCACCACATAATAATCAAAACAGTAAATTCAGAAAAACAAAGAAAGAAATATTAAGAGCTATAAGGGGGAAAGGCCAAGTAACATAAAAAGGAGACCTATCAGAATTATACCAGACTTCTCAACAGAGACAGTAAAATCCAGAAGATCACGGACAGATGTCATACAGACCCTAAGAGAACAGAAATGTCAGCCCAGGATAGTATTGTCCACCAAAGTTCTCAATTGCCATTTATGGAGAAACGAAGATATTCCACGACAAAATTAAATTTAAAAATATCTTGCTGAAAAAGGCAAGAGGGGCTTCTGGGCGGCCAGCGGGGAGAAGTCAGTGTGCTCCGGTGAATCCAGCGGGCCCCAGCAGGAGCCTTCAGGCTCCTGCTTTGGGATCTGAACAGCCTGGGCCACAGCACTCGGTCTCCAGGAAGTGCAGGAGACCTGGTGTGCACCCAGAGGCAGTCTGGGAGCTCACAGCACAGCTCATTCCTGTGGCAGAGAGCTTAGGCTTCAGTCATGAGGCCTCTGGTGGTAGCCCTCAGACCTCTCCACTTCCAGATCCAGATCAGCCTGGGCAGCAACACCACATCTCCAGGTCCTGAAAGAGGCAAGAAGGGCTTCCGGGCAGCTAGCAGGGAGAAGTCGGTGTGCTCCAGTGATTCCAGCAGGCCCCAGCAGGAGCCTTCAGGTGTCTGCTTCGGGGTCTGAACAGCCTGGACAACAGCACCCTGTCTCCAGGCAGTGCAGGAGGTAAGCTGTGCACCAGAGGCCACCTGGGAAGGGGCAGCTTGCACTGGTGAGTCCAGCATTGACAAGACCAACTAACACCAGTGAGAACTAGATTGCAAAAGGCAAACGCAGGAACGTCACCAACAGAAATCAAGGCAATATGGCAACATCTGAACCCAATTCTCCTTTACCAGCATGTCCTGGATACCCCATCACACCAATAAAACAAGATTTGGATTTAAAATCACTGGTCATGATGCTGGTACAGGAACACATGAAGGACATACTTAAAGAAATTCAGGAGAAAATGGATCAAAAGTTAGAAGTCCTTGCAAGGGAAACACAAAAATCATTGAAAGAAATCCAGGAGAATACAAAAGCCAATAATGAGGAAACACAAAAAACACTTAAAGAAATACAGGAGAACTTTGGTCAACAGGCTGAGGTCATGAAAGAGAAAACACAAAAATCCCTTAAAGAATTACAGGAAAGCACAAACAAGCAAGTGAAGGAGCTAAGCAAAACCATCCAGGATCTAAAATCAGAAGTAGAAACAACTAAGAAAACTCAAAGGGAGACAACTTTGGAGATAGGAAGCCTTGGGAAAAAATCAGGGGACAGAGATGCAAATATCAACAACAGAATACAAGAGATAGAAGAAAGAATCTCAGATGCTGAAGATACCATAGAAACCATGGACTCAACAGTTAAAGAAAATGCAAAATGCAAAAAGCTTGTAACCCAAAATATCCAGGGAATCCAGGACACAATGAGAAGACCAAACCTAAGGATTATAGGCATAGATGAGAGTGAAGATTTACAACTTAAAGGGTTAGCAAATATCTTCAATAAAATTATGGAAGAAAACTTTCCTAACCTAAAGAGAGAGATGCCCATGAATATACAAGAAGCCTACAGAACTCCAAACAGACTGGCCCAGGACAGAAATACTTCCCATCACATAATAATCAAAACACCAAATGTACTAAACAAAGAAAGAATATTAAAGGCAGTAAGAGAAAAAGGCCAAGTAACATATAAAGGAAGACCTATCAGAATCACAGCAGACTTTTTACCTGAGACTATGAAGGCTAGAAGGGTCCTTCCCTTGCAAGGACCTGGGCAGATCTCATGCAGACTCTAAGAGAACACAAATGCCAGCTAAAACTACTATATCCAGCAAAACTCTCAATCTCCGTAGATGGAGAAACTAAGATATTCCATGACAAAACCAAGTTTACCCAATATCTATCCACAAACCCAGCCCTACAAAGGATAATAGGAGGAAAACACCAATACAAGGAGGGAAACTTCACCCTGGAAAAAGCAAGATAGTAACCTTTCATCAAACCCAAAAGAAGTTAACCAATCAAATTTAAAAAATAACGTCAGAAATGACAGGAAGTAACAATCACTATTCCTTAATATCTCTTAACATCAATGGTCTCAATGCCCCAATAAAAAGACATAGACTAACTGACTGGATATGTAAACAGGACCCTACATTTTGCTGCTTACAGGAAACACACCTAAGGGTCAAAGACAAACACTACCTTAGAGTAAAAGGCTGGAAGACAATTTTACAAGCAAATGGTCTCAGGAAACAAGCTGGAGTAGCCATTTTAATATCAGATAAAATTGACTTTCAACCCAATGTCATCAAAAGAGACTCTGAGGGACACTTCTTGCTGGTCAAAGGAAAAATACAACAAGAAGAACTCTCAATCCTGAACATCTATGCTCCAAATGCAAAAGCACCCTCTTTCGTAAAAGAAACTTTATTAAAACTCAAAGCACACATTGCACCTAACACAATAATTGTGGGTGACTTCAACACTGCACTTTCCTCAATGGACTGATCAGGAAAACAGAAACTAAACAGAGACACAATGAAACTAATTGAAGCATTGGACCAATTAGATTTAACAGATATATATAGAACATTCTATCCTAAAGCAAAAGAATATACCTTTTTCTCAGCACCTCATGGTACCTTCTCCAAGATCGACCATATAATTGGTCACAAGACAGACCTCAACAAATATAAGAAGACCGAACTAATCCCATGCCTCCTATCAGATCACTATGGAGTAAAAGTGGTCTTCAATAGCAACAAAAACAACAGAAAACCCACATACACGTGGAAACTGAACAATATTCTACTCAATGATACCTTGGTCAAGGAAGAAATAAAGAAAGAAATTAAAGACTTTTTAGAACACAATGAAAATGAAGACACAACATACCCAAATCTATGGGACACAATGAAAGCAGTGCTAAGAGGAAAACTCATAGCCCTGAGTGCCTCCAAAAAGAAAATGGAGAGAGCATACATTACCAGCTTAATAACACACCTGAAAGCCCTGGAACAAAAAGAAGCTATTTCACCCAGGAGGAGTAGAAGGTAGGAAATCATCAAACTCAGGGCTGAAATCAATCAAGTAGAAACAAAGAGAACCATACAAAGAATCAACAAAACCAGGAGCTGGTTCTTTGAGAAAATCAACAAGATAGATAAACCCTTAGCCAGACTGACCAAAGGGCACAGAGAAAGTATCCAAATTAACAAAATTAGAAATGAAAAGGGAGATATAATAACGGAAACTGAGGAAATCCAAAAAATCATCAGATCCTACTACAAGAGCCTGTACTCAACACAACTGGAGAATCTGGAGGAAATGGACAATTTCCTTGACAGATACCAAATACAAAAATTAAATCAGGACCAACTAGACCATCTAAAGAGTCCCATAATGCCTAAAGAAATAGAAGGAGTCATAGAAAGTCTTCCAACCAAAAAAAGCACAGGGCCAGATGGCTTCAGTGCAGAATTCTATCAGACCTTCAAAGAAGAGTTAACACCAATACTCTTCAAACTATTCCACAAAATAGAAACAGAAGGAACACTACCCAATTCCTTCTATGAAGCCACAATTACGCTGATACCAAAACCACACAAAGATCCAACAAAGAAAGAGAACTTCAGACCAATTTCCCTTATGAACATCGATGCAAAAATACTCAATATAATTCTTGCCAACCGAATCTAAGAACATATCAAAACAATCATCCACCATGATCAAGTAGGCTTTATCCCGGGAATGCAGGGTTGGTTCTATATACGGAAATCCATCAATGCAATCCACTACATAAACAAACTCAAAGAAAAAAACCACATGGTCATTCACTGTACCAATACCACGCAGTTTTTAACACTATTGCTCTGTAATATTGCTTGAGGTCAGGGATACTGATTCCCCCAGAATTTCTTTTGTTGTTGAGAATAGTTTTAGCTATCCTGGGTTATTTGTTATTCCAGATGAATTTGAGAATTGCTCTTTCTAACTCCATGAAGAATTGAGTTGGGATTTTGATGGGTATTGCGCTGAATCTGTATATTGCTTTTGGCAAAATGGCCATTTTAACTATATTAATCCTGCCGATCCATGAGCATGGGAGGTTTTTCCATTTTTTGAGGTCTTCCTCTATTTCCTTTTTCAGAGTCTTGAAGTTCTTGTCATATAGATCTTTCACATGTTTGGTAAGAGTCACCCCAAGGTACTTTATACTGTTTGTGGCTATTGTGAAGGGGGTCATTTCCCTAATTTCTTTCTCAGCCTGCTTATCCTTTGAGTATAGGAAGGCTACTGATTTGCTTGAGTTGATTTTATAACCTGCCACTTTGCTGAAGTTGTTTATCAGCTGTAGGAGTTCTCTAGTGGAGTTTTTTGGGTCACTTAGGTAGACTATCATGTCATCTGCAAATAATGATAGTTTGACTTTTTCCTTTCCAATTTGTATCCCTTCGACCTCCTTATGTTGTCTAATTGCCCGAGCTAGTACCTCAAGTACAATATTGGAAAGATAAGGAGAAAGGGGGCAGCCCTGTCTAGTCCCTGATTTTAGTGGGATTGCTTCAAGTTTCTCTCCATTTAGTTTAATGTTGGCTACTGGTTTGCTGTAGCCTATTGCTTTTACTATGTTTAGGTATGGGCCTTGAATTCCTGTTCTTTCCAAGACTTTAAGCATGAAAGGATGCTGAATTTTGTCAAATTCTTTTTCAGCATCCAATGAAATGACCATGTGGTTTTGTTCTTTGAGTTTGTTTATGTAGTGGATTGCATTGATGGATTTCCTTATATTGAACCAACCCTGCATCCCTGGGATAAAGCCTACTTGACCATGGTGGATGATCGTTTTGATATGTTCTTGGATTCGGTTGGCAAGAATTTTATCGAGTATTTTTGCATCGATGTTCATAAGGGAAATTGGTCTGAAGTTCTCTTTCTTTGTTGGATCTTTGTGTGGTTTTGGTATCAGTGTAATTGTGGCTTCATAGAAGGAATGGAGTAGTGTTCCTTCTGTTTCTATTTTGTGGAATAGTTTGAAGAGTATTGGTGTTAGGTCTTCTTTGAAGGTCTGATAGAATTCTGCACTGAAGTCATCTGGTCCTGGGCTTTTTTTGGTTGGAAGGCTTTCTATGACCACTTCTATTTCTTTAGGGGTTATGGGACTGTTTAGCTGGTCTATTTGGTCCTGATTTAATTTTGGTATTTGGTATCTGTCTAGGAAATTGTCCATTTCTTCCAGATTCTCCAGGTGTGTTGAGTATAGGCTTTTGTAGTGGGATCTGATGATTTTTTTTTAATTTCCTCAGTTTCTGTTATATCACCCTTTTCATTTCTAGTTTTGTTAATTTGGATACTTTCTCTGTGCCCTTTGATCAGTCTGGCTAAGGGTCTATCTATCTTGTTCATTTTCTCAAAAAACCAGCTTCTGGATTCATTGATTCTTTGTATGGTTCTCCTTGTTTCCACTTGACTGATTTCAGCCCTGAGTTTGATGATTTCCTGTCTTCTCCTCCGGGGTGAATTGGCTTCTTTTTGTTCCAGGGCTTTCAGGTGTGTCCTTAAGCTCCTAATGCATGCACTCTCCCCTTTCTCTTTGGAGGCACTCAGGGCTATGAGTTTTCCTCTTAGCACTGCTTTCATTGTGTCCCAAAGATTTAGGTATGTTGTGCCTTCATTTTCATTAAATTCTAAAAAGTCTCTGATTTCTTTCTTTATTACTTCTTTGGCCAAGGTGTCATTGAGTAGGTTATTGTTCAGCCTCCATGTGTATGTTGGCCTTCTGTCGTTTTTGTTGCTATTGAAGACCACTTTTACTCCATAGTGATCTGATAGGAGGCATGGAATTAGTTTGATCTTTTTATATTTGTTGAGGACTGTCTTGTGACCAATTATATGGTCGATTTTGGAGAAGGTACCATGAGGTGCTGAGAAAAAGGTATATTCTTTTGTTTTAGGGTGGAATGCTCTATAAATATCAGTCAAGTACAATTGGTCCAAAGCTTCAATTAGTTTTATTGTGTCCCTGTTTAGTTTCTGTTTTCCTGATCGGTCCTATGAGGAGAGTGGAGTGTTGAAGTCACCCACAATAATTGTGTTGGGTAAAATGTGTGCTTTGAGTTTTAGTAAAGTTTCTTTTACGAATGAGGGTGCCCTTGCATTTGGCGCATAGATGTTCAGAATTGAAAGTTCTTCTTGGTGGATTTTTCCTTTGACCAGCAAGAAGTGCCCTTCTGTATCTCTTTTGATGACTTTAGGTTGAAAATCAATTTTATCTGATATTAGAATGGCTACTCCGGCTCGTTTCCTGAGACCATTGGCTTGTAAAATTGTCTTCCAGCCTTTTACTCTAAGGTGGTTTTTGTCTTTGACAATGAGGTGTGTTTCCTGTATGCAGCAAAATGTAGGGTCTTGTTTCCTTATCCAGTCTGTTAGTCTATGTCTTTTTATTGGGGAGTTGAGTCCATTGACGTTAAGAGATATTAAGGAGTAGTGATTATTACTTCCCGTCATTTTCGATGTTATTTTTATATTTGAGTGGTTATCTTCTTTTGGGTTTGATGAAGGAAGGTAACTATCTTACTTTTTCCAGGGTGTTGTTTCCCTCCTTGGATTGGAGTTTTCCTCCTATTATTCTTTGTAGAGCTGGGTTTGTAGAAAGATATTGTGTAAATTTGGTTTTGTCATGGAATATCTTGGTTTCTCCATCTATTGTGATTGAGAGTTTTGCTGGGTATAGTAGTCTTGGCTGACATTTGTGTTCTCATAGAGTCTGCATGAGATCTGTCCAGGATCTTCTAGCTTTCATGGTCTCTGGTGAGAAGTCTGGTGTGATTCTAATAGGTCTTCCTTCATATGTTACTTGGCCTTTCTCTCTTACTGCCCTAAGTATTCTTTCTTTGTTTAGTACATTTGTGGTTTTGATTATTATGTGATGAGAGGTATTTCTGCTCAGGTCCAGTCTGTTTGAAGTTCTGTAGGCTTCTTGTATATTCATGGGCATCTCTCTCTTTAAGTTGGGAAAGTTTTCTTCTATAATTTTGTTGAAGATATTTGCTGGCCCTTTAAGTTGTAAATCTTCACTCTCATCTATACCTATAATTCTTAGGTTTGGTCTTCTCATTGTGTCCTGGATTTCCTGGATGTTGTGGGATACAAGCTTTTTGCATTTTGCATTTTCTTTGACTGTTGAGTCAATGGTTTCTATGGTATCTTCGGCATCTGAGATTCTTTCTTCCATTTCTTGTATTCTGTTGTTGATATTTGCATCTATGGCCCCTGATTTCTTCTCAAGGTTTTCTATCTCCAAAGTTGTCTCCCTTTGTGATTTCTTAGTTGTTTCTACTTCTGATTTTAGATCCTGGATGGTTTTGTTTAGCTCCTTCACTTGCTCGTTTGTTTTTTCCTGTAATTCTTTAAGAGACTTTTGTGTTTCCTCTTTCATGACTTCTGCTGTTTGACTCACTTTTTCCTGCATTTCTTTAAGGTTTTTTTTTGTGTTTCTTCTTTATTGGCTTCTATCTCTTGAGCCTTATTCTCCTGAATTTCTTTAAGTGATTTTTTTGTTTCCATTATATGGGTTTCTAGCTTATTCATGTTCCCCTGTATTTCTTTAAGAGATTCATTTATGTCCCTTTTGTGTTCTAGCAGCATCATGAACAGTGATTTTAAATCCAAATCTTGTTATTCTGGTGTTTTTGCATAATCAGCGCTTGCTGATGTTGGAGAACTTGGTTCAGATGCTGCTATATTGCCTAGGTTTCTGTTAGTAGCGTTCCTGCATTTGCCCTTTGCCATCTTGTTATTTCTGGCGTTAGTTGGTCTTGTCTCTGGCTGGTATTTGAGCCTCCTGTGAGGCTATATGGCTATTTCTGCAACACTGGACAGCTGGGTTTCCCCTGTTACAGATTGCTAATGTGCTGCCCTCCTCTTGGGTGTCCCTGCAGCCCTAGTGTGCCTTGCTCCAGGTTGTCTGTGTGAACCAGGGGGTGTCCCTTTGCTCCTTCAGTGAGTGCTGATGGTCTATGCTGCTGCGGGACCTTTTTTGAGTGCTGGTCACTCTGCTGGGTAGCCTATCTCCCAACCAGGTTGGTGCACACCAGGTTAGCCTAGCTGCTGAGGCCGAGTCTAGGCAAAAGCCTGGCAGGCTAAGGCCCAAGCAAAGTTCCCCTTGGGCTATGAGTGTTAATTGATTCTGTCAGGTGGCCAGGATTGCGGCGTGCATGTGCTCCCTGAAAGTGCCGGGAGAGTCTGCTGGGCTAACAACCTCCTAGCTGGGTTGGCACACAGATGGCCCATGGAGCAGCCCAGGGCCTGGGGTCAGTCCAAGGCCTGTCTGTCTTAGACCCCCTGCTATGTTAGCCTCGGGCTATGACTCTTAGCTGACTTTGCCTGCTAGGACTCTCTGGCGACCTGTAGTCAAAATTGCAGAGAGTGTGCGCTGGCCAGGCAATCAACCTCCTGGCCTGGTTCGCACACCGATGTCCCCCACCCCCAACAGCCCAGGGCCTGGGTGCAGGCCAATGCCCGTCGGGCTTAGACACCCCCCCCCCCCCCCCCCCGCGATGTTGGCCTTGGGTTATATTTGTGTACATCAGTCTGTCTGATCTCTCTGGTGCCTGAGATCCAAGATGGCGGAGAGACTCTTGTAACTGACTGGCGGGAGGCAGAGTTCTGATGTGGCTTCTTGGTTCCACTGCTGATGGCCCTTCTGCTGGACCAGCTGCCGCTGCTGCTGTCACTGCCACCGTTGCTGCTGCTGCCGCCGCTGCCACCACCGCCGCCGCCGCTGCTGCTGCCCCAGATTTTCAAAAAATGGTGCTCGTTCAACTGGCAATCAACATGTAAAAGAATGCAAATTGATCTGTTCTCATCTCCTTGTTCAAGTGGATCAAGGACCTCCACATAAAAGCAGATACAGTGAAACTAATAGAAGAGAAAGTGCATTTGCACCAGGGAGCCAGGCAGCTCCACAGCCTTCTGTGCACAGACCCTGCCAGATGAGTGTTGGTCTCACAGGAGTATGGACAGATTCTTACAGGCCCACAGGAGGGACAAGATCCTGTCAGAGACAGCAAGACCAACTAGCACCAGAGATAACCTGATGGTGAAAGGCAAGCAGAAGAATCCTATTAACAGCAACCAAGGCTACTAGGCAACATCAAAATCCAATTCTCCCATTACAGCAAGCCCCAGATACCCCAACACACCAGAAAAACAAGATCTGGATTTAAAATCACATCTCATGATACTGATAGAGGACTTCAAGAAGGACATAAA
Organism: Apodemus sylvaticus; assembly: GCF_947179515.1. Classification (NCBI taxonomy): domain Eukaryota; kingdom Metazoa; phylum Chordata; class Mammalia; order Rodentia; family Muridae; genus Apodemus; species Apodemus sylvaticus. Next base: position 24,094,415 of record NC_067483.1, on the reverse strand, counting down.
TAACTCACTTAAAGAAATATAGGACAACATGTGTCAATAGGTAGAAGCCCTTAAAGAGGAAACACAAAAATTCCTTAAAAATTACAGATAAACACAAACAAGTGAAGGAACTGAACATAACCATCCAGGATCTAAAATTAGAAGTAGAAACCATAAAGAAATCACAAAGGGAGACAGCTTTGGAGAGAGAAAACCTTGGAAGGAAATCAAGAGTCTTAGATGCAAGCATCAACAACAGAATACAAGAGATAGAAGAAAGAATCTTAGGTGCTGAAGATACCATAGAAAACATTGACCCAAAACAAACACAAAATACAAAAGGCTTATAACCCAAAACATCCAGGAAATCCAGGATTCAATGAGAAGACCAAACCTAAGGAGTATAGGTATAGAAGACAATGAAGATCTACAACAAGGTGGCTACTCCAGCTTGTTTATTGAGAACATTTGCATGGAAAATTGTTTTGCAGCCCTTTACTCTGAGGTAGGGTTTGTCTTTGGCACTGAGGTGTGTTTTCTCTATGCAGCAAAATGCTGGGTCCTGTTTATGTATCCAGTCTGTTAGTCTAAGTCTTTTTGTTGGAGAATTGAGTCCGTAGATGTTAAGAGATATTAAGGAATAGTGATTGTTGCTTCCTGTTATTTTTGATGTTATTTTTATGTTAGTGTGGTTATCTTCTTTTGGGTTTATTGAAAGAAGTTTACTTTCTTGCTTTTTCTAGGATATAGTTTCCCTCCTTGTGTTGGCATTTTCCATTTATTATCCTTTGTAGGGCTGGGTTTGTGGAAAGATATTGTGTAAATTTTGTTTTTTCATGCAATATTTTGGTTTCTCCACCTATGGTATTTGAGATTTTTTCACTGGATTGGCATTTGTGTTCTCTTAGGGTCTGTATGAGATCTTCCCAGGTCTTCTAACTTTCATGGTCTCTGGTAAGAAATCTGGTATAATTCTGATAGGGCTGCCTTTATATGTTACTTGACCTTTTCCCCTTACTGCTTTTAATATTCTGTCTTTGTTTAGTGTTTGGTGTTTTGATTATTATGGGAGATGAGGAATTTCTGTTCTGGTCAGTCAGTTTGGAGTTCTATAGGCTTCTTATATGTTCATGGGTATCTCTTTTTTAGGTTAGCAAAGCTTTTTTCTATATTTTTGTTGAAGATATTTACTGGTCCTTTAAGCTGGAAATCTTTGCTTTCTTCTATGCCTATAATCCTTAGGTTTGGTCTTCTCATTGAATCCTGGATTTCCTGGATGTTTTGGGTTATAAGCTTTTTGCATATTGTGTTTTCTTTGACTGTTGGGTCAGTATTTTCTACGGTATCTTCAGCACCTGAGATTCTTTCTTCTTTCTCTGTATTCTGTTGCTGATGCTTGCATCTAAGACTCCTTATTTCCTTCCAAGGTTTTCTATCTCCAAAGTTGTCTCTCTTTGTGATTTCTTTATTGTTTTTACTTCCAGTTTTAGATCCTGGATGGTTTTGTTCAGTTCCTTCACAAGTTTGTTTGTGTTTATTTGTAATTATTTAATGGATTTTTGTGTTTCATTTTTCAGAGCTTCTACCTTTTGACCCATGTTCTCCTGTATTTCTTTAAGTAAGTTATTTATGTCCTTCTAGAAGTCCTCTATCAGCATCATGAGATGTGATTTTAAATTCAGATCTTGGTTTTCTGGTGTGCTGAGTTATCCAGTACTTGCTATTGTGGGAGAACTGGATTCAGATGGTGCCATGTTGCCTTGGTTTCTGTTGGTAACATTATTGCATTTGCCATTTGGACCCTGGTTATCACTGGTGTTAGCTGGTCTTGCTGTTTCTGTCTATGGCTTATCAGTCCTGCAAGCTTGTGTATCTGTACTCCTGGGAGACCCATTCTCTCTGGAAGAAATTTAGGTATGGAGACCTGTGATATAGATTCAGCTCAGGTGTGCAGACAAAAACCAGAAGGATCCTGTTACCAGATGATCCTTGGTTCCTGTGTCCTGATGACTCTCAGAAGGTCCCTCTTGGGTCAGGAATTTGAAGAGAGGTGGTGGTCTTATCTGAGCACTCAGTTATGTAGTCACTTCTGGAAGAACATCTCTCTTGTGGTGCTATCTGTGTATGTAGCTCCGTGGCCCAGGACCAGCTCTGAGTGTAGACAGAAATCAGAAGACTCCTGTCCCAGGCTGCTCCTGGGCTCTCATGTCCTCAGGGTTTCATGCTAGTTCCTATGAGCAGCAAGGATGATCCTACCTGTGTTCCCAGGCCTTCTGCACTCTTGGGAGGATAGCTATCTCCCTCTATGATACCACATGGCTATGGTACTCTGTGGCAGAGGATGGTCCCCAGCTGGAGACAGAAACTAGAGGACTCCTGCCTGAGGTTTCTGGACAGGTTCCCCTGAGCAATAGGGGTGGTCCTACCTGTGCTCTCAGTCCTCTCTGCACTCCTGGGTATGGGATGTATCCCAGGTAGGCAGTCTCTTGATGGCCTTTCCTTCAGTCTCTGACCCACACTTAGCCTCTGTATTTCCTCTTGTGAGTAATTTGTTTACACTTCTAAGAAGCACTGAAGCATTCACATTTTGGTTTTCCCTCTTCTTATGGTCTATGAATTGGGTATTCCAAACTTTTGGGCTAAAATCCACTTATCAGTGAGTACATACCTTGTGTGTTCTTTTGTGACTAAGTTACTTCACTCAGGATGATATTTTCAAGTTCCTTCCATCTGCCTGCAAATTTCATGAAGTCATTTAATAGCTGTGTAGTACTCCATTGTGTAAGTGTACCATGTTTTCAGTATCCATTCCTATGTTGAGAGACATCTTGGTTCATTCCAGCTACTGGATATTATAAATAAGGCTGCTATAAACATAGTGGAACATGTGCTCTCATTACATGATGGAACATCTTCTGGGTATATGCTCAAGAGTGGTTTAGCTGGGTCCTCAGGTAGTACTTTGTCCAATTTTCTGAGCAACAGCCAGACTGATTTGCAGAGTGGTTGTACCAGCTTGCAATCCCACCAGCAATAGAGGATTGTTCCTCTTTCTCCACATTCTCACCAGTACCTGTTATCTCCTGAATTTTGACCTTACCCATTCTGACTGGGGTGAGGTGTAATCTCAGGGTTGTTTTTATTTGATAATTAAGGATGTTGAACATTTCTTTAGGTGCTTCTCAGCCCTTCAAGTTTCCTCAGTTGAGAATTCTCTGATCCCCATTTTTTAATAGGATTATTTGTTTTTCTGGAGTCTAACCTCTTGAGTGCTTTGTATATATTGGATATTAGCCTTCTCTTGGATGTGAGATTGGTAAAGATCTTTTCCCAGTCTCTTGGTTGCCATTTTTTCCTATTGAGAGTGTCCTTTGCCTTATAGAAGCTTTGCAATTTTATGAGGTCCCATTTGTCGATTCTTGATCTTATAGCAAAAGTGGCTATAACAATCTAAATATTGTTATAAACAATCTAAAGATTCAGTGAAATCCCCATCAAAATTCCAACTCAATTCTTCATAGAGTTAGAAAAAGCAATTCTCAAATTCATCTGGAATAGTTATAAAAAGCAATTCTCAAATTCATCTGGAATAACAAAACCCCCAGGATAGCTAAAACTATTCTCAACAGTAAACAAACTTCTGGTGGAATCAGTATCTCAGACCTCAAGCAGTACTACAGAACAATAGTGTTAAAAACAGCATGGTATTGGTACAATGACAGGCAGATAGATCAATGGAATAGAATTGAAGACCCAGAAATGAACCCACACACCTATGGTTACTTGATCTTTGTCAAAGGAGCTAAAACCATCCAGTGGAAAGAAAAGATCCTTTTCAACAAATGGTGCTGGTTCAAGTGGCTGTCAGTATGCAGAAGAATGCAAACTGATCCATTTTTATCACCTTGTAAAAAGTTCAAGTCCAAGTGGATCAAGGACTTAGACATAAAACCAGACACACTGAAATTAATAGATGAGAAAGTGAGGAAGACCTTTGAATGGATGGGCACAGGGGAAAATTTCCTGAACAGAACACCAAAAGCGTATGTTCTAAGATCAAGATCAAGAATTGACAAATGGGACCTCATGAAATCACAAAGTTTCTGTAAGGTAAAGGACACTGTGAATAGGACAAAATGGTAACCAACAAATTGGGAAAAGATCTTTACCAACCCTACATCCAGCAGAGGGCTAATATGAAATATATACAAAAAACTCAAGAAGTTAGACTCCAGAGAACCAAATAACCCTATTAAAAATGGGGTACAGACCGAAACAAAGAATTTTCACCTGAGGAATATCAAATGGGTGAGAAGAACCTAAAGGAATGTTCAACATCCTTAGTTATCAGGGGAATGTAAATCAAAACAGTCCTGAGATTTTACCTCATACCAGTCAGAATGGCTAAGATAAAAAAATTCAGTAGACAGTGCTAGCAAGGATGTGGAGAAAGAGGAAAACTCCTCCACTGTTGGTTGGATTGAAAACTGATACAACCACTCTGGAAATCAGTCTGGCGGTTCCCCAGAAAACTGGGCATAATACTACTGGAGGACCCTGTTATACCACTCCTGGGCATATACCCAGAGGATTCTCTAGCATGTAATAAGGACACATGTTCTACTATGTTCATAATAGTCTTATTAGTCAGAAGTTGGAAAGAACCCAGATGTCCCTTAATGGTGGAATGGATACAGAAAACGTGGTATATTTACACAATGGAATACCACTCAGCTATTAAAAACAATGAATTCTTGAAATTCTTAGACAAATTGATGGAATTAGAAAATATCATCCTGAGTGAGGCAACCCAATCACAAAAGAATATACATGGTATGCACTCACTGATAGGTGGATATTAGCCCAGAAGCTTGGAATACCCAAGACACAATTCACATATCAAATGATGCCCAAGAAGAAGGAAGAACAAAGTATGGATACTCTGGTCCTTCTTAGAAGGGGAAACAAGAAACCTACAGAAGGAGATACAAAGACAAAGTGTGGAACAGAGATTGAGGGAAAGACCACCCAGAGACTACCCCACCTAGTGATCCATCCCATATGCAGTTACAAAACCCAGACACTATTATTGATGCCAACAAGTACTTTCTGACTAGAGCCGGATATAGCTGTTACCTGGGAGGCTCTACTAGTGCATGACAAATACACGGGGGTGGGGGTGGGGTAGGGGGTGGGGTACTCTTAGCCAGCCATTCAACTGAGTACAGGGTCCCCAATGGGGGAGCTAGAGAAAGGATCCATGGAGGTAAAGGGGTTTGCAATGCCATAGAGGGAACAACAATATGAACCACCCAGTACTCCCAGAGCTCCCAGAGACAAAACCATCAACCAGAGATTGCACATGGAGTTACTTATGGCTCCAGAAACATAGGCAGTAGAGGATGGCCTTGTTGGACATCAAAGGGAGGAGAGGCCCTTGGTCCTGGAAGGACTCCATGCAGCAATGTGGGGGAATGCTGGGACAGGGAAGCTGGAGAGGGCTTATTGGGAACAAGGGGAAAGGAGATGGGTTATGAGACTTTTGGGTGGGGGGGACCAGGATGAAGATATTTGAAATGAAAATGAAGAATATATTTAATAAAAACAAAAGAAAAAAAGTCTTAACTAAAAAAAGAAGATTGAAATAACCCCATTATATCAGATCACTGTTGAGTAAGGTGGTCTTCAACAACAAAAGCAACAGAAACCCCATATAAACATAAAAGTTGAACAACTATCCACTTGGTCATGGAAGAAATAAGAAAGAAATTAGAGACATTTTAGAATTTAACAAAAATGAAGGCACAACATATCCCAACTTAAGGACACAATGAAAGCAGTGCTAAGAGGAAAACTCATAACTATAAGTGCTTCCCTAATGAAATTGGAGAGAGGAGGAATGAAATTGCAGTGCTGGGCAGAGCACAGCTCCAGCTCCCCTTTCCCCTTTGCAGGGCCAGAGGTATCTATGGGGCTCTTGCTGCAGCTGCTCCTACCGCCACTGCTACCAGCTTCTGGGTGCTATCTCTATGGTGAGGAGGAGGAGGAAGAGGAGTAGGAGCGCGAGCTCAGAGACACTAGTACATAAGTGAAGGGTAAAGTATTTTTATGAAACAAATCTTCAACCAAATATGACATTTTGATGCTTCGCATCTAAGCTCCTTGTGCTGTCACTATGCTAGAAGCAGCTGTAGATCACAGCCAAAGAATTTGTGAAGTTTGGGCTTGTAACCTGGATAAAAAGATGAAGAAAATCTGTCAAGTTATCCGAAAATACAATTCTGTAGCTATGGACACCGAGTTTCCAGGCATTGTTGCAAGGCACATTGGAGGATTCAGAAACAATGCTGACTATCAATACCAACTGTTGCGGTGCAATGTCGACTTGTTAAAGATAATTCAGCTCAGACTGACAGTTATGAATGAACAAGGAGAATACCCTCCAGGAACGTCACCTTGGCAGTTTGTTTTAAATTTAATTTGGCGGAGGACATGTATGCTCAGGATTCTATAGAGCTACTAACAACATCTGGTGTCCAGCTTAAAAAAAATACAAGGAGGAAGGAATCAAGACCCAAAAATTTGCAGAACTTCTTATGACTTCAGTAGTGGTTCTTTGTGAAGGAGGTCGAATGCTTATCATCTCATAGTGGTTATGACTTTGACTATTTAATCAAAATTCTGACCAACTCTAACTTGCTTAAAGAAGAACTTGATTACTTCGAGATCCTTCAATTATTTTTCCCTGTCATTTATGATGTGAAGTACCTCATGAAGAGCTGCAAAAATCTCAAAGGTGAATTACAGGAAGTTGCTGAGGAGTTGGAGCTGGAGCGGATAGGACCTCAACACTAGGCAGGATCAGACTCACTGCTTACAGGAATGGCCTTTTCAAAATGAGAGAAATGTTCTTTGAAGGTGACATTGATGATGCCAAATACTGTGGTCACTTACCTGGCTTTGATTCTGGCTTGTCCTATGTACAGAACGGCACAGGGAGTACATATAAAGAGGAAGCCAGTGAGCAGTCATGACAGGAAATAGTCTTCTTGTTTTTATTTTATACGAGTTACACACATGCTTGTATATAGGTTTTATGATCCCTTAAATAAAAGGCAATACCTTCCCCTCCTTTTGTAGTCCTTTTCTCCTCTCAGTAGTAAGTGTGGCCTTTCCTACCTATGATCTTATAACATTAAAGTACATTCAAATTAAATCTGGCCTTAATTTAATATACATTTTATCAAGCTTGTGTGACAAAGCTACATTACTAAATAATTTGATAAACTTCACCTACTTGAGCTTGGTTTTGGTTTTCCCTTTTCCTAAATTAACTAGCATTGAGTATAATTTATTTTCCTCTTCCATGCCTCTCCTTCTATTCCACAGTACTTATAGGTATTTGAGATTGTGGACCATCAAGTTTGCACTTTAGAGATTGATTTCAATCCTCTTTTTTTTTTTTATATATATCAGAAATTGTGATTTTTTTCTTGCTCTTAGCTAGAAAAATGACCATCCATCACCTTTTTACATTATTTGCTTATTTTTGACATTCAGAGTACAGCACATGCATTGTGTAAATTGTTGATTCAACAGGATTAACAGAAAAAAAGAAACTACTGAAGGGCCTAGTAACTACTGTTTCTGTGTGTAGTGCTTAACCTTCCAAGCACATCTCGTGTCTGTTGGTTTCTTTTTTTTTTTTAATTCGATATATTTTTTATTTACATTTCAAATGATTTCCCCTTGGCATGCATAAGCTGCTCTGTGACTGAAGAATTTTAAACCAGCTTTACATCCTTCAGGAAGAAGCCCTTGTAACTGGATATTTCCTATCTGCCAGAAAGCTGCATTTAAGATGTGGGAGCTACAGTTTTATGATAGCAATGCTTCCCTTGATTGGCTTCCTTTTATTCCATCACTTTTACCCTTAATGTTTTATTTTATAAACATATTATGATGTTCCTGATTCATTGACTACACAAATCAATTTCATTAAAGCCCAAAGATAACAAGTCTTAAGGTACATTTTATATCAAATTAAAAATACAAAATAATGTGATTCTACAAATAAATAATGATGAGATTTGGTGCAAAACAATGAAATGCAATATATATATAAACACACACATATATGGCTAATAAAATTACCTGAGGAGTGTAATGCTTGGGTTTTTTTTTTTGTATATCTTTGCAATCTATTTATATATATTGGCAAGAGACTGTGAAATATTTAGCCATGTAGAATATGTGACCAGACCAGAGCATGTGTTGGAAGATTTTGGTGAGCATTAACACTGCCCTGAAGTGATGGATTACAAATTGTAATATGTGTTATCTACATCTCAATCAATAATATTAGCAAGTCTCCAACTGTTAGCAACATAGTTCATTTCCCTTGTACATTCTGTATGTATGATATGAAAATGCTATACCTGGGTGGTCCTTTTTAAACTAAATATTATTTGCAAAATAGAAGGAATTATTTGTTTTTAAAGCCTTTGTAATTAAAGGCTTAAAAACTGTTTTCCTATTAAAAAAAAAGAAATTGGAGAGAGCATACACTAGTAGCTTAACAGCACATCTGAAGGCTCTAGAAGAAAAAGAAGCAAATATACCTAAGAGGAGTACATGGCAGGAAATAATTAAAATCAATGCTGAAATCAACCAAGTAAAATTAAAGAGAACTATACAAAGAATCAACAAAAGAAGGAGCTAATTTTTTGAACAACAAGATAGATACACCATTAGCCCAACAAAACAGAGGAGCCACAACACATTATATAAATTAACAAAATCTGAAATGAAAATCAAGACATAATTTCAGAAACTGAAGAAATTTAAAAATAATCATGTCATCCTACAAAAGCCTATACTCAACAAAACTGAAAAAATCTAGATGAAATGGATGATATTATAGATAGATACCAGATACCAAAGTTAAATCAGGATGAGATAAACCATCTAAATGGTCCTATAACCCTAAGGAAATAGAAGCAGTCATTAATAGTATCCCAACCAAAAAAATTCACAGGACCAGATTGTTTTAGTGCAGAATTCTATCAAACCTTCAAAGAAGAAATAATACCAATCCTTCTCAAACTATTCCACAAAATAAAAATAGAAGGAACACTACCCAATACATTCTATAAAGTCACAGTTTCACTGATACCTAAACTACACAAAGATCCAACAAAGAGAATTTCGAACCAATTTCCTTCATGTATTTGATGCAAAAAATACTCAATAAACCTACTTGCAAACTGAATTCAAGAACACATCAGAAGCATCATTCACCATGATCAAGTAGGCTTCATTCCAGGGATGCAGGGATGTTTCAATATATGAAAATCCATCAACATAATCCACTATATAAACAAAATCAAAGAGAAAACAACATGATCATCTTATTAGATGTTGAAAAATCCTTTGACATAATATAGTACCTCCTTCATGCTAAAAGTATTGGAAAGATAAGGAAATCAAGGTCCATACCTAAATATAAAAAAACATAATATGTAGCAAACCAGTATCCAACAACAAATTAAATGGAAAGAAACATGAAATAATACCACTAAAATAAGGGACAAGACAAGGCTGTCCACTCTCCCCCTAAGTATTGAATTTCTAGCCAGAGCAATTATGCAATAAAAGGAGATCAAAGGGATACAAATTGGAAAGGAGGAATTCAAGATATCACTCCTTGCAGATGATATGATAGTATACTTAAGTGACCCCCAAAAAATCCTGAAGAGAACTCCTACAGATGAAAAACAAGTCAGCAAAGTGGCTGGATACAAAATTAACTAAAAAATCAGTAGCCATATTCTACTACAAGGATAAACAGGCTAAGAAAGAAATTAGGGAAAATGACACCCTTTAAAATAGTTACAAATATAAAATATCTTGATGTGACTCTAACCAAGCAAGTGCAATATATGTATAACAGTAATTCAAGTCTCTGAAGAAAAAAAGTGAAGAAGCCCTCAAAAGATGGAAAGATCTCCCATGCTAATAGATCTCAGCATTAAAGAGATAAAAATGGCCATTTTACCAAAAACAATCAGATTCAATGCAATACCCAACAAAATTCCAACTCAATTCTTCACAGAGATTGAAAGAACAATCCTCAAATTTATCTGGAATAGCAAAAACAAAAAACAAAAACAAAACAAAAGACAAACAAAAAAACAGAATAGCAAAAGACCATTCTCAACAATAAAAGTATTTCTAGGGGAATCACCATTCCTGACCTGAAGCTATACTACAAAGCAATACTGATTAAACTATGCATGTGCACGCGTGTGCGCGCGCGCGCGCGCACACACACACACACACACACAGTATTGATACAGAGAGGTATTAAAGACGTAGAAATGAACCCACACACCTTTGGTCACTTGATTTTTGACAAAGGAACCAAAACCATTCAGTGGATAAAAGAGCATTTTCAAGAAATGGTGCTGGTTCAAATGGCAGTCAACTTGTAAAGGAATGCAAATTGATCCATTCTTAACTCCTGGTAGAATGCTGAAGCTCAAGTGGATCAAGGACCTTCACATAAAACAAGTTAAGATGAATCTAATAGAAGAGAAATTTGGAAAGAACCTCAAACACATTGACACAGGGGAAAATTTCCTGAACAGAACACCAATGGCTTATGCACTAAGGTGAAGAACTGACAAAGGGGACCTCATAAAATTAAAAGGCTTCTTTAAAGAGAAAGACACTGCCAATAGGACAAAATGGCAATCCACAGATTAGGAAAAGATCTTTACCAACCCTACACCCTGATGGAGGGTTATCATCCAAAATATACAAAGAACTCAAGAAGTTAGAGTCTAGAGAAACCAATAACCCTATTTAAAAATGTGGTACAGAGTTAAACAGAGAATTATCAATTGAGGAATCTTGAATGAATAAGAAGCACTTAAAGAAATGCCCAATATTCTTAGTCATCAGGGAAATGCAAATCAAAACAACTCTGAGATTCCCCCTCATACCAGTCAGAATGGTTCCGAAGCACCCAGGGACTAAACCAGGAACTAGAGAACATATGTGGGACCCATGGCTTCAGCTGGTTGTGTAGCAAACAATTGCCTTACTGGGAATCATTGGGAGGGTAGCCCCTTCGTTCTATGGAAGCTTGATGACCCAGCATAAGTGAAAGCTAGGGTACTGAGGCAGGAGAGAGTAGGCAGGCAGCAGAGCCTCATAGAAGCAGGGGGTAGGAGGTAGTTGATATAGTGGTTGTGGAGGAGAAACTGGCAAGGAGTATGACATTTGAAATGCTAGTAAATTAAATAACCATTTAAAACAAAAGAAGTGAAAGCGAACTGAATAAATCATTTGAGAGTATTTTTTTTTAAAAAAGAACTTCAAGTCTCTGAAAAAAGAAATTGAAGAAAACTGTAGAAGACGGAAAGATCTCCCATTATTATGGATCAGCAGGATTAACATAGTAGAAATGTCATCTTACCAAAAGCAGTCTACAGATTCAATGCAGTCCCCATTAAAATTCCAACTCAATTCTTCACGGAGATAGAAATAGCAATTCTCAAGTTCATCTGTAATAACAAAAACAAAACAAAACAGAACTAACAAAAACCCAAGATAGTGAGAATTCAATAGGAATCTTGAATGAATAAGAAGCACTTAAAGAAATCCAACATCCTTAGTCATCAGGGAAATGCACATCAAAACTACTTTGAGATTCTGCCTCTTACCAGTCAGAATGGCTAGGATAAAAAACCTCAGTTGACAGCAGATGCTGTTGAAGATGTGGAGAAAAGGTGAACACTCTTCCATTGCTGGTGGGATTATAAGCTGGTATAATAATTCTGAAATTCAGTCTGGTGGTTCTTCAAAAATTTGGACCTGAGGACTTAGCTATATCATTCCTGGGCATATATAGAAAGGATGTTCCAACATATATCAAGGACACATGCTCCACTTTGTTCATAGCAGTCTGACTTATAATAGTCAGAAGCTGAAAACATGTCCCTGAACAGAGGAATGAGTACAGAATGTGGTATATTTACTTAATGTCTTCTTGAAATTTGCAGGTAATTGGATGGAATTAGAAAACTTCATCCTGAGTGAGATAACTCAGTTCATAAAAGAACACACATGGTATTTACTCACTGGTAAGTGGGTACTAGGAAAAAAGCTTGGAGTTCTCATGATACAACACACAGACCATATGAAACTCAAGAAGAAGTAAGACCAAAATATGGCTTCATTCCTACTTAGAAGTGGGAACAGAATAATCATGGGAGGTAGAGGGAGGAAGGGACCTGGGAGGGAGAAGGAGTGAGAGAGAAAAACGTGGGCAGGATCAGGTATGGAAGGAGATGGAAAGAAATAAAAAAAGTTCAGGAAATTGAGTGAATATGTAGCAGTGAGTTATGGGGATGTGAGTAGCCACTAGAAAGTCCCAGATGACAGGATATCAGGACTATCCAGGACCCAACGGGGATTGCATTAGCTGAAATACCCAACAAAGGGGAGAGAGAAGCTGTAGAGACCATATACATCTCACAAATATTAACACAGGATTGTTCCTGTCTGAAGGAAATGCAGGGACAAAGAGTGAAATAGAAACTGTACGAAAGGCCATCTAGAGACCTGAGGGATCCATCCCATCTGCAGACACTTAACCCAGACACTGTTGCTGATGCCAAGAAGCATTTGCTGACAGGAGCCTGGTATGAGTGTCCTCTGAGAGATTTTGTCATAGCCTGACCAATACAGATGTGAATGCATGCAGCCAATCATCAGACTGAGCATGGGGATCACAATGATGAGTTAGGGAAAGGACTGAAGAAGCTGAAGGTATTTGCAACCCCATAGGAGAAACAACATTATCAACCAGCCAGATTCCTCCAGAGCTCCCAGGGATTAAATCACCAACCAAAGAGTATACATGGAGAGACCCATGGCTCTAGCTGCTTATGTAGCAGATGATTGTCTTATCTGGCATCAGTGGAAGGAGAGGCCCTTAGTCCTATGGAGACTTGATGCCCCAGGGTAGGGGCAGTGAGATGGGTGTGGCTAGGTATGTGAAAGAGCTACTTCATAGAAGCAGGGGGAGGGAATGGGATAGGAGGTTTGCAGAGGGGAAAAAGGAAAGGGGGATAACATTTGAAATGTAAATACATAAAATAATCAATAATGAATGAATGAATGAATGAATGAATAAATAAATAACTGCAGACAAGTTTATCAGCATGGATGATTATTGATTTGGTGTGTGTGTGTGTGTGTGTGTGTGTAAATGTACTTATGTGTGTATTTATGGATACGGAACAATTCTTCTGGGAAATGGAACATAATAGTCTGTTTCTCTTTGGTACATAGTGCTTATAAGAGTGGGTAGAGGTTATAAAATTATATAAAGCAGAGATATGGAAATAGATGTTAAAGATGGAATGAACAAGAGAACACATTCTATGTGAAAACACAAAGGAAATTACTGTGAAGCGAAACTACAAAGTATTCAAGATGATGGGGTAAATAAGGGGAAAAGATTCAATAAAAATTATTTTTCTTTGGAAATACCACAGTGATAACTGGTATGCTGCATAATTGATTAGCATTTAATTTTTCAAAGAATATAAGACAGAATTTAAAATTTAATTTTCCACAATAATATAAACCTTGTTTTCTTGCCTTTTTAATTGTTTTAAAATATATTTTAAAAATTGAGAAAATTGTAATCAAGACTAAACCAACACAATCAAAATATACTAAATTATATCTAAATTGCAGTATCTAAATATAGTAGATTTGGATAGCCCATAGACCACACCTAGTAATTACCACCACAGGTGCAATTCAGAAGTTATGCTCACAGTTGTTTCTCTTTCTTCTTTCTTCATTATATGCTGTTTGTGATTCATTAGCCAGAATACATTTACAACACTCTTTTACAGCTAAGTTTATCTACCTAAAATTCTCAAGATTTTTCAAGAATAAAGTAAGTTAAATTCGTTATTCTGAATGATAGTAACAAATATATTTGAAGTTTTGCTAAATCTCCTGAGAATATGCCAACAAATCTCTCAACAGAGCTTAATTTCCTCTCCTGACTCAAAAAAAAGAAAAAAAGAAAAAAAGAAAAAAAGAAAAAAAGAAAAAAAGAAAAAAGAAACTATTCTGAAAGAAATCCCTACTTACTAGATATTACAAATAAAATTTCTCATTAAAATGCAAAGACAAGAAGTCTTGTTTTCTTGCAGAAAATTTTATCTTACCACACCATCTATGTTTACCCTTGTAGCAATAGGAGAATTAAAATGGGCAGAAAAACACGGGATTATAAATTTAAGAGAGGATACTTTTACATATATTTTAACAATATAATGATTAAAAACACAGAATACAGCATCTGCTGAACAGTTCACTCTGTATTTTGCACTTAATACCATTGCTTGAAAAGTATCACCACTGTGATGCCTACACATAGGAAATAGAATTGCTACCTCCTGTGCATCATATTATTTGTGTTATTTAAGGTTTCATTGCTGTGAAAAAATACCATGACCAAGTCAAGGACAATTTAACTGGGTCTGACTTAAATGTTCAGAAGTTCAATCCACTACCATCAATGAAGGATACATGGCAGTGTGTCATGGTGTTGGAGGAGTTGAGAGTTCTACATCTTACTCATAAGGCAGTCAGGAGACAAATGTCAGTTGGCAGGGGATTCTCAAAGCTTCCTGCTACAGTGACATGCTCCCTGCAACAAGGACACACATACAAAAGGCCACATGTCCTAATAGTGCCATTCCCTGAGCCAAACATTCAAACTACGACAATATTGTAACATGCATATGTGTTGTCTCATGTTTCAGGATTCATCAATTCATTAAAAAAAAATAGACCTTTGAACTTTCTTTTATTTTTTTCCTGGAATAATTTTAATGTCATGTAAAGAAGTGATTATGGTCATTTCTATTTTCCTCAAAAGTATAAAGCTGTCTAATATCTTACTATTTATTTTAAATCTTGTACATACCTTGGTGACATTTTGATACAAGCATAATCACTTTCTATATTACTTAATGGTATCAAAAGAAATTTTACATGAACAATCATTAAATATCATCTTTATTTGGGCCATACCAATTTGTAGCAGCCTATGTAAATGAAATGGAAGAAGAAAGTTCTCTCATTCCCTGCTTACTCTGGCTCCTGTTTGCAAGTCCACTCCTTCACTTGCATCAGAACCTACTTCATAAGGATTTTGACATATACTGAAGAAGAGCTGAGACATCCAGGTTAATGAACTGAAAGCTTCTGGATTTTTGGAGCTTCTCTTTGTAGAGAGCCATGGTTGGACTAACTGGACCACACTCTGTAAGCTGTAGTCATAGATATTCATTCTATAAATTATGTGGCATAGAGAACCCTGACCAATATAATCTGTTTTTCTTTTATTTATGCTTTAAAAGATTTAAAGCTTAATTAAATGTGTTAATTAATGGAAGTATTAAGTCTTTTCATATTAATTCCTCAAGCTGGAATGGAACTAATAATCTGCTTTCACCTGGAAGTCAAGAATCTGGAATATGTCACATTAATGGGGAAAATAAGAGGTGATGTGATTTCATTTAAATAATTGGTATGAGGTACAAATTTATCTGAATAAAGATGAGGATAAGGATGATCATGAGCTATTCATGAACTTACAAAAAATGAGCAGAAGCCTTTGACTGACAATTGAGGGGTGAGGAGAAAGACTTCAAGGGACAACAGTACCTTTTAAAAGCTGGGAGACTCAAGTTATAGTCTAGAAGTTACAGGTCAATTTGTTTTACAAATACAATACAGTGAATTCTACAATGATTTAAATCAATCTGCTAAAACCTGCTACAAACATAAAATTCTGACAAAAAATTCATGCTAAGAGCCTTCACCCCTACTAACTAGTGTTCATGGTACTAGAAAGTGCTTGCATCCTACTAGAGGAGAAAAGTATGCACCAACCCAGGTATAAAATCCACTTTCCTGCACAGGTCTAAGCCAGATGGGGTATCAGTGCCGAGAGGAAGAAACACACAGACCCCTATCCCTGCCTTAGAAGCTATATTCAACAGATAATATCTCACAAAGAAAAAAAATGAAGCTTTTTCCAATGAATTCTCATTGGGCATACAGACTACTCTTAAGGACAGGACACATGAACCCAGCAATAACACATGATCAACACAAAATAGACTTAAAGATGTTTTTAAAGTTTTTTTTTAATTTTATTTATTTGTTTTCTGGGGTTTTTTTGTTTTTGTTTTTGTTTTTTTTTTGTCTTTTTTAACATAATGCCTTGTCATGAAAGTTTTAAACCTTATAAATATTTTGCTTATGTGTTATGTTTACAAATTTTATTTCTGTGTGCTGTGTGTACAAATGTGTCTAGATGTCTATACATGTTTTTGGTGTATGTGTGTCTGCATGTGTGTGTGTGTATGCGTGTGTGTGTGTGTGTGTGTGTGTGTGTGTGTGTGTGTGTGTGTGTGTGAGAGAGAGAGAGAGAGAGAGAGAGAGAGAGAGAGAGAGAGACTTTAGATGACTTTTAACCTTGGTTTCCTTTGTTCTATTATGTTTTCTTTCTGCATGCATTTTAGATGCTTATTTGTTTTGTAATGAGATAAAGAAATGGAATAAATATGGGTGGTTAGAGATGTAGGGAAGGTCTGAGATGTATTGAGGTTGTAGAAACCATATTAGGAATATAATGTGTGAAAAACCTATTTTCAATGAAAATAGAATTTTAATAAGCAAATAATTCTTTGGGGAATTGAATCTCATATTGTAATTTTTTTCTGTTTCCCTTATTTTTCATGGATAAAGAAATATGGTTCAAAAAAAGGTAACCACACAAACATAAAAATAACATCAAAAAGAACAGGAAGCAACAATCATTATTCCTTACTATTTCTTAACATCAATGGACTTAGTTCCTCAATAAAAAGACATAGACTGACAGACTGGTTACATAAACAGGACCCAGTGTTTTGCTGCATACATGAAATGCACCTCAGTGTTAAAGACAAACACTACCTCAGAGGAAAAGGATGGAAAACAATTTTCCAAGCAAATGGTCCCAGGAAACAATCTAGAGTAGCCATTCTAATATTGGATAAAATCAACTTTCAACCAAAAGTCATCAAAAAAAAAAAAAAAACACAGAAGGACAATACTTTGTATTCATTGAAGGAAAAGTCTACCAAGAAGATCTCTCAATTTTGAACATCTATGCTCCAAATGTAAGAGCACTCAAATTCATAAAAGAAAATTTATTGAAGCTCAAAGCACACATTGCACCTCACACAATATTGTGGGGGACCTCACTCTCATCAATGAGTGGATCAGGGAAACACAAACTAAATGGAGACACAGTAAAGCTAACAGAAGTAATGGATCAAATGGATTTAATAGATATCTATAGAACATTTTATCCTAAATAAAAAGAATATTCCTTCTTCTCAGCACCTCATGGTACCTTCTCCAAAATAGAGCATATAATTGCTCACAAAATAGACTTCAACAGATATAAGAAGAATAAAATAATCTCATGCCTCCTATCAGATAACTATGGAGTAAGGGTGGTCTTCAATAGCAATAAAAACAACAGAAATCTCACATGCACATGGAAGCTGAACAATGCTCTACTCAATGATACCTTGGTCAAGAAAGAAAGAAATCAAAGACTTTTTAGGATTTAGTGAAAATGAAGGCACAACATACCCAAACTTACAGCACACAGTGAAAGGAGTGCTAAGAGGAAAGCTCGTAGCTCTAAGTTCCTCCAAGAAGACACTGGAGGCAGCATACACTAGCAGCTTACTAGCACACCTGAAATCTCTTTAACAGAACAGAAAGAAGCTAATACACACAAGAGGAGTAAATGGCAGGAAATCATCAAAATCAGGGCTGAAATTACTAAGTAGAAACAAAAAAGGTAAACAAAGAATCAACAAAAGCAGGAACTGGTTCTCTGAGAAAGTCAAACCCTTAGCCAGACTAAGCAGAGGGCACAGAGACAGTATCAAAATTAACAAAATTAGAAGTGAAAAGGGAGATATAACAACAGAAACTGAAGAAATTTAAAAAATCATCAGATCCTACTACAAAAGCCTATACTTAACACAACTGGAAAATCTGGATGAAATGTAAAATTTTCTAGACACATATCAAATACCAAAGTTAAATCAGGATCAGATAGACCATCTAAACAGTCTCATAACCCCTAAAGAAATAGAAGCAGTCATTAAAGTCTCCCAACCAAAAAAAAAAAAAAAAAAAAAAAAAAAAAAAAAAGCACAGGACCAGATGGTATCAGTGCAGAATTCTATCAGACCTTCAAAGAAGACCTAACACAAATACAATTCAGACTATTTCACAATTCAAAACAGAAAGAACAGTACCCAACTCATTTTATGAAGCCACAATTACACTGATACCAAAATCAAACAAAGATCCAACAAAGAAAGAGAACTTTAGACCAATTCACCATATAAATATTGATGCAAAAATACTCAATAAAATTCTTGTCAACTGAATCCAAGAACACATCAAAATGATCATTCACCACGAACAAGTAGGCTTCATAAAACAGATGCAGGTTCAATATATGGAAATCCATCAATGTAATCCATTACATAAACAAATTCAAAGAAAAAAAACCACATGGTCATATCAGTAGATGCTAAAAGAACATTTGACAAAGTTCAGAATCCTTTCATGTTAAAAGCCTTAGAAAGATCAGGAATCCAAGGCCCATACCTAAACATAGTAAAAGCAATATGCAGCAAACCAGTAGCCAACATCAAACTAAATGGAGAGAAACTTGAAGCAATCCCACCAAAATCAGGAACTATACAAGGCTGCCCTCTCTATATATATTTATTCAATATAGTACTTGAAGTGCTAGATGGAGCAATTAGAAAACCAAAGGAGGTCAAAGGGATACAAATTGAAAAGTAAGAAGTCAAACTATCACTATTTGCAGATGATATGTAGTATACTTAAATGACCCCAAAAGTTCCACCAGAGAACTCATGTAGCTGATAAGCAACTTCAACCAAATGGATGGATATAAAATTAACTCAAATAAGTAGCCTTCCTATACTCAAAGGATAATCAGGCTGAGAAAGAAATTAAGGAAGCAACACCCTTCAAAATAGTCACAAACAATATAAAGTAACTTGGTATGACTCTAATCAAACAAGTGAAAAATATGTATGACAAGAACTTCAAGTCTTTGAAGATATTGAAGAAGACCTCAGAAGATGAAAAGATCTCCAATGCTCGTGGATTAGCAAGATTAATATAGTAAAAATGACCATCTTGTCAAAAGCAGTCTACAGATTCAATGCAATCCCCATCAAAATTCTAACTCAATTCTTCAATAGAGTTAGAAAAGCAATTCTCAAATTCGTTTGAAATAACCCAAAACCCAGGATAGCTAAAACTATTGTCAACAATAGAAGAACTTCTGGGGGAATTAGTATCCTGGATGTCAAGCAGTACTACAGAGCAATAGTGTTAAAAACTGCATAGTATTGGTACAGTGACAGACAGATCAATGGAATAGAATTGAAGACCCAAAAATGAACCCACACAATTATGATCACTTGATTTTTGACAACAGAGCTAAAACCATCCAGTGGAAAAAAGATAGCATTTTCAACACTGGTGGTTATCATGCAGAAGAATGCAAATTAATCCATTTTTATCTCCTTATACAAAGCTCAAGTCCACGTGTATCAAGGACCTCCACATAAAACCAGACACACTGAAACTAATAGAAAAGAAAGTGGGGGAAGAACCTTGAGTACATGGGCACAGGGGAAAATTTCCTGAACAGAACACCAATAGTTTATCTTCTAAGATTAAGAATTGACAAATGGGACCTCATAAAATTACAAAGTTTCTGTAAGGCAAAGGACACTGTTAATAGGACAAAATGGTAGCCAACAGATTGGGAAAAGATCTTTACCAGTCCTACATCTGACAGAAGGCCAAGATCCAACATATACAAAGAACTCAAGAAGTTAGACTCTAGAGAACCAAATAACCCTATTAAAAATGGGGTACAGAGCTAAACAAAGAATTTTCAACTAAGGAATAACAAATAGCTGAGAATCACCTAAAGAAATGTTCAACATCCTTAGTCTTCAGGGAAATGCAAATCAAAACAACCCTGAGATTACACCTCACACCAATCAGAATGGCTAGGATCAAAAACTCAGGAGAGAGCAGGTACTGGCGAGGATGTGGAGAAAGAGGAACACTCCTCCATTGCTGTTCAGATTGCAAGTTGCTACAACCACTCTGGAAATCACTTTGGAGATTCATTAGAAAATTGGGCATAATACTACTTGAGGACCCTGTTATACCACTCCTGTAACTATGCCCAGGGGATTCTCCATCATGTAGTAAGGACACATGATCCACTATGCTCATAGCAGCCTTACTTACAATAGCCAGAAGCTGAACAGAACCCATATGTCCCTCAAGAGAGGAATGGATACAGAAAATGTGGTATATTTACACAATGGAATACTACTCAGCTATTAAAAACAATGAATTCATGAAATTCTTAAGCAAATGAATGGAACTAAAAACACATCCTGAGTGAGGTAACCCAATCACAAAAGAACACATATTGTCTGCACTCACTGATAAGTGGATATTAGCCCAGAAGCTTGGAATACCCAAGACAAAATTCACAGACCAAATGAAGCTCAAGAAGAAGGAAGAACAAAGTATGGATACTCTGGTCCGTTTTAGGAGGGGGAACAAAATACCCACAGGAGGTGATACAGAGACAAAGTGTGGAGCAGAGGCTGAAGGAAAGATCATCTGGAGACTGCCCCTCCTAGGGATCCATCCCATATACAGTTATGAAACCCAGATACTGTTGTGGATGCCGACAAGTGCTTGTTGACAGGAGCCTGAAATGGCTGTCACTTAGGAGGCTCTGTCAGTGAATGATAAATATAGAGAGGGATATTCTCCACCAACCACTGAACTGACCAAAGGGTCCCCAATTAAGGAGCTAGAGAAAGGACATAAGGAGCTGAAGGAGTTTGCAGGGCCATAAGAAAAAAAAAAACACTATTTGAACCACCTAGTACCCCTAGAGCTTCCAGGGATTAAACTACTGACCAAGGAGTACACATGGATGGAATCATGGCTCCAGATGCATATGCAGTAGAGGATGGTCATTTTGGACATCAAAAGGAGGAGAGGTCTCTCTTTCTTCCATCATTTTCTTCCTTCCTGTCCTTCTTACCTTTCCTTTTCTTTTCTTTCCTTTCCTTTTTCCTTTCCTTTTCCCTTCTTCCCTTTCCCTTTCCCCCTTCCCTTCCCTCCCCTCCCCTTCCCCTCTTCCCTACCCCTCCCCTCTCCTTCCCTCCTCTTCCCTTCCCTTCTTTCCTCCCCTCCCCCTCCTCTCCCTTCTCTTCCCTTCCCTTCTTCCCTCCTCTCCCTTCTCTTCCCTTCCCTTCTTCCCTCCTCTCCCTTCTCTTCCCTTCCCTTCTTCCCTCCTCTCCCTTCTCTTCCCTTCCCTTCTTCCCTCCTCTCCCTTCTCTTCCCTTCCCTTCTTCTCTTCCCTCCCCTCCCCTTCCCTCTCCTTCCCTCCTCTCCTTTCCATTCCCTTCCCTTCTTCCCTTCCCTCTCCTCCCCTTCCCTCCCCTCTGTCCCCTCCCCTTCCCTTCCCCCTTCTGTCTCTTCCCCCTCCCCTCCCCTCCCTTCCCTCCCCATCCTCCCTTTCTTTCCTTTCCTTCCCTCCCCTTCCCATCCCCTCCCCTTCTGTCTCTTCCCCTTCCCTTCCCTTCCCTTTTCCCTTCCCTTCCCTTTTCCCTTCCCTTCCCTTCCCTTTTCCCTTCCCTTTTCCCTTCCCTTCTCTTCCCTTCTCTTCCCTTCCCTTCCCTTCCCTTCCCTTCCCTTCCCTTCCCTTCCCTTCCCTTCCTTCCTTCCTGTAGGGAAATGGCGGGGGCCCATATACCTGTGGAGGAAGGCTGCCTGGCTAAGGGGCAATGTCCTAGTCCAGAATGTGGGGATGTTCTGGTGTGGGACCAGTGTACCTGTAGAGGAAGCAGCCTCTAGTGTTCTGGCTGGACTACACCCCTACAGTTACCTGGCTACAGCCAAGTTTTCCCCAGCCCACAGTTACCTGGCAACAGCTAGGTAACCCAGTCCACTATAAGAGGGCCTGCTTGGCCCATCCTTGCTCTCTTGCTTTTTCTCTTTCCCCTTTTCTCTTGCCCCCCTGTTTCCCCTCTCTCCCCATTCTTCTCCATTCTTTCCATGTGGTCATGGCCAGCTCTCACCCCTCCATCTTTTCTTTCTCTCTTTACTTTTCTCTTTTCCTTTTCTTACTTTCCTATAATAAAGCTTTAAAACAACTGGCTGCCTCTTAATGAAAACCCGCCATGGAGGAGCAATAGAACAGGCCTCAGTGTCTCTAGCCCCCAGAAGGACCCAGGATTTCCCTGCCTGGCCAGGCTTCCTCTAAACATAAATATACCAATTATGAACAAAATACTCCCAAACAAATGTATCCATTAGAACATTAGAAATATCATCCAATAATATATATTAACAATTTATATATATTAATTAATATAACAATATAATAAATAAATTAATATAATAATATATATCATATAATAATATATATTATTACTCATTACTAAAATAAAGGCATATCAATATAATTTATCAGCAAATAGAAAAATAACAAATTTGTCAAAATTTAAAAGTTTTGTGGTTAAAATCAGGAATATAAGAGGCACAAAGCAGTTGATATTTTTAAAAACTTAGGTAATATTAACTCAACACTGAAAATTTGAAAATTTTTTTTTCTAAGATAATAAACAGTGCAACAAGGTGTACTGTAAAATCATCTCTTCAATTTAATACTGAGTAGTTTTTAGTCTTAACAATTAGATAATAAAAATATAATAATAGATATTACAGAAGGAAAGGAAACAGTCAAATTGTTTAGTGGTGATGTAATATTATTTTATATTATACAAAGTCCTAAAGACTTCACCAAAATCTTGTTAGAAAGAGTTAACAAATACAGTATAGGTAAATACTACAAAATCCAAACATAAAAATCAATAAAAACCTTCTTAATAATTATGAACATGTCAGGTTCAGCATGTTAACCTTCTTGAGTTCTGATTATATCCTAGGTATTCTATACCTTTTGATGAATATACACTTATTAGTGAGTACATACCATACGTGTTCTTTTGGGTCTAAGTTATTTCTCCTAGGATGATATTTTCTAGTTCCATCCATTTGCCTGCAAAATTCCTGATTTCCTCATTCTTAATACCTGAGTAGTATTCTATTGTGTAAATTAATCACATTTTCTGCATCTACTCTTTCATTGTGAGGCATCTGGATTCTTTCCAGGTTCAGGTTATTACAGATAAGGCTGCTCTGAACATAGTGGAATATGTGCCTCTGTGGTATGGTAGGGGAACTTTTGGGTATATGCCCAAGAATGCTATATATGGGTCTTCAAGTAAACCTATTTCCAATTTTCTGAGAAACCTTAAGATTGATTTCCAGAGTGGTTGTACCACTTTACAATTCAACCAGCAATGTTCTTCTTCATGTTCAGCAGTGTGATTCTTTCTCCACATCTTTGCCAACATGTGCTGTCAAGTGAGTTTTTGATCTTAGCTATCTGACTGATGTAAGGTGGAATTTCAGTGTTGCTTTATTTGCATTTTCCTGAGGATTAAGAACTTTGAACATTTCTTTAAGTGCTTCTCAGTCATTTGAGATTCCCCTTTTGTAAATCCCCTATTTATCTCTATACCCAAGTTTTCAATTGTGCTGTTTGTATATTTGGAGGTTAGCCTCATGATTTTTTTTAAAAAAATATTTTGGATATTAGCCCTCTATCAGATGTGAGGTTAGTGAAGAATATTTTCATTTTTTTTGCCAATGTACTAGGATTTAAATTTATACGATAATAATAAAGCTTGAGTCATGCAGGACAAAATGTGAACATTACAAATTTGAAAGCAACGGTAAAACAAACAATGTCACCTAAAAAGTCATATAAACACAGCAATGAATGGAAAACACAATCACTGTTTTTCAAAAAAATGCAGTTTTTGAAAAAAATCTTTTACTTTTAATTGTTTAGTTCTTATCTTTCTTACAAGAGTCAAACATTTCTGGCCACAACTTTCTTTAAATGCTCCTAATTACAAAGTTTATTAGGAATAGTTTGCAGAACAACTTGCAAATCAAAAGACATACTAGGCCACCAAGAAGACATTATGATGTAAATCAATGTTTCACTCAAAATATAATAAGTTGTGATGCCATTAGAAAAACTTCACCAAATTTTAAAGATAATAGTAACCAAACAGCATGGCATGTTCTATAATATTGAAACATCTTCTGTTGCTGCTCTGACTATTCCAATACAGACTGATTATAAGGAAGGAACAAGTAATGACCCAGTAATCGATGTTGTTCCTTGGAACAATCTCAAAGTTTGCCATGTTTCAATTTGGAAGTGCTTTTCAGCTATAATATGAGTGATTTATCATTTAGTAGTAGCTGTCAAAGTAAACTCCTAGATAAAACAAAAACATTTGGAAACATAAACAGAAGAAAGCTGTGGCTGAGTTTTAATCCAAATCTGCCATGCTCACAACATCAGGAATAGGAAACAGCTAATTAGTAATTGACTACTTCATGTTTTTAAGAGGGTTTATACTGGAACATCAAACACACATGATCTCATATGCATTCTGTATGTAGACATGATTATAGATTAGGAAAAGCAATGAAAATCTCCTCTCCAGCAAATTGTTAGGCTCCTTGAAACTCAAAAGGAGGTACATACTTTGATACTTGTGGAGAGCTGGCAGTTACTTTACTGATTCAATATTTATTCAAAGAGCGAAATGGGGAATTATGTATCTACAGATATGACAGTATTTTTGTTGCATTCTGTTGCTGTCTGCAGCTACTGCGAACGGGTTCCTGGAAGAGAAGCTGAAGGATGGATGGGGAAGTGACAAAAAGAATGAGGGCCACAGTGACAGTTGCCAGTTGAGGCCAAAACTTTAATAAATGTTAGTCAATATATAGCTTGGGAAAAACCCCTCCCACCCCCCACTCCCGACTGAGTTCCAGGGAAGTCATCTGGTGGTTCTTGGCTCCACTGCTCAGGCAGCTGGGGTTGGTCACCTGCTTAATTCAGGAATTTGTAGACCTGGAGGAACAATGAACTTCACCTTCACTCTGAGCACTCCACTCTAGGTGGAGCAGGATCCTGACTAACACAGGAATCCCAGCTCAACAAAGGCTGGGAGGAGAAGTTCACCTTGACCAATGTCAAGTTCACTCTGAACATTCCACCCTAGGATAAAAATTCCTGCTGTAACCTACTTCCCTATTATGCCCTAAGGTCAGATTCCTGTCTTCAGATATGCCAAAGACAGCATTAGATCTCATCATAGGCGGTTGTGAGCCACCATGTGGTTCCTGGGATCTGAGCTCCCATGCTCCATGATTGAGGGACCAGCCTTTAATGGCTTAGCCACCTCTCCAGGCTCACAAGCATGAAATACAAGAGTTTGCTCCCAGCACCCATGGTTGTCTCTCCAGTCATTGGATCAGCTCTCAAATATCCAGGACAGTTATTTAAAAGACAATATCTTTTCTAACTTGAAATACATTTGCATAAACAATTGTAAAAATTAAAATTAGCAGTATTAAAAAGGGAGCAATTTTAAGCAATTGTAAACCATGAGCTATAGTTTTAAACTAATGTTTTTGTTACAACATTATACCTTTTAAATCATGTCCAATGACTTATAAGCCAATATTCTATATAGTCAAGACATGCAAAATATACTTATACCTTTAAGACCAATTATAAAACAAGAATAAAATGATTGTACAAATCT
This sequence comes from Apodemus sylvaticus, assembly GCF_947179515.1. Lineage (NCBI taxonomy): Eukaryota > Metazoa > Chordata > Mammalia > Rodentia > Muridae > Apodemus > Apodemus sylvaticus. The sequence continues at coordinate 24,068,472 of NC_067483.1, read as the reverse complement.
CATAAACTTAAACCAAACAAATTTTTCCTTTTTCTAGCTGTAATTTAGAGAGACTCAAAAGCACTTTGAACCAAAAACCAGAATTGTAGAGATTTTTCTTTAGCAGAAACAACCACTAACCCACTTGTCCTAGACTTGAGGCTGCTGGCCCTTTTTAAAAGCAGCTTTCTCTCTATGTTTGACGCCTAGCTGAGTGTGGGACACCTTAAATCAGTCTCTGCTTTGTGAACTATGGCTAGATTAAGAGATAGACCACCAGCAGATGAAATTTTTACCAATTTTTTAAACATGAAACAAATAAATTCTCATTTAAACAAAGACACGAAGAGGACACAAACATATACGTAGACACACGATGCACACCGAGGATAAACAGCCAGGCACAGAAAGGGAAGCATGCTTGTTATGAAATTACATCCATTTCCCTTCTCTCTCTCTCATTTTTCAAACTTTCCTACACTTGATCCTAGCCAAAAGGCCTACAGGCAATTTTTCAAACGTTCCTAAAGCAGCTCTTGGAGGCTGCGGACATATGCCTATTTTTAAACCCTTTTCTTTTTTGCCTGAATCAGCTCTTAAAAGCTGTGGACAAATGCCTATAAAATACCTGCCCCATTTTCCACTGTCTGCCCCTAAGAGAGTTCAGCGTTGGGTCGATAGTGCCTCACTTAGTCCGTATCCTTTAGCACCTATAGTTGCTCACCATGCAGGATACAATCTTTTTCCATTTTCTCTCACGAAGACAGGGTCACCTCAAGAGATCTTCTCGTGTCCAGCCCTGCGTTTGGGTGTCATTCTGTCACATTCTGTTGCTGCCTGCAGCTACTGTGAACAGGTTCCTGGAAGAGAAGCTGAGGGATGGATGGGGAAGTGGCAAAAAGAACAAGGGCCAGGGTGACAGTTGCCAGTTGAGGCCAAAACTTTAATAAATGTTAGTCAATATATAGCTTGGGAAAAACCCCTCCCCCCAGATTCCTGGCTGAGTTCAGGGCAAGTCATCTGGTGGTTCTTGGCTCCACTGCTCAGGCGGCTGGGGTTGGGTCACCTGCTTAATTCAGGAATTTGTAGACCTGGAGGAACAATGAACTTCACCTTCACTCTGAGCACTCCACTCTAGGTGAAGCAAGATCCTGACTAGCACAGGATTCCCTGCTCAACAAAGGCTGTGAGAAGTTCACTTTGACCAATGTCAAGTTCACTCTGAGCATTCCACCCTAGGATAAAAATTCCTGCTGTAACCTACTTCCCTATTATGTCCTAATGTCAGATTCCTGCCTGAAGCCCTTGTCCTCAGTCAATGTCAAGTTTCTACTATGTGGCATGACACCCCAATATGGCTCTGTACATATTTTAAGTAAAAAGATAGGTTTGTGCGATATTTTCCTTAATGCAGAAATGCCTAACTTGGGATGGCATAGAAGGTTCATGTGGTTTTCTCCATTAGGACACCCTCTAATGATAGGCTGAACCCATCAAGAGCCACAACTGTCTGTCTCACATCCAGTAAGTATGATACTGGCCTTCTGTATTATACATCTAAAGTTTATAAAAATGGAACAGCTACCATCAGGTGGCATTAAAAAGTGGGAAAAAGCCAGAAAAACAGGATAATTCTTACTTTTTGATTAAAATAGTGAAAAAAGACACCATTGTATGTTTAAGTAACCTGATTTGAAAATTCTATTGAATTTTCTGTATCATTCAGTACATGTTCTTTTTCTATATAATGAAAAGGATTTTTATATAATGAGAAGGAAACTCTGGATGTTGTACCTTTTGTCATAAATCACTGTTAATTCATATATTTGATATTGCCAATTTTATTTCGTTGTTCATCAATTATTTCTAAGTTCATAATATTTTGATGCAATCAGGTGAAACATTATAGGTTGCATACAAGTAGGTCATGTGTGCATCATAGAAAGTACCAAAAGAAAAAAATCTTTATAAGTTAGAAAAAATTTTCAGGATGTGAAACAGGTATCATATTCATATAAATTAATGTATTATTTTTAAAATTATTTAAGTTTCACAGTCATTCCAAAGGAAATTATATATATGCCCACAAGGAATTAATTATTTGAAAAATAAATAAAATATCAGTTGGTATTTTCCATGAATAGAACTTTTGTCACAACAGAATTTAATACTAGGGCAGATACTACACAATGAGTAAGATTTTGCTAGTGCAATGTAAATGCTTGAGAAGTGTCATTAAATGATTTTGATCAAATACTGATGTATTAGATTCTTAGGAGGTATGAAAATGGTCATAATTAATATCAACAGTTTGTGGCCCGGTCTTTAAGTAAACTGTTAAAAATATTCTTAAAACATTTCCTGTGTAATTCAGGCCAAATAAACCATTTATATATCTCTTGAAATGTGAATTACATGATTATTTTTAGACCAGAGGATGAATAGTATAAACGTTCACAATGAAAATGAACTATAATATCTTTCTTTCTTTTTTCTTGTTTCTGTTGGTTTTATCAATACAATTATGTTTTTATTTCCTGTTGGTACAATTATAAAGAAGACACAAAGTTTGTGATCAAAAGGGAGAAAAAAGAATAAAGAAGACATATTTATTAGGCTGGGATCAGTTTTTGTTATTGCCTTCTTTATAGATAAGGGATGTACTAGTAGAAAGGGAGTAGATAATTTGCTCTACCTTATCAGTTAAAAGGAAAATGTAGGTGTGGCATGATTTAAGTATTAAAGTTTTCTATGATTTTTTTTTAAGAGAACAAATCAGGCACACTTTCTTCTACAAAGTTAGCTCACAGGCCATGACAACATTTGTACCAATAAATTGTCTGCTAAAAAAGGTACTGTTAAGTAACACATCGGAGAATTAGAAAGAAATTCCATAATAGGCACAGCTCAAAGTATGTTTTTCTACATTTTATTTTCTTACATGCATTCTAGAAATATCATTTTATCCATCTTCAAAATTGTGCCACCTACTTACCCACTACGAACCTACTGTGTGGATTAACGTGAAAAGCTTTGTGAAGCACTAGGAGCTTGTTGGAAAAAACTATAAAATACCACATTCAGTCATCATAATTGCCCTATAAATCTGGCAGACCATTCTCTAGTACATTTTTTCCCTATGTATTCAAGGTTCTAGTCAACAATTATGAACAAATAGTAATTGAGTGTTCCATATTTTAAAAGAATTTGAGCATGAATTCTAAAGAATCACAACACAAAGTAAGCAGGTAACTGCTACAGCACCCTGTCCGTGTCTATGATCACTTGGAGTTCCGGCATCAGTGTTCAGGCTTGTATAGCAGCACTGTCATGAGGCATTCCACTGTTTTCTATTTCAATATCTGGAATTCCAGAATCTTTCAACATTCTCAGACCACTGTCACCAGATGTAGCTTGTCTAAGTGCCTGCTCCACTTGCTCTCGGCACATTGATTCAAATTCCAAGGCTTCCTGAACTTTTCTCTTAGCTTTTTCCTCCTTTTTCGGATGCTTTTGCTTTGTACATCTGCTTTGAAGCTCAACTACAAGTTGTCTCTTCAGGTTTTCTCTAATTTCTCTTTCTCTGAAGAGTGCTATTTGCAGTTCCTTCTTTTCTTGCTGAATCTGCTTCTCCTGGATGCGAGCATTATCCAAAGCCACTTTCAGTAGACCATTTATTTTGTTTATAGAAATATTGTTGACCTGAATGTTGGTCAACAGAGTTTCCACAGAAGACAGACTATCAGAAAAAATGAATGGTTCAGGGAATCCAGGGTGCAATGTCTGTCCAGGAGCCAACTGGATCTTGTCCAAGGGTGACTTAATCATTGGCATTTGAGCTGGCACTTCCTCTTTATTATCCTTTGGGATTTTTTTTATGCTTTGTCCAGTGTCTTGGTCAACAATAAGTTCTTCTCTATTGTTGGGCATCATAACCATTCTCTCTGAATGGTGATCCATCTGTGAGGGAGAGCTGGACACACTGCTGCTTGGGGAGAAGGAGGTCTGGCTCCCAGGGCGATGACTCTTTCGGAGAGGGAGCAGGAGAAGGACTCTTTGGGATCCATTCAGGTTCAGGTTCAGTACATTGTCATCAAGGCAGAAGCATGGCAGCATCCAGGTAGGTATGATGCAGGAGGAGCCGAGGCTTCTATATCTTTATCCAAAGAAAGCCAGGAACAGAAAAAAGGGATATTTTCCTAATCTGTAGGTTACTGATTTGTCATATTGACTTTGTCCTTTGCCTTACAGAAGCTTTTCATTTTCATGAAGTCCTATTTATCAATTCTTGACTTAGAGCCTGAGCAGTTCAGGCAGTTCAGTTTAGGAAATCTTCCCCCTGGAGGCCATGAGTTCAAGGGTCTTACCAAACTTATTAGATTAAGGTGTCTGTTTTAATGTTGAGGTGCTAGTTAGACTAGTAGCATTTACTGAAGCTGCTTTCTTTTTTGCATTGTATACTTTTGGCTTTGTCAAGGATCAAGTGAGCCTAAGCATGTACATTTATTTCTAGGTTTTCAATTTTATCCATTGACCAATCTGTCTGTCTCTGTACCAATACCATGCAGTTTTTATTACTATTGCTCTGTAGTACAGTTTGATATCAAGGATGGTGATTTCCTGCAGAATTTTTTTATTGTTAAGAATTGTTTTTGATATCCTAGGGTTTTGTTTTTGTTTTTCTATATGAAATTTCTCTTTCTATGTCTTTGAAGAAATGTGTTGGAATTTTGATAGGGATTGCATTCTTAGTATGTTAATCCTACCAAACCATGAGCATGGGTGATCTCCCTATTTTCTGATGTCATTTTTAATTTCTTTCTTGGGAGACTTGAAGTTCTTATCATATAGATCTTTCTATTGTTTGGTTACCTCATCATATATTATTTGTGAGTTTTTGAGGTGTGTTGTGTCCCAATTTTTTGTCCCTTTTTCATTTGTATAAATGAAGGATACTGATTTCTTTGAGTTAATTTTATATCCAGTAACATTGTTGAAGTTGTTTACTAGCTGTAGAAATTGTCTGATATAATTTTGGGGGTCACTTATGCATAGTGCCATATCGTCTTAGTATCAAACAAGTAATACCTTAACTTCTTCTTTGCCAATTTGTATTCCTTTGATTTCCTTTTGTTGTCTTATTTTACTAGCTAGAACTTTGAGTACTATATTGAATAGATATGGAGAGAGTGGGCATCCTGTCTTGTCCCTGATTTTAGTGGGATTACTTCAAGTATCTCTTCATTTAATTTAATATTGGCTGTTGGTTTGCTGTATATTGCTTTTTTATTTTTATTTTTTTATTATTTTTTTCATTTATTTTTCTCCTGTATATTACCTTTATGTTTTTCCGCATTTATATAAGTTTATTCTGATCAGGATTTTGTGGGAATTTTTAAACCTTTGGCTAAAGGAAGCTGGGCAAACATTTGTGAGCTTTTGGAAAGGTGTTCAGATGATCTAGATAATCTCCAGTACTAATCTCCAGTTGTTCCCTCTGGCCCACTCCTGACAAAGGTTGTTTATCCTTTTCTGTTCATGAATCAGATTCTGGTTTATGATACAGGCATCATGGTTTATGGAGCAGCAGATTGATTGTAATTGTGACTTTGAAAGTAAATGTTAGGAAAAATGCAACTGTGAACAGTGGAGAGACCTCCTGTACAAGGAACTCAGAATATTAAACAGCCATGACATGAGAAATGCTATTTTCTCTGTGTGATCTTATCAGGCAGGTAAACTTCTCTCTGACTTGAAACACTCACTTTGATCTTGCTTATACAGAAGTACTTTGGCTTAGATCTATGGGATCAGAACAGTACAGCTAGCCTGTTTTCTAGCTTCTTTTTCTTTTCTTTTAAAAGATTTTATTTTATTTTATTTTTTATTGAAAAGGGAAGTAAAAACACTTTATGATAAAATTAAAGATTTACATGAAAAATATTTCAGATAAAATAGAAGAGATATATAGAAAATATGTTAAAATTGAGAATTTTCATGGAAAATTAAAGAGTAAAGTGGTAGACATGTAAAACATTGCTAAATTAATTGAAATATGAAAAAGAAATATTTTATGATAGGATTGAAGATTTACATGGAAAATATTTCTGATAAAACTGTAGAAAACTGTAGAAAAACGCTAGAATTGAAGATTATCACGGAAAATTTTATATAGATATAATAATGGTAGGCATAAAAGTATTCCTAATTTGATTGAAAGTGCAATTATGAGCATTTTCTGATAAACTTGAAGATTTATATGGAAAATATTTCCAATAAAATTGAAGAAATATAGAGAAAAACATGTTAAAATTAAAGATTATCATGGAAATTATACAGATAAAATCATAGGCATAAAGATAATTCTACGTTAATTGAAGGTGGAATTATAAACATTTTCAGATAAAATTGAAGATTTACATGGAAAATATTTCCAATAAGATTGAAGAAATATAGAGAAAAACATGTTAAAATTGACTATTTCATAGAAAATTTTTACATATAAAATAGAAGATATAAGAACTCTATCTAAGATGAGCCCCATGGTCCGAGGTTGCCAGCCACCATCTTGCACAGGCAGCTCAACCAGGTACTCAGAGGGCACCAGAGTGAAGGATTGCTCAGAACACAGCATGCCTGGGTTCCTTCCACACCAGGGAGCCGGGCAGCTCTACAGCTACCTGGGCATACATCCTACAGGGAGCATCTGACCTGCAGAGGGTGCAGCAGTTAGACAAACCCCATGGTCCGAGGACACCAGCCACCATCTTGGCTCCAGCTGCTCATCTAGGGAAGAGCCTGACCTGCAGGGAGTCCTGCAGTTAGACGGAGTCCTAAGGTCTGAAGTATCCACCATCTTGGTGCTGGCAGCTCAGACACCTCAGCCAGGGGAATGCCTGAACTGCAGGGAGTCCAGAGGTTAGATGGAGTCCTGTGGTCCAAGGTCGCCACCATCTTGGCTCCTGGGACCAAGCAGCCAGTACAGCCAGAGACCTGTGCCACATCTGACACAGGGAAGATCCCACTTCCTGATATTCTCTAGAGAACTGGCAGGAGCAGGTTAATTGCCACTGCCCCTTTCCTTTGGATGTGGTAGACCTGTGCCACATCTGACACGGGGAAGATCCTACTCCCTGAAACTCAGTCAAGAACAGACAGGAACAGGGTATTCGGTAGAAGGGGGCATTCGAAAACCAGCATCAGCAGAGCATTTGAAAGCCAGCATCAATCCCTATCCTGGGCTGTTGGCCCTAAAGAGTGATCAGCTCTTGGAGGGGGGTCCACATGGTGTCCGCCATCTTTACTACAGGGCGGACCAGTCAGGCAACACCAGGTACACAGAGACAACCTGAGTATAGCATTGCACGGGGCAGGACACACTAGGGTTTCAAAGACACCAAAGAGTAGAGGAGCACATCAGCAATCTGTGCCAAGGGAAACCCAGTCATCCAGTAGTGTGGAAAGAGCCTTACAGGCCCACAGGAGGTTCAAGCACCAGCCAGTGACTACTATTACTAGCCAACTAACATCAGAGATAACCAGATGGCAAAAGGCAAACACAGGAACGTTCCTAACAGAAATCAAGGCAACATGGCAGCATCTGAATACAATTCCCCAATAATAGCAAGTCCCAGATACTCCAACACACCAGAAAAACAAGATTTGGATTTAAAAATCACTGGTCATGATAATGTTAGAGGAACACAAAAAGGACATAAATAAATCTTATAAAGAAATACAGGGAAACATGAATAGATTAGAAGACCTTACAATGGAAACTCAAAAATCTCTTAAAGAAATTCAGGAGAATAGGGGTCAATAGACAGAAGCCAATCAAAAGGAAACACAAAAATCACTTAAAGAAATGCAGGAGAAATTGAGTCAATAGAAGTCTTGAAAGAGGAAACACAAAAATATATTAAAGAAATACAAGAAAATGCAGAGAAACAAGTGAAGGAACTGAGCAAAACCATCCAGTATCTAAAAACAGAAGTAGAAACAACTAAGAAATCACAAAGGGAGTTAACCTTGGAGAGAGAAAACCTTGGGAAGAAATCAGGGCCATAGATACAAATATCAACAACAGAATACAAGAGATGGAAGAAAGAATCTCAGATGCCAAAGATATCATAGAAACCATTGACTCAACAGTGAAAGAAAATGCAAAAAGCAAAAAGCTTGTAACCCAAAACATCCAGGAAATCCAGGACACAATTAGAAGACCAAACCTAAGGATTATAGGTATAGATGAGAGTGAAGATTTACATCTTAAAGGGCCAGCAAATATCTTCAACAAAAATATGGAAGAAAACTTCCCTAACCTAAAGACAAGAAGCCTACAGAACTCCAAACTGGACCAGAACAGAAATACCTCCTGTCATATAAAATCAAAACCCCAAATGTACTAAACAAAGAAAGAATATTAAAAGCAGTAAGAGAAAAAGGCCAAGTAACATATAAAGGAAGACCAATTAGAATTACACCAGACTTCTCACCAGAGACCATGGAAGCTAGAAGATCCTGGGCTGATCTCATGCAGACTCTAAGAGAACACAAATGCCAGCCAAGACTACTATACCCAGCAAAACTCTCAATCACCATAGATGGAGAAACCAAGATATTCCATGACAAAACCAAATTTACACAATATCTTTCCACAAACCCAGCCCTACAAAAGATAATAGGAGGAAAACACCAATACAAGGAGGGAAACTACACCCTGATAAAAGCAAGACAATAAACTTCATTCATCAAGCCCAAAAGAAGATAACCACTCAAATATAAAAATAGCATCAAAAATAACAGGAAGTAATAATCACTACTCCTTAATATCTCTTAACATCAATGGACTCAATTCCCCAATAAAAAAGACATAGGCTAACAGACTGGATACATAAACAGGACCCTACATTTTACTGCTTACAGAAAACACACCTAAGGGCCAAAGACAAACAGTACCTCAGAGTAAAAGGCTGGAAGAAAATTTTACAAGCAAATGGTCTTAGGAAACAAGCTGGAGTATCCATTCTAATATCAGATAAAATTGACTTTCAACCTAAAGTTATCAAAAGAGACTCTGAGGGACACTTCTTGCTGGTCAAATGAAAAATCCACCGAGAAGCACTCTCAATTCTGAACATCTATGCTCCAAATGCAAGGGCACCCCCATTCGTAAAAGAAACTTTACTAAAGCTCAAAGCACACATTGCACCTAACACAATAATTGTGGGCAACTTCAACACTCCACTCTCCTCAGTGGACAGATCAAGAAAGCAGAAACTAAACAGGACACAGTGAAACTAATTGAAGCTTTGGACCAATAGGATTTAACAGATTATCTTTATCTCTATCTCTATCTCTATCTCTATCTCTCTCTCTCTATCTCTATCTCTATCTCTCTCTCTCTCTCTATCTATCTCTCTCTCTCTACATATACATATACATATACATATACATATACATATATATATATATGTAGAGAGAGAGAGAGAGAGAGAGAGAGAGAGAGAGAGAGAGAACATTTCATCCCAAAGCAAAAGAATATACCTTTTTCTTAGCACCTCATCGTACCTTCTCCAAAATCAACCATATAATTGGTCACAAGACAAACCTCAACAAATATAAGAAAACCAAAATAATCCCATGCCTCCTATCAGATCACTATGGAATAAGAGTGGTCTTCAATAGCAAAAAAACCCAAACAAGCAAACAAACAAAAAACCAACCAACCAACCAACGAACCAACGAACCAACCAACCAACCAAAAGAACCAGAAAGCCCACATACACATGGAGACTTAACAATACTCTACTCAATGATAACTTGGCCAAAGAAGAAATAAAAAAAGAAATCGAAGACTTTTTCGAATTTAATGAAAATGAAGGCACAACATACCCAGTTTTATGGGACACAATGAAAGCAGTGCTAAGAGGAAAACTCATAGCCCTGAGTGCTTCTAAAAAGAAAATGGAGAGAGCATACACTAGCAGCTTAATGGCACACCTGAAAGCCCTGGAACAAAAAGAAGCTAATTCACCCAGGAGGAGTAGAAGACAGGAAATTATCAAACTCAGGGCTGAAATAAATCAAGGAGAAACAAAGAGAACCATACAAAGAATCAACAAAACCAGGAGCTGGTTCTTTGAGAAAATCAACAAGATAGATAAACCCTTAGCCAGACTAACCAAAGGACACAGAGACAGTATCCAAATTAACAAAATTAGAAATGAAAAGGTAGATAAAACAACAGAAATGGAGGAAATTCAAAAAAATCATCAGATCCTAACACAAAAGTCTATATGCAACAAAACTGGAAAATCTGGAGGAAATAGACAATTTCCTAGACAGATACCAAATACCAAAATTAAATCATGATCAAATAGATTAACTAAACAGTCACATAACTGCTAAAGAAATAAAAGGGGTCATAGAAAGTCTCCCAACCAAAAAAAGCATAGGACCAGATGGTTTTAGTGCAGAATTCTATCAGTCCTTCAAAGAAGACCTAACACCAATACTCCTCAAATTATTCCACAAAATAGAAACAGTAGGAATACTATCCAACTCATTCTACGAAGTCATAATTACGCTGATACCAAAACCACACAAAGATCCAACAAAGAAGGAGAACTTCAAGCCAATATCCCTTATGAATATCAATGCAAAAATACTCAATAAAACTCTTGCCAATTGAATCCAAAAACACATCAAAATGATTATTCACCATGATCAAGTAGGTTTCATCCCAGGGATGCAGGGATGATTCAATATATGGAAATCCAATAATGTGATCCACTACATAAACAAACTCAAAGAAAAAAACCACATGGTCATTTCATTAGATGCTGAAAAAGCATTTGACAAAATTCAACATAATTTCATGCTAAAAGTCTTGGAAAGAACAGGAATTCAAGGCCCATACCTAAACATAGTTAAAGCAATATACAGCAAACCAGTAGCCAACATCAAACTCAATGGAGAGAAACTTGAAGCAATTCCACTAAAATCAGGGACTAGACAAGGCTGCCCTCTCTCTCTCCATATCTTTTTAACATAGTAGTTGAAGTTGTAGTTAGAGTAATTAGACAACATATGGAGGTCAAAGGGATACGAATTGGAAAGGAAGAAGTCAAACTATCACTACTTGTAGATGATATGATAGTATACTTAAGTGACCCAAAAACTCCACCAGAGAACTCCTACAGCTGATAAACAACTTTAGCAAAGTGGCTGGTTATAAAATCAACTCAAGCAAATCAGTAGCCTTCCTATATGCAAAGGATAAGCAGGCTGAGAAAGAAATTAGGGAAATGACACCCTTCACAATAGCCACAAACAATATAAAGTATCTTGGGGTGACTCTAACCAAACAAGTGAAAGATCTGTATGAGAAGAACTTCAGATCTCTGAAGAAGGAAACTGAAATACACCTAAGGAAATGGAAAAATCTTCCATGGAATTTCCTCCGTTTCTGTTGTTTTATCTACCTTCCATTGGATTGGCAGGATTAATATAGTAAACATGGCCATTTTACCAAAAACAGTCTACAGAGTCAATCCAATCCCCATCTAAATCAAAACTCAGTTCTTCATAGAGTTATAAAGAGAAATTCTTAAATTCATCTGGAATAACAACAACAACAACAAAAAAATCAACCAACCAAACAAAAAAGAACCAGGATAGCTAAAACTATTCTCAACAGTAAAATAACTTCTGGGGGAATCAGTATCCCAGATCTCAAGCAGTGCTACAGAGCAATAGTGTTAAAAACTGCATGATACTTGTACAGTGACAGGCAGGTAGATCACTGGAATGGGATTGAAGACCCAGAAATGAACCCACACACCTATGGTCACTTGATCTTTGACAAAGGAGCTGAAACCATCCAGTGGAAAAAAGATAGCCTTTTCAACAAATGGTGCTGGCTCAACTGGTTGTCAGCTTACAGACGAATAAGAATTGATCCATTTTTATCTCCTTGCACTAAGCTCAACTCCAAGTGGATCAAGGATCTCCACATAAAACCAGACACACTGAAACTAATAGAAAAGAAACTGGGGAAGACCCATGAGAACATGGGCACAGGGGAAAAGTTCCTGAATAGAACACCAATAGCTTATGCTTTAAGATCAAGAATCGACAAATGGGACCTCATAAAATTACAACGTTTCTATAAGGCAAAGGACACAGTCAAGCAGACAAAATGGCAACCAACAATTTGGCAAAGGATCTTCACCAACCCTACACCAGACAGAGGGCTAATATCCAATATATACAAAGAACTGAAGAAGTTAGACTCCAGAGAGCCAAATAACCCTATTAAAAATGAGGTACAGAGCTAAACAAAGAATTTTCACCTGAGGAACTTCGAATGGTTGAGAAGCACTTTAAGAAATGTTCAACATCATTAATCATTAGGGAAATGCAAATCAAAACAACCCTGAGATTTTACCTTACACCTGTCAGAATGGATAAGATTAAAATCTCAGGAGACAGTAGGTGTTGGCAAGGATGTGGAGAAAGAGGAACACTACTCCACTGCTGGTGGGAATGCAAGTTGGTACAACCACTCTGGAAATCAGTCTGCTGTTCCTCAGAAAACTGGGCATAATAATACTCCTCTATGTTAATAGCAGCCCTATTTATAATAGCCAGAAGCTGGAAAGAACCCAGATGTCCCTCAATGGAGGAATGGATACAGAAGATGTGGTATATTTACACAGTGGAATACTACTCAGCAATTAAAAACAATGAATTCATGAAATTCTTAGGCAAATGACTGGATCTTGAAAATATCGTCCTACGTGAGGTAACCTAATCACAAAAGAACACAGTTGGAATACAGTCACTGATAAGTAGATATTAGCTCAGAAACTCTGAATATCCAAGACACAATTCACATATCAAATGACTTCCAAGAAACAGGAAAGAGAAGTCCCTGGGCCTGAAAATGCATGTTCCAGCATTGTAGGGGAATACCAGGACAGAGAAGTAGGATGGGGTTTATAGGAGAATGGGCAGAGGGAAGAGGGCTTAGGGAACTTATGGGGAAGGGGAAACCAGGAAAGGGAAAATCATTTTGAATGTAACAAAGAATATTTAAATTAAAAATTATTAAAAAAACTTTCTAAATTAATTGGAGGTGGAATTAGAAACATTTGTGATAAAATCAAAGATTTACATTGAAACATTTCTGATAAAATAGAGGAAATATATAGAAATATATATTAAAATTGAAGATTATTATGAAAAATAATGCAGCTAAAATGGTAGATATAAAATTACTAAATAAGAAGGGGAATTTAATCTTTAAAAATTAAAGATTTTCTGATAAAATTGAAGATATACATGAGAAATATTTCTGCTAGTCTATGCCTTTTTATATGGACAGTTGAGTCCATTGTTGTGAAGAGATATTAAGGAGTAGTGATTGTTGCTTCTTGTTATTTTTGGTGTTATTTTTATGTTTGTGCGGGTATCTTCTTTTGGGTTTTTTGGAAGAAGATTGCTTTCTTGCTTTTTCTAGGGTATAGTTTCCCTCCTTGTGTTGGCAGTTTCCATTTATTAACTTTTGTAGGGCTGTATTTGTGGACAGACATTGTGTAAATTTGGTTTTATCATGGAATATCTTGATTTCTCCATATATGATGATTGAGCGTTTTGCTGGGTATAGTAGCCTGGGATGACATTTGTATTCTCTTAGGGTCTGTATGAGGTCTGCCCAGGATCTTCTAGCTTTCATCCTCTCTGGTGAGAAGTCTGGTGTAATTCTGATAGGTCTGCCTTTATAAGTTACTTGCCCCTTTTACCTTACTGCTTTTAATATTCTTTCTTCATTTAGTCAATTTGGTGTTTTGATTATTATGTCCTGGGAGGGCTTTCTGTTCTGGTCCAGTCTGTTTGGAGTTCTGAAGGCTTATTGTATGTTTATGGGTATCTCTTTCTTGATTAGGGGCTTGTTTCTTTTTAGTGTTAAAAACTACATGATATTGGTACAGTGACAGGCAGGTAGATCAATGGAATAGAATTGAAGTCCCAGAAATAAACCCACACAATTATGAACATTAGGTCTTTGACAAAGGAGCTACAACCATCCAATGGAAAAAAGATAGCCTTTTCAACAAATGTTGTTGGTTTAACTGGAGATCAGCATGCAGAAGAATGCAAATCGATTCATTCTTATCTTCTTGTACTAACCTCAAGACCAAGTGGATCAAGGACTTCCACCACATACTCAAACTAATAGAAAAGAAACTGGGGAAGACCCTTGAGGACATGGACACAGGGGAAAATGTCCTGAACAGAACACCAATAGCTTATGCTCTAAGATCAAGAACTGACAAATGGGACCTCATAAAATTACAAAGTTTCTGTAAGGCAAAGGATATTGTCAAACAGACACAATGACAACCAACAAATTGGGAAAAGATCTTTACCAACCCTACATCTGACAGAGGGCTAATATCCAAGATATACAAAGAACTCAAGAAGTTAGACTCCAGAGAGCCAAATAACTCTATTAAAAATGGGGTACAGAACTAAACAAGGAATTTTCCCTTGAGGAATATCAAATGGCTGAGAAGCACCTAAAGAAATGTTCAACATCCTTAGTCATCAGGGAATGCAAGTCAAAACAACCCTAAGATTTCACCTCACACCAGTCAGAATGGCTACTCAGAATCAAAAGCTCAGGAGAAAACAGGTGCTGGCAAGGATATGGAGAAAGAGGAACACTCTTCTACTGCTAGTGGGATTGCAAACTGGTGCAACCACTCTGTAAATCAGTCTGGCAGTTCTTCAGAAAACTGGGAATGATATTACCAAAGGACCCTGCTATAGCACTTCTGGGCATATGCCCAGAGTATTCCCCAGCATGTAATAAGGATACATGCTCTACTATGTTCATAGCAGCCCTATTTATAATAGCCAGAAGCTGGAAAGAACCCAGATATTCCTCAATAAAGGAATGGATGCAGAAAATGTGACATATTTACACTATGGAGTACTACTCAGCTATTAAAAACACTAAATCATGAAATTCTTAGGCAAGTGGGTGGAACTGGAG
Organism: Apodemus sylvaticus; assembly: GCF_947179515.1. Lineage (NCBI taxonomy): Eukaryota > Metazoa > Chordata > Mammalia > Rodentia > Muridae > Apodemus > Apodemus sylvaticus. The sequence continues at coordinate 24,053,429 of NC_067483.1, read as the reverse complement.
AATGTCATCCTGAGTGTGCCAACCCAATCACAAAAGAACACACATGGTATGCCCTCACTGATAAGCGGATATTTATCCAGAAGTTTGGAATACCCAAGAAACAATTCACATATCAAATGATGCACAAGAAGGAAGGAAAGGCCCCTGGTCCTGGAAAGGCTCTGTGAAGCAGTGTAGGGGAATACCAGGATAGGTTAATGGGAACAGGGTGATTGAGGAACAGGAGGAGGGAAAAGGGCTTATGGGACTTTCAGGGAGGGGGATCCAGGAAGGGGGATATCATTTGAAATGTAAATAAAGTATATATCTTATAGTGGTTTTATTATGTTTAAGTATTTGCCTTGAATTCTTAATCTCTCCAATATTATTTAACATGATGTGGTTTTGTATTTTTTTTTTTTTCTTTTTTTTATTATTCGATATAATTTATTTACATTTCAAATGATTTCCCCTTTTCTAGCACCCCCACTCCCCGAAAGTCCCGCAAGCCCCCTTCTCTTCCCCGGTCCTCCCACCCACCCCTTCCCACTTCCCCGTTCTGGTTTTGCTGAATACTGTTTCACTGAGTCTTTCCAGAACCAGGGGCCACTCCTCCTTTCTTCTTGTACCTCATTTGATGTGTGGATTATGTTTTGGGTATTCCAGTTTTCTAGGTTAATATCCACTTATTAGTGAGTGCATACCATGATTCACCTTTTGAGTCTGAGTTACCTCACTTAGTATGATATTCTCTAGCTCCATCCATTTGCCTAAGAATTTCATGAATTCATTGTTTCTAATGGCTGAATAGTACTCCATTGTGTAGATATACCACATTTTTTGCAACCACTCTTCTGTTGAGGGATACCTGGGTTCTTTCCAGCATCTGGCAATTACAAATAGGGCTGCTATGAACATAGTAGAACATGTATCCTTATTACATGGTGGGGAGTCTTCTGGGTATATGCCCAGGAGTGGTATAGCAGGATCTTCTGGAAGTAAGGTGCCCAGTTTTCGGAGGAACCGCCAGACTGATTTCCAGAGTGGTTGTACCAATTTGCAACCCCACCAGCAGTGGAGGAGTGTTCCTCTTTCTCCACACCCTCTCCAACACCTGCTGTCTCCTGAATTTTTAATCTTAGCCATTCTGACTGGTGTAAGATGAAATCTTAGGGTTGTTTTGATTTGCATTTCCCTAATGACTAATGAAGTTGAGCATTTTTTAAGATGCTTCTCCGCCATCCGAAGTTCTTCAGGTGAGAATTCTTTGTTTAACTCTGTACCCCATTTTTTAATAGGGTTGTTTGGTTTTCTGGAGTCTAACTTCTTGAGTTCTTTATATATATTGGATATTAGCCCTCTATCTGATGTAGGATTGGTGAAGATCTTTTCCCAATTTGTTGGTTGCCGATTTGTCCTCTTGATGGTGTCCTTTGCCTTACAGAAACTTTGTAATTTTATGAGGTCCCACTTGTCAATTCTTGCTCTTAGAGCATACGCTATTGGTGTTCTGTTCAGAAACTTTCTCCCTGTACCGATGTCCTCAAGGGTCTTCCCCAGTTTTTTTTCTATTAGCTTCAGAGTGTCTGGCTTTATGTGGAGGTCCTTGATCCATTTGGATTTGAGCTTAGTACAAGGAGACAAGGATGGATCAATTCGCATTCTTCTGCATGCTGACCTCCAGTTGAACCAGCACCATTTGTTGAAAAGGCTATCTTTTTTCCATTGGATGTTTTCAGCCTCTTTGTCGAGGATCAAGTGGCCATAGGTGTGTGGGTTCATTTCTGGATCTTCAATCCTGTTCCATTGATCCTCCTGCCTGTCACTGTACCAATACCATGCAGTTTTTAACACTATTGCTCTGTAGTATTGCTTGAGGTCAGGGATACTGATTCCCCCAGATTTCCTTTTGTTGCTGAGAATAGTTTTAGCTATCCTGGGTTTTTTGTTGTTCCAGATGAATTTGATAATTGCTCTTTCTAACTCTGTGAAGAATTGAGTTGGGATTTTGATGGGTATTGCATTGAATCTGTATAGTGCTTTAGGCAAAATGGCCATTTTAACTATATTGATTCTGCCAATCCATGAGCATGGGAGGTTTTCCCATTTTTTGAGGTCTTCTTCCATTTCCTTCTTCAGAGTCTTGAAGTTCTTGTCATACAGATCTTTCACATGTTTGGTAAGAGTCACCCCAAGATACTTTATACTGTTTGTGGCTATTGTGAAGGGGGTCATTTCCCTAATTTCTTTCTCAGCCTGCTTATCCTTTGAGTATAGGAAGGCCACTGATTTGCTTGAGTTGACTTTATAACCTGCCACTTTGCTGAAGTTGTTTATCAGCTGTAGGAGCTCTCTAGTGGAGTTCTTTGGGTCACTTAGGTAGACGATCATGTCGTCTGCAAATAATGATAGTTTGACTTCTTCCTTTCCAATTTGTATCCCTTTGACCTCCTTATGTTGTCGAATTGCCCGAGCTAGTACCTCAAGTACAATATTGAAAAGATAAGGAGAAAGGGGGCAGCCTTGTCTGGTCCCTGATTTCAGTGGGATAGCTTCAAGTTTCTCTCCATTTAGTTTGATGCTGGCTACCGGTTTGCTGTATATTGCTTTTACTATGTTTAGGTATGGGCCTTGAATTCCTGTTCTCTCCAAGACTTTAAGCATGAAGGGATGCTGAATTTTGTCAAATGCTTTTTCAGCATCCAATGAAATGACCATGTGGTTTTGTTCTTTGAGTATGTTTATGTAGTGGATTGTATTGATGGATTTCCGTATATTGAACCAACCCTGCATTCCCGGGATAAAGCCTACTTGATCATGGTGGATGATCGTTTTGATGTGTTCTTGGATTCGGTTGGCAAGAATTTTATTGAGTATTTTTGCATCGATGTTCATAAGGGAAATTGGTCTGAAGTTCTCTTTCTTTGTTGGATCTTTGTGTGGCTTTGGTATCAGCGTAATTGTGGCTTCGTAGAAGGAATTGGGTAGTGTTCCTTCTGTTTCTATTTTGTGGAATAGTTTGAAGAGTATTGGTGTTAACTCTTCTTTGAAGGTCTGGTAGAATTCTGCACTGAAGCCATCTGGTCCTGTGCTTTTTTTGGTTGGAAGACTTTCTATGACTCCTTCTATTTCTTTAGGCATTATGGGACTGTTTAGATGGTCTAGTTGGTCCTGATTTAATTTTGGTATTTGGTATCTGTCAAGGAAATTGTCCATTTCCTCCAGATTCTCCAGTTGTGTTGAGTATAGGCTCTTGTAGTAGGATCTGATGATTTTTTGGATTTCCTCAGTTTCCGTTGTTATATCTCCCTTTTCATTTCTAAGTTTGTTAATTTGGATACTTTCTCTGTGCCCTTTGGTCATTCTGGCTAAGGGTTTATCTATCTTGTTGATTTTCTCAAAGAACCAGCTCCTGGTATTGTTGATTTTTTGTATGGTTCTCTTTGTTTCTACTTGATTGATTTCGGCCCTGAGTTTGATGATTTCCTGCCTTCTACTCCTCCTGGGCGAAATAGCTTCTTTTTGTTCCAGGGCTTTCAGGTGTGTCATTAAGCTGGTAATGTATGCTCTCTCCATTTTCTTTTTGGAGGCACTCAGGGCTATGAGTTTTCCTCTTAGCACTGCTTTCATTGTGTCCCATAGATTTGGGTATGTTGTGTTTTCATTTTCATTGTGTTCTAAAAAGTCTTTAATTTCTTTCTTTATTTCTTCCTTGACCAAGGTATCATTGAGTAGAGTATTGTTCAGTTTCCACGTGTATGTGGGCTTTCTGTTGTTTCTGTTGCTATTGAAGACCACTTTTACTCCATAGTGATCAGATAGGAGGCATGGGATTAGTTCGATCTTCTTATATTTGTTGAGGTCTGTCTTGTGACCAATTATATGGTCGATTTTGGAGAAGGTACCATGAGGTGCTGAGAAAAAGGTATATTCTTTTGTTTTAGGATAGAATGTTCTATATATATCTGTTAAATCTAATTGGTCCAAAGCTTCAATTAGTTTCATTGTGTCCCTGTTTAGTTTCTGTTTTCCTGATCGGTCCATTGAGGAAAGTGCAGTGTTGAAGTCACCCACAATTATTGTGTTAGGTGCAATGTGTGCTTTTAGTTTTAATAAAGTTTCTTTTACAAAAGAGGGTGCCCTTGCATTTGGGGCATAGATGTTCAGGATTGTCAGTTCTTCTTTTTGTATTTTTCCTTTGACCAGCAAGAAGTGTCCCTCAGGGTCTCTTTTGATGACTTTGGGTTGAAAGTCAATTTTATCTGATATTAAAATGGCTACTCCAGCTTGTTTCCTGAGACCATTTGCTTGTAAAATTGTCTTCCAGCCTTTTACTCTAAGGTAGTGTTTGTCTTTGACCCTGAGGTGTGTTTCCTGTAAGCAGCAAAATGTAGGGTCCTGTTTACGTATCCATTCAGTTAGTCTGTGTCTTTTTATTGGGGCATTAAGTCCATTGATGTTAAGAGATATTAAGGAATAGTGATTGTTACTTCCTATCATTTTTGACGTTATTTTTTAAATTTGAATGCTTAACTTCTTTTGGGTTTGATGAAAGGTTACTATCTTGCTTTTTCCAGGGTGAAGTTTCCCTCCTTGTATTGGTGTTGTCCTCCTATTATCCTTTTTAGGGCCGGGTTTGTGGATAGATATTGGGTAAACTTGGTTTTGTCATGAAATATCTTAGTTTCTCCATCTATGGTGATTGAGAGTTTTGCTGGATATAGTAGTTTTGGTTGGCATTTGTGTTCTCTTAGGGTCTGCATGAGATCTGCCCAGGACCTTCTAGCCTTCATAGTCTCAGGTGAAAAGTCTGCTGTGATTCTGACAGGTCTTCCTTTATATGTTACTTGGCCTTTTTCTCTTACTGCCTTTAGTATTCTTTCTTTGTTTAGAACATTTGGTGTTTTGATTATTATGTGACGGGAAGTATTTCTGTTCTGGTCCAGTCTGTTTGGAGTTCTGTAGGCTTCTTGTATATTCATGGGCATCTCTCTCTTTAGGTTAGGGAAGTTTTCTTCCATAATTTTATTGAAGATATTTGCTGGCCCTTTAAGTTGTAAATCTTCACTCTCATCTATGCCTATAATCCTTAGGTTTGGTCTTCTCATTGTGTCCTGGATTTCCTGGATATTTTGGGTTACAAGCTTTTTGCATTTTGCATTTTCTTTAACTGTTGAGTCCATGGTTTCTATGGAATCTTCAGCATCTGAGATTCTTTCTTCTATCTCTTGTATTCTGTTGTTGATATTTGTATCTCTGTCCCCTGATTTCTTCCCAAGGCTTTCTATCTCCAAAGTTGTCTCCCTTTGAGTTTTCTTAGTTGTTTCTACTTCTGATTTTAGATCCTGGATGGTTTTGCTTAGCTCCTTCACTTGCATGTTTGTGTTTTCCTGTAATTCTTTAAGAGATTTTTGTGTTTTCTCTTTCATGAGCTCAGCCTGTTGACCAAAGTTCTCCTGTATTTCTTTAAGAGATTTTTGTGTTTCGTCTTTCATGACCTCAGCCTGTTGAGCAAAGTTCTCCTGTATTTCTTTAAGTGTTTTTTGCATTTCCTCCTTGTTGGCTTTTGTATTCTCCTGGATTTCTTTCAATGATTTTTGTGTTTCCCTTGCAAGGGCTTCTAACTTTTGATCCATTGTCTCCTGAATTTCTTTATGTATGACCTTCATGTGTTCCTGTACCAGCATCATGACCAGTGATTTTAAATCCAAATCTTGTTTTACTGGTGTGATGGGGTATCCAGGACATGTTGGTAGAGGAGAATTGGGTTCAGATGTTGCCATATTGCCTTGATTTCTGTTAGTGACGTTCCTGCGTTTGCCTTTTGCCATCTAGATCTCACTGGTGTTAGTTTATCTTGTCAGTGCTGGACTCACCAGTGCAAGCTGCCCCTTCCCAGTTGGCCTCTGGTGCACAGCTTACCTCCTGCACTGCTTGTAGACAGTGTGCTGCTGCCCAGGCTGTTCAGATCCCAAAGCAGGCACCCGAAGGCTCCCGCTGGGGCCCGCTGGATTCACTGGAGCACACTGACTTCTCCCAGCTGGCCGCCCGGAAGCCCAGCTAGCCACTTGCAGGACTTGGAGATGTAATGCTGCCGCCCAGACTGATCTGGATCCGGAAGCGGAGAGAGTAGAGCTAAGGGCTTCTGCCTGAGGCCTTGCCCCAGATTGTGTCTGTGGAGCAGATGGAGCCCGTGTGCACTCCCAGGGAGTGCCGACGGTGTATGCTACTGTGACCTCCCCTGTGTTCCGCTCACTCCGCTGGGCAGCCGATCTGCCAACCGGGCTGTCGCACACAAGGTTAGCCTGGCCGCCCAGTCCCTGAGTCCAGGCAAAAGCCTGGGAGGCCAAGGTCCGAGCAAAGTTCCCCTACGGCTTTGACTGTTAATTGGGTTTGCCAGGTGACTAGGATGGCGGGCGTGTGCGCCCGCGCTCCCTGAAAGCGCCGGGAGAGTCTGCTTTGCTAACAATCACCTGGGCGGGTTGACTCACAGATGGCCCACCAAGCCGCCCAGTTCTTGGGGTCAGTCCTGTGCCTTTTGGGGCCTGGACCCCCGCTTTGTTAGCCTCAGACTATGCCTGTTACAGGTCTGCCCGCCTGAGCTCTCTGTCGTCCTGCAGGCAAAATGGCGGCGGCGCGCTCGCAGGCCTGGGCAAAAAACCTCCTGGTTGGGTTGGCACCCCGATGGCCCCCCGACCCGCCCAGGGCCTGGGTGCAGGCCAACGCCCGTCGGGCTCAGACCACCGCGGTGTTGGCCTCGGATTATGTTTGTGTACCTCAGTCTGTCCGATTCCTGGAGTAGGGAACCAAGATGGATGCTCCTCTCCTGACTGGTGGGAGGCCGAGTTCTGAAGTGGCCTCCGTGCAGGAAAGGCGCCGCACAACTGCAGCTGCTTGCTGTCCGGCTGGTCAGCGAAGGTCAGTGGTCGTGGGCGCAGGGCCTAACTGGTCCCTGTGACGCCTTGGTTCCACTGCTGATGGCCCTTCAGCTGGAGCAGCCACTGCTGCCGCTGCTGCCGCCGCCGCCGCCCGAGCCACCTACCTGTATTTTTTTCAAATGCTTTTTCAGCATCTAATGAGAAGATCATTTGATTTTTCTCTTTGAATTTTTTTTATAGTGGATTGTATTTATGGATTTTCGTATATGGAACCAACCTTGTATCCCTGGGATAAAGTCTACTTGATCATGGTGAATAGTAATTTTGATGGGTTCTTGGATTTGGTTTACTAGAATTTTATTGAGTATTTTTGCATCAATATTCATAAGTGAGTTCCGTCTGAAATATCTTTCTTTGTTGGGTCTTTGTCTGGTTTAGGTATCAGAGTAATTGTGCCTTCATAGAATGAATTAAGTAGCATTTCTTCTGTTTCTATTTTATAGATTAGTTTGAGGTATTAACTTTTCTTTGACATTGTGGTAGAATTATGCGATAAAGCCATCTGACCCTGGGATATTTTTTAGCTTTGAAGATTTGTTTGGTATGACTTCTTCTATTTCCTTAGGGTATATGGGTCTGTTTAGATTATTTACCTGCACTCAGTTTAACTTGGTACATGGCATCTGTCTAGGAAATCATCAATTTCATAGAAATTTTCCTGTTTTCTTGAGTGTAGTTTTTTTTTTTTAACTAGGATCTAATGATTTTTTATAAATTTCCTGTTTTTATTGTTATGTCTCCATTTTCATTTCTCATTTTGCTAATTTGGATACTGTCTCTGTGCTCTTTTGTTAGTTTGGTGAGGAGTTTATCAATTTTGGTGATTTTATCAAAGAATAAGCTTTTGGGTTTTTTTTTTTTTTTTGATTCTTTGTATAGTTCTCTTTAGTTCTATTTTGCTGATTTCATCCCTGAGTTTGACTTTTTCTTGCCATCTATTCCTCTTGGGTATGTTTGCTTCTTTCTGTCCCTGGATTTCAGGTGTGCTATTAAGTCGCTAGTGTGGGATCTCTCCAATTTATTTATGAGGGCAGTTAGTGCTATGAATTTTTCTCTTAACCCCACTTTCATTGCATCCCATGAGAATCCCATTGAATCCCATGAAGACTGTGGAGTCTTCAGGATAACAGACAAGTTGATGATCTACCCAGGAAGGAAAGAAGGTGGAGTTTGAGTGGAAGGGATCAGTTCCACATCTACTGGCCTCCTCAAGGTTCCCAGCTACTGCAGTTATTTGGAAGGGTCCCTAACATGTTGCCCTTGGTGCAGCAGACCTCCTGGGAGGGGCCTTCAGACTGTGGGTTCTTCAGAGACAAGCTTATGCTCTGCCCCCAGCAGAGCACTTCTTCCTCTTTTTGAGGACATGATTTCTGTTCCCAGCAACAACAAATGTCAGTTCAGACTGTCTAGAATTTCAGCTAAGGAGATCTAAAGTCATCTTTTGATGTTCATTGGCATTTATACTTGCATGCACGCATGTACACAGACACACATACACACGCACACACACACAAATACATACACACTCACACACAAATAAATATATAAGTAAAATCTGAAAAAGTTTTTGACTTTCAAGTGGTTCTAGTGAAATATGAAATATTTTTCAGTTTATAATGTGACAGTAACTAAAGTCTTAGTGGCCTGCCAGAAGACAGTTAGCCTGCCCACAGTATTCTGATCTCTCTGTTTACTTAACAGATTCAAACGATCAAGCTTTTCTTAGTGTGACGATTGCATCTTCCCTTCTCCACTGTCCATGCCTCCTCAAGATCCCACATACCATTAAGTCCTGTCCTGCCACCCCTCCACCTGCTGCATCACCCTCCAATATCAGCATACATCCCCTGTAAATGCACTGGACACCATCCCAGCAGGTTAGTAAAGCAGGGAACACAAAGTTACAACACTCTCTCAAAATCCAGAAAGGAAGGAATAAAACACCAACTTGCAAAGACAAAGCCAGAAATCAGCACCTAGCCTTACAGTCCCCTCAACACAAATGTCTAAATGTCAGCAAAAGAAGACAATCAATAATAAATATGGCAATATATCTCCTCCAGAGCACAGCTATCCTACCATAGCAATGTTAAGAGGAAAGAGCTCATACTAACAACAGCACATATGAAATTTCAAGGACAAGAAGTAAGCACCCTGGAAATAATCAATTGAGTTCTGGGGGCAGAACTCAATAAGATAGAAACAAAGGTAGTGCTACAAAGAATGGATGAAACAAAGAGTTGATTTTGACAAAATCAACAAGATAAACAAGCCTTGATCCAAACTAACTAAAAGATATAGATTGAAAATATTCAAATTAAGAAAATCAGAAGTGAAGAGGGGGATATAAGAACAGACATTGAGGAAATACAGATAAGCAGAAGGGCATACTTTAAAAAAATTAGAAAATCTAAAAGAATAGTTCAAGCAGCAACGGTAACCTATAAATAGTACTTGCTCAAGGACAGATAACTTCCTGGAATGTTGGAAGCTGTAGTTCTGGGGAAGTTACATGCCACATGTTTTTTTGCTCCTCTACTGAAGTTTGTTGGCATCAAATGTTCTCCATTATATATGGGCTAGAGGTAAATAGGGAGGAAGAACTTCAGGATGTATGGTTGGTCCTTATTAGGTCTGATGGGATGTGATGGGCATGTGGTTTTGTGTTTTTAAGCCTCTGAAAAACAGAAATAAATGTAGTCATTAAAGTCTCTGAACCAAACAAAGCATAGGCCCAGATGGTTTAAGCACAGAGTTTAAAAAAACTTTCTGAGAATAATTAACATGTATACCCAACAAATTATTTCACAAATTATAAATGTAAAGAATATTGCCAAATTCATTTTATAAAGCCACAGTTACCCCAATACCCAAACCACGTAAGTCTGGACAAAGAAATGTACATACCTGCTCCCCTTTTTTACGTTTTGAGTGTTTTTACATTTTTTATGTTTTGAACATAGATGCAGAACTAGTCAATAAAATAAATACAATGCATGCAAACAGAATGCAACAATGCATCAAAAATATAATTTACCATGATCAAATAGACTTCATCTATAGACTTCATATAATTTACCATGATCAAATAGACTTCATCTATAGACTTCATCAAATAGACTTCATCAACCTATAAATATCAGTAGATATATCCACAAACTCAAAAATAAAGTACATGAACATCTTATATGAGATGGAGAAAAGGCCTTTGACAAAATTTAACACCCCTTGGTGATAAAGGTCCTGGTAAGATTAGAGATCCAAAGGACACATGTAAATCTATTAAAGGCAATTTATATCAACAGTATGTTAAGTTTTAGCAAAAGTAATAATAAAACTAAAGGAGGACAACAGGATACAAATTAGAAAGGAAAAAGTTGAAGTATCTCTATTTGCTGATGATATAATAATATACATAATTGCCCCAAACATCCCACACCAGGGCCCTTGTATAGCTGACAAACATTTTTAACAAAGCATCAGGATTAAAAATAAAATTAACTTTTATAAATCAGTGTCAATAGCACTTCTATATACAGGCGGTGTGGAAATGAAATCAGGGAAACAACATCTTTCACAATAGGCACACATAATAGAAAATAATTTCTGGTAATTCTAACCAAGCATATGAAAGACTTTTATGGAAAAAATGGGAATTTGAAGAATGAAATTGAAAAAGCTGTCGGAAACTGAAAAGATCTCCCATGCTCATGAATTTGTTGGAATGCCAATAAAAATGTCCATCCTACTATTGTGTCCCTGATTCCAAGGGAACCCCAGGAGAGCTCAAGAACTGCAGGGCCCAATGGAATCACACTAAAGAGCCTGTTTTATTACTAGTCAAACTCGGATTGCAAACCTTCCCACTGCATAGTCCAGGAATGGGACCCCAAGCCTAGAAGATTTGGCATTTATAGAGAGCATAGTTAGAGATTCTTTGTAATGGGGGAGGTGACTTGACCATATCTGTCTGTGACCTCTGATTATTTCTCTTTCATGATCCAGATGTGGGACCCTAGTCTTCACAAGGATGTTTCTCTCCCAAGGTCAGGGAACCTGGCAAGTACTCGGCCATTTATCAGAGAGACTGTCAGCTTTGGTGACATGGAGTTGAGGGATGTCATTTGTCTGCTCAAGCTCACATCTGTGGCTCCTTGGGACAGTTTCATTAAGGGGTGCCTCTATGGAAATAGGGCCAGTGATATTCAATGCCAGACTCTGAACTGCCAGGGACAGGGAAGGGAGCCTTGAGCTTGCTGCAGCAGGGAGAAGTGAAACTTCTGCAAGAAAGTGAAGGGGCAAGCTCACCTCACTACCAAAAGCAATTTATGGATTTCATGCAATGCCCTTGAAAATTCCAACATAATTCAGTGTGGACCTTGAAAGAAAAAATTCTCAATTGCACATGGAAAAATGCAAAAATAATAAAAAAGAGTCCCAAACTTCATATGGATGAAAAGGAACCAATCAAAACAAACAAACGAAAAATTTAGGATAGGTAAAACCATCCTAAAAAAATAAAAGAACTGCTGGAGGTATCACTGCCCCTGAGAGGGGTTTCTAGATGGGCAGTCTCCAAAGGGCCACTTCCCTTGCAGCTCAGGGAATCACATGAAAGTGAGGGAATAGCTTTGTACAGGGAGATGAGAATGCAGCAATTTGCAGTCTTCTATATGTTGGCCACAAGTTGAACCAGCACCATTTGTTGAAAATTCTTTTTCCCACTGGATGTTTTGACCTCCTTTGTCAAAGATTAAATGACTGCAGGTCTGTGAGTTATTTCTGGCTCTTCAATTCTATTCCATTTATCTATCTGCCTGTTGCTGTACCAATACCATGAAGGTTTTCCTTTTTTTCAATCTCTATTCCTCTGTAGTACAGCTTGAAGTCAGGGATGTTGAAGAGTGGAGCAGAGACTGAGGGAAAGGTCATCTAGAGACTACCCCACCTGGGAATCCATCCCATATACAGCCACCAAACTTGGACACTATTGTGAATGCTGGGATGTGATTGTTGATGGAAGACTGATATGGCTGTCTCCTGAGAGGCTATGCTAGAGCCTGAGGCAGAAGCTCACAGCCAACCATTGGACTGAGTTTTTGGTCCCTGATGGGGGAGCTGGAGAAGAAACTGAATGAGCTGAGGGGCTTTGCAGTTCTACGGGTTGAGCAACAGTGTCAATAGGCCAGACCTCCCCCCCACCCCAGCTCCTGAGGACTGGACCACCAACGAAAGAACCACATGGAGTGACCCATGGCACTGGCCACATATGTGGTAGAGGATGGCTTTGGTGGACATCAGTGGGAGGAGAGGCCCTTCGGCCTGAGGTGTTCGATGCCCCAGTGTAGGGGAATGACATGGCAGGAGGATATGAGTGGGTAGGTAGAAAAGCACCTTCACAGGGGTAGGGGGAAGGGGATGGGATAGAGGATTTCCAAAGGGGAGCCCTGTAATGGGGAACACATTTAAATTTTAAATAAAGAAAATATCCAATTAAAAAAGTGAGGGAAGAAAGACTATAGGAATCAGAAAGGGCACAGGCATGTCTCTGATATCTTTGCGTGCTCTTGTGATTCTTTTTCTCCTATAGGATTGCCTTGCCCAGCTTAGGTGTGAGGGCTCTTGCCTTGAATTATTGTATTTTGTTTTCCCCCCTTCAACTGATGTGTTAGACACCTGCTCTTATCTGAAATAAAATGGAGGAGGAGTGGATCTGGGGTAGACTAGAAGTGGTTGTAGGGACTTGAAGGGGTGGAAGGAAACTGTGGTCAGGATGTATTATTTGAGAGAAAAGTCTATCTTCAATTACAAAAATTAAGTACCTGGGAACTGTATTATTTAATCAGTGATATTCATTGAGTTTCTTGTTAAATTTGTACATTTCTGTCCATTGCCTTTTAGGTTTTATCATAAATTAAACAGTGAGCTGTTTACCAAAACATTTATATGAGACTAACCAATGAATATGGTAATAAATATATCCTTAGCCTATTGTATACAAATGAAACTTCATGGAAACCTAATGAAGGTTAGCAAGGTTAATTCAAATAAAACTAAATGTAAACTAATGTCTAAAAGGAATTAATCTACATTGTTAAATTTGCCTTGCATGACCAACTAGTTCATTGAAACAATAATCAAAGATTTAGGCAAGCAAATTGGAGTTTCCATATAGATGTATTATTTAGCAAGCTTAATTAATGTTAAAATCAAATTATGTTAATATAATCTGTGTTTCATAAATACACACTAATATTTAACACTGTTCTGTGTATATCTTACAAAATACATTTAAATTGAAGGGTATGTATTAACATACGTACCATTTTGCTTTTAGACTCCATTTTGTGACTAACTTGCCCTCTGAATAAACTCTGCTACTGGAAAGTCCCCAACTTGTTGTGGGAACGATGTCACCCTGGTAACAATCACAATTCTCTAGTGCAAATAGCTACTCCAACCCTAGCAACATCTCAGTTCTTAAGGGGAAAGTACCTACTGTCTCAAAGTAGACTGATTAAGCTAGCAACTATATTTCCCACCAAGCTGAAATTAGTACTAGCCAGTAGAAATATACTAAACAAATGTCAATCCATCGTGTAACTGTTAAACTGGAAAGTCCTTTACCCTGCTGTAAAAACCTTTATAAATAAGAAAAACTTTATAAATAGGCAAGGCTTGTACCAGCTCAGGATCTTCCACAGCATGCACTTTGTTGGAGAAGTTGGAGGGTCTGAGCTCATGCTTGAATAAAGAGTCTTTGCTTTGGCATAAGATTTGGATTCCCGGTAGTTTCTGGTGGTCTTTGAAGACTTCATGATCTGGGTGTAACAAAATATGAGTTAAGTAAATCGGAATACTAAATTCATCACTTGTATTTTATGAATACTCCCTATTAAACTATACTTTGTGAATTTAGGACTTAAGTTTATGATAAAAATACAAATAAATGATTCCTCTAAATAGACCTTGAAATTTATTCTTTTGTAATTATGGTGTCATAATTAAAGAGACAAAGTGACACACATATTCAATTTAAAATAATCAAGACTGATGATAAATAAATACTACTAATAAGTAATTAGTAATAATTACTAATGCATATATTATTTTAATATTATTTGTTTATGGTTTACTTCTTCCTACCACCTTTAATATAAAATACATTTTGGTGTATATAAATACTAAATAAATATGAAATAATAATTAAAATTTCCAATACCTAATATTCTAGAATATGTGTTCATTATAGCACAGTAAAGTTATTTTTTTTTTACTTATTTTATAAAAGACTTGAATTATTCTAAAATAAAAAAACTCAATATATTTACTAGGCAACTATACATATAGCAGGCAATTATATGTCATTATTTTTAGAAATATTAATACTGCTTGTGTATGTGTTTTTGTGTATCTGTATTGTGTGCATACCATGTGAGCATTCAAATATAGATGCCAGAGTACTACACTGAGTATTCATCTTTATTACACCATATTTTTAAAAATAGAATTTGTCTTTGGCCCTAAAGCTCAATAACTCAGCTGAACAACAAACTTCAGAAATTCATCTGTGACTTTAGTATTACACGTATGTACATGACACTAGGGTTTGTGGAGTGAATGAATCATGGGGAATTTAAATTCAGGTAATTATACTTGCATGCTAAGTTCTTTATGAGTCATAGCCTCAGTTTCAGGAATATAAATAAATGACTTTTTAAAAGTAAAATTACTCATTGTTAGGAGAATGTGCTGGACAGAATAACTCTTTAGAACATTGAAAAATAATTTTATATACACTTCAAATTTGAATGGTTTTGATTTTATATTGCTAAAATGACACATGTTACAATTACTAATGAATGACAATTTCAAATAATATTTGATGTAGATAATATGCAAAAAATAATATGCAAACTGCAACGAAGTTGTACACATTGACCTTGAGCTAAATAAACTGGAGGAAAGTCACTTCTGCTTAGTATTAGAACATAGAAAAGGGAAATTTTAGACAAAATAGTCCATGTACACAGAAAAAAACGTGAGGAATATTTACCATTCTTCAGAACACATCATGATGTTGTTTCTAATTAAGTTTGCATGTTTGTTTTATTATTTATTTTTAAAGTTATTTTTACTAATTAATATTTACCTGGAGATCTCTGAAAGTAATGCTCAATTGGAAACATCTGCTAGTTCAAAGGAGCAAATAGAAAGATCCCCATATCCCTGTGGTGAGGACAGAATGCAGAGACAGCTAGACTCCATATTGAGAGACAGAAGGACCAGGACAAGGAATATTAATCAGAAGACATTGCCTAATTTTGAGCTCTCTTGGCAGCTAGCATTTAATTGAGAACTCTGCAGAAAATACTTCACCAAAGGACCAAGAATATTCTGGGATGAGAAACAATTACTTCTTTAGTCTAAGATTCCAAAGAAAACCCTTCTTCAAAATTTTACCATACACCTTAATAAGAAGTCAAATCTAGACAGATTAGACATATTTTCCTGAAATATGGTACAATTAAATTTATAATAAGTAATATGAAATAATATATCATATACAATTCTGAACTTTTAAATATAAATTCTTATGAAACTCTGATGATATTCAAACTATTGAAGAGCAAAATTGCAAATAATATATTATCAAATGCAAAATTATGCAAATCAACATTAAATATTTACCACTTGACAATTTGAGTTGTTATTTTTAGTATTGTTTTTAAAATGTGTTTAAAACCAATTTAAACTAAAATTTATTATTAGGTTTTGAGAATTTTATACATGTATATAATGAAATAAGATCACACCTATCCTTTATTTTCTTCTGCTAGCTACTATAATGTAACTTCCAGCATGGCCTTCACTCAACTATATCTTTAATTTTTTTAATTGTTGGTAACTTATTAAATCTATTTAGCATGTCCCTGAGTACATAGTTTAGGGTCATCCACTAGAACATGAAAAACCTACTAGTGTCTATATCTTTAAAAAGAATTGATTATCCCACATCTATCCTATTGCAATAGTAAGTGATGAGGGTTGGAGATTATCTACATATTTATGCCAGAATTTTAGTTGCCCTGATTATATGGATGTCTGGGTAAGTAAATAGTAGCTAGTTTGGGCTCATGACTGCAAAAGCCATGGCATATTTTAGGAAGCTTTTCCTAGCACTGCTGCCATCTTTCTATTCATAGGCCTTTGTGCCCCATCTTCCACAGTTTTTGATGATCTTTAGTGGTTGTGAGGTTAATATAAATTTCCTATTTAGGACTGAGATAGTATTCTGTTATTCTTAGCACTTTAGTAAGTGAGCATTTCTCCATTTAGTGCTATGTATTACAAAAGAAGCCTTTGACTAAGGTTAGGAACAACCCATTTCTAAATAAACAAATATTTAAAGATAATTTATCATAGTCATTTGACATGGATAGGCAAACACTTGGGCATTAAGAGTATGTATAAAGCTTGAAAGAACCCCATGCTGTTTCTAGTACTTAAATGGTAACTCAGAGTGAACTTTAATTCTAAACCTAGAGATTTTTTTTTATTTGATATATTCTTTATTTATATTTCAAGTGATTTTCCCTTTCCTGGATACCCCCTCCCCAAAAGCCCCATAAGCCCTTTTCCCTCCCTCTGTTCCCCAATCCACCCCTTCCCACTTTCCTGTCCTGGTTTTTCCTGGCACTGCTGCACTGAGCTTTTCCAGGACTGGGGGACCACTCCTTCCTTCTTCTTGGGCATCATTTGAAATGTGCATTGTGTCTTTGGTATTCCAATCTTCTAGGCTAATATCCATTTATCAGTGAGTGCATACCATGAGGGTTCTTTTGAGACTGGGTTACCTCATTTAGGATGATGTTCTCCAGTACCATCCATTTATCTAAGAATTTCATGAATTCATTGTTTCTAATGTCTGAATAGTACTCCATTGTGTATATATACCACATTTTTTTGCATTCATCCCTCCACTGAGGGACATCTGGGTTCTTTCCAGCTTCTGGCTGTTATAAATAGGGCTGCTATGAACATAATGGAGCATGTATCCTTATTACATGCTGGGGAATCCTCTGGGTATATGCCCAGGAGTGGTATGGCAGAGTCCTCTGGAAGTATCATTTCTAGTTTTCTGAGGAACCACCAGACTGACTTCCAGAGTGGTAGTACCAGCTTGCAACTCTACCATCAGTGGAGGAGTGTTCTTCTTTCTCCACATCCTCACCAGCACCTGTTTTCTCCTGACTTTTTGATCTTAGCTATTCTGACTGGTGTGAGGTGAAATCTCAGGGTTGTTTTGATTTGCATTTCCATGATGACTAAGGATGTTGAACATTTCTTTAGGTGCTTCTCAGCCATTCCATATTCCTCAGGTGAAAATTCTTTGTTTAGCTCTGTACCCCATTTTTAAGGGGGATATTTGGCTCTCTGGAGTCTACTTTCTTGAGTTCTTTGTATATCTCGGATATAAGTCCTCTGTCGGATGTAATGTTGGTAAAGCTCTTTTCCTAATTTGTGGGTTGCCCTTTTGTCAATTCTTGATTTTAGAGCATAAGCTATTGGTGGTCTGTTGAGGAATTTTTCCCCTGTGCCCATGTCCTCAAGGTTCTTCCCATGTCTTCAAGGGTCTTCCCCCATTCTTTTCTATTAGTTTCAGTGTGTCTGGTTTTATGTGGAGGTTCTTGATCCACTTGGAGTTGAGAGTAGTACAAGTATTCTTAGATAATAATGAATCAATTTGCATTCTTTTGCATGATGACCTCCAGTTGAACCAGCACCATTTGTTGAAGAGGCTATCTTTTTTTCTACTGGATGATTGTAGCTCCTTTATCTAAGATCAAGTGACCATAATTCTGTGGGTTCATTTCTGGATCTTCAATTCTATTCCATTGATCTACTTGCCTGTCACTGTACCAATATCATGCAGTTTTTGACACTATTGCTCTGTAGTACTGCTTGAGGAGATCGGGGATATTGATTCCCCCAGAAGTTCTTTTACTATTGAGAATAGTTTTAGCTATCCTGGGTTTTTGTTATTCCAGATGAATTTGAGAATTGTTCTTTCTAAGTCTATGAAGAATTGAGTTGGGATTTTGATGGGGATTGCATTGAATCTGTAGATTGCTTTTGGAAAGATGGACATTTTTACTATATTAATCCTGCCAATTCAAGAGCAAGGAAGATTTTTCCATCTTCTAAGGTCTTCTTCAATTTCTTTCTTCAAAGACTTGAGGTTCCTGTCATACAGATCTTTCACTTGTTTGGTTAGAGTCACACCAAGATACTTTATATTGTTTGTGGCTATTATGAAGGGTGTCATTTCTCTAATTTCTTTCTCAGCCTGCTTATCCTTTGAGTATAGGAAGGCTAGTGATTTGCTTGAGTTAATTGTATAACCATCCACCTTGCCTAAGTTGTTTATCAGCTGTAGGAGTTCTCTGGTGGAGTTTTTTTGGGTCGGTTAAGTATACTGTCATATCATCTGCAAATAGTGATAGATTGACTTCTTCCTTTCCAATTTGTATCCCTTTTGGTCACAAAACAGACCTCAACAGATATAAGATGATCGAACTAATTCCATGCCTCCTATGAGATCACTGTGGAATAAGGGTCATCTTCAATAGCAGCAAAAACAACAAAAAGCCCATATCCACACGGAAGCTAAACAATTCTCTACTCAATGATACCTTGGTAAAGGAAGAAATAAGGAAAGAAATCAAAGACTTTTTAGAATTTAATGAAAATGAATGCACAACATACCCAAATTTATGGGACACAGTGAAAGCAGTGCTAAGAGGAAAACTCATAGCTCTGAGTGCCTACAAAAAGAAGCTAGAGAGAGCATACACTAGCAGTTTAACAGAACACCTAAAAGCTTTAGGCTTTAGAACAAAAAGAAGCTAATACACCCAAGAGGAGTTGAAGGCAGATAATCATGAAACTCAGGGCTGAAATCAACCAATTTGAAAAAAAAAAAAACTATACAAAGAATCAACAAAAGTAGGAGCTGGTTCTTTGAAAAAATCAACAAGATAGATAAAGCTGTATCTAGACTAACTAGAGGGCACATAGACAGTACCCAAATTAAGAAAATCAGAAATGAAAGGGTGATGTAACAACAGAAACTGAGGAAATCCAAAAAATTATCATATCCTACTACAAAAGCATATACTCAACAAAACTGGAAAATCTGGATGAAATGGACAATTACCTAGACAGATACCAATTACAAAAATTTGGTCAGGATCAGATAGACCATCTAAATGGACCCATGACCCCTAAAAAAAGAAGTGGTCATTGACAGTCTCCCAACCAATAAAGCCCAGGACCAGATGGTTTTAGTGCAGAATTATATCAGATATTCAAAGGAGACCCCATGCCAATACTCTTCAAACTACTCCACAAAATAGAAACAGATAGAACATTACCAAACTCAGTCTATGAAGCCACAATTTCGCTGATACCAAAACCACACAAAGATCCAACAAAAAAAATAGAACCTTAGACCAATTTCCCTTATGAATATCGATGCAAAAATACTCAATAAAATTCTTTCCAACCAAATCCAAGAACACATTAAAATGATCATTCACCATGATCAAGTAGGCTTTGTCCCAGGGATGCAGGGATGGTCCAATATATGGAAATCCATCAATGTAATCCAATACATAAACAAACTCAGAGAAAAAAAAACTGCATGGTCATTTCATTAGATGCTGAAAAAGCATTTGCCAAAATTTAGCATCCCCTCATGTCAAAGGTCTTGGAAAGAACAGGAATTCAAGGCCCATACCTAAACACAATAAAAGCAATATACAGCAAACCAGTAGCTGACATAAAACTAAATGGAGAGAAACTTGCATTCCAACTAAAATCAGGGACTAGACATGGTTGCCCTATCTCTCCATATTTATTCAACATAGTACTTGAAGTTCTAGCTAGAACAATTAGACAAACCTAGAGATTCTTAAGCTTAGTTTTAACATCTCTGTGGAAATGATCATAAATCATTTGTGGTTCGTATGCTTATATGAAGGTAAACTCACATACATAAATAGCAATAACATACTTCTTTCCAATTAAATAAATAAATAAATAAATAAATAAATAACCTAAAATAAAGTATTACTTCTGTCCAAATACTGATAGTACTTCTATAAGGCAAAGGACATTGTCAATAGCACAAATCAGTAACCTACAGATTTGGAAAAAAACCCCAAAAACTTCATTACCCTATCCACATCTGATAGAGGGCTAATACCCAAAATATATAAAGAACTCAAGAAGCTAACCACCAAAAAACCAAACAACCCAATCAAAAATGGGGTATGGAACTAAACAGAATTCACAACAGAGGAATCTCGACTGGCTGATAATCACTTAAAGAAATGTTCAAAATCCTTTAGTGATCAGAGAAATGCAAATCAAAATTATCCTTAGGGTCCATCTTACACCAATCAGAATGGCTATGATCAAAAACTCAGATGACAGCACATGGTGTCAAGGGTGTGGAAAAAGAGGAACATTCCTCCATTGCTGGTGGGATTACAAACTGGTACAACCACTCTGGAAATCAAACTGAAGGTTCCTCAGAAAACTGGAAATAGATCTACCTGAAGACCCAGCTATTCCACTCTTGGGCATATGCCCAAAAGATGCCCTACCATGCCATATGCCACAAAGGCTTGTGTTACACTATGTTCATAGTAGCCTTATTTATGATAGCCAAAAGCTGGAAACAACTCAGATTTCACACAAAGGAAGAATGGATATAGAAAATGTGTTTCATTTACACAAAGAGACACTACTGAGCCATCAAGAATGAAGACATTGTGAGTTTTGCAGGCAAATGGATGGAACTGAAAAATATCATCCTGAGTGAGATAATTCAGACCCAAAAGGACAGGTATGGTATATACTCATTAATAAGTGCATATTGGTCCAAAAGGAACAGAATACCCATGATACAATCCACAGGAGTCAAGAAGGTTAATAAGCTGAAGGACCCAAGGAGGACACCTCAATCCCATTTGGGAGGAAGAAGAAAGCAATCACAAGTGGGGAGGGAGGGAGGGAGCTTGGAGGGAAAATGGACAGGGGGTGAATTGGGGAGAGAGCAGAACCTGATCTGGTACTGGGTGAAGGAAGAGGACTGAAACTCTGAGGGTCAGTAGAAAGAATGGAAACAGGCAACTTCAAGAGATAGGAGGCTGAGGTGAGAGACTCTCAGAACTCAAAGGGAGGGACCTTAGATGAAATGTCCTACAGTGGGGAGAGGGAACTTGTAGAGTCCATGTTCGGTAGAGAGACCAGATGGGGTTGCCATTCCACAGTCAAAAGTTCTGACCCAGAATTGTTCCTTTCTAAAAGAACTACAGGGACAAAAAATGGAGAAGAGCCTGAGGGATAGGAGGTCCAATGACAGACCCAGCACAAGGGGAGGTTCCAAGGTCTGACACTATTACTGATGCTATAGTATGCTTACATGGCTGCCTTCTGAAAGGCCTAAGAAGCATCCTCAAGAGGCAGATGCAGATACTTATATCCAACCAATGGACAGAAGCTTGTTGAATTAGGAAAAAATTGGATTGAGTTAGGGAAAAACTAGAAGAAGCTGAGGAGGAGGGTAACCTCATAGGAAGACCAGCAGTCTCAACTAACCTAGAACCCTGTGATCTCTCAAACACTATGCCACCAATTAGGCAGCATATACTAGTTGATATGAGGCCCCTGACACATATACTACAGAGGACTGCCTGGTCTGGCCTCAGTGAGAGAAGACTCACCTAACTCTTGAGAAATTTGAGGCCCCAGGGAGTGGGGAGGTTTAGTCCAGTAAAGGTGGGGGGTGGGGACAAACTCTTGGAAAGAGAAGAGGAGGTATGGGATAAGGAACTGTCATAGGAACTAGGAGGAGGATAATGATTGTATTGTAAAAACAAGATTGAATAATAATAATAATAATAATAATAATAATACATTTTTAAAGTTACAAATAAAATTAACATGTTATTTTCTTAGGGCCTATGACTTTCCAGCCGTTGACCAAATTAATGTACATGGCCTGAAATTTCCTCCTGCATTGCAGATGTCAAAACTAATCAGAAAGCAATTAGTCATTCCATGACAATTTTGCCACTCTCTCCCCCCAGGACAACCTTGCCTGGCATGTCAATATTACACTGTGCAGAATCCAGCCCTGGGACAGGCCATTGATGCCTTCCTTTGTACAGAAACCTAGACATCATCTTCTTGCATTAATAAAGCTAACTTGCAAGGAAGATTTTTTTATTCGATATATTTTTTATTTACATTTTTAACGTGTTTTAAAAATGATTTCTTACTTTCTATAGCAACAGTATGTGGCGGGTTAAGCAACACAGTTTTCGTTTTGGTGGGTGATCAGGGTCAACGGTCGGTTGTGACACATGTGCTTTAGAGACGTCTGAGCAATAACTCATGAGGAAACACTGCAATTTCCCTGTAATTACTCACATCTTAAGGGGGTGGGAATGTTCCCCATGCAGAGTAAGTGCTCTTAAATTATTTTATATTTTATTTATTTCTAGTTGCACCTCCCTGCCTGTCTGTTTGTGTACAGTGTTCATGTGGGTGCCGGTAGAGACCAGAACACTGTGTCAGAGCTCTGGAGCTGGAGTTAGATGACTATAAGTATCCAGATGTGAGTTCTCGGAGCTAAATCTGGTTCGTCTGTTGGAGTATAAAGTGTTTTTCACCACTGAACCAGCTTTCAACCTTTTCAACTTTTTAAAATATTAATTACATAATGCCGATCCCTTGAGATAATTGTTCTTAGTGTTTAAATAGTAATTAGATTTTAGGTGGCTAGTTCCTAAATTTGGAAAAAGAGACAAACATTCTTTCACTGAAGTTCAGCACCACAACCTGAACAGTATGAATTTTGCTTCATGAATGTCATTTACTTTTTCCAGAATTTCTGAAGAAATAGAACACAGGACTTCCAGACTACCATTACAGCTATTATATATTTTATGTGACTCCTATGTGTTGTTTATATTAGTTTATATCATATTGGTCACACCAAACAAGTTGGTAGGTTTATGCATGTTTCTCCAAAGCCTCATTTACTGTTTTCAAGACAACACTTATAAAGCAAAGTTAGAAAAACTTCTAGTTCTTTTGCAGATCACTGGACATCATTTTGAAAGGATACATTAAAAATTTGTTCATTTTAGATCAAAATTTCATTTCCCTTTTTGAAGCTCAGGTATGCTACAGTCATGCATAAGATAATTCTTATGCAAGATTAACAGGGGTTGTTTGTTAATTGACAAAAATGTTCTTCATGAGTTTCTATATTTTATTTTATGACTTTAAATTAATTATTTAAAGACTATTGCATATTTTTAAATTTAGAACACACTCAGAAAAATACTTTGCATGAAACTATAAGTAATGAAGCATAGATATTGTGTAATGATGACAAATATGTCATTCATTTAAATCATCTATGTGTATTTAGGTTTGTGTATGTGTGTGTGTGTGCGCGCGCACACACACATACACACACACATGTAGTGGAGGATTCTTACATGAATATGCAAAAGACAGAGGCTGAGATAAAATGTTTTCTATTGCACACCACCTTATTTTGTTAGAAGAATATCTTTGCAGATTCTAATGTGTCTTCCTTCAAATACCACCATACTTATACTTTTAAGTAGGCAATGGAGATCAGACTCAGATCTTCATGCTTGAACAATAAGATCGTTTTCCATGATGCACTTTCTCTTCTGTGCCTAGGACGTATGTGGAGAAGTGTGTTTAGAGTGATGGCAGCGAGTTCTCACTGTTTACTTCCTGTTTCATAGAACCTGCTTTTTTGGGATTGATTTCAAATCAAATACAATCCAGACTCAAAAGTGCAGCTGAGCTGTGCAGCAGTCATGTGAGGACCCTAAAACAGTTTTTCATCTCTTTGCTTTTGATGATGTGCCCTTTGTAACCACAAGACTGGTCTGCTCATCCTGACTGATACAGTGATCCACTTTCACAGTCCTAAGTTAAAATGAATTTCCTAATTAAATCAGTACTTGCCAACATTATTTTCCCCAAACTATACTCAGTACAGAGTTTCATGTAGGGTCGTAATCAAAAGATGAAAATGGAACTTAGAAATTCCCCAGCAACAGAAAATATAAAATTCTATATGTTCTTGAACTTCCCTGATTTGACACTGAGCTGACATCCTTTCACGGTCAGTCATTCTTTTCACTGACAAAGAACTGGACTGTTGTGATAGACTATATATGATTATGTTATTTTCTTTGATTTTGGTTATAATCCTCAATACAATGTGACATATACATTTTAGTATATATTTGATGTCCACAACCACAATGATACATCTGAATATCAAGACCAAATTCTTGCAAAATACTGTCAGCAGTGCTATCTAGAAAGCCATTCACATTTCAAGATTATTTCTTCACTCTTTTGTGCCCATCACTATATATATTTATAGCAGTCATGCATCATTCATAACACTTCAGGTGCCTTTTTCCCAATTGATAGAATAAAATCATGAAAACCCACAATAGAGGAAATAATCAGTTCTATAAATATTTCCATCTTTGTTGCAGTTCATGTTACAGTTGCTAGGGAGAATGTTACTGTGAGGCAGAATGAATATGTGTATAAAAGAGAGGCCCTGTGGCTAGTATTGCTATGGTAAGTAATTAGAGTCACTCAACTAATAAAAATATCTTTGAAACTTAATAAGAAAAGCATGAAATGAGGCTCTATTATTTGTCTATAATGAATCTATCCCAAAATTACATTTGATGAGAAAGGTTATTTCATGAGCATGAGTACATTGAATTGGAACTCTTAGTATGGTGCCAATTTGCAGTAAAAAAAGACTGACAGAACACACAAAAGCAATCTAAATTAAACAGAAAGAACATCTCTCTCTCCCTCTCTCCCTCTCCCTCCACTTCCCTTCTTTCCTCTCTCTCCATCTTCCTACTCTCTCCCTCCATCCTCTCTCTTTCTCATTCTGTATCCTGTCTAAAAGGCATCCAGGGATAACTATGCAGAAAAGTATGAGAAAAGTTGCTGTATCAAACCAAGTCCATACGTAAGGAAAGAAAATGGACGATTTCAAAAAATACTTAGTAATTCACTAGAGGTACTTCAACCTATCATAATTACCTAAGTTCAATCCAGAATACTAAATAAATCAAGAAATACTGGTAAATAATAGTTCACTGTACAAGTTAAGATCATCAAATTATATATATATATATATATATATGCATATATATATATGCATATATATGCACATATACCACAAATATGAGGTTAAATAGTAGAACATATCAAAAATGAATAAATAATCCCCAACAGTTGTTATTTGACATCCACAGTTTACAGGATGGCACTGTACTCACACATATCACACACACACACAGAAATACACACACACACACACACACACACACAGAAATACACACACACGCGCACACGCACATGCACACACACACACACACACACACACGGCATCAGGAACCTGAATCAGCAGGTGAGGGTTTGTTACCAAGCCTCACTTGACTATTTGAATTCTATCCCAGGGACCCATATTATAGGAAAATGACTCATAAAATTTCCAGGAAACTTCTTTTTGTTTTATGAAAGAATATAATTAAACTGTGAACCAAAATAAGCATTTTGTTGTTAAAATAATTTTATCATCTATATTGTAATAACTATTTGAAAAATGACTAATATGGTAGTTGGAGTTTGGAATATAAGATACATAGTATCAAATTTAAATCCAGGGGAGATATGTGATGAAAAATAAATTCTTAATAACTATAACTTTCTAGGAGATGAGCAAATACTCTAGAATTTGGGGGCATAACAAATTGGTCATGAAAGACTTACGAAAAAATGGGACTTGAGAGATGGCTCAGTAGTTAAAAACCCTGACTACTCTTTCAATGGTCCTGAGTTCAATTCCAGCAACCACATGTTGGTTCATCACTATCTGTAATCTCATCTGATACTTTCTTCTGGTATATCGGAAGATGGCTAAAATATACTCATATAAATTAAACACATGAATCAGATTAAAGGTGAGTACCTATCGGATTTTGGGGAGGGAATAAATGTCATCAAAGTATGTTTTAAGAAACTCTCAAAGATTGTTCCCTATCTGTTGGTTGCCATTTTGTCCTATTGACAGTGTCCTTTGCCTTACAGAAGCTTTGCAATTTTATGAGTCCCATTTGTCAATTCTTGATATTAAAGCATAAGCTATTGGTGTTTTGTTCAGGAAAATTTCCCCTGTACTCATGTGCTTGAGGTTCTTCTCCACTTTCTTTTCTATTAGTTTCACTGTGTATTGTTTTATATGGAGGTTCTTGATCTACTTGGACTTGAGTTTTGTACATGGAGATAAGAATGGATCAATTTCCATTCTTCTACCCTTGACCACAAGTTGAACCAGCACCATTTGTTGAAAATGATGTCTTTTTTCCCCACTGGATGGCTTTAGCTCCTTTTTCAAATATCAAGTGACCATAGGTGTGTGGGTTTATTTTTGGGTCTTCAATTCTATTCCATTCATCTACCTGCCTGTCACTGTACCAATACCATGCAGTTTTAACCATGATTACTCTGTTATATAGCTTAAGGTCAGGGATGATGATTCCACCAGAAGTTGTTTTATTGTTGAGAATAGTTATTGGGATTTTGGTTATTCCAAATGGATTTGCAAATTGCTCTCTCTAACTCTATGAATATTTGAGTGGGAACTTTGATGGGGATTGCATTGAATCTATAGATTGCTTTCAGCAAGATGGCCATTTTTACTATATTAATCCTTCCAATTTGTGAGCATGGGATATCTTTCCAATTTCTGAGCTCTTCTTTGATTTCTTTCTTCAGAGTCTTAAATGTTCAACATCCTTAGTCATCAGGGAATGCAAATCAAAACAACTCTCACACCAGTCAGAATGGCCAAGATAAAAAACTCAGGTGATAGCAGATGCTGGAAAGGATGTGGAGAAAGAAGAACATTACTCCTCAAATTTTGTATAATACAAGTTGCTGCAACCACTCTAGAAATCAGTTTGACAGTTCCTCAGAAAATAGGACAAAGTACTTCTCACTGGGCTATACCTGGGCATATATCTAGAAGATGCTTCAACATGTAATAAGGACACAGGCTCCATTATGGTCATAGCAGCTTTATTTATAACAGCCAAAAGCTGGAAAGAATCCAGGTGTCCCTCAACAGAAGAATGAATACAGAAATTGTAGTACGTTTACACAATAGAGAATTACTCAGCTATTAAAAACAATGATTTGACGAAATTCTTAGGAAAATAGATGGAACGAGAAAATATCATCCTAAGTGAGGGAACCCAGTCACCAAAGAACACACATGGTATTCACTAACTGATAAGTGAATATTAGCCCAGAAGCTCAAAAGACCCAAGATACAATTCACAGACCACATGAAGCTTGAGAAGAAGGAAGACCAAAGTATGGTCTTCAGTCCTTCTTAGAAGGGGGAACAAAATGCCCATGAGAGGAAATACAGAGACAAAGTGTGAAGTAGAGACTGAAGGAAAGGCAATCCAGAGACTGCCCCCACCTGCAGATCCATCCCATAAATAGTTAGCAAAGCCAGGCACTATTGTGGATGCCAACAAGTGCTTGCTGACAGGAGCCTTATACAGCTATCTCCTGAGAGGCCTTGCCAGTGCCTGACAAATATAGAAGTGGATACTCACAGCCAACCATTGGACTGAGCACAGGGTCCCCTATGGAGGAGCTAGAGAAAGGACCCAAGGAGGTAAAGGGATTTGCAGCCCCATAGGAGGAACACCAATATGAATCAAACAGTATTCTAGAGCTCCCAGGCATTAAACCACCAAGCAAAGAGTACCACCACATGGATGGTCCTTTGGTTCCAGCCAGAGGAGGCTTTGTCAGACATCAATGGGAGGAGAGGCCCTTGGTCCTATGAAGGCCCAATGTCCTAGTGTAGGGGAATGCCAGGACAGGAATGGGAATGGGTGGGTTAGTGAGCAGGGGGATGGGAAGGGATAGAGGGTTTTCAGAAGTGCAACCAGAAAAGGGGATAACATTTGAAATGTAAATAAAGAAAATACTTAATTTAAAAAAAAGAATTATATACCACAATTAGTACTGTTCTTCAGCTATAATGACTAAATATATGAACAAAAAATAAATTCTCAAATAATTAATAAAAATAAACAGTTGCAAGAAAAAATACACACACATTGTAATATGAGATTTAATATCAGAATTTGTAATTCCATGTCTATCAAAACTGACCAGTTTATAGGCACTGACATGTTTCTCTTAATAACGGTAAACAACAGATGTGAGTGTCATAATCCAGGAACTGATGGTTTTTATTAGTTCATTAGCTCCAAAATGTCAATGAAAAATTTGGTGTCCCTAAGGTAATGTCTGAGCTATATGTTTCCATATCCTTCTAAGATGGCTATAAATAATGATTACTTATAGGTTATCACTTTAAGAAGAGAATTTGAATGAACTCTATCTTTAATAAAAACAGTGAAGATAAAACTATTGAGTCATCTTTTTGGAAGAGCACGGATCAAATTGGATTTAATTTTTAGTGGTTAAATCTTGAACGTTTATTTATCAATTGTGGCATTTTGAGATTAAAATCTATTGTATTTGGAAAACATAAAGGACATTTATTATAGTTGTTCTAAATGCTGTTTTTCAATGTTTCCTTGTCCTCTAAAATATTCATTCACAGATTCTATGGTAATTCTTGATATCATATGGAAGTTAGCAGAATGCGCATGCCATGACAATATGGATGACTTGAATTTTAAAATAAGTATAGCAATTAGAAAAAGGAGACATCACATCATCCTGCTGACATCCATTAGCATCATTTTCCAAATTGGTTTTCCACACAGTCCTTTGGCCTTCTTCCTTCCTAAGTCCACTAGCACCTCTCAAAGAGCTGTGCCCTTCATATAGACTAGACAAGCAGATTTCTGATGGTCTAATACATTAACTTGTTTTGTGTTAGTTTTTCCCATGCAAGATAATGATGACTTCTATTTTTAAAATGGGGGTTACATGAGCAATTATGTTTTGTATTATCATAGAAGCATGGAATTATTTTCCTGATTTATTTTATGTTCAGCAAAAGATTTTAAAGTAATCAATTTGCTTTTTTATCATCAAACTGTTTTTATCCCTAAGAATAGTTCATAATGTAAGTTCTAAAATATATTCCATTGTTAAGTGTATGTAATTTTTACTGATTCTTCAAAAATTTATACGTGTACCTTTGCACATATATATTTACTTTTATTTGGAAGTAATTTCTAGTTGAATATGCAAATGATAGCTTAGGCTTAATTTCAATAGAAACTACTTTTTATGATTTGCTTTCTTATACCATTTTATAACATTAACAACCAAACTGACGTCCATCTGTTTTTATCCCAATCAATTCTTTGATGTTACTAAATTTTTATTTTAGCCCATTCTAGATTAGGTAAATGACTTACAGTAACTTTATCTTGTACCTTATAAACAGTGTCTCTTTTATTCAAGGGTGGACCTCAACTATATTAGCAGTCACAAGCATACAAATGTGCACACACACACCCACACCCACACACATACTATGAATACCTTGAAACTTTTAAACATTTTTGAAGGAGGACATTTTCAGTTAAAATCTAAACTTTTAATTACAAGGGAAAACTGGTAAGTGGATTATCACACATTCATATGTTTAATGGCAAGAAAATAAATACAACAAAGAGAGTTTTGAATCCTTGTATAGCATAGATCAATAATAGTTCAAGGATAAGAAAGGCTCATCACAAATGTGACATTCATATTTGAAAAAACTGATTTTTAAATAATGGGTATAATTCCAAAAAGGATGCTAATATTATTTTCCACTGGTAATTAATCATAATCTCTAATTCTATTTCAAAGTCATTCAGTCCTTAAATTTGGTTTTGTGTTTGTATATATCAACTATCTGAATCTTTATATCTATCATTCATCTACAACCAATCTGCCTGTCTACCTACCTACCTACTTACATACTTGCCTTCTATGACATTTTTTTCCTTTCATTCTTTTTTTATTAGATATAAATTATTTACATTTCAAATGATTTCCCCTTTTCTAGCCCCCCCCCACTCCCCGAAAGTCCCGTAAGCCCCCTTCTCTTCCCCTGTCCTCCCTCCCACCCCTTCCCAGTTCCCCGTTCTGGTTTTGCCGAATACTGCTTCACTGAGTCTTTCCAGAACCAGGGACCACTCCTGCTTTCTTCTTGTATCTCATTTGATGTGTGGATTATGTTTTGGGTATTCCAGTTTTCTAGGTTAATAACCACTTATTAGTGAGTGCATACCATGATTCACCTTTTGAGTCTGGGTTACCTCACTTAGTATGATGTTCTCTAGCTCCATCCATTTGCCTAAAAATTTCATGAATTCATTGTTTCTAATGGCTGAATAGTACTCCATTGTGTAGATATACCACATTTTTTGTATCCACTCTTCTGTTGAGGGATACCTGGGTTCTTTCCAGCATCTGGCAATTATAAATAGGGCTGCTATGAACATAGTAGAGCATGTATCCTTATTACATGGTGGGGAATCCTCTGGGTATATGCCCAGGAGTGGTATAGCAGGATCTTCTGGAGGTGAGGTGCCCAGTTTTCGGAGGAACTGCCAGACTGCTTTCCAGAGTGGTTGTACCAATTTGCAACCCCACCAGCAGTGGAGGAGTGTTCCTCTTTCTCCGCACCCTCTCCAACACCTGCGGTCTCCTGAATTTTTAATCTTAGCCATTCTGACTGGTGTAAGATGAAATCTTAGGGTTGTTTTGATTTGCATTTCCCTAATGACTAATGAAGTTGAGCATTTTTTAAGATGCTTCTCCGCCATCCGAAGTTCTTCAGGTGAGAATTCTTTGTTTAACTCTGTACCCCATTTTTTAATAGGGTTGTTCGGTTTTCTGGAGTCTAACTTCTTGAGTTCTTTATATATATTGGATATTAGCCCTCTATCTGATGTAGGATTGGTGAAGATCTTTTCCCAATTTGTTGGTTGCCGATCTGTCCTCTTGATGGTGTCCTTTGCCTTACAGAAACTCTGTAACCTTATGAGGTCCCATTTGTCAATTCTTGCTCTTAGAGCATACGCTATTGGTGTTCTGTTCAGAAACTTTCTCCCTGTACCGATGTCCTCAAGGGTCTTCCCCAGTTTCTTTTCTATTAGCTTCAGAGTGTCTGGCTTTATGTGGAGGTCCTTGATCCATTTGGATTTGAGCTTAATACAAGGAGACAAGGATGGATCAATTCGCATTCTTCTGCATGCTGACCTCCAGTTGAACCAGCACCATTTGTTGAAAAGGCTATCTTTTTTCCATTGGATGTTTTCAGCCTCTTTGTCGAGGATCAAGTGGCCATAGGTGTGTGGGTTCATTTCTGGATCTTCAATCCTGTTCCATTGATCCTCCTGCCTGTCACTGTACCAATACCATGCAGTTTTTAACACTATTGCTCTGTAGTATTGCTTGAGGTCAGGGATACTGATTCCCCCAGATTTCCTTTTGTTGCTGAGAATAGTTTTAGCTATCCTGGGTTTTTTGTTGTTCCAGATGAATTTGATAATTGCTCTTTCTAACTCTGTGAAGAATTGAGTTGGGATTTTGATGGGTATTGCATTGAATCTGTATAGTGCTTTAGGCAAAATGGCCATTTTAACTATATTGATTCTACCGATCCATGAGCATGGGAGGTTTTCCCATTTTTTGAGGTCTTCTTCCATTTCCTTCTTCAGAGTCTTGAAGTTCTTGTCATACAGATCTTTCGCATGTTTGGTAAGAGTCACCCCAAGATACTTTATACTGTTTGTGGCTATTGTGAAGGGGGTCATTTCCATAATTTCTTTCTCAGCCTGCTTATCCTTTGAGTATAGGAAGGCCACTGATTTGCTTGAGTTGATTTTGTAACCTGCCACTTTGCTGAAGTTGTTTATCAGCTGTAGGAGCTCTCTAGTGGAGTTCTTTGGGTCACTTAGGTAGACGATCATGTCGTCTGCAAATAATGATAGTTTGACTTCCTCCTTTCCAATTTGTATCCCTTTGACCTCCTTATGTTGTCGAATTGCCCGAGCTAGTACCTCAAGTACAATATTGAAAAGATAAGGAGAAAGGGGGCAGCCTTGTCTGGTCCCTGATTTCAGTGGGATTGCTTCAAGTTTCTCTCCATTTAGTTTGATGCTGGCTACCGGTTTGCTGTATATTGCTTTTACTATGTTTAGGTATGGGCCTTGAATTCCTGTTCTCTCCAAGACTTTAAGCATGAAAGGATGCTGAATTTTGTCAAATGCTTTTTCAGCATCCAATGAAATGACCATGTGGTTTTGTTCTTTGAGTTTGTTTATGTAGTGGATTGTATTGATGGATTTCCGTATATTGAACCAACCCTGCATTCCCGGGATAAAGCCTACTTGATCATGGTGGATGATCGTTTTGATGTGTTCTTGGATTCGGTTGGCAAGAATTTTATTGAGTATTTTTGCATCGATGTTCATAAGGGAAATTGGTCTGAAGTTCTCTTTCTTTGTTGGATCTTTGTGTGGCTTTGGTATCAGCGTAATTGTGGCTTCGTAGAAGGAATTGGGTAGTGTTCCTTCTGTTTCTAGTTTGTGGAATAGTTTGAAGAGTATTGGTGTTAACTCTTCTTTGAAGGTCTGGTAGAATTCTGCACTGAAACCATCTGGTCCTGTGCTTTTTTTGGTTGGAAGACTTTCTATGACTCCTTCTATTTCTTTAGGCTTTATGGGACTGTTCAGATGGTCTAGTTGGTCCTGATTTAATTTTGGTATTTGGTATCTGTCAAGGAAATTGTCCATTTCCTCCAGATTCTCCAGTTGTGTTGAGTACAGGCTCTTGTAGTAGGATCTGATGATTTTTTGGATTTCCTCAGTTTCCGTTGTTATGTCTCCCTTTTCATTTCTAAGTTTGTTAATTTGGATACTTTCTCTGTGCCCTTTGGTCAGTCTGGCTAAGGGTTTATCTATTTTGTTGATTTTCTCAAAGAACCAGCTCCTGGTTTTGTTGATTTTTTGTATGGTTCTCTTTGTTTCTACTTGATTGATTTCGGCCCTGAGTTTGATGATTTCCTGCCTTCTACTCCTCCTGGGTGAAATAGCTTCTTTTTGTTCTAGGGCTTTCAGGTGTGTCATTAAGTTGGTAATGTATGCTCTCTCCATTTTCTTTTTGGAGGCACTCAGGGCTATGAGTTTTCCTCTTAGCACTGCTTTCATTGTGTCCCATAGATTTGGGTATGTTGTGTTTTCATTTTCATTGTGTTCTAAAAAGTCTTTAATTTCTTTCTTTATTTCTTCCTTGACCAAGGTATCATTGAGTAGAGTATTGTTCAATTTCCACATGTATGTGGGTTTTCTGTTGTTTCTGTTGCTATTGAAGACCACTTTTATTCCATAGTGATCAGATAGGAGGCATGGGATTAGTTCTATCTTCTTATATTTGTTGAGGTCTGTCTTGTGACCAATTATATGGTCAATTTTGGAGAAGGTACCATGAGGTGCTGAAAAAAAGGTATATTCTTTTGTTTTAGGATAGAATGTTCTATATATATCAGTTAAATCTAATTGGTCCAAAGCTTCAATTAGTTTCATTGTGTCCTTGTTTAGTTTCTGTTTTCCAGATCGGTCCATTGCGGAAAGTGCAGTGTTGAAGTCACCCACAATTATTGTGTTAGGTGCAATGTGTGCTTTGAGTTTTAATAAAGTTTCTTTTATGAAAGAGGGTGCCCTTGCATTTGGAGCATAGATGTTCAGGATTGAGAGTTCTTCTTGTTGTATTTTTCCTTTGACCAGCAAGAAGTGTCCCTCAGAGTCTCTATTGATGACTTTGGGTTGAAAGTCAATTTTATCTGATATTAAAATGGCTACTCCAGCTTGTTTCCTGAGACCATTTGCTTGTAAAATTGTCTTCCAGCCTTTTACTCTAAGGTAGTGTTTGTCTTTGACCCTGAGGTGTGTTTCCTGTAAGCAGCAAAATGTAGGGTCCTGTTTACGTATCCAGTCAGTTAGTCTGTGTCTTTTTATTGGGGCATTGAGTCCATTGATGTTAAGAGATATTAAGGAATAGTGATTGTTACTTCCTATCATTTTTGACGTTATTTTTTAAATTTGATTGCTTAACTTCTTTTGGGTTTGATGAAAGGTTACTATCTTGCTTTTTTCAGGGTGAAGTTTCCCTCCTTGTATTGGTGTTGTCCTCCTATTATCCTTTTTAGGGCTAGGTTTGTGGATAGATATTGGGTGAACTTGGTTTTGTCGTGAAATATCTTAGTTTCTCCATCTATGGTGATTGAGAGTTTTGCTGGATATAGTAGTTTTGGTTGGCATTTGTGTTCTCTTAGAGTCTGCATGAGATCTGCCCAGGACCTTCTAGCCTTCATAGTCTCAGGTGAAAAGTCTGCTGTGATTCTGATAGGTCTTCCTTTATATGTTACTTGGCCTTTTTCTCTTACTGCCTTTAATATTCTTTCTTTGTTTAGAACATTTGGTGTTTTGATTATTATGTGACGGGAAGTATTTCTGTTCTGGTCCAGTCTGTTTGGAGTTCTGTAGGCTTCTTGTATATTCATGGGCATCTCTCTCTTTAGGTTAGGGAAGTTTTCTTCCATAATTTTATTGAAGATATTTGCTGGCCCTTTAAGTTGTAAATCTTCACTCTCATCTATGCCTATAATCCTTAGGTTTGGTCTTCTCATTGTGTCCTGGATTTCCTGGATATTTTGGGTTACAAGCTTTTTGCATTTTGCATTTTCTTTAACTGTTGAGTCCATGGTTTCTATGGAATCTTCAGCATCTGAGATTCTTTCTTCTATTTCTTGTATTCTGTTGTTGATATTTGCATCTCTGTCCCCTGATTTCTTCCCAAGGCTTTCTATCTCCAAAGTTGTCTCCTTTTGAGTTTTCTTAGTTGTTTCTACTTCTGTTTTTAGATCCTGGATGGTTTTGCTTAGCTCCTTCACTTGCTTGTTTGTGCTTTCCTGTAATTCTTTAAGAGATTTTTGTGTTTTTTCTTTCATGACCTCAGCCTGTTGACCAAAGTTCTCCTGTATTTCTTTAAGAGATTTTTGTGTTTCGTCTTTCATGACCTCAGCCTGTTGACCAAAGTTCTCCTGTATTTCTTTAAGTGTTTTTTGCATTTCCTCCTTGTTGGCTTTTGTATTCTCCTGGATTTCTTTCAATGATTTTTGTGTTTCCCTTGCAAGGGCTTCTAACTTTTGATCCATTTTCTCCTGAATGTCCTTCATGTGTTCCTGTACCAGCATCATGACCAGTGATTTTAAATCCAAATCTTGTTTTACTGGTGTGATGGGGTATCCAGGACTTGCTGGTAGAGGAGAATTTGGTTCAGATGTTGCCATATTGCCTTGATTTCTGTTAGTGACGTTCCTGCGTTTGCCTTTTGCCATCTAGCTCTCACTGGTGTTACTTGGTCTTGTCAGTGCTGGACTCACCAGTGCAAGCTGCCCCTTCCCTGTTGGCCTCTGGTGCACAGCTTACACTCTGCACTGCCTGTAGACAGGGTGCTGTTGTCCAGGCTGTTCAGATCCCGAAGCAGGCACCTGAAGGCTCCCGCTGGGGCCTGCAGGATTTATTGGAGCACACCGACTTCTCCCAGCTGGCCGCCCGGAAGCCCCCACTAGCCTCTTGAGGGACCTGGAGATGTGGCGGCCACCCAGGCTGATCTGAAGCGGAGAGAGTTGACCTGAGGGCTTCTGCCTGAGGCCTTGCCCCAGCTTGTGTCTGTGGGCCAGATGGAACCGGTGTGCACCCCCAGGGAGCTCCGAAGGTGTATGTTGCTGTGACCTCCCCTGTGTTCTGCTCACTCCGCTGGGCAGCCGATTTCCCCAACCGGGCTGGCGCACACTAGGTTAGCCTTGTCGCCCGGGCCCTGAGTCCAGGCAAACGCCTGGGAGGCCAAGGTCCGAGCAAAGTTCCCCTAGGGCTATGACTGTTATTTGGGTCCGCCAGGTGACCCGGATGGCGGGCGTGCGCGTCCGCGCTCCCCGAAAGCACCGGGAGAGTCTGTTGTGCTAATAACCTCCTGGGCGGGTTGACACACAGATGGCCCACCAAGCCGCCCAGTTCTTGGGGTCAGTCCTGTGCCTTTTGGGGCCTAGACCCCCGTTTTGTTAGCCTCAGGCTACGCTTGTTAGCAGTCTCTGCCCTCCTGAGCACTCTGGCTCCTGTAGGCAAAATGGCGGCGCATGCGACGGCCGGGGCAAAAAAAAAACTCCTGGCTGGGTTGGCGCCCCGATGGCCACTCGAACAGCCCAGGGCCTGGGTGCAGGCCAACGCCCGTCAGGCTCAGACCCCTGCGGTGTTGGGCCTAGGATTATGTTTGTGTACCTCAGTCTGACCGATCTCTGGAGCCCGGGATCAAGATGGAGGTGGGTCTCTCCTGACTCGACATTTTTTTTAAAGCAACTCAAGAAACGATTTATTCAGTTCACAGTTCAAGGGTAAAATCCATCATGATGGAGAAATTATGGCAACAAAAGTTTGAAGCAAATTACATTGGATCCAGAGCTAGAAGAGGAGAGGGATGGATTCTAGTGATTGGTTTGCATCCTTCTTCTATACATTTGAGGATTGTACCCATGGAATGGTGCCGTCCACCGTGGATGGGTCCTCACACACCTCAAAAACCAGGTTCCCTGGTGATTCAAGAGGTCATGGATTGACAATTGAGATTAAGTATAGCAATGTTCAACCTCCAAGATTCCTAAATTCAGGTCACTGGATGAATCACTTCTTCTTTAAGTTTTAAAATTAACACATTACCTGCTTTTATTTATTTATCTTTACATGTGTCAGTGTTTTGCTTGTGTGCATGTTCTTGTAGCATGTGCATTCAGTTTCTGAGAGGAGCACAAGAGGGTGACAGATCTCCTGGGATTGGAGATATCAATGACTGTGAGCCGCCATGCGAATGCTATGACTTGAATCCAGTTCCCCTGTGAGAGCAGCCCACACACTTAGGTCCTGAGCCTCAGTCTATGACATTTTTTAGTAACATAAATATGATGCAATAGAGACAACAAACTGAATACATTTCTGCAATGGATAGTGGTGTGCTTTGTTGTTTGTTTTGTTTCTATTGTTTTTTCTTTATTTGTTTTGTTGATTTTGTTTTTGCCATTCTCCTCTTTCTGCCATGTTATATAATTGCAATGCCTGCAAAGAATACCAATGGGTCATTTTTATATTGTAATTTTATTTTTATTTGAAATATGGTGTGTAGATGGATTTAATAGTACTGTGCCAGCAGGTAGAAATTTTGAAAAAGGTTTCCAGTTACTAATTCTCTGTTTAGCCAGGAGGACTTCCTACAATGTTGCTGCTATGAGCCTAAGTAAAAAGAACAATAGGCTTCCTTTTGTAAAAACAAAACAAAAACAAAAACAAAACCTGGAAAACACTTCCAGAGCACTCTCCATTTCACTGAAAATGCTTCCACATAGAGTTTTCAAGAGGATTCAGATGTGTGTTTCTCACCTAGCTTACTCTAATTGATATCGTGGGACTATGATTGTCAGTTAAGTAACACAGTTGGCAGAACTGGCCATGCTGAACTCTTTTGTTTTATCTTTGAAATATATTTTGGTCCCTGTTGATAAAGACCTATCTGAATTCATTTTCTCTCCCCTGTCATTTTTTTTAATTGCCCAGAGACCTTGTAATTTATTTTGTGATTTTGATTTTGTTTCACAAACTTGAAATTCCAAAGTTTTCTTTCCACAGTAGCATCACATTGTTCTGTCATTGTTTGTGTGGTATTGAATCTCCTTTAGAGAGCATCTCACACAGACAAGTCAAGAATTGAAGAAGAATGACAAAGGTCCAGCTTTTGCAAGCCCAAGTCCTTGTATGTCTTAGTGTTTATAAATTAGCTTCTATCATAATGTCAGCACAATGCTTGCTGATGTTAGGATTGTGAGGTGTACTGATGATCATATTGAAATATCTGTCTTAGCTTTTAGTTGTTTTTACCTTTTATATTTTCTGAATTATTGAAAGAATAGTGGTCAATGGACACTTTTCAAAGGCCCGTCTAGTTCAAGAAATAGCAATATATTCTGGGTGATTCTCATATTCACTGTGATGATGGATTCTGGGTACCTCTTTCAGTGAAAAGAATTAATAAAAGTTGTTCATGAAGTACTGAAATACTCAGATATCATCTGATTATCAGTTGCTGTTAAATTTGATTATTAAGTTATAATGGCCATTGAGTTAGGGATATCATAATTAAATGTTTCTGACAACTATAATGTTCATGAATTTTTGAGAAATTAAATCCATTTAAATGCATTTGTATAACACTTCACTTCATGAGATTACTATTATTCACTGATTAGTTGTGAAAATGAACATATTTCCTGATTCACATTTTGCTAAGACTTAAACTTGTTAAAATACCAATGACAGTCTATGCTTTTGAATATTTGTAATCACTTCATAATTTATATCTTTATTCAGATTAACATCAACAGTTATTACTTGATATTAGAAGTAGGATAGATTTCTGAGTATAAAATACCAGCCCTAGAATTTAGAACACTTTGCAGTCTGTTTCAATAACTGGTTAATATTCTTTTGAGTAAATAAAATGGGCACTTTTTTGTAAAAAAAAATTAATAGTAATGAAGTAATTAACAAATAAATATAAAACACTTGAAGCACTCTCTGCTTCCTATGGAGATATGGAAAGATGATCAGTCAGCGTGCTGCTACTATTGCCATATTATTTTGTCCCACCTCAATGTAGCCTAAGTAAGGTATTTTATGTTTTAAAAAACAAAATCACTCCAAGGAACTGTGCTGTTAACATTTGTCAATTGTTAAAATATATTACTAGTTTTAAAAGCTTCTTTCCTTATCTAGATTAAACATTTAGGTGATAAAACAATTTATTTTACAGA
The DNA here is from genome assembly GCF_947179515.1 of Apodemus sylvaticus. Taxonomy (NCBI): domain Eukaryota; kingdom Metazoa; phylum Chordata; class Mammalia; order Rodentia; family Muridae; genus Apodemus; species Apodemus sylvaticus. The sequence continues at coordinate 24,014,432 of NC_067483.1, read as the reverse complement.
AGGAACATTTCCCACAATTTTGAAAATAAAACTGGATATTCTAAGAAACTCATAAATAGTGAACCAGAAATATCCTAATGATAAATACATTTTAAAAATTTTTTATTACTCCTAAAAGATTTAAAAAATGAAGAAAGGCATCAAAGTTGTTATTGATAACATGTTTGATGTTGACAAAATTCATATTTACTGTTGTATATCAATATGTTAATTCATAAAAGGAGACAGCACATCTGTGATGAATGTGAAATGAGAAATTATCTTCCTTTACATTGTGCTGAAACTCTAAGTTCTCATAGACAAGTATCTTTAAAGGTAAGAGCACCTCTCCTTTGCTTTTTTTTTATTCGATATATTTTTATTTACATTTCAAATGATGTCCCCTTTTCTTGTCCCCCACTCCCTGAAAGTCACATAAGCCCCCTTCCCTCCCCCTGTTCTCCCACCCACCCCTTCCCACTTCCCTGTTCTGGTTTTACCTTTTACTGCTACACTGAGTCTTTCCAGAACCAGTGGCCACTCATTCGTTCTTCTTGTACCTCATTTGATGTGTGGTTTATGTTTTTGGTATTCCAGTTTTCCAGGCTAATATCCACTTATTAGTGAGTGCATACCATGATTGATCTTTTGAGACTGAGTTACCTCACTTAGTATGATGTTCTCCAGCTCCATCCATTTGCCTAAGAGAAGACACACAGGGATGATGCTCAATGAAAGACTGAATGGAAAGACTGAATACCTGAGGTAAGCTATCAAAGATAAAGAACAGAACTATGTTTAAAAAAAATCACAACCATTTGAAGATATTACTTGATTTTAGTTTGCATTACAGAATAAGGAAATACTTTATTTTGTAAAGTAGAATGAGAGCTATACTGATTCAGGAAGAGGAGGTCAGTCATAAAGATGAAAGAAATAAAAATCTAGAAAAACCCTAAAAGAAAATCTAGTCACAGCCCTTGTGAAAACATGAGTAGGAAAATAGAAAAATAGAAAAAAAAAAAAAACCCTGATTGATTAGTGTGCTGATTGATTAACATGGCAAAAGATGCTGCTCTAGTTCTGGGAACAGAACTCAATGGCAGAATGAGGCAATGATTTAGGCTATGGGTTAGATCCCCAGTGCCACTGAGGATCAACAAACTTCTTTGGAAACTTTTATCATCACTTTTATAATCCTGAGTTCTTGAAAGTCTTCAAAAGAGATAGTTTCATCCTGAATTTCAACATGAGTTGCTAGAGTCTTATTTTTAGCCATTCAGTTGGGTTCTTACAATGACATATCGGTTTTATATACCAGTTGTGAGTATTCTCACTTACAGCCTTTGGAAGAAATACCAAAGTCTTACTGACACATTCTGTTCTTCCGTCTCTATAATGATTTTAAAAAATGTACTATAATTGTCTAAAATAAAATGGTTCATAAAAAAATCAAACATTTTATATTTTACTTTTAGGTAGAAGCTTTACAGACTATAATATTTAATTTTATATCAATAATTTTTGTCTATTTTACATTTATTTCTAGTTTTTATTTCAAATATAATTTTTTATCAAGGTCAGTAATAAAAATAGTTCTTACAGAACACTTTTTCTTCAAAACAGGATTAGAAATACACTTTAATGGACTTTCTTTTCTTTCTCTTTTGCTCATTTAGCCACCTATAGATGATATATGAAGCATACATTTTAGGGGATAAAATACATATCATTATCTGTGCTTCAACTGTGTCTTTTTAAAAAAGCCATGAAAGGAAAAAATACATTCTCTTATATGTAATTTAAAATTTCTTTTTGTCATTAGATTGACTTTATTCCAATCCTTTTCTACACTAATTCTTTAACTTAAAACAAATGGAATATTTAAATCCATAAAAGAAAAAGTCTAAAGGTATATAGATCTCATAAAGTAAGCTGCACAAATGCTTTTCACTTAAATGATCTAAGAAGTTCTAAAACTGTCATACAATTTTATCAGTGGTAATCAGTAATGTCAAATGAAGTTCCCCTGAAGGTCAGTTATATTTTATTCTTAAGAATGATATAATTTAAATCCCATGCAAATAGAAATTTCCTAAAAAATATTTTAGGAAAAATAATTTTTATTCCTTTAAGTCTTCTCAGTGCCGATATTATTGCCTTTTATGAAGCTAAATAAAAATTTCTATCTGCTGAAAGTTGGGATCTAAAAGAAATTCATGAGGTCAAGACAAATCCAAGAGAAATTTTAAGACAGAGAAACATAGCTCAGAATCAATTGGACATGTGACATCACATCACCCCCATTACATTCTTGCTTTCCCTTTCTCTTTACTTCACTTTTTTTCTTTGCCCAATTAATTCAAACAGGCTGCGTAGAAATAATGCAGTCATATGCTCATGCAGATTATAATATAAAGCACAAAGCATGAGTATTATTTTTGGCATTTTTATGTGTTAAATGTATGCACTGGTAAAACATTGAAAATAAGTATTCCAGACACATTGTGACGCCAATTTACATATACTATATGATATAAAAATTTTAAAATGTCTTGGTATTGGTAGTTTTATTGAAGGCTAAGCACCATGACCAAAATTAAGTTGAGGAGGAAAGTATTTCATTGTAAGACAACTATCAGGCCAACTCCTTCCCTGTATAAGTCAGGGCATCAACTTAAGGCAGGACTCTGAAGGCAGGAAGCAAAAATTATTAAAGAGAACGTCTAAGTGCCTTTCTCACCATGGCTTATTCAAACTACTTTCTTAGACAACTAAGGAAAACTTTCTTGAGTGGCTCTACCCACAGTGTACTGGATCCTGCCACATCAATCGTTAAACAGAACAGTACTCCACAGACATGACTATGGACCAACCTTACAGAGGCATTTTCTCAATTAAAATTCCCTCTTTTCAGATACATCTAAGTAGCTGAGAAGTTAACAAAAAAAGAAATAAAACACTTGCCATTTAAAGATTAATGAATTTAAAAAAGAGTGTGGAGTGGTGTATGAGAAATTTTGCATGGACAAAAGTGAAAAAGAAAATGATATAATTAAGTTATATTCTTAAAAAATAAATAATAAAATTCATTTTTAAATGTTATTGATAAAATAAAATTTATTAAATTTTAAATTTTATTGATATTTTGAGCCATTCATTCAAATACTGATATTAAATGTTGCTTTGTAGAATTTAAATCAAATTATTGTTTTTTGTTTTTATAACACAAAAAGTGTTTTATTGTGAGTAGGAAAATTACAAATGAGCATGTGATACCAGGACTACAAATGAAGCTGGTATATTAATTCTCTGATTTTCTTTTTTTTTTATTTGATATATTTTTTATTTACATTTCAAATGATTTCCCCTTTTCTGGCCACCCACTCCCCGAAAGTCACATAAGCCCCCTTCCCTCACCCTGTTCTCCCACTCACCCCTTCCCACTTCCCTGTTCTGGTTTTGCCTTATACTGCTACACTGAGTCTTTCCAGAACCAGGGGCCACTCCTCCGTTCTTCTTGTACCTCATTTGATGTGTGGATTATGTTTTGGGTATTCCAGATTTCCAGGCTAATATCCAATTATTAGTGAGTGCATACCACGATTGATCTTTTGAGACTGGGTTACCTCACTTAGTATGATGTTCTCCAGCTCCATCCTTTTGCCTAAGAATTTCATGAATTCATTGTTTCTAATGGCTGAATAGTACTCCATTGTGTAGATATACCACATTTTTTGTGTCAATTCTTCTGTTGAGGGATACCTGGTGTCTTAGTCAGGGTTGACACACAAAACAAACCAGTGCAATTGACCCCTTGTCAACTTGACACAGGCAGGAGTTATCACAGAGAAAGGAGCTTCAGTTGGGGAAGTCCTTCCATGAGATTCAGTTGTGGGGCATTTTCTCAATTAGTGATCAAGTGGGGAGGGCCCCTTTTGGGTGGTGCCATCCCTGGGCTGGTATTCTTGGGTTCTATAAGAGAGCAGGCTGAGCAAGCCAGGGGAAGAAAGCCAGTAAGAAATATCCCTCCATGGCCTCTGCATCAGTTCCTGCTTCCTGACCTGCTTGAGTTCCAGTCCTGACTTCCTTTAGTGATGAACTGCAACGTGGAAGTGTAAGCTCAATAAACCCTTTCCTCCCCAACTTGCTTCTTGGTCATGAAGTTTGTGTAGGAATAGAAACCCTGACTAAGACACCTGGGTTCTTTCCAGCTTCTGGCTATTATAAATAGGGCTGCTATGAACATAGTGGAGCATATATCCTTATTACTTACTGGGAAATCCTCTGGGTATATGCCCAGGAGTAGTATAGCAGATTTTTCGGAAGTATCATGCCCAGTTTTCTGAGGAACCGCCAGACTGATTTCCAGAGTGGTTGTACCAATTTGCAACCCCACCAGCAGTGGAGGAGTGGTCCTCTTTCTCCACATCCTCTCCAACACCTGCTGTCTCCTGAGTTTTTAATCTTAGCCATTCTGACTGGTGTAAGGTGAAATCTCAGGGTTGTTTTGATTTGCATTTCCCTGATGACTAATGAAGTTGAGCATTTTTTAAGATGTTTCTCTGCCATCCGAAGTTCTTCAGGTGAGAATTCTTTGTTTAACTCTGTACCCCATTTTTAATAGGGTTATTTGGTTTTCTTGAGTTCTTTGTACATATTGGATATTAGCCCTCTAGCTGATGTAGGGTTGGTAAAGATCTTTTCCCAATTTGTTGCTTGCATATTTGTCCTGCTGAGGCAGGAGTGGATGGGCAGGTGGGGGAGCACCCTCATAGAGGCAAGGGGAGGTAGGAGGGAATAGGGTGTTTCTGGTTGGGAAACTGGGAAGGAGGATTACATTTGAAATGTGAATAAATAAAATAACCAATAAAAATAGAAAAAAGATATTATGATAGGCAGAAATGTAACATTGCAAGTATATCTAGGAATCCTTTACATTGGTATCCTAAACACTGACTTTAGGTTTAAGTGTAGCTGACCAGCAGTTCAATGTTATCAAGTTCTAAATTGTATGAATCTTATATCAAAAGAATAGATCTATTAACTATATTTATGTGTGAAAAGCTGGCATTATAAACATAGCATTAGACGATGAGAATATCAAAGGAGTATGTGTAGAAGAGCTAATAATGGGGAGAAATGAAGAAAGGAAACCAGAAATAATTGGTTTAAGAATAGTAGTAGGTATATAACTCTAGGGAGTTATATGAATCTCAGTGGTTAAGATGATGAAATGCCGAGTTAACTGTGAAATAATCTTTTGGGGTCACCCAAAGATGCTTGTGGTTGTTTATCCTCACACAGTATTTGAGATGGTAAAACCTGCCTTCTGTGGGTGTAACCACTCCTTGGCTTGTTTCTTGGACTGCATGGAAAGGACAAAGTGAGAAAGTGACGTTAAAACAAGCATTAATCATTTACTTTCTGACTCTGAATACTTTTGAATAACTGTCTTATGTTCCTGATGCCCTAACTTTTTTCACTGATGAACTATCCTCATTGTGAGGTAAAACAAACCCTTTTCCTTCATGTTGTTTTACAATAATATATTTTTGTGACATCAAGACAGTTTAGAAGTTCTTCTATCTTGTATTCTTACTGTGACCATTTCACATTTTACAAGAAGTTTATCACCTTGGTGTGAGAATCCCATGGAAAATTAGCAAAATCTATTCTAAGAACCCATCATCAAGATGTCCTATCAAACAAAATCTGTTTGCCTGAAATTCTTATATCTGCACAATTATCTTAGTTTCTGTTAGACTGTCAACATCTGTGAAGTATCCCTTGCAGCTGCTAATTGAGATGCCAGAACTTATTTTTTTTTTTTTTTTTTTTTTGCCTTCAAACCATCTTTGCTTTGTACAAGGTGGGGTGTGTCACACATAGTATTGTGAATATATGAGTATGGTCCCAACTAGCTGGAATAAAGACTTTTTGTTTGTTTGTTTTTGTTTGTTTCTTTTGGTTTTTTCAAGACAGGGTTTCTCTGTGTAGCCCTGACTGTGGTGTAACTCACTCTTTAGATCAGGCTGGCCTTGAACTCAGAAATCTGCCTGCCTCTACCTCCAAAGTGCTGGAATTAAAGGCATGTGCCACCACTGCCCGGCTGGAATAAAGACTTTAACTGAATATAAACTGTGTCTGAGTTATCGTCTCTGGTAGCCTCCCTGTAACATTATCACAGCACAGGAAAGTAACTGAGACAGGGATTTATCAGGTCTGTCAATACTGAGAGGCTGGGTAGAGATTTTATGTAAGGAGTATTGAGGATTTCCTGTCACTCTTGGTCACAAACTAGTCAACAACAATGTAGCCAAGAATAATTCCAGTGGATGTCAAACCTCCCTTATAGAGACTTTGAAGGTAGTTAGCTATCTGTTATGAGAAATCTAGAAAATAAATTTAGCATGGTTAATTGCCAAATAGCTCTTGTATTGAAATGTTAACTATTTTGATTTGTACATGAATAAGTTAATTTTCTATTCAAGAAGTCACTTTATAGAGATGAAAAGAGGGACAGGGTGGATAAGGTGAAAAAAATGTAAGAAATGAGTATAACGAACACACTGTTGGCCTTTCTACTTGGATGGGAAGGTCTTCTGCGACTCTGATATCCAGGAATCACACAGCTCTAAGGTAGGAGATTTGCTCAATGAAAAGGCATAGTGAGACATGGGAGGCCAAAAACCACATAGCTCTGAGAGAAAGCCTCCTCAACTATGGTATTTCAGCTCCAGGGGAGGGTATATCCAGGTGACAGGAGGAGTTCTGGGGCCTCAACCCTGTTCTTTCTCTTCCATTTCTTTCTTTCTTCACTGATTCTAGTCTTCTTCCAATTGAGAGAGTCCAGAAGGGAGCAGACAGCAGGGAATTGGACAAAGCACAGTGGTGAGGCTCTCTAAGAAGGAGACTTTCATGGTGAGGATTGGTGTGATTTAAAATTCTGAGCTTGGAAGAACTCAGGGAAAATGGGTTTTCCTGTTCAGGAATTCATGGTTTTTTGTGCTCATAGATCGGTGGGTTCTTTGGGAAGTCCAGGGATTAGTGGGTTTCCTATTCAGGGATTGTATCTTTTGTTCAGATTTTCCCCTAAAAGCAGCATAATCTAGAAACAGTTATTACAGTTACCCTTGTCTGTGGGAGGGTTCTAACCGCTTTTAAGCCTTGAGGATTTACAAAGTCTACAAAATATACTAAGTTAACAAAGTATACATAGTTTACAAAGGGAGTCCAAGGCAGGCAAAGCCTTTCCAGCCACTTGCGTGGCATGAAGATACAATGCAGATAATATATGCATATATGTCAATTTCAAAAGAAAACCAACCATCCTGTATAGTTAAGATGCAGCAATAAAAAAGTTCAACCAAAAGTGAGATAAGAGAAAGAAGTTGTCACAAAAATAAGTGAATTACGGATCATTTATTACACAGGTAGCAAGTGAGTTTAAAACCTTGTAACAGGTTCCTTATGAAAATGCAAATATATTTTGAGAAAGAAGAAATTAGTGTAGGTATTTGGAAAATTGAAGAGAGCAGGCAAGCCATGTCGTAGCAACTTAAGAAAATATTAAGTTTACATTATTAAGAACCTTCATATATCACATCAAAAATAAAGAAATACTTTGTATTCCTGTTTCTAGATTATATTTCCTGCAGGCAATTATATATACAGTTTCAGAAGATACATAGAATTGGGGTATGATGAGCACCCCTTATCCTCAAAAGAGTAGAAGAAAACATAGTGTATATCACACATTATCTACTCTAACTGTACTGGTGGCTAGAATCTTATTGTTACAAAAACTATGAAAACATTTCACTGAGAAGATAAGTATGGGCTGACATCTATCAATTATTTGTTCAACATAATAATTTTGTAACAGGTGAACAAAGTACAACATTTATAGCTTAGCATAATAACATGATAGACAAAACACAAATACTGATGGAAAAGTCTACTTTATTTCCCTACAGCTCACAGTAAAGAGAATAGAATATGATGGTTTTAAAAGGGACATTTTGTTTAAAAACAACACATTTGTTTTTATTTTACATATGTATATATATATTATCTTATTTTATATTTAAAACATATTACGAAAGTATTGATAACAATTTCATTGAGAAACTCTATTGATGCTGTGATAATTCATTTGAACTTAATAATCTACACTTTAGTCAGGCACCAGTTAAATGCTCACAGAAGCGCATTCTGTTGCATGTTATCGTGAGTGAATTATATGAAAGTATACTCTATGGAGTCTAAATTGTGTCAATGTAACTTTCCTATTTGTATTCTAAAATAAGCACATTGAACTTCTCAGCTCCCTAGAATTACATAGGAGAATTTATAACTAGTCTGCTCTTATGTGTGGGGAAGCATCTTTTTCGTCACAGATATTGAACATTTTATAATACCATACCACAGTGGAACTGAATCCCATGCAATTGCTCTCTGACAAGGAAACAGCCTCTTCAAACTGAACAGTTCATGAAGTTTTCTGCATTGTCAATTCAGGTAGAAGAGGCTATTAAATACAGAACTCACTTCTGCCCCTGATTGATAACATATGTCAAATTTTAAATTCTTTCCTATCCAAGCTTATAATGCATGTATTTCCCACTCACTGACATGTAGATTTTGATGAAATATAATATGTTGGCTTTATTTCATTTTCCAAAGTCTCCTATCTTGAGTATGTAAAAATCAGAAAGAAAAGTCTAGTTGTGTTTATTAATACTAACTCATGAAATTCCCAAGAAATGTTTTACTAGGAATTAGTTTTAAGTTGACATATTTTATTTAGTTTTTTATTTTGAAATTTGTCATTTTATCATCAGAAGTAATTTTTACTTACTACATCTAATAAATATTTAAAATAACTTAAAAAAGAGTTATAGCTTTAATGTATCATCTATGCCATTAGGGCTATTTAAGAGCATGCATATCTATCTGAGAATCTCATATACATAGAGGATAAATAATATTTTTGGCATTATAAACACATGGGCAAGAAATTTTATGCAGCATAAGTTGTAAAGGTCCTTTCATAACATGCACATACTTTCAAGACATATACATACTTATATGTGCATTGAGAATTTTTCAAGTCTGTATTTTAAGTCAAGAAGCAAACCCTGCACAAGTTGCAAACCATAATGTATTCCTTCACATATTCATAGTTTTGCCTCATTTAAGAGTATTTAAGACCCCTGCTCCATTTGTTGACATTCCACACCTGACCAAGAAGTATAAATGATGGCATGCTCAGCAAATATGCAGAGCATTTCATGATCCTAGGTAGAATTCCGTGTTCATGTTTCTACTCTTGAGTGAAGTCAATTTCCTCATTTACAAATTTAACAGTCCCAGTGTGGATGCTTTCAAAAATAACAGACCAGATGAGCTAAAGCCAGTCATGAAAATAGACACTTTACTTGGAAACAAAAAAAAGAACAAAATATTATCAGAAGGGATTTTATTAACACAGCTTTTTAGAAGCAAGAGATAATCAGTTTGCAAGCATGCTAATCTTTTTCACATTTATAGATTCTTTGTGTTATTAAGCTTGATCCCTCTGATCCTATATCTCTATTCATTTATATTTAACTATAGCATTTCACAAAAGAAAATTCACTTTAGTTTCACAAACTTTCTTAGATAAGTTCAAACCATGTAGTAAGAATCCATAAAATATCATCCAAGAAGAAATTCTTTGAATATGGAATTCTATTCAATAAATTTCTATCTCTGTTGCCTCTCCTCTAAGAATATATCCACATAACACTTGGTAGCATTTGCTTAGCTAATGCAAGCCATTAGGAGTCATGAGTGAAGGATTTACAAGCCTGTAGCAACAAAAAGATTGCCACTTAGTGGATCGCTTAAATGAGAAATATATTCTCCCACACATTTGGAACCCATACCTTATGAAGTTAGGAGGTCAATGGGGGCCTTCCTATCTGAAGGCCCTAGCTGAGAATTCTTCCTAACAGCTCTCATTTTATGGTGGTCCCTAGCATTCTGCAGATCCTGCCAGATTACATCAGTATTTGCCTGTTATCTTCACACAGTCTTCTCTCTGTGTCTCTGCATCCTTATGATTTTCTTCTAAGAATACCAATAAGTGGTGTTAGCATCCAAACACTTTCAGCATAGCTTCATCTAAGGACTCTTACCTTATTATGTCTTTAGAGGTTCAATGTTTTAGAGACTTTATTGTAGTGAGCCACTTTTACAGTGTCAGGAACTGCACCCTGACCATAGCCTTGGGGTTAGCTACAGTCCAGCTTTTGAGGTTCTGACCTATTGTTCTCTTAAGAGTCTGTGACTTCCTGTGAATACCTGAGAGCCCACTAGCTAACACCTGAACTAGCCTGGGGCAGAGAGCTGGGATCAAGGTGAAGTCTTTTGATCTGCCAGATCTACCTGCCTTTCCTGAATCCAGCAGGCTACCCACAGAGCAGCATAGAATAGTGGATCCAACCCTCCTGGGGCAGTCTCTCAAACTGTGGGAAGGAGGGTCTTGTCTCAAAAGCTCAAATAGGCAGATCACAAAATAAAGTTTGAGTCTTAAGCAAGAAATCAACTTTCCCTTGTCACTCTGTTTCCTATCCCCAGCTCTTCTTCCAGAGAACCCAGTAAACCTTTGGTATGTAGCCCCAGGCAGTTACACTTTATAATTTTAATTTTGTATTAATCATTTTACTTATTTACATTTCAAATGTTGTCCTACTTCCTAGTCTCCCCTCAGCAACCACCCGACCCATATTCTCTACCCTTTGCCTCTAAGAGGGTGCTCTTCTGTGACCCCCCTCCAGCCCATTGTTCTCAAAGAGTAGCAGCCAGCCACCTGACTGCCAGTCTCCTGCAGAACAAGCAGAAACATTTTCCAGCCTTCAGGGGAGGGGCTTGGCCTGCCTTTTTGTCTTGGGAGAGATGCATTAAAGGTTGAGGCTTAAGCAAGAAGTCATGACTTCTCCATGTGTTTTCTCTTGCCACCCTATTCTTATCCCCATCTCTCCTTCCAGAGAACCCACTGTTAACATGTAGCCACAGGCAGCTACATAATGACACCCAATGGATTGGATCAGGAAATAAAGAAGCTGAATGAGGTTCGCTGTTTTGGGTGGAACTCCACGGAAAAAGAAAAAGGTTATGTATCCAGCACAGCAAGCAACAGAGTATTAATTTAGCACTAACAATGTCATGTTTTTTAAAAAGGATGTTGCTGCAGGGGTGCAAAGAGATACAGGATTAGATTAAATCAGCATAGGCCCAATGCTGAGATCAGCTAGGGTGTGACAGCGGAAATGGAACAGGGAGTTAATTTAGTTAGGCATTTTGTCCCCAGTCTAAGTGTTGTTTTCACACAGTTCATCTGCCTGCATGCCGCACAGGTCACCTGTTTGCCTGCCACATGGGCCACGGGGATGCTGCAGAGATGCAGGCAGCAATGAGATCACACCAGAGCAAACAGTTCCATGTGGGGCTTTATGTAAGAAGGAGAAAGGTGTAGCGGGCAAGAAGAATGAAGGAAAAGAAAAAGAGAGAGAGGAGAAACACTACCCAATTATATACAGGTGATGACGTAAATTACAGGTAAAGGTGGGCCATTGAATTCTGGGTATATGGTGGCTGTTGCCTTGGCAACAGGCCTATAGTCGCACTGTGCTAATTGCTGCTTATATGACATCACAGGTCTCGCAGCTCTCGGCATTAACATTCTTATATTTCTTTCATTAAAAAGGAAAGGAAAAGAAGAGGGGGGAACCCGATGATGAAAAGGAGTGAGGGCGCCGTGTCTCTTAAACTGCTTCCTGCTGTCTAGGGGCATTGTCAATTTCAGGGTGTAGCTGACTTTCACCATCAGGGTCCACTTGGCACATGTTGGCATCAGGTACCTCTGCAGACAGTGGCTCTTCTGTGGGCAGCAGCTGGTAATTCTGTAACAGAAGCTGATTAATAGTTTGGTTAGAAATTCTTTGTATTTGCCGTTGGAGGAATGTTGAAACAAAATTAATTGGGCAGGGAGCAAACAATAACTCCAGGAAGATGAATAGAAAAGGCATTACAAAAGGGAGTTTCCACTTCCATATAGGGTTTTCGAAAATGCCAGAACTGGAGGTCTCACGATCTCCGAAGTTCTTTATATCTGACTGAAGCTCCTGGATTTTTTTTTCTCAATATCCCAGATTGGTTGACATAGAAACAGCATTCTTCTTGGAGAAACAGGCAAAGACCACCTTCTTCAGCTGTCAGGATATCTAGGCCCCGTCAGTTCTGAAGCACCATGGCTGCCAAAGAATCGATCTGCTTCTGCATAGTAAGCAGTTTCAGTCATTCCCTAGAGATCGCTTTTAAACTGGGAAGTAAATGTATTGTATTGGGCCAGAGGAGTTGTTATTCCTGCCACACCAGCACCAACAGCTATGGCTATTCCTGTAGCGACCAAGAGTGGCATAATCTGAACTGCCCTCTTGTGTCGAGCAGCTATCATATCTACAACTGGGATTGGCAGGGGCTCATTTCCCTGAATTACTCCCAGCTCAGGGAAAAGGAGTACCAACGTGCAAACTCCTGACCAGTTGGCAGGTAGGCGATGATATACCTGGATGCCACAAAGAATTGATGTGTTCTGGATTGAGGGCATTGTGGCAGAGATGATATATCAAGGCTTATGGTTTTATTACAGTCTAGGGAGCTTAGTATTCCTACAGAACATGTCCCAGAGATTTTAAAACAGTTTGTCATGCCAAAGAGAGGGACAGAGGTAAGGTATGGAGTCATAGTGACATTGGAGTCAGGACAGCTAACAAAAGGTGAGGTAAGGTTATTTGGCAGTATCACTGGAGAAGCTGTAAGTGACAGTTTTGAGTCAATTCCTGGGGGTACACATAACCAACAATCTTTAAAGTGACCAGGCCTAGTGACATTAAGGAGCTGGTATGCTGAGGTCAGGGTTTGAAGCAACAGGCGAAATGACAAGTTAGTGCCATTTATAAGGGGTGCTGTCAAAGAATCGAAGACCTCAGAGGAGTGTTTAATTATCTCCCCTACTTTTCCAATATCTAGGGGCAGTTGAGATATATTTTTTCTGAATATAGATGGCACTTGCTGGGGAACTGAGCTGGTTTTTATGATAGAGCTTACCAACAACTCCTGTTTCCCACCTGGAATCCCACAGGTCTTGTATGTAGAAGAAAAGTTTCTTGCAGTATTGATAAAAGAAATGATTGACCCATGATCCTAGCATTTGCATCTGAAAAGACCAATATGGGCAGCCCCCATATACATCTGGCTCATTTTTACAATAATCTTTTGTCTGGTCAAAGAGAAAGCAAGTATAGAGATTGTAATACTTAGATGGGATAACAGATTTGAGAAGAGATTCATGGGTGGGGCCTAACGCTGCTTCATATAAGGGTCGAGAAAGGAGGGTAAAGGAAGGAACCCAGGAATGTAAAAAGCTAGTCATTCCTAGGAATGATAAAATCTCTTCCTTTGTAGAAGAAACAGTTAAAGACTGAATCAGATTCTTTCTATCTAAGGTAATAGCCTTGTGGTTTGGGGTAATTGTTAATCCCAAATAGGTAACCTGAGGAGTGGAAAGTTGGACTTTAAAAGGTAAGACCCTGTAGCCTCGACTGGAAAGGAAATTTAGAAGAGCAGAGGTGTCTGCTTGGCTAATCTCTAGAGAGAGGCTACAGACAAGGACGTCGTCTACATAAAGAAGAATTTTAGATCTAGGGAGAGATAAAGAGAGTAAGTCAGAAGCCAGAGCCTGGCCAAATTGGTGTGGGCTGTCTTGGAATCCCTGAGGTAGAACAGTCCAGGTAAGTTGAATAAAAAAGTGGGTGCCACGATCTGTCCAGGTAAAGGCAAATATGTTCTGTGACTGGGTGTCGAGAGGAATAGAGAAAAATGTGTCCTTTAGAACTAGGACTGAGAAATGAGAAGTTCCCGAGGGGATTGTAGAAAGATGTATGTAAGGATTAGCTATGACAGGATGAAGAGGAACCACTGCAGCATGAATGCTCCTGAGGTCTTGAACCAGGCGATAGGTACCATTAGGTTTCGTAACTGCTAGTATAGGGATGTTGAAAGGAGAAGTGGGACAAAGGAGTTTTTTCCTTAAGAGGTCAGAAATGATAGGATTAAGTCCCCTGAGGCTCTGAAGAGAGAGAGTGTATTGAGCTTGGGTGATGTACCTGGTAGGGTCCAGTAACTGGATGACAACAGGAGAATGATGTCTAGCGACAGAGGGATTCTGGACGTCCCAAACTTTGGGGTCCACCTGAGAAGCTGGTAGAGGAAATAACATGTTAGTGTTAGTAGGTTGACTGGCTAGAAGGAGAAGTAGGGGAACTGCTGGTGAGCTTGGGTTCAGGTGAGTGGGGGAGCAAAAGAAATTGAAGCCCCTAACTTAACTAAAAGATCTCTTCCTAATAAGGGAACGGGAGAAGTTGGCACTACCAAGAAGTAATGGATGAAGGGTATATTTCTAAAAGTGCAGCTAAGTGGTGGCGTCTGATGAGGAAGGTAAGGCTGTCCTCCTATCCCGACTATGGGAAGACATGAGGGTGAGGTGGGACCCCAGCACTCCACCTGGACCGAGTATGTGTCCCTGGTATCCAAAAGGAAAGAGATGGGCTGCCCACATACCACAATAGTTACACGGGGACTCCCTGCTGGTGATGGGCGTGGTTGAATCGAGGGAGCTCCGGCCCCTTCAGTCATCCATTGCTAAGCCTAGGAGGTCAGCTGGAGGGGTATCTGGATGGGATGGCCCTCTGTTCTGCATGACCCAAGGGCAATCAACAGCCCAATGTCCTTCATGATGACATTTAGGACATGGTCCTCTTGGCTTGCAGGGGTTGGGACAAGCCCTTCGCCCAGTGACCTTGTTCACCACATCTATAGCAGGGAGCTGGTGGTACCCGAGCCTTGGAAGGCCAGGGGCCCAGCGTGGTAGCTGGAGCTGGTCGGACAGCTTTTGCCAGCATGTGGTACTTTTTCAGGATTTTTCATCTCTCCCATGGTATACCTTGAAGGCCAGTGCCAAGACTTTTGCCTATGGAGTTAGGGGCCCCCTCTCCAGGCGCCTAAGTTTAGCTCTTATGTTGGGTAGCTCTGGGAAAAAATAAGTCATTAAGAGTTGCTTACCTTCTGGATTCTCAGGATCTAGATTAGTGTATTGTAACAAAGCCTTTGTGAGGCATTATAAAAACTGAGATGGATTTTTCTGTTTGTCCTGGACAACCTCTTAGAGTTTTTCAAAATCTACTGGCTTTAATGCTGCATTTCTGAGACTAGTCAGAAGGCATGTAACAAACCTGTCTCTGGCTAAAATACCATCTGTGGAATTGTAATTCCACTGAGGGTCCTGGTCAGGCACTGTCTCAGATCCAATTGGATAGGTTCTGTCTGTTTGGCGAATTTTGTCTGCATGTGTTTGGAAGAGGCAAAGAGAGTTTGCGCTTCTAAAAGTCTCCTGTGTTCATCAAGAAGTAAATTGTTAGTAATAATCACATGGAAAGCCAAGCTGTAAGAGTGAGTGATGTTCTGAAACAATTTAATAAAGTTAGAGGTGTTAGAAGTATAGGAACCCAGTCTACATTCTATTTGAGAAAGCTCGCTCAACGAGAAAGGAACATGTACTCTAACCAGACCATTAATTCTAGCCACTTCCCTCAGAGGAAGGACTGGTGCTGGGTCAAGTGTCCTCATTGGAGAAGAACAACTTGGGGGTTTGGCTATAGCCTTAGAATGTGTAATAGGAGGGGTAAAGGTTGGCACCAGTTCAGGGCATTTGGAGGGACCTGTAGCTGACACAGAGGGAGAGGAGGGATCTGGGGAGGTCGGGTTGGTAGACTCCAGGACCTGGGGAGAGAGAGAGAGAGAGAGAGAGAGAGGAGAGAGAGAGAGAGAGAGAGAGAGAGAGAGAGAGAGAGAGAGAGAGAGAGAGAGAGAGAGAGAGAGAGAGAGAGAGGCTGCAGTTTGGAATTTTGCAGGCCAAACAGACCTGCTACAGATTGGTGGTGATCGTCAGTGGGATCAAAAGTAGCACCATCTAGTGGACAGTGGGTAGGTTTCATGGCTAAGAGAAGCTGGGATGGGGGGGACAGGCAGAACAGAGAGAGAGTTTAGAGCAAAGATAGATGAAGGCTTGAACATATAGAACCTGATCCCATTTACCGGATTTCTGGCAGTATATATTAAGATCCCTTAAAACAATCGGCTATAGGGTGCCATTAGGTGCCCATTTAAAATTATTGTCTAACTTATATTGAGCCCAGACCTTATTACAGAGGTTTACTAGTTTTTACCACCTCAAATTGGGCATTAGTTTTAGAGACTTGATATTTTCCAGGAAGCATCCCAGTGGAGTGCCTGGAGGTACAGCAGAAGGCAAGTTATTGCCCATCGGGTGGGTGGGAAAAAGTTGCTAAATATAATTTCAGCATCCTGAAAGAAATTAGCAACACAGTGCAGCTAGGCTAAAGGACCTAGGCCATCGCAAAGGTTTTTAGGAGCTGAAACATTCTCAGAACATCGGAGAAACTGCCCTGCCTGGGCCAGGACTTTGTTGGCAGCTGTACAATCTAAGGGTCACTTGCGAGTAGGGGTGCACCCAAGGGCTTAAATGTCCTATTATGAATATTAGCTGGAAAGCCAGCATGTGGGTTGGGCCTGAGAGGCAAATCTTAGCTCTACAAAAGGTTGGCCAGATTCCTTCTGTGGCTAAGATTCACTCCAGCTAACCGAGGTGCCTTACCGATAAGCTGATGTGTGTTTGTTAAAGATGTGCAATCTGATAGCCGGAAGTGTGGAACTGTTTGGTCAGGTGGCCCAGAGACAACCCACGTGGCAAGCCATAGTGCACAGCTCACATGATGAAGCCCATGAGTCTCAGGCTGCAGCAGTCTGCACAGTGGTGGGGAGTCCACTAGTGGCAGTGGTGGTGGTGGTGGCAGTGATGGGAGCGGCAGCAGTAGCAGTGGTGGTAGCGTAGTGGTAGCAGTAGTGGGGGGGTAGTGTAGCGGCAGCAGTAGCAGCAGAGGTAGCAGCAGAGGTAGCAGCAGAGGGTGTCTGCACTGTCCTGTTCATAGCGGCTGCAGGCAGAATCTACTGGCTGAGCTCGTCAAAATGTTGGTTTTTCCATGCAGTTTGTCTGCCTGCAGGCCACACCGGTCACCTGTTTGCCCGCTGTGTGGGCCATGGGGATGCGGCAGAGATGCAGGCCGCAATGAGATCACACCAGGCCAAACAGTTCCACGTGGGGCTTTATTTAAGATGGGGAAAGGTGTAGTGGGTGGGAAGAATGAAGGAAAAGAAAGAGAGAGAGGAGAAATGCTTCCCAATTATATATGGGTGATGAGGTAAGTTACAGGTAAAAGTGGGCCATTGAATTCTGGGTATATGGCAGCTGTTGCTTTGGCAACAGGCCTATAGTTGCACTGTGCTAATTGTCACTTATATGACATCACAGGTCTCACAGGGTGCTAACACTAAGAACTGCATCAGGCAAGAGAAATAAGGCACAAAATAAAACAAAATAAAAAGAATAACAAAACAAAACAAAACAAAACAGATTCTAGAAACATGAAAGAGAAAGAGAGAAGGAAAATGGATTTAATTGCATTACAAGAGTGTTTCACTTTCTATCTTTTTTTTGTCTCCTGTGTGCACTGTTTGTCCATGTGTATGTTTATGTCCTATTTGTGTCATTCTGTGAATGACTGTTTATTTGTTTCATGTTAAAAAGAAAAATTGGTAAGGATTTCATCTGGTGGCAGTCTATCTCTTGATCTGGCAGCAATTTATACAGCAGAGGCTGATTTGAAACTATCCAGCGCTCAACTACCTCAACTACAAGTCAAGCATGGCTGGGGGACAAGCTGCTTCTTAAAGAGCCAATAGCCTCAGGGATTGGGAAAACTTTGGTTTAACTTATGAGATTCCTGTAATCACTTTATTCTTGTTTCTAATTGGTCTTAACATTATAAGGTTTTACATATCTTGACTATAGAGTTATAAATAATAAGAGGCGAGTTTAGAACTGGTAGTTCAATGTTATAGCCATCTTGAACATGTGGCAACTCACTAAGTTTAAGCATATTAGTCATTGGAGGAAAAGAAACTAACCAGGATTCCCTCAGTAAATGAACAGGGAAGAGCCTAGCGCTGAATCCCTGTTGCGCAGTGTGGCATGGGAAATGTGGCATATGGAAGACCCACTCCCTGGTGCCACTCATGAGGTGCCTAAGTTCTTCTGATTGAGGCCCAGCCCATAGATGATATGAAGCTGGTAGCAGCCTCAGAGTGCTGGGCCCCAGGTCTCCCCAGAGTCAGGTTGCTTGGAAATGCAGCCCAAAGTGGGTGGTAAACTCCATCTAAGGCTAAATACCTGCACAAGACCAATAGTCAACAAGTACCTTAAGGGAGGGAAAGTTAAAGAGAACTTTAAAGAGAGTGTTCAAAAGGGCATAAAACCTTTAAGAGGTAGTTGCCTCAATAGAGGCTTGTTTGGCTTATAGGTCTCACTTGCAGAGTTTCTGGCCCAGAAAACATTTTTTATTGGATTTGTGAGGTTTATAATTGCTTAAAATTGTTCCTTTTTTAATACCGCTAATTCTTAATTTTTACAATTGTTTATACAAATGTAATTCAAGTTAAAAAAGATATGTTCTTTAAATGACTGTTATCCCGGCCCTCAGGACCTAGTTATTCATAGACCTGAGGAGGACCTAAGCCTGTAAGAGAGAAATGAGCAGGAGAGACAGGGGTGAGACCAAGCATCAGGAGTTCATGTCAAGGTCTGTTTATTAACGGGAAGAAGGCCTAGTTTTAAGCCCACTGTAAGGAGAGATAAGGAAGGGCTGCAGGTGAGTGATTTAGGGCACAGAAGAAAGGGAGGACATCTGGTGCGGATGCTGGCGACAGGGTGGAGGAGGCTGGAGGCATCTTACGGCCTTTCTGGAATGCTGGTTCTTCTCTAACAACCCCAGGTGTTTATCTAAGATAAGGACCAGTTGGTTCTCACAATTGTCCTTGTAAAAGAGGCTTCTAACAAGGGGTCAGCAAAAGAGGATTCTCAAGGTGGGGGCTGTTGAGGGCCTGGTTTCCCACCATTTGGTCTCCTACAGAATGTCATCTAGATATCTGAGAACTGATCCAGGGCCTGGAGAGATGGCTCAATGGTTAAGAGCACTGACCGCTCTTCCAGAGGTCCTGAGTTCAATTCCTGGCAACCACATGGTGGCTCACAACCACCTATGATGAGATATGATGCCCTCTTCTGGCATGTCTAAAGACAGCTACAATATACTTATATATAATTAATCTTTAAAAAGGTGCCTGGACAAAGACCCCTTAAGGCAAGGAACATAAAATTTATATCCCAGACAGTCTATATAAAAACAATTGGCCATGCAAACAAATTCTTTATATCGTCAAAAGGGTAATGGCTTAACATTTTTTTTTATATATTTTTGTGCACATCAAATTATTAAGATTTGTTCTTGGTGTCCTCAATTTCTACTTCTACCACATAATGGTGTTAATCCTAGAGGACTTAATAAATTATTACAGGTAAAGGATACTCATATTTCTAATTTAGAAAATTAAAATATGTACATATGACTAATGATTCATTTTTAGGCTTTCTAGTTGCAACTGCTCTAACAAAAAGCAACTAAAATGTTATGCTTATTTTCTATAATTACATAATTATTGCCTATATTATGGTATATGCTTGGTGTTCAAATTTAAATTAAAACAGACAATGGAACTGGCCATTTAATAAATAAAAGTTATCAAACATTTGAGTTGTCTTTGACAATTTAATTCTTTATTATCCTTAAAGACGAGGTAATATAAAAATTTTTTTTAAACAATATCTTCTTTAAAAAGGAAAAGCGGGGAAATTGTATCCCCATGCATATCATTTAAATTATGCTTGTATATTTTTAAGAAAAATTTAAAATTTGGAAGCCAAGGAACTGCTTGCTGAGTGTATATGGCATCCTATAACTTGGCATACTGATGCCTAGGTGAGATGGAAGAATTCACTTACTGGCACATGCCATGATCCTGACTTAATATTGGGGAAGAAGGCATGTCTATATTTTTTTCCACAGAATGCAGCAGAAGCATGCTAGCTGCCAGAGTAATTGGTGTGGTACTGAAGATAATGTTGACTGTGGACTTGCTGAGTGCCCAGACAATGGTAACAGAAAAGCCATTTTGAGTACACTTTAATTGTCAAATGTCCCAGATTAAATAAACTGCCTTGCTTCAAGCTTTTAGAACTTGTGGGACAGAGAAATTAGAGACTGTTAAACTAACTTAGAAAAATTAATCTAAAGGAGAAGTTATAATAACTCATTTGCCTACAGATTATAGCAAAAGGCTCCTCTTATATAGATTCATTTGAGGGTGTCTCCTAAATGTAATATCCTGCCATATTATGAGGCAGTTGCCAAGATAATTGTGCTTGGAAGGAAGCAGGCACTAACTTATTTTGGCAAAAAAAATCAAATATCATTATTCAGCCTTTTAACGTAGATCAAGATGCTTGGCTGAAGCAACATAGCACAGATTGGTTGCTTGTTCAAATAGGATTTAAAGGAACTATAGATAACCATTATCCTCAAGATAAATTAATAAAGATTTTAAGTATGCATGAGGTTGTATTTCCTAATATGCCATCTTTATAGCTACTGCATAATGCTCTTTTAATTTTCATAGATGGTTCTTCTGAAGGAAGAGCTAGATATCTTATTAATAATCAACAGGTGGTTATAGAAACACTTGGGCTCAGCTCAGTTAGCAGAGCTGACAGTAGTATTAAATGTTTTTCAACCTATAAATAGTACTTTTAATCTTTTTACAGTTGGCTTGTATGTTGCAGAATCTGCCCCTTTATTAGAAACCTGTGGCACATTTAATTTTAATATGCCATCAGGATCTTTGTTTTCACAATTACAAAACATCACTCTTGCTAAAACATATCCCTTCTATACTGGCCATATACGAGCTCACTCCAGTCTTCCTGGAGCATTAGCTGAAGGCAATCATTGCATTGACAGAGCTCTAATAGGAGAGACTTTAGTTTTAGAACCTGTTGAATTGGCTAGATGTGATCATAAGTTCCACCTTTCTAGCCATATATTAAGGCTTCAACATAAAATTACAAAGGAGCAAGCAAAAATAATTGTGAAACAATTCCCTGTCTTACCTTATCTCCAGCTCCCCATTTAGGGGTTGATCTACATGGCCTTATGCCCAATCATATTTGGCAAATGGATATAACTCACTATAGAGAATTTGGAAAATTAAAATTTATATGTTTACAGGGATGCTTGTTCAGGATTTCTTTTTGCTTCTCTACATTTTGGAGAAGCCTCTGAAAATATAATTGATTATTGTTTACAAACCTTTATTACCATGGGATTACCTAAAGTCATTAAGACAGACAATGGGTCAGCCTACACTGGCAATAACGTTATACCATTTTATAAAGAGACTGGTATTAAACATAAAACTGGAATTCCTTATAACTCAATTGACCAAAAAATTGTTGAGCGTGTGTGCACATCACACTCTTAAAAATTGGCTTTTTAAAACAAAGAAGTGAAAACTGTACCCTCATAGATCACCCAAAACACAAAGCACACCTTGTTTTTGTTTTATTTGTTTTGAATTTCTTGCAAACTGATGCTAAAGGTCAGTCTGCATCAGATCAACATTGGCATCCTGTGACTTCTAATTCATATGCCATGGTTAAACGGCAAGACTCTTTAACTAATACATGGAATGGTCCAGACCCTGTTTTAATTTGGGGAAGAGGTTCTATTTGTATTTTCTCTCAAAAAGAAGATGGAGCCCAATGGCTGCCAAAAAGGTTGGTACGGACAGGTAAATAGAGACCCTAAATCAGCTTGTAAGTATGACTAATTCAATAGTGATTTTAAAGCCTCTTCTCTCATACTGGGAAGCTAGGCTCATTTTCCTCTAGCCATTAATTTGAAAACCAGGTTTTGTTCCTGAGCTACTTATTTACAACCAAATTAAATACCATGGGCCTTCCAGAGACAGTCCAAGCAGTTTCTCCCGTGTTTCAAGCAGTTCTCTTTCAGACACAGCTCAGCAGCTCCCCAAGACTCGAAGAAAGATGGGCTGTGAAGGCCAGTCAGCTCACATTCACAGGGCATTTACTTAACCAGTATATCTCCAAAAAGGGAGCTACATAGAACTCAGATCTATGTGTGTTTCCTGATCAAACAAACATGGGCACCAGCAGGGGGTGAAAGGCAAAGCACTACAAGGGAAAGATCATATTTTCTGGTCCTGAGTTCCCTAAAAGCACACCTGATTGCATAGGGGTTGAAGTTGAGAGACTGTCCTTATAATAATAATAAGGGAGTCTATTACCCCTCCTCTGCAAAAGGTGTCATATACTACTTAAGGGGATCACAGTCACTGCTTCCCTCTCTGGTCAAAGCCCACCATCTTTTGACGGATATTTATCCACTGTTTTTTCTTAAATTTAATGAAAAAGGAGGAATTGTGACCTCTCCAGCCCATTGTTCTCAAAGAATAGCAGCCAGTCACCTGACTTCCAGTCTCCTGCAGAATAAGCAGAACCAATTTCCAGCCTTCAGGGGAGGGGCTTTGCCTGCCTTTTTATCTTTGGAGAGATGCATGAGCAAGAAGTCATGCCTGTCTCCATGTGTTTCCTCTTGCCACCCTGTTCTTCTTATCCCCATCTCTCCTTCCAGAGACCCTGCTGTTAGCATGCAGCTGCAGGTGGCAACACTCTCCCACTCATACAATCACTCCTGATTCTCCTTCAGTATCCCCCTACAATGGGGCAACAAGCCTCCACAGGAGCATTAATCTCCCCTCCCATTGATGCCAGATACATAAGTCCTCTGCTACATGTGTAATGGGAGTCACAGACTCAACCATGTATACTCTTTGGTTGTCTACAAACAATTCTTGTCACCAGCAATAGGGTCAGGGTTTGGTGTCTGCAAATGGGGTGGATTCTAAGGTGGGCCAGACACTTGATAGTCTTTCTTTCAGACTTTGCTTCATTTTTCTCCCTACATTTCCTTTAGACAGGAACAATTCTGGACCAAATGTTTTAAGATGTGTGGGTGTTCCTATTCCTCAACTGGGGTCCATGTGAATCTCCTAGAAATCGTCTCTTCAGGTTCCATTTCCTTATTGTTCAGCATTTCAGTTAATGTCAATGCCATTATCTTCTGGTAGTATCTCACATCCCTGGTATTTGGGACATTCTAGAGGTTCTCCACATGCCCCAAACCACACTGCTACATATTCATTCTCATATTCATTCTCATATTCATGAGAAGAAATGAATATTCCTATTCATTCTTCTGGCAACTCTGGGCTTCTTTCCATACCTGAATTATGTACCCCCTTTTTTCCTTTCCTTTCCACTTTCTTATCCATGTCCCTCACTCCCTCTACTCATGAATATTTTGTTTCTCCTTCTAAGTAAGATTGAAGCACACTTGGGTCTTTCTTCATATGCTCTATGAGGTGTATCATATGAAATTTTTGGTTAATATCCACTTATCAGCAACTATATACCCTGTATATATCTTTGGGTCTGAGTTACCTCACTCAGGATATTTTCTAGTTACATCCATTTGCCTGCCAAATTCATGATGTTCTCATTTCTAATAGCTGAGTAGTAGTCCATTGTGTAGAAGAACCACAATTTCTGTATCCATTCTTCCATTGAGGGCCATCTGGGTTGTTTCCAGCTTCTGACTATTACAAACAAGGCTGCTGTGTTGGTTTATATATGATCAGTCAAGGGAGTGGTACTATTAGAAGCTGTCTTGTTGGAGTAGGTGTGTCACGGTGGGTGTGGGCTTTAATATCCTTGTCTTACTTGCTTGGGAGCCAGTCTTCCACTAGCAGCATTCAGATAAGATGTAGAACTCTTAGCTCTGCCTGCATCATGCCTGCCTAGATGCTGCCCTGCTCCCTCCTTGATGATAAAGGACTAAACCTCTGAACCTGGAAGCAAGCCCAATTAAAGGTCCTTTATAAGACTTGCCTTGGCCATGGTGTATGTTTACAGCAGTAAAACTATAAGACAGAAGTTGGTACCAGGGACTGGGTATTGCTGTGATAGGCCCGACAATGCTTTTGTTTGGAAGAATGTAGATTTGGGGACTTTGGATTTGGAAAATGGTAAAACACCTTAAATAGGGCTTAATGGGTTATTCTATATCCTAATATAGAAGATATTGTTATTGAGGGTAAGTTGAACTGTGCAAACCTGGCCCAAGAGCTTTCAGAGGAGAATTTCAGTTTGTGGCATAGAAACTGTTTGGGGGATATTTTGGTGAAGAATATGGCAACTTTTTGCCATTGTCTGAAGAGTCTGTCTGAAGCTAAGGTGAAGAGACTCAGAGTAATCTCAATGACAAAGGAAGTCTCAGAAATGCCCTTCATAGACTTTGTTCTCTGGTTAAGTTTTATGAAGAGCATTTTAAACTAGCATAGCAATCTTAGAAAGGAAAAATATAAAACATGTGGTTCAAGTATTAAAGGGAAACCAGGAAGTGAAATGGAGCTGAATCCTGTGTTCAAGGATATTGAATTAAATTAAGGGAGTAGTATGCTTCGGGAAAGATTCCACTAGCTAAATTTAGATCTAGGCATAGTAATAACAAGCCTTTAATTTCAGGAGGCAAAGACACGCAGATATTTTGTGCTCAAGGTCAGCCAAGAACAGAGCAAGTTCTAGGTAAATAAAAACTTAAAACCAGGTGTGGTGAACCACAACTTTAATCCCAGTGCCTAGGATACAGGCATGCAGATGTCTGAGTTCAAAGTCAGTCTAAAGAGCAAGTATCAGTTCAGCCAAGCTTAGGCAGTGATGGAGTTGAAAAATAGGATGCTGCTAATATTGTAATAGAACAAGGGGGCCATGTTCCAGCCCCAGTCAGTAGACAAGAGACACTGGAAACCTGCCCCCATCTCTGTGCATGAAATCCTCCACTCTCCTGTCCTTGCATGGAGCCAGAGCAGTTAACACTCCCCAGCTGCCTTTTTCCCAGGATAGAAGCATCTGGCCCTCAGAGAGGGCCAACAGAAGGGAGCATAACCTGGCTCCAGAATATTGCAATCCCTTTTTGTTAATTCCTTGATTAACAACCAGCATTTCTTAGGTACAGATGGCTCCTGCCCTTGAAGGAAGCAGGAGTCAATATCCTTGAAGTGATAAAAACCCACTTTGGACTATGGGCAAGAGGCAATTAAGTGTTCCCAGATAGGCTGAGACCAGTTTGTAAAAATACACTAGCTCTAATAGCCTTTCCCAGGTCAGGAAGTTCCCTTTCCAGCTTTGCAGCACTGTCTGAACAAATATTATCAGGTTTGAAAGATGGCACTCCATTATCACTTTCCCAATCACTTAACACCAAAGCTGGAAAATCCCAGTGTATGCATACTCATATAAATATATAAATATCTCAAGTCCCTGGATGCAAACATCACATTCCTAACCTGCAGAGTACTAGAGTACTTTCTTGTTCTTGTTGTTCTCGTTCTCATTCTTGTTCTCGTTCTCCTCCTCATCCTCCAATTCCTCCTCCTCCTCCTCTTCTCCTTCTCCTTTTCCTTCTCCTTCTTCTCCTCCTCATCCTCCTCCTCCTCTTCCTCCTCCTCCTCCTCCTCCTCCTCCTCCTCCTCCTCCTCCTCCTCCTCCTCCTTCTGCTTCATCTTTCTCTGCTTTATTTTTTACCTTATAAATCTTGGCACTTTAATAAATGCTATATTTTTATTTTATAACTATTACTGTTTTGTGCTTCATTAAGCATTGAAAACTTAACCCTTTATTATCTCTTTATCATTGCTCTGTGCTAAAAATAATTCTTTTTACTTTTGCTTAAATAAATGCTAATATCTGACAATTAACACATGTTGTTTAGTAACAGAGAATTAAGTGAAAGGATTATTGCTAGAAGCCTCTCTTCTCTGGCCAGATAGCCAGAAGTCCTTCACATACCAGGTGGATTAACCCTTTCTGAACCAGAGAGAAAATAAAAAGTAAAGATGTCAGGCATACACATACTGGGCTAAGCAGAAAGTGGCTACATCACTCCATTTGGACAGATGGATTGATGGATGGGTGGCACAGAATCCTCCCAGGCAAACCATCACTGTGAAGCTATTAGCACTGTGAAGCTCCAAGCATCTGCATCTGCATTGGTCAGTTGCTGGCCAGACCTCCCCAGGAACTGCCACACTTGCCTCTTGACCAGAGCAACAGTGTTGGATTTGGTGTCTGCAGACATGATGGCTGTATCCCCAGGTGGGGCCATTCCCCAGTTGGCCCTTCCGTCAGTTTATGTTCCATTTTTTGGTGTGTCTATTCTTCCATTGGATAGGAATATTTACAGGTTAAAAAATAAAAGATGGGAGGTCTCATCCCTCAACCAGGGGCTATGTTTATCTACTGGAGGTGGTCTCCACAGGTTTTATCTATCCCTTCTCTGTGCATTATGGCTAAAGTCAATCCCATTGGGTCCTGGGAACCTCACTTTTCTCTGGTGTCTGGGAACCTCCAGTGTCTATCTCAAGTTCTGTATCCCCCCCACACCTCTTTTTATTTGATTTCCTGACCCTTTGTACCTCTCTCACATCTCCTTCAGATTCTGATACTGCCACCATTATTTTCTCCTCTTTCTTTCTCCCTCCCCTGTCCTCCTCTCCTTTCATCTCCCACAATCGTCCTGTTACCCCCTCAATGCAGGACTGAAGCATCCACCTGGTAGGGGAGCTGGCAGAAGGCCTGGAGGGGCAGAGGGGGATTACAACCCCATTGGAAGAACAACATAGGCTGGCCTGACGACCCAGTTCTCCCAGAGACTAGACCATCAACCAAGGAGTATCCATGGAGGAATCTATGGCTCCATATTCATATGTAGCAGGGGATGACCTTGCCCAACAGCAACAGGAGGCCCTTGGTCCTGGGGAGGTTTGATGCCCAAAAGTAGGGGGATGCTGGAGAGGAAGGGCAGGAGAGTATAGGTAGGTGGGGGAGCACTCTCATACAAGCAAAAGGGAGAGGGTAGGGCAGACATGGGATGAGGGAGTAACCAGGAAGTGGGATATCATGGGATGGGGAGGTCTTGGGGGAACAACCAGGAAGAGAGATATTATTTGAGATATAAACAAATGTAATGATTAATAATAATAAAAGAAAAACAACAACAAAAAATAAAGATTTTTTAAAAATGATGCATATCTATTCCTAGCAAACATGATGTTTGATTGAATACATCTTTGTTTAAAGATGTATATTGCATCACCACAGTAATATGTTTTGATAAAAATTTAAAACTATAAAATATTAAAAGGCAAAATTATATCACTATATTACAGAAATTTGGGATTTTTAATAAATAATCATTGAGTAATGTACATATACAAATATGCCTTAGGTAATGAATTATTTCATAATATGAATAATTGTTTCATATATGAACATACCTATGTATTTCTGAAAGTCAGTCCCTTTCTTAATTGAAATTAACTTCACAATAACAATACAACAAAAACTAATAAAATCAAAAGTAAAAACAAAATCATAAAAATAAGAGAAATGCATAAAGATCATATATTAACCAATGAAATCATATGCTAGTTACTTTTTCATCAATATAACATTGTACAACTTATCTTTTCAATTTTCAGAGGATGAATTATGCAAGATGAGTAAATGATGATGGGATGAATAGGTACTGCAGTGGGAAAACCTGCAAACATTCCTGCATTAATGTTGAATGAAGTATTTCAGTGAAGGAAGCACGAGACCAATATGGCAAACAATTATGTTAATGTGCCACCAAAATTGAATCACAAGTTCTGGTATCACTGATAATATATACAATGACAATCAAAGAGCAAGAAGCTATTGCTTTGAAACAGGTTTGGGGACATGAAACAGCTTGTAGGAACAAAAGGAAAGGAAGAGTGATATAATAAACTTTGTTTTTTAATTGTAAAAATGTAAAGAAGAAGCATGGGGAGGGGTTTTCATTGCATTCTTCAAATTTTTCTCATGCTTGAGATATTCTATATAAAACTTAGAAGAAATGTCATAAAGTGTAGTGTTTAAAACGTTTCATCTGCACTTGAAAGTTTTCAAAGTTCAACAATGCATGTGGACTCAGGGGACAAGCACACTCCTCCAAAGCTGGTGGGATTGGAAACTGGTACAACCACCTCGGAAATCTATCTGGAGATTTCTCAGATAACTGGAAATAGGTCTACTTGAAGACCTAGCTATACCACTCTTGGGCATATACCCAAAAGATGTACCCTCCCATAACACAGGAACACATGCTCTACTATGTTCATTGCTACCATATCTGTGATCGTCAGAGGCTGGAAACAATCCAGATGTCCCACAAAAGAAGATTGGACATTAAAAAATGTGGTTCTTTTATACATTGGAATACTATTTAGCTATTAAGTATGAGAACATCATGAGTTTTGTAGGCAAATGGATGGAACTAGAACATATCACCCTGAGTGAGGCAACTCAGACCCAAAAGGACATGTAAGATATGTACTCAGTGGATATTAGCCAAAAGGTACAGAATACCTAGGAAACAATTCACAAAACTCAAGAAGGTTAACAAACTGAAGGGCCCACTTGAGGATGCCTCAATCCCACTTGGGAGGGAAAAGAAAATAATCTGGGGTTGGGGAGGAGGGAGAGATCTGGGTGGGAGATGGGAGGGGAAGGAGAAAAGAGGAACATGATAAGGTGTAGAGGAATGGAGAGACCAGGAGGGGTGGGGGTGGGAATTTGGGGATTTCCTCTTGGAGATGGGAAGGAAGAATGGGATGAGGAACTAGGTAGACCAGGATGGGTATAAAGACCTGACTATAAGAAAAGATTAAAGATAATTAAAAAAAAACCCATATTGTCAAGTTATTTTGATGTCTTCTAATTGTTTTAAATACTGCTCATTTTCTTTAAAGCAAGATGTTAATATATTAATACTTATTATTGAACTTGAAAGTAGATGCCCCTCACTTATCTTGGTTGATCAGAATAAATTCATTAGAAGTTGAACACTCTCATGAGAATTAAGGGGCTCATTCAATAGAGCCAACCAGTGAATAAGCCTCTTCCATAGTGATACATGTTTTCTTCCTAGTGACTGAATAGCTACCAAGTTGCTATAGTTCAATCTTTTTATCCAGTTTAGAGTGTATGTACCTCAAATTGCCAAGTGTGAGAAAAGATATAAAATTAAATCTTTTAATGAGTGTGTTTACATATTGTGTGTCACTTTTGCATCTCCCTATAGAATCATAAATTGAGTTATCTTAAGACACCAAACATCTGTTTTATTTTAAACTACTTGAGTAACGCAGTAACAAGGGAAAAGTAATGTGTATGGCATTGGGGTTGGCTGTCTTCAAAAGAATAGTGAAACACATTACTCAGTTCACAGTTTTCTATGAGATGGTTACAAATGATATAATTTATAGTCCTTTGAGTCTTTTCTGAGATGATCATGAGAGAGCTAAATTGTAGTTTATAGCTGTTTTGCTGGAATAGAAATCTAAATTATTCAGTTATTTGTCTCATTTAAAACATTGAAATGATCTAAGATGGGAGAAAGATAAATAATACAAGATTTAATCAAAATTTAGAAATACTAAATAAGCATAATGCTTTTACTCATTGTTGAAAACTATAACACTGATAGAGTTCTCCTAAATGTGTAGTTTCATATGGCAATATATCAAGCTGTTGTTCCACACACTTAATACTTATTCATTAGCTTACTTCTATATTGTCTATTTAATATCATTGAAGGTTTATCTTATTATGAATGTGTCTCATTCTCAGATTTTGCTGAGGAAATATGATTTTAATATAAATACATAAGTGATTTTCACTTGTTTTACTGTATTATTACTGTCAGTATAATACGGAGTCATGATTCGTTTCTTATCATATATTTTTAGTTTCTACATTCTTTGTTTACATCCCAAATGATTTCCCCTTTCCCAGTTCCCCCTCCCCATATATCCCATAAACCTTCGTCTCTCCATCCATTCTCCAATCACCTCCCTCCTTTTTCTCTGTCCTTATATTCCCCTCCAATGCTAGATCAAGCTTTTCCAGGATCAGGATGCTCTCCTTACTTCTTCATGGGAGTCATTTTTTTATGCTAATTGTGCCTTGGGTATTCAGAGTTTCTGGACAAATTAATATCCACTTATCAGAGATTGCATTCCATGTGTATTCTTTTGTGATTGGGTTACCTCACTTAGGATGGCATTTTCCAGATCCAACCATTTGCCTAAAAATTTCATGAATTTATTGTTTTTAATTGCTGAGTAGTATTCCATTGTGTAAATATACCACATTTTCTGAATTCATTCCTCCACTGAGGGACATCTGGGTTCTTTCCAGCTTCTGGCTATTATAAATAAGGCTGCTGTGATCCTAATGCAGCATGCCCAGGAGAGGTATAGCAGGGTCCTCCGGAAGTGTCATGTCCGGAAGTTTCTGAGGAACCGCCAGACTGATATCCAAAGTGGTTGTACCATTTTACAACCCCACCAGCAGTGGAGGAGTGTTCTTCTTTCTCCACATCCTTGTCAACACCTGCTGTCTTCTTAACCTTAGCCATTCTGACTGGTGTGAGGTGAAATCTCAGAGTTGTTTTGGTTTGCATTTCCCTAATGACTAATGATGTTGAGCATTTCTTAAGGTGCTTCTCGGCCATCCAGATTTCTTCTGGTGAAAATTCTTTATTTAGATCTGTACCCCATTTTTAATAGGGTTATTTGGTTCCCTGAGGTCTAACTTCTTGAGTTCTTTGTATATATTAGATATAAGCTCTCTATCAGGTGTAGGGTTGGTGAAGATTTTTTTCTCAATTTGTTGGTTGCCATTTTGTCATTTTGACAGTGTCCTTTTCCTTACAGAAACTTTATATTTTTATGAGGTCCCATTTGTCAATTCTTGATCTAAGAGCATAAGCTATTGAAGTTCTGTTCAAGAACTTTTCCCCTGTGCCAATGTCCTCAAGGGTTTTCCCCAGTTTCTTTTATATTAGTTTCAGTGTGTCTGGTTTTATGTGGAGGTCCTTGATCCACTTGGAGTTGAGTTTAGTACAAGGAGATAAGAATGGATCAATTCGCATTCTTCTGCATGCTGAACTCCAGTTGAACCAACACCATTTGTTAAAAGGGCTATCTTTTTTCCATTGGATATTTTCTGTTCCTTTGTCAAAGATCAAGTGACTATAGGTGTGTGGATTCATTTCTATTCCATTGGTCCATTTGCCTGTCACTGTGCCAATACCATGCAGTTTTTAACACTATTGCTCTGTAGTATTGCTTGAGGTCTGGGATACTGAATCCCCCTGAAGTTCTTTTACTGTTGAGAATAGTTTTAGCTTTCCTGGATTTTTTGTTATTCCAGATGAATTTGAGAATTGCTTTTTCTAACTCTGTGAAGAACTGAGTTGGGATTTTGATGGGTATTGCATTGAATCTATAGATTGCTTTTGGCAAGATGGCCATTTTAGCTATATTAATCCTGCCAATCACAAACATAGAAGATTTTTCCATTTTCTGAAGTCTTCTTTGATTTCCTTTTTCAGAGACCTGAAGTTCTTGTCGTATAGATCTTTCACTTGTTTGGTTAGAGTCACACCAAGATACTTTATATTGTTTGTGGCTATTGTGAAGGATGTCATTTCCCTAACTTCTTTCTCAGTCTGCTTCTCCTTTGAGTATAGGAAGGCAACTGATTTGCTTGAGTTGATTTTATACCCAGCCACTTTGCTGAAGTTGTTTATCAGCTGTAGAGTTCTCTGGTGGAGGTTTTCAGGTCACTTAAGTAGACTACCCTGTCATCTGCAAATAGTGATAATTTGACTTCTTCCTTTCCAATTTGTATCCCCTTGACCTCCTTATGTTGTCTAATTGCTCTAGCTAGAACTTCAAGTACTATATTGAAAAGATATGGAGAGAGAGGACAGCCTTGTCTAGTCCCTGATTTTAGTGGGATTGCTTCAAGATTCTCTCCATTTAGTTTGATGTTGGCTAACAGTTTGCTGTATATTGCTTTAACTATGTTTAGGTATGGGCCTTGAATTCCTGTACTTTCCAAGGCTTTTAGCATGAAAGGATGCTGAATTTTGTCACATGCTTTTTCAACATCTAATGAGATGATCATGTGATTTTTTTCTTTGAGTTTGTTTATATAGTGGATTACATTGATGGATTTCCTTATATTGAACCATCCCTGCATTTCTGGGATGAAGCCTACTTGATCATGGTGGGTGATCGTTTTGATGTGTTCTTGGATTCAGTTGGCAAGAATTTTATTAAGTATTTTTGCATCGATATTCATAAGGGAAATCGGCCTAAAGTTCTCTTTCTTTGTTGGATCTTTGTGTGGTTTTGGTATCAGCGTAATCGTGGCTTCATAGAACTAGTTGGGTAGTGTTCCTTCTGTTTCTATTTTGTGGAATAGTTTGAAGAGTATTGGTGTTAAGTCTTCTTTGAAGGTCTGATAGAATTCTACATTGAAGCCATCTGGTCCTGTGCTTTTTTTGGTTGGGAGACTTTCTATGACCCCTTTTATTTCTTTAGAAGTTATGGGACCGTTTAGATGATCTATTTGATCCTGATTCAATTTTGGTGTTTGATATCTGTCTAGGAAATTGTCCATTTCCTCCAGATTCTCCAATTGTGTTGAGTATAGGCTTTTGTAGTAGGATCTGATGATTTTTTGAATTTCCTCAGTTTCTGTTGTTATATCTCCCTTTTCATTTCTCATTTTGTTAATCTGGATACTGTCTCTGTGCCCTTTGGTTAGTGTGGCTAAGGGTTTATCTATCTTGTTGAGTTTCTCATAGAACCAGCTCCTGATTTTGTTGATTCTTTGTATGGTTCTCCTTGTTTTTGCTTGATGGATTTCAGCCCCGAGTTTGATGATTTTCTGTCTTCTACTCCTCCTGGGTGAAATAGCTTCTTTTTGTTCCAGGGCTTTCAGGTGTGTTTTTAAGCTGCTAGTGTATGCTTTCTCCATTTTTTTTTTTTTTTTGAGACACTCAGGGCTATGAGTTTTCCTCTTAGCACCGCTTTCATTGTATCCCACTGATTTGGGTATGTTGTATCTTCATTTTCATTAATTTCTAAAAAGTCTTTGATTTCTTTCTTTATTTCTTCCTTGACCAAGGTATCATTGAATAGAGTATTGTTCAGTTTCCACATGTATGTGGGGTTTTTGTTGTTTTTGTTGCTATTGAAGACTACTTTTATTCCATAGTGATCTGATAGGAGGCATGGGATTATTTTGATCTTTTTATATTTGTTGAGGTCTGTCTTGTGACCAATTATATGATCAATTTTGGAGAAGGTACCATGAGGTGCTGAGAAAAAGGTATATTCTTTTTCTTTAGCATAAAATGTTCTCTCTCTATATCTGTTAAGTCTATTTGGTTCAAAGCTTCAATTAGTTTCACTGTGTCCCTGTTCAGTTTCTGTTTTCCTGATCGGTTCCATTGAGGAAAGTGCAGTGTTGAAGTCACCCACAATTATTGTGCTAGGTACAATGTGTGCTTTGAGCTTTAGTAAAGTTTCTTTTATGAATGAGGGTGCCCTTGCATTTGGAGCATAGATGTTCAGGATTGAGAATTCTTCATGGTGTATTTTTTCTTTGACCAGCAAGAAGTGTCCCTCAGGGTCTCTTTTGATGACTTTGGGTTAAAAGTCAATTTTATCTGATATTAGAATGGCTACTCCGGCTTGTTGCCTGAGACCATTTGCTTGTAAAATTGTTTTCCAGCCTTTTACTCTAAGGTAGTGTTTGTCTTTTACACTGAGGTGTGTTTCCTGTTTGCAGCAAAATGTAGGGTCCTGTTTACGTATCCAATCTGTTAGCCCATGTCTTTTTATTGGGTAATTGAGTCCATTGAGATTAAGAGATATTAAGGAATAGTGATGATTACTTCCTGTCATTTTTAATGTTATTTTTTAAATTTGATTGGTTATCTTCTTTTGTGTTTGATGAAAGAAGGTTACTATCTTGCTTTTTTCCAGTGTGAGGTTTCCCTCCTTGTATTGGTGTTTTCTTCCTATTATCCTTTGTAGGGCTGGGTTTGTGGATAGATATTGGGTAAACTTGGTTTTGTCATTGAATATCTTAGTTTCTCCATCTATGCTGATTGAGAGTTTTGCTGGGTATAGTAGTTTTGGCTGGCATGTGTGTTCTCTTAGAGTCTGCATGAGATCTGCCCAGGATCTTCTAGCTTTCATAATTTCTGGTAAGAAGTCTGGTGTGATTCTGATAGGTCTTCCTTTATATGTTACTTGGCCTTTTTCTCTTACTGCCTTTAATATTCTTGCTTTGTTTAGTACATTTGGGGTTTTGATTATTATGTGACGGGAAGTATTTCTGTTCTAGTCCAGTCTGTTTGGAGTTCTGTAGGCTTCTTGTATATTCATGGGCATCTCTCTCTTTAGGTTAGGGAAGTTTTCTTCCATAATTTTATTGAAGATATTTGCTGGCCCTTTAAGTTGTAAATCTTCACTCTCATCTATGCCTATAATCCTTAGGTTTGGTCTTCTCATTGTGTCCTGCATTTCCTGGATGTTTTGGATTACAAGTTTTTTGCATTTTGCATTTTCTTTAACTGTTGAGTTCATGGTTTCTATGGTATCTTCAGCATCTGAGATTCTTTCTTCTATCTCTCGTATTCTGTTGTTGATATTTGCATCTATGGCCCCTGATTTCTTCCCAAGGTTTTCTATCTCCAAAGTTGTCTCCCTTTGAGATTTCTTAGTTGTTTCTACTTCTGATTTTAGATCCTGGATGGTTTTGTTTAGCTCCTTCACTTGCTTGTTTGTATTTTCCTGTAATTCTTTAAGCGATTTGTGTGTTTCCTCTTTCATGACCTTAGCCTGTTGACCAAAGTTCTCCTGTATTTCTTAAAGAGATTTTTGCATTTCTTCCTTATTGATTTCTGTATTCTCCTGAATTTCTTGCAATGATTTTTGTGTTTCCCTTGTAAGGGCTTCTAACTTTTGATCCATTTTCTCCTGAAAAATTTTCAAGGGATTTGTTTATGTCCTTCATGTGATCATGTAACAGCATCATGACCAGTGATTTTAAATCCAACTCTTGTTTTTCTGGTGTGCTGGGGTATCCAGAACATGCTGTTAATGGAGAATTGGGTTCAGATGCTGCCATATTGCCTTGATATCTCTTAGTAACGTTCCTACATTTGCCTCTTGCCATCTAGTTCTCACTGGTGTTAGTTGGTCTTGTTGTCAATGCTGGACTCACCAGTGCAAGCTGCCTCTTCCCACCTGGCCTCTGGGTGCTCAGCTGGCCTCTTGCACTTCCTTGAGACTGGGTGCTGTGGCCCAGGCTGTTCTGATCCCAAAGCAGAGACCAGAAGGCTCCCGCCAGAGGCCTCAGGACTGGATCCTCAGCTCTGCAGGGCCGGACTCACCAGAGCAAGCTGCTTCTTCCCAGCTGGCCTCCGGGTACACATCTGTCCTCTTGTACTTCCTGGAAACGGGGTGCAGAGGCCCAGGCTGTTCCCGATCCTGAAGTGGAAACTGGAAGGCTCCTGACAGAGACCTCAGCTGGAGTCATGATTCTTATATTATCATTTAGTTATGTATTTTGCTTTAGAAATTCAGACATAATTTATATATTCCACAAAAAATGTGGATTCAATCTAAATAAAATAGATTTATTTCTAGATAAGTGAATTTTTGAAACTTTCTAGGAAAAATAAGCAATTATGTCTTGCTGAGTTGTAAAATAAGAAAATGAAGATTGTATATTAGTTTATAATTTTTATAAGCATATACTCAAAATAATATCTATTTGCCCATAATGAATATATTATAAACTAAGATAAAATTGATGCCATTGCAAGCACTCCCAAAATTCCCACTTAGGGTGTCCAGCAACAGCAGCTAGGACTCCTCTGGTGCCCTTGTGGTCCAGTTGTGGTTCTGTGTCCATTCTTTCCTCCCTCTCAGGTTGGGCTGCTGTTTATCTGAGTGGAAGGTAGGAGTCTACATGTTCCTGCAGTGAGACTCAGGGTTTGAGTGTTGACATTCCTTCTAAGCTCCACCAAACAGTTACCTAGCAACAGCCATACAGGCCTGGCTTGCTATTAAAGATAGTGTTTATTCTCTCTCTCTCTCTCTCTCTCTCTCTCTCTCTCTCTCTCTCTCTCTGACTCTGTACTCTTTCTCTCATTGTCTTCCTCCATCCTCCTTTCTTTTCTCTCTCTCTCCCTCTTTCTCTCCCTCCCCCCTCTCTCTTTCTCTCTCTCTCTCCTCTTTATATTTACTGGCTTCCCAACCTCCTTCCCATGCCCTCAAATAAACTCTATTCTATACAACACCTGTAACATAGCTGATACTAGAAGAGAGCCCACTGAAGTACCCCCTCTGATGTTACCATACATAACATATCCTTGGATTTATTTTTTTATTGATATATTTTTTTATTTACATTTAAAATGATTTCCCCTTTTCTGGGTCCCCACTCCCTGCAAGTCCCATAAGCCCTCTTCCCTCCCCCTGTTCCTCCATCTACCCCTTCCTGCTTCCCTGTTCTGAAATTCCCCTATACTGATGCACTGAATCTTTCCAGAACCAGGGGCCACTCCTCGATCCTTGGATTTACTAAAGCACATCAATAAAGCGTTGAGGAGAAGGCTTCTCAGAGGATCTTAGTGTTAGAGCTCTTTTATGCAAAGAAATTCTCTGAAGATATTCAATGAAACATCATGTGCATGTACTTTTATTCTGGGTAGCCTTGAACACATACACATCATGCAGAGTGAACCAGGGTCATATATGGACATTGGAGAGTGGGAAGGACTTTTGAGTGTAAAAGAAAATCATTTGCTAGAGATTAAAATCCTACATTTACCTCTTTTGCATGGAGAGTAATCCCAGGTGCTTGTTGGATAAATTCTTATCAGGAAAAGAGGGAAGGGAAAGAAGAAGTTCAATTTGTAATCTCACCAAGGCTATGTGGCATTCTGCTGGTAGAGGCTGGGTATTTTGAGCTCCCCAGACAAAATCAGAGATGTAGAAGCCCTGTTGGTAAAGGGAGTCTGCCATTTTGCACTGAGCTCAAAAGGCTATTTGCATAGTGGTAGACTTTGACCTTAATTAGCAGGGCCTAATAATCTCCTATTATTTGCTCTGATCTAGAAACTCTTTCCTCTCAGCATTACTCAGGTTCCTTTAGTGTTTGCCAGCCTAGGCTAGAAGTGGGCATATTCTGTTTCTTTTTGTACTAAAGAAAATGGTCTATAATTACATATATAAAAACATTTTTGCCAATGTTTCTATGTGCAGTATATAGTTTATTTATTACCTTGAAAAATGGAATTATATAAATGTGTATGTTCCAAAAACTATCAAAAATACTGTCTTGAAGTAGGATCTAGTGTTTCACTTAATCTAACAAACCTTTATCAGAGAAGAACAGCTTAATACACACCTAGAGAAAAACAAAAATATAACCTTTATTCGCAATTTTGGGGTTTTGGAAAGTACATGAAGTTCAAAACTAAATTTGGGCTTAATATTTTCACCTTTCTCCAATACAGCTTTATTAAATTTATTTATTTTCTAAGAGAACCATATTATGAACTCAAGTTCACAGTTCTCATATCCCAAGAGAAAGCGAGATAGGAAATACACTGTGAAAATGGAAA
Source organism: Apodemus sylvaticus (assembly GCF_947179515.1). Lineage (NCBI taxonomy): Eukaryota > Metazoa > Chordata > Mammalia > Rodentia > Muridae > Apodemus > Apodemus sylvaticus. Next base: position 23,976,648 of record NC_067483.1, on the reverse strand, counting down.
GGAGTCCCAATGACGGGCAGGTTTTATGCTAGCTCCTCAAACACAGTTTAAGGCTAAAGTTGATTTTCATCCTTCTATATGTGTCCAAATATAGGCATCAAATTTTATAGTTTGATTCCTTTAATATGATATACAATGTGTTACATTCATGATTTTATTTAAAGCACATTATCTGCATTCTTTTGATTTACACAATATTTTATAAAGAAGAGTTAATACTGAAATCACTATAAAAGAAAGGCAAATTATGAATGTGTTTGAAACAAATCCACAGGATTGATATCTGCTTCTTGCTGACATAAACATGAAAATTATATTTGTAATATTTATAAAACAACACACAGTAAAAATGTATGGCTTCTATTTTGTAGAAGCATTGAAGAAAATATTTTTCCAAAGAATGTATATCTTACATTTCCTGAAATTTGATTTGATTATTAATTTGATTTCAAATAGAAAGAATATAAGATCTGGAAACAGGGTAACTAATACATTTTGAAATTCACTTGTTTTCCCTTATTATTTACATTTTCATATTAAGATAGATAATTCTGAAAATTAACAAATTGAGAACATTGGTTTAGAAGTCTGAACTAGAATTTTTTTCAAGGATGAAATATCAAAACTTTAAGAAATGAAGCCACATATTCTGTGTCAATAATAGAAACATTTTTCATGATACTATCAGATAATTTCAAGATAAAAAATTCTTAAATGCGACTTTTGGGGAGTGGGGGGCCAGAAAAGGGGAAATCATTTGAAATGTAAATAAAATATATTGAATAAAAGTCCAAAAGTAAGTCTCAAAAAATACTTTATATATATATATATATATATATATATATATATATATATATATATATATATATATATATATATATATATATATGTGTGTGTGTGTGTGTGGCAAGAGCGAAATTTAATGAAGGCTTGCTAGTTTGGAACAGAATGGTCCCCATGGGTGTTGTTTTAGGGTAGTTTGTTTGAGAGGTGAACCTTTAGATTCATGAAAGGTCAATAGCTTATTGGAATATATCCCCTCAGTGAGTTTTAGGACCGTGAAAACTCTTTTATATTAATGGATCAGAAGTTGAGAAATTTGTTCTACCACATATCTCTCCACTACATGTTTTGTTCTGTATAGGGAACAACTTTTAGAGTCACTCAATTTCAGCCTGAACCTCCATAAACATATGACAACATAAAAAAATTTACTCTTATGTTAAATTGCCACAGGTACTTCATTAGTGTGGTTAAAAAGTTGATTGATACATCAAGATCTAGTGTCTCAAATTGTATTAAAAGCTCTCAAGAAGCTCTCAAGTGATCATAACAAAATTAACCTGATATCAGATAAACGAACACAGAAAGCTATGACTCTATCACAAAACAGAACATTTTTTAAAAGAAAAATAACTATGGCTAGAGAAATGGCTCACCTGTTAAATAGGCTGACTGCCCCTTCAGAGGCCCTGGATTTATTTCCCAGCACCTATATGGTGGCCCACATACATAACTCTAGGCCTCAGAATCAGATGCTCTCTTCTGGGATCTACGTGAACCAAGCATGGAGGAAATGAACAAACATGCAAGGAAAGCATCCACACAAATAAAACAATACAATTTAAAAAGAAAACTTGTAACTGGAACATAAAACAATAACAATTGAGCCTTTTGATTTTTGTCTGCAGCTGGAGATCATTCTTTGCCACAGGGCTCCATACCTAGGAGTGCAGACAGGCCTGAGAGCAGAGGTAGGACCACCCCTGCTGCTCAGAAGAATCCTCCCAAAACCCTGAGGACACAAGAACCCAGAGGCAGCCTGGGACAGGAGTCTTCCAATTTTTGTCTGTGCCCAGAGCAGATCCTAGGCCTCAGAACGACTTTCACAAATATCGCCACAAGAGAGCTGGTCTCCCAGGAGTGCTTATACACCTGTGTGCACAGGTAAGATCACTACTTCTCTTCAAATTCCTGGCCCAAGAGGGGCCTGCTCAGAGCCATCAGGACACAGGAACCAAAAATCAGTTGGGGACAGGATCCTTCTGGTTTCTATCTGCACACCTGAACTGAACCTATATCACAGCTCTCCATACATAAATTCTTCCAGAAGGAACAAGTCTGCAAGGAGTACTGGCACACAGGTTTGCAGTAAGGATAAACCACTTGCTGTCAGAGACAGCAAGATCAGTTAACACCAGATGGTAAAGGCAAACACAAGAACATTACCAACAGAAACAAAGGTGACATGAAAGCCTCTGAACCCAGTTCTCCCACAACAGCAAGCCCTGGTTACCTCAACACACTGGAAAATCAAGATTTGGATTTAAAATCACATCTCATGATGCTGATAGAGGACTTCAAGAAGAATGTAAATAACTCCCTTAAAGAAATACAGGAGAATATGGGTAAACAGGTAGAAGCCTTCAAAGAGGAAACAGAAACATCCCTTAATGAAAGAAAACATGAACAAGTGAAGGAACTGAACAAAACCATGTAGGATCTAAAAATGGAAGCAGAAACAATAAAGAAAGCACAAAGGGAGACAACTTTGGAGATAGAAAACCTAGGAAAGAAATCAGGAGTCATAGGTGCATGTATCAACAACAGAATACAAGAGATAGAAGAGAGAATGTCAGGTGCTGAAGATACCATACAAAACATTGACTCAACAGTCAAAGCAAAAAGCTTTTAACTCAAAACACCCAGGGAAGGTGAGTGACACAATGAGAAGGCCAAACCTAAGGATTCTAGGTGTAGAAGAGAGCAAAGATTTGCAACTTAAAGGGCCAGTAAATACCTTCAACAAAATTATAGAGGAAAACTTCCCTGACCTAAAAAAAGAAATTCCCATGAACATACAAGATCCCTACAGAACTCCCAATAGACTGGACCAGAAGAGAAATTCATCCTGTCGCATAATAATCAAAACACCGAATGCACTAAACGAAAGAATATTAAAAGCAATAAAGGAAAATGGCCAAGTAACATATAAAGGCATAACTATCAGAATTTCAACAGACTTCTCACCAGAAACTAGGAAAGCTAGAAGATCCTGGGCAGATCTCATACAGACCCTAAGAGACGTCAGAAAAACTTCCAATTACTACAGATGGAGAAACCAAGATATTCCATAATAAAACTAAATTTACACAATAGCTTTCCACAAATCCAGCCCTACAAAGGATAATAGATGGAAAATGCCAATACAAAGGGGGGGGGGAACTGTACTCTAGAAAATGCAAGAAAGTAATCTTCTTTTAATAAACCCAAAAGAAGATAACCACTCAAACATAAAAATAACATAAAAAATAACAGGAAGCAACAATAACTATTCCTTAATATCTCTTAACATCAATGGACTTGATTCTCCAATAAAAAGACATAGACTAACAGACTGGATACATAAACAGGACCCAGCATTTTGCTGCACACAGGAAATGCACTTCAGTGTCAAAGACAAAAACTACCTCAGAGTAAAAGGCTGGAAGACAATTTTCCAAGCAAATGATCCCAGGAAACAAGATGGAGTATCCGCTCTAATATTGGATAAAATCAACTTTCTACCAAAAGTCATCAAAAATGACACAGAAGGCCACTTCATACTCTTCAAAGGAAAAATCTACCAAGAAGAACTCTTAATTCTGAACATCTGTGCTCCAAATGTAAGGGCACTCACATTAGTAAAAGAAACTTTACTAAAGTTCAAAGAACACATTGCACTTCACACAATATTTGTGGGAGACTTCAACACTCCACTCTCATCAATGGACAGATCAGGGAAACACAAACTAAACAGAGACACAGTGAAACTAACAGAAGTTATGGACCAGATGGATTTAACAGATAGCTATAGAACATTTCATCCTAAATCAAAAGAATATACCTTCTTGTCAGTACCTCATGCTGAACATACACATGGAAGCTGAACAATGCTCTACTCACTGATACCTCCTTGGTCAAGGAAGAAATAATAAAAGAAATTAAAGATATTTTAGAATGTAATGAAAATGAAGGCAAAACATACCAATACTTATGGGACCCAATGAAAGCAGTGCTAAAAGGAAAACTCATAGCTCTGAGTGCCTCCAAAAAGAAGCTGGAGAGAGCATACACTAGCAGCTTAACAACACACATGAAAGCTCTAGAACTCCTCTATAGCCAAAAGGAGTAGACAGAAGGAAATAATCTGAGGGCTGAAATCAACCAAGAAGAAACAAAAAAGAACTATACAAAGAATCAACAAAACCAGGACTGGTTCTTTGAGAAAATCAACAAGATGGATAACCCCTTAGCCAGACTAACAAGAGGGCATAGAGACAGTATCTAAATTAACAAAATCCGAAATGAAAAGGGATATATAATAGCAGAAACTGAGCAAATTAAAAAAGTCATCAAATCCTACTACATAAGCCTATATACTACAACTGGAAAATCTACATGCAATGGACATTTTTTTTGGACAGATACTAAATAACAAAGTTAAATCAGGATCAGATAAACTATTTCAATAGTCCCATAACTCCTAAAGAAATAGAAGCTGTCATTGAAAGTCTCCCAACCAAAAAAATTACAGAACCAGACAGATGCTTTTAGTGCAGAATTCTGTCAGACCTTCAAAGAAGACCTAATACTAATACTCTTCAAACTATTCCACAAAATAGAAAAAGAAGGAACACTACCCAACTCATTCTATGAAGCCACAATTACGCTAATCCCACAAATGATCCAACAAAGAAAGAGAATTTCATACCAATTTCTCTTATATATTTTGTTGCAAAAATACTCAATAAAATTCTTGCCAACTGAATTGAATCCAAGAACACATCAAAATCATCATCCACCACGGTCAAATAGGCTTCATCCCAGGGATGCAGGTATATGATTCAATATATGGAAATCCATCAATGTAATCCACTACATAAACAAACTAAAAAAAAAAAAACCCTGGTCATTTCATTAGATTATGAAAAAGCATTTAAGAAAGTTCAACATCCCTTCATGTTAAAAGTCTTGGAAAGATAAGGAATTCAAGGTCCATACCTAAACATTGTAAAGGCAATATACAGCAAATCCATAGCCAACTCAAACTAAATGGAGAGAAACTTGAATCAACCTCATTAAAATCAGGAACTAGATATGGTTACCCTCTCTTTCCATATCTATTCCATATAGTACTTGAAATTCTACCTAGAGCAATTAGCCAACAAAAGAAGGTCAAAAGGATACAAATTGGAAAGGAAGAAGTCAAACTATCACTGTTTGCAGATGATACAATAGTATACTTAAGCTACACCAAAAACTACATTGGAAAACTCCTACAGCTGATAAACAACTTCAGCCAAGTGGATGGGTATAAAATTAACTCAAACAAATCAATAGTCTTCCTATACTCAAAGGATAAACAGACTGAGAAAGAAATTAGGGGAAATAACAAAGAAGACCTCAGAAGAAAGATCTCCAATGTTCATGGATTGGCAGGATTAATATAGTAAAAATGGTTATCTTTCCAAAAGCAATACACAGTTTCAGTGCAACCCCTTCCAAAATTCCAACTCAATTCTTCATTGAGTTAGAGAGAGCAATTCTCAAATTCATCTGGAATAACCAAAGACCAACGATAGCGAAAACTGTTCTCAACAATAAAAGAACCTCTGGTGGAATCAGTATCCTGGACCTCAAACAGTACTACAGAGCAATAGTGATAAAAACTGCATGGTATTGGTACAGTGACAGGCAGGTAGATCAAGAGAATACAATTAAAGACCCAGAAATGAATGCACACCCCCATGGTCGCTTGTTCTTTTACAAAGGAGCTAAAACCATCCAGTGGAAAAAAGATAGCCTTTTCAACAAATGCTGCTTGTTAAACTAGCAGTTAGCATGCAGAAAGCAAATCAATCCATTCTTATCTCCTTGTACAATGCTCAAGTCCCAGTGGATCAAGGACCTCCACATAAAGCCAGACATGCTGAAACTAATAGAAAAGAAAGTAGTGATGAGCCTGGAGCACATGAGAACAGGGGAAAATTTCCTGAACAGAACACCAATAGCTTATGCTCTAAGATCAAGAATTGACAAATGGGACTTCATAAAGTTACAAAAATTCTGTAAGGAAAAGGACACTATGAATAGGACAAAACAGCAAACAACAAATTGGAAAAAGATCTTTACCAAACCTATATCTAACAGAGGGCTAATATCCAATATATACAAAGAACTCAAGAAGTTAGACTCCAGAGAACAAAATAACACTATTAAAAATGGGGTAGACTGCTAAACAAAGAATTCTCAACTGAGGAATACTGAATTGCTGAGAAAAACCACATTCTTAGTCATCAGGAAAATGCAAATCAAAACAACCCTGAGAGTCCACCTCACACCAATCAGAATGGCTAAAATCAAAACTTCAGGGGACAGTAGTTGCTGGAGAGGATGTGGAGAAAGAGGAACACTCCTCCACTGCTAGTGGGATTGCAAGCTGGTACAACTACTCTGGAAAACAGTGTGGCAGTTCCATAGAAAATTGGACATTGTACTACTCGAGGACACATCTATATCACTCTTGGGCATATACTCAGAAGATTCTCCAACATGTAATAAAGACACATGCTCCACTATGTTCATAGCAACCTTATTTATAATAGCCAGAAGCTGGAAAGACCCCAGATGTCCCTCAGCAGAGGAATGGATACAGAAAATGTGCTACATTTACATAATGGAATACTACTCAGCCATCAAAAACAATGAATTCCTGAAATTTTTAGGCAAATAGATGGAACTAGAAAATATCATCCTGAGTGACGTAACCCAGTGACAAATGAACACCCATGTTATGCATTCACTGATATCTGGATATTAGTCCAGAAACTTGGAATATCCATGATACAATTCACAGACCAAAGGAAGCTCAAGAATAAGGGAGACCAAAGTATGGGTACTTTGACCTTCCTAGAAGGGGGAACAAAATACCGATGGGAGGTGGTACAGAGACAAAATGTGGGGCAGTGCCTGAAAGAAAGGCTGTCCAGAGGCTGCCCCACCTGGGGATCCATCCCATATACATTACCAAACCCAGACACTAATGTGGATGCCAATCAGAGTTTGCTGACAGGAGCCTGATATGGCTGTCTTCTAAGAGGTTCTGCCAGTACATGACAAATACAAAGGTGGGTGCTCTCAGCCATCCATTGGACTGAGCAAAAGATCCCCCAATGGAGGAGCTAGAGAAAGGTCACAAGTTGCTGAAGGAGTTTTCAGCCCCATAGGAAGAACAACAATATTAACCAACCAGTATCCCCAGAGCTCCCAGGGACTAAACTACCAACTAAAGAGTATTCATGGAGGGTCCTATGTCTCTAACTGCATGTTTCAGAGGATGGCCTTGTTGCACATCAAAGGGAGGAGAGACACTTGGTCCTGAGAAGGCTCGATGCCCCAGTATATGGGAATACTAGGTCAGAGAATTTGAAGTGTATATATATATATATATACACATATATGTGTGTGTGTTATTTATATATTATATATATATTATTATTATATATGGTATATTTATTGTTCAATCTTGTAAAATTTTCAAAACTTAAGAAAACTGCTTTTCTGGCTCCTCAAGATTTTTTGACTTATACTCTTGTTCTTCTTTACTTTACTTAGAGACAGCCTGAGCTTGTGAGTTCAATATCTTCCAGAATATTCTACAAGGGTGCTCTTGGGATTGAGAAAGTGACCTTTGTTTGACATAAATGAATTCTACTTATTTTTGCAGCATTTTCTCTATTATGCCTTCCTTACAGACTAATCCTGGATCTCAAAAAGTGGAAATAAACTATTTTCTCAATAGTCAAGGGAAGTGCTTTTGAAAAAGAAAATAGAAGCTGCTTCTCAGTGACAGAAAGTTCAGATTGTTTCACCCATCACATATTTTTTTTCTTAAAGCTTAGAAATTTCCATGTTGTAACTATCTTTGTGCCCATCATAGCAAGGAACATAAATCAGAACACATGAATTTATATCCATTGAATCCTCCAAATGCCTGAAGGAAAAAATTGAGAAGTGATTGTGTAGAGATTGATAAAATCAAGAAACAACAATATTAGGGGTCTAGATTACTGATGACTTCAAGTAAGGTGTTCATATTTAAACATCTATTTTTACATTAAGCAGGGAGAACAGAAATGTAGACACCAATTAACTTAGTTTCCTTTAGAAAATATGCTATTTTAATTTTTCACTGATTATCTCATTTTACAGATTTCTACATCTCAACTCATTTCTATTTTAATTTTTTGAACATTTTACAGTTTTCTCTTTCCCAAATGGATATCATTATGTTCTGTTAATAATAGAAATAACTGTAAAGCAGTATAATAATGAAAGCTAGATCCAAAATAGGAAAAAAGTTTTAATTCATTATCATAAAATCCATTTTATTGAGAAATTAAAATAACAAATAGCATTTAATAGAACTTACCTACATGAATCATACATGAAGATAACTGTGTTTACATATATACTGCATTATATATGCTAATGTACTTGCATGTTTTATGTTCCAATAATCTAGTAATATAAAATATGTGACATCAAGTAAATAAAATGACATATAATACAAAAGTTTTGTTCTTACTCAGATCATCAAAACAGGGTATGGATAAAGATATTCCTTAACAGAAAGTCAGGAAAGAGAGTTACCTGCTGTCTCTTTGCTATTGGACATTTAGTACCTGGGGTCTCTCCTAGAGAAGATCATTCCTTCTACCTTCAGCATTATCCAGCTGCCCATAGTTCTTTGTCTAAGTTAAGGATTCTAGATCTTTCTACATTTCCCATTAGTATACCCATTGGTGTTTTCATTTTCAGTACCTATTTAACCAGATACGCTCATGAGACTCATGGACTTGGTCTCTCTGTCATTTCTAGGAAACTCAATTTCACAAGAAATATATTGTCCTGTGGTTCCTATAAAATTTCTGTTCCCTCTTCCTAGATATTCTCAGTCTTACATCCAGGAATTGTATTGTATCTATATCCACTAGAACAAAGCAATATATGCTCTGCTGTTCTCTGTATTTTGATGAGTAGTGATGTTCTATACTGATCTTTATCTGTTGCAAAGAAAATATTTTTTGAGGAGGAATAAGAATTACATTTATCAATGAATATATTGATAAACACTTATAATATAGTTAGGAAATGTAGCATTTTAGTTTTAGCAAAGGGATGCTATGAGGATCTCTCCTAATTCATGAGCTTATCAGTTTTGGGTAGTTGACTAGATTTTCAGTACCAGACATGGTTTTCTTCTTACTGAGAGTCCATAAGTCCATTTAGAGAGCTATTTATTGCCACCACCCCCAGATATATGTGCCACTATTGCTTTTTTATGGTTATAATTCCATCTTAGTCATTGTTGTATGACAGTCTTTGGTACCATGAAAGCTGGTACCCAGAGAGGAAAGAAAACCCATTAATTTTATGGTTGTTTTTTAAAGAACCAAAAATACTACAAGGTAATATTGATTTCCTTAGAAATCCTTAGAAATTCTTAGAAGGCAATATGATGAAAATAATTAATACTCTCTATGGTTCTCTGTGGATAAGAGCTAACCAGCACAGTCTACTTCTCTGGTCAAACTAGTAGGAAATGTGAGTTCATAAACTATAATTTTCAATGAACCACTGTTTTGGGACCTCACAGCAGCCTCATTATTAACCATAGGTGATATATTTTCACAATGACAACTCTTCCTTTCTATGTCACTGAGTCCCAGCTATGAGTTCAAAAGATAGGTAAATAAAGACAATAAGTATACCATTCATGTTGTTATTAAATGGAGCAGTTCATGATGAGATTGTCAGTTGTATGGTTAGATATTCACAGCATTTGAGAATTTTTCATTCATAATTAAGAGCCTCTAAAATTATAGGAATCTAATTATTCATCAGAAAAATGGGAAGCAAGTAATAATTCTGCCACTGAGTTAGAGATGATAATTTCGATTATTAACTGGTATTTATCTAAGTCTGATTTCTGGATGACTAATATCTTTATCTAAGTCTGATTCCTGGATAATTAATGTCTTTGAGGTATTATTCTGAAAATGTCCTTCTGATAGAAAAGGCCTTGGAATAGTTTTATCTATATGATTCTCTGAAACTAAACCAACTATTTGCCTAGAAGTAAAAACAAAAATCTAAATATAAAAACATTTCTATGCAAAAAAATTCAATAAGGATCCCTCTCTGGTATCTACTCTTGCCTAGTGAGAGTGATCTATTGGTCAAATTCATATTTGGACCATTACCTAGTGTCACACCTCAATGATATCCCAATCTATTCTGTAGTAAATTCTGGCTATCTTCAACAAAAGATCTTTGTTACAATAGAGGATGTAAAGGAAATAGACATGTTGTTCCTTGAGACTGCAATATGTGTTTAATGCCAAGGAAAGAAAGACACAAACAGAGAACAGCATATTGGTGATACTGGGGAGAGTTCAAGCACTATTACCAGAAACAGACAGCATGATGTCATTTATGAAGAGGGGAATCATAGTATAGGCCAAAAGACAGACAATATGGTAGGCATCTCTGAATAGACAAACTTAGGGCCCATTGTGCAGATGTGGAAGTGGCTTCTTTCACTCTTCTAAAAATAGGGGTAAAGATCTTTTTCTAATCTGTTATGCTCTTTGCCTAGAGCAGCTATCTTGTTATATCATAGAACTGTTTGGTTTTCTTCCTGGAGCCGCAGACATTATTAATTAATACCTGTCCACTGCCCTCTCTTCTTGGAAGTCAGTGACTAATTTTCCCTATCCTAGTTCTGAACCACAGGTGAAATTCCTCACATGATTTGGACAAAATCTGTATATAAATCCATTCTAAAAGTAAATACTTCCAATTTTATAAATTCACAGTTCAATCAATCTCTGCCACAAGAAGTAGGCAACTTCCATTCTCCATCTTTCTGACTCAGAGTAACCTACACGCCCCACAACAGGGGGACCTCCAAGCCTGCAAGCATTTTTCTTTGTTTCAAGATTTCTGCACTTGCGTCCACATGATTCATCCCAGCTCTACCCATCTACTCACTTAAAAAAAACCTCTAACTCGCAGGCTAATAATCTTGAATTTCTAGTGGATTTTTGCCCAACACATTGGTTCACCACATCTTGCAGAAAATATTAAAAAGAACCAGCACTCTCTGCCACAACAGCCTGGCTGGCCATGCACTATTGGGCATGTTATTATCTCATGGAGTCTCTCTGACTCAGAGCTCCAAAATCTCTTCATCCAGCTTGCTAAATTCCCACTATCATTCCAGCCCCATGTTTCAAATTTCTTTGGCCTCTTTGGTGTGGATCAGGCAAATACATGCTTTGCCGCTTTACCTTTCTCTTGAACCTAGACAATGCTCTGTGTGAAGAAAGACACAACAGACCCTTGAGGACATGGGCACAGGGGGAAAGTTCCTGAACAGAACACCAATAGCTTATGCTCTAAGATCAAGAATTGACAAATGGGACCTCATAAAATTGCAGTTTCTGCAAGGCAAAGGACACAGTGAAAAGGACAAATCGGCAACCAACAAATTGGGAAAAGATCTTCACTAACCCTACATCTGACAGAGGGCTAATGTCCAAAATATACAAAGAACTCAAGAAGTTAGATCCCAGAAAACCAAATAACCCTATTAAAAATGGGGTACAAAGCTAAACAAAGAATTTTCACCTGAAGAACTTCGAATGTCTGAGAAGCAGCTTAAGAAATGTTCAACATTATTAGTAATTAGGGAAATGCAAATCAAAACAACTCTGAGATTTCACCTTACACCAGTCAGAATGGCTAAGATTCAAAACTCAGGAGACAGCAGGTGTTGGCGAGGATGTGGAGAAAGAGGAACACTCCTCCAATTCTGGTGGGATTGCAAGCAGGTACAACCACTCTGGAAATCAGTCTGGAGGTTCCTCAGAAAACTGGGCGTGACACTTCTGGAGGACCCTGCTATACCCAGAGGATTCCCCAGCATATAATAAGGATACATGCTCCACTCTGTTCATAGCAGCCCTATTTATAATAGCTAGAAGCTGGAAAGAATCCAGATGTCCCTCAACGGAGGAATGGATACAAAAAATGTGGTATATATATACAATGGAGTACTATTCAGCCATTAAAAACAATGAATTCATGAAATTCTTAGACAAATGAATGAAGCTGGAGAACTCCTAAGTGAGGTAACCCAGTCTCAAAAGATCAATCATGGCACGCATTCACCTATAAGTGTATATTAGCCTAGAAGCTTAGAAAACCCAAGACACAATCCACATATTAAATGATGTCCAAGAAGGAGGAAGGAGTGGCCCCTGGTTCTGGAAAGGCTCGGTGCAGCAGGGTAGGGGAATAACAGAACAGGGAAGTGGGAAGGGGGTGGATGGGGGAATAGGGGGAGGGAAGAGGGCTTATAGGACTTTTGAGGAGGGGGAATCCAGGAAAGGGGAAATCGTTTGAAATGTAAATAAAGGATATATCAAATAAAAAATGAGAACAAAAACAAAACAAAACAAAAAATTGAAACAACAATAGCTCAATTGCTGGGCATAAAAATCCTAATCTAGTAAGACTTATTAAATCAAATCCTCCAGTGGCAAATCCTGATGGATTCACTATTGAAACCTAGATACACTAGTAATTACATCTGGTCCTCTTGCTATCCCTGTCAAAAAGGGCCTAACTCTCTCCTGCTTCCTCTCTTCCATATCCTGGGTTTTTGTTATTCCAGATGAATTTTCACTTTGCTCTTTCTAACTATATGAAGAATTGAGTTGGAATGTTGATGAAGATTGCATTGAATCTGAAGATTGCTTTCGACAAGATGGCCATTTTTACTGTATTAATCCTGCCAATCCTTGAACCTGGGAGATCTTTCCACCTTCTAAGATCTTTGATTTCTTTCTTCAGAGACTTGAAGTTCTTGTTATACAGATCTTTCACTTGCTTGGTTAGAGTCACAGCAAGGTATTTTATATTATTTATGACTATTGTGAAGGGTGTAATTTCCCTAATTTCTTTTTCAGCCTGTTTATCCTTTACAGGGCTAATATCTAATATATACAAAGAAATCAAGAAGTTAGACTCCAGACAACCAAATAACCCTATTAAAAATGGCGCACACAGCTAAACAAAGAATTCTCAGCTGAGGAAACTCAAATGACCAAGAAGCACCTAAAGAAATGTTCAACATCCTTATTCATCAGGGAAATGCAAATCAAAACAACACTGAGATTCCACCTCACACCAGTCAGAATGGCCAAGACCAAAACCTCAGGTTACTGCAGTTACGGGCAAGGTTGTCTAGAAAGAGGAACACTCCTCCATTGTTGGAGGGATTGTAAGCTGATATAACCACTCTAGAAATCAGTTAGGCAGTTCCTCAGAAAGTTGGACATAGTATTACCTAAGGACCTAGTTATACCATTCCTGAGCATATACCCAAAAAATACTCCAACATATAACAAGGACACATATTCCAGTATGTTCATAGTAGCCTTATTTATAAGGCAGAAACTTTAAACAACCCAGATGTCCTTCAACAGAGGAATGGATATAGAAAATATGGTACATTTACACAGTGGAGTACTACTCAGCTATTGAAAGCAATGACTTAATTAAATTCTTAGGCAAACATGAAACTAGAAAATATCATACTGAGTGAGGTAACCCAGTCACAAAAGAACATACATGCCACACACTCACTGATAAGTGGTTACTAGCCCAGTGGCTCAGAATACCCAAGGTTCAATTCACAGACCATATGAAGCTCAAGAAGAGGGAAGAACAAAGTATGGATACTTTGGTCCTTCTTAGAAGGGGGACCAAAATACCTAATGGGAGGAGATACATAGACAAAGTTTGGAGCAGAGACTGAAGGAAAGGCCATCCAGAGACTGCCACACCTGGGGATCCATCCCATATACAGTTACCAAACCCAGACACTATTGTGGATGCCAAAAAGTGCTTGCTAAAAGGAGTCTGATATAGCTGTGTCCTGAGAGGCTTTGCCAGAGCCTCACAAATACAGAGGTGGATGCTCACAGGCAACCATTGAACTAAGCACATGGTCCCCAATGGAGCAGTTATAGAAAGGACTGAAGGAGGTGAAGTGGTTTGCAAGCCTGTAGGAGGAACAGCAATATCAACCAACCAGATCTTCCAGAGATCCCAGGAACTAAACCACCAACTAATGAGTACACATGGAGTTACCCAGGCCTCCATCTGCATATGTAGCAGAGGATGGCCTTATTGGACATCTATGGTAGAAGAGGCCCTTGGTCCTGTGAAGGCTATATACCCCAGTGTAGGGAAGTGCAAGGGCAGGGAGGTAGGTGGAGGAACATCCTCATAGAAGCAGGGAGATGGGGTATGAGATAGAATGGTTTTCAGAGGGGAAACCAGGAAAGGAGGTAGCATTTCAAATTAAAATAAACAAAATATCCAATAATTTTTTTTTAAAAACCAAACCAAATAAAAATAGGGGATGTTGATTCCCAGATAGGACTCAAGGAGTTAGATATAGGGTTCAGTATGCATGACTACCAACATTCCTTAGATGTAACTCACAACTTGTTTGATAAATCTTTGTAGAGGAAAGCTGTTATCTAGTAACTCACAGGCAATGCTTAGGTACCTTTCTTTAGTTATGAGGAAGGCAAAGTTCTTGCTTAAGAACTCCTGTAACCTAAACAAAAGCCATGTTATGATATTAGTTTTTTTTTTTTACATTATTCATTTTTTTTTATTCGATATAATTTATTTACATTTCAAATGATTTCCCCTTTTCTAGCCCCCCCCACTCCCCGAAAGTCCCGTAAGCCCCCTTCTGTTCCCCTGTCCTCCCTCCCACCCCTTCCCAGTTCCCCGTTCTGGTTTTGCCAAATACTGTTTCACTGAGTCTTTCCAGAACCAGGGACCACTCCTGCTTTCTTCTTGTATCTCATTTGATGTGTGGATTATGTTTTGGGTATTCCAGTTTTCTAGGTTAATAACCACTTATTAGTGAGTGCATACCATGATTCACCTTTTGAGTCTGGGTTACCTCACTTAGTATGATGTTCTCTAGCTCCATCCATTTGCCTAAAAATTTCATGAATTCATTGTTTCTAATGGCTGAATAGTACTCCATTGTGTAGATATACCACATTTTTTGTATCCACTCTTCTGTTGAGGGATACCTGGGTTCTTTCCAGCATCTGGCAATTATAAATAGGGCTGCTATGAACATAGTAGAGCATGTATCCTTATTACATGGTGGGGAATCCTCTGGGTATATGCCCAGGAGTGGTATAGCAGGATCTTCTGGAAGTGAGGTGCCCAGTTTTCGGAGGAACCGCCAGACTGCTTTCCAGAGTGGTTGTACCAATTTGCAACCCCACCAGCAGTGGAGGAGTGTTCCTCTTTCTCCGCACCCTCTCCAGCACCTGCTGTCTCCTGAATTTTTAATCTTAGCCATTCTGACTGGTGTAAGATGAAATCTTAGGGTTGTTTTGATTTGCATTTCCCTAATGACTAATGAAGTTGAGCATTTTTTAAGATGCTTCTCCGCCATCCGAAGTTCTTCAGGTGAGAATTCTTTGTTTAACTCTGTACCCCATTTTTTAATAGGGTTGTTCAGTTTTCTGGACTCTAACTTCTTGAGTTCTTTATATATATTGGATATTAGCCCTCTATCTGATGTAGGATTGGTGAAGATCTTTTCCCAATTTGTTGGTTGCCGATCTGTCCTCTTGATGGTGTCCTTTGCCTTACAGAAACTCTGTAACCTTATGAGGTCCCATTTGTCAATTCTTGCTCTTAGAGCATATGCTATTGGTGTTCTGTTCAGAAACTTTCTCCCTGTACCAATGTCCTCAAGGGTCTTCCCCAGTTTCTTTTCTATTAGCTTCAGAGTGTCTGGCTTTATGTGGAGGTCCTTGATCCATTTGGATTTGAGCTTAGTACAAGGAGACAAGGATGGATCAATTCGCATTCTTCTGCATGCTGACCTCCAGTTGAACCAGCACCATTTGTTGAAAAGGCTATCTTTTTTCCATTGGATGTTTTCAGCCCCTTTGTCGAGGATCAAGTGGCCATAGGTGTGTGGGTTCATTTCTGGATCTTCAATCCTGTTCCATTGATCCTCCTGCCTGCCACTGTACCAATACCATGCAGTTTTTAACACTATTGCTCTGTAGTATTGCTTGAGGTCAGGGATACTGATTCCCCCAGATTTTCTTTTGTTGCTGAGAATAGTTTTAGCTATCCTGGGTTTTTTGTTGTTCCAGATGAATTTGATAATTGCTCTTTCTAACTCTGTGAAGAATTGAGTTGGGATTTTGATGGGTATTGCATTGAATCTGTATAGTGCTTTAGGCAAAATGGCCATTTTAACTATATTGATTCTACCGATCCATGAGCATGGGAGGTTTTCCCATTTTTTGAGGTCTTCTTCCATTTCCTTCTTCAGAGTCTTGAAGTTCTTGTCATACAGATCTTTCGCATGTTTGGTAAGAGTCACCCCAAGATACTTTATACTGTTTGTGGCTATTGTGAAGGGGGTCATTTCCCTAATTTCTTTCTCAGCCTGCTTATCCTTTGAGTATAGGAAGGCCACTGATTTGTTTGAGTTGATTTTGTAACCTGCCACTTTGCTGAAGTTGTTTATCAGCTGTAGGAGCTCTCTAGTGGAGTTCTTTGGGTCACTTAGGTAGACGATCATGTCGTCTGCAAATAATGATAGTTTGACTTCCTCCTTTCCAATTTGTATCCCTTTGACCTCCTTATGTTGTCAAATTGCCCGAGCTAGTACCTCAAGTACAATATTGAAAAGATAAGGAGAAAGAGGGCAGCCTTGTCTGGTCCCTGATTTCAGTGGGATTGCTTCAAGTTTCTCTCCGTTTAGTTTGATGCTGGCTACCGGTTTGCTGTATATTGCTTTTACTATGTTTAGGTATGGGCCTTGAATTCCTGTTCTCTCCAAGACTTTAAGCATGAAAGGATGCTGAATTTTGTCAAATGCTTTTTCAGCATCCAATGAAATGACCATGTGGTTTTGTTCTTTGAGTTTGTTTATGTAGTGGATTGTATTGATGGATTTCCGTATATTGAACCAACCCTGCATTCCCGGGATAAAGCCTACTTGATCACGGTGGATGATCGTTTTGATGTGTTCTTGGATTCGGTTGGCAAGAATTTTATTGAGTATTTTTGCATCGATGTTCATAAGGGAAATTGGTCTGAAGTTCTCTTTCTTTGTTGGATCTTTGTGTGGCTTTGGTATCAGCGTAATTGTGGCTTCGTAGAAGGAATTGGGTAGTGTTCCTTCTGTTTCTATTTTGTGGAATAGTTTGAAGAGTATTGGTGTTAACTCTTCTTTGAAGGTCTGGTAGAATTCTGCACTGAAACCATCTGGTCCTGTGCTTTTTTTGGTTGGAAGACTTTCTATGACTCCTTCTATTTCTTTAGGCTTTATGGGACTGTTCAGATGGTCTAGTTGGTCCTGATTTAATTTTGGTATTTGGTATCTGTCAAGGAAATTGTCCATTTCCTCCAGATTCTCCAGTTGTGTTGAGTACAGGCTCTTTTAGTAGGATCTGATGATTTTTTGGATTTCCTCAGTTTCCGTTGTTATGTCTCCCTTTTCATTTCTAAGTTTGTTAATTTGGATACTTTCTCTGTGCCCTTTGGTCAGTCTGGCTAAGGGTTTATCTATCTTGTTGATTTTCTCAAAGAACCAGCTCCTGGTTTTGTTGATTTTTTGTATGGTTCTCTTTGTTTCTACTTGATTGATTTCGGCCCTGAGTTTGATGATTTCCTGCCTTCTACTCCTCCTGGGTGAAATAGCTTCTTTTTGTTCTAGGGCTTTCAGGTGTGTCATTAAGTTGGTAATGTATGCTCTCTCCATTTTCTTTTTGGAGGCACTCAGGGCTATGAGTTTTCCTCTTAGCACTGCTTTCATTGTGTCCCATAGATTTGGGTATGTTGTGTTTTCATTTTCATTGTGTTCTAAAAAGTCTTTAATTTCTTTCTTTATTTCTTCCTTGACCAAGGTATCATTGAGTAGAGTATTGTTCAATTTCCACGTGTATGTGGGTTTTCTGTTGTTTCTGTTGCTATTGAAGACCACTTTTATTCCATAGTGATCAGATAGGAGGCATGGGATTAGTTCTATCTTCTTATATTTGTTGAGATCTGTCTTGTGACCAATTATATGGTCGATTTTGGAGAAGGTACCATGAGGTGCTGAAAAAAAGGTATATTCTTTTGTTTTAGGATAGAATGTTCTATATATATCAGTTAAATCTAATTGGTCCAAAGCTTCAATTAGTTTCATTGTGTCCTTGTTTAGTTTCTGTTTTCCTGATCGGTCCATTGAGGAAAGTGCAGTGTTGAAGTCACCCACAATTATTGTGTTAGGTGCAATGTGTGCTTTGAGTTTTAATAAAGTTTCTTTTATGAAAGAGGGTGCCCTTGCATTTGGAGCATAGATGTTCAGGATTGAGAGTTCTTCTTGTTGTATTTTTCCTTTGACCAGCAAGAAGTGTCCCTCAGAGTCTCTTTTGATGACTTTGGGTTGAAAGTCAATTTTATCTGATATTAAAATGGCTACTCCAGCTTGTTTCCTGAGACCATTTGCTTGTAAAATTGTCTTCCAGCCTTTTACTCTAAGGTAGTGTTTGTCTTTGACCCTGAGGTGTGTTTCCTGTAAGCAGCAAAATGTAGGGTCCTGTTTACGTATCCAGTCAGTTAGTCTGTGTCTTTTTATTGGGGCATTGAGTCCATTGATGTTAAGAGATATTAAGGAATAGTGACTGTTACTTCCTATCATTTTTGACGTTATTTTTTAAATTTGATTGCTTAACTTCTTTTGGGTTTGATGAAAGGTTACTATCTTGCTTTTTTCAGGGTGAAGTTTCCCTCCTTGTATTGGTGTTGTCCTCCTATTATCCTTTTTAGGGCTGGGTTTGTGGATAGATATTGGGTGAACTTGGTTTTGTCGTGACATATCTTAGTTTCTCCATCTATGGTGATTGAGAGTTTTGCTGGATATAGTAGTTTTGGTTGGCATTTGTGTTCTCCTAGAGCCTGCATGAGATCTGCCCAGGACCTTCTAGCCTTCATAGTCTCAGGTGAAAAGTCTGCTGTGATTCTGATAGGTCTTCCTTTATATGTTACTTGGCCTTTTTCTCTTACTGCCTTTAATATTCTTTCTTTGTTTAGAACATTTGGTGTTTTGATTATTATGTGACGGGAAGTATTTCTGTTCTGGTCCAGTCTGTTTGGAGTTCTGTAGGCTTCTTGTATATTCATGGGCATCTCTCTCTTTAGGTTAGGGAAGTTTTCTTCCATAATTTTATTGAAGATATTTGCTGGCCCTTTAAGTTGTAAATCTTCACTCTCATCTATGCCTATAATCCTTAGGTTTGGTCTTCTCATTGTGTCCTGGATTTCCTGGATATTTTGGGTTACAAGCTTTTTGCATTTTGCATTTTCTTTAACTGTTGAGTCCATGGTTTCTATGGAATCTTCAGCATCTGAGATTCTTTCTTCTATTTCTTGTATTCTGTTGTTGATATTTGCATCTCTGTCCCCTGATTTCTTCCCAAGGCTTTCTATCTCCAAAGTTGTCTCCTTTTGAGTTTTCTTAGTTGTTTCTACTTCTGTTTTTAGATCCTGGATGGTTTTGCTTAGCTCCTTCACTTGCTTGTTTGTGCTTTCCTGTAATTCTTTAAGAGATTTTTGTGTTTTTTCTTTCATGACCTCAGCCTGTTGACCAAAGTTCTCCTGTATTTCTTTAAGAGATTTTTGTGTTTCGTCTTTCATGACCTCAGCCTGTTGACCAAAGTTCTCCTGTATTTCTTTAAGTGTTTTTTTGCATTTCCTCCTTGTTGGCTTTTGTATTCTCCTGGATTTCTTTCAATGATTTTTGTGTTTCCCTTGCAAGGGCTTCTAACTTTTGATCCATTTTCTCCTGAATGTCCTTCATGTGTTCCTGTACCAGCATCATGACCAGTGATTTTAAATCCAAATCTTGTTTTACTGGTGTGATGGGGTATCCAGGACTTGCTGGTAGAGGAGAATTGGGTTCAGATGTTGCCATATTGCATTGATTTCTGTTAGTGACGTTCCTGCGTTTGCCTTTTGCCATCTAGCTCTCACTGGTGTTACTTGGTCTTGTCAGTGCTGGACTCACCAGTGCAAGCTGCCCCTTCCCCGTTGGCCTCTGGTGCACAGCTTACACTCTGCACTGCCTGTAGACAGGGTGCTGTTGTCCAGGCTGTTCAGATCCCGAAGCAGGCACCTGAAGGCTCCCGCTGGGGCCCGCAGGATTTATTGGAGCACACAGACTTCTCCCAGCTGGCCGCCCGGAAGCCCCCACTAGCCTCTTGAGGGACCTGGAGATGTGGCGGCCACCCAGGCTGATCTGAAGCGGAGAGAGTTGACCTGAGGGCTTCTGCCTGAGGCCTTGCCCCAGATTGTGTCTGTGGGCCAGATGGAACCCGTGTGCACCCCCAGGGAGCTCTGAAGGTGTATGTTGCTGTGACCTCCCCTGTGTTCCGCTCACTCCGCTGGGCAGCCGATTTCCCCAACCGGGCTGGCGCACACTAGGTTAGCCTTGTCGCCCGGGCCCTGAGTCCAGGCAAACGCCTGGGAGGCCAAGGTCCGAGCAAAGTTCCCCTAGGGCTATGACTGTTATTTGGGTCCGCCAGGTGACCCGGATGGCTGGCGTGCGCGTCCGCGCTCCCCGAAAGCACCGGGAGTCTGTTGTGCTAATAACCTCCTGGGCGGGTTGACACACAGATGGCCCACCAAGCCGCCCAGTTCTTGGGGTCAGTCCTGTGCCTTTTGGGGCCTAGACCCCCGTTTTGTTAGCCTCAGGCTACGCTTGTTAGCAGTCTCTGCCCTCCCGAGCACTCTGGCTCCTGTAGGCAAAATGGCGGCGCGTGCGCCGGCCGGGGCAAAAAAAAACTCCTGGCTGGGTTGGCGCCCCGATGGCCACTCGAACAGCCCAGGGCCTGGGTGCAGGCCAACGCCCGTCAGGCTCAGACCCCTGCGGTGTTGGGCCTAGGATTATGTTTGTGTACCTCAGTCTGACCGATCTCTGGAGCCCGGGATCAAGATGGAGGTGAGTCTCTCCTGACTGGCGGGAAGCCGAGTTCTGAAGTGGCTTCCGTGCAGCGAAAGGCTCCGCAGAACCGCAACTGCTTGCCGTCCGGCTGGTCAGCGAAGGTCAGTGGTCGTGGGCGCAGGGCCTAACTGAACCCTGTGTCGCCTTGGTTCCACCGCTGATGGCCCTTCAGCTGGAGCAGCCACTGCTACCGCCATGATATTAGTTTTTAACTATCTACACTACACTCTCCATGCCTGAGTTTTATTGATGAAGATCATAATGACAAAGGTATCTGAGTGAAGGAAGAGCAAGACTATGGAGAAAAACGAAAAATTAACTTTCTTCTACTCTTGGCTCTGCAGCCTTTGTATGCACAATAGCTTTAACTAAACTATAGAATTTCAGGAGTATTAATTATCTCATTACATTGACAAGGTTGTATCATTCTTATTAATAAGAGCAGAGGCTTTTAAGGACTGCATAGCCCCAAGTGTGCAATCAATAATGGCTACTTATTTTTCTGTAGTGAAGCTTCTTGTCTTTTCTGTCTACCTGAATCTACCAAGACATTCAAATTGACAGGATAGGCAATCCAATCCAATAATTTCTGGCATTCATCAAAGATGAATACATTTTTCTATAAAGGCTATGGAATAAATTCTTCAGACTATGCAGTAGGCGTCTCAGCAACTAATAGAATAGACAAGAATGGTTGTAAATCACTTGTTTTTGTTCACATAAGAAGATGGAAGCATAGAGCAACTCTACAGGTTACAATAACTAGTCCCTGAGTTAGAACACCTAACCATTGCAGGGCAATAAATAAAACCCTTTATGACAACATTGGTGACAATGTATTCATACAAAGGAATTATAGTTAATCTGGAGATTTTTACTGGTTATTTTGCTATATCTAATGTTTCTCATGTAAATAAGCTATATCAATTCAAGAAATTACCCACATACTACTTTATAGTCATACTATTTGATTTTATAAATATATTGTTTACTATAAACAATGCTTCACGTGAGAGGAACTTTTCCCAATCCAGTCACATATTAGGATATCAGAATCCTTAAATGTACAGGTCTCTATGTACAGCATATTTATTTATGACCAACAAACATATCCCAATATAATTTAGATAATAAGTAGCTAATAATGTCTAGTACATGTGTATATATAGGTGTGTGTGTATGTGTGTGTGTTTGTGTCTAGATGTTGTACACACACACACATATATATATATACACAAACATCAATATATCACATTGTTATTGTTATAAGAGAAAATGATAAAAATGTCTTTATTTAATTTCAGTCATATCCTTCCTGTCAATTATATATTATTTATATTTTGTTGAATTCATGAATATAAAACTCTCAGACAGGAATGGGCAAATTACTGGAAAATCGGCATTCATTTATCCTTAATTTTAACTCTGACAAGGTAAGTAAACAACTAAACTGAACCTGTTAAAAATAGAATACATCCTATCTCTGACTGTTCATTGGACAGATATGGGGAAAAAGCATGAAAGATTATAGTAATTAGAATTACTACATGATGAAAATAAAAACAAAGATAATAAACTAGTAGTAAAGTGATCATGCATAATGATTCACTTTAGTACAATGAGAAGCGAGTTGAATATCAAGTTCTTACTCATTGCACATAGTTCACAGATTATTTTCTATGTAGCACATTTTCCAATTTACTAAGATTTATTGGCTCTATCTTATATTTTTGTCTCTTTCCTCTTCCGATATCTCTTATTTTTTAAAACATCTGCCTTTCTTCCTTTTCAGCACAAGTTTTCAAATCATCATTGAGTTTCTATTTCCATTCATTTCTATAAGCAAAATTGTCTTTCATGTCCTCTTTTCCTACTTTAGTTTTGTCTTGTCAATGCACATGTATACACACACACACACACACACATATTATAGTTTATAGTGGTATCGAATGCAAATTAGAAATCCTTAAGCCTTTGTTTAATTAAAGAGTTTAAAAATACTTCTATTGGCCTGAACAGATGACTCAGCTGTTAAAAGGATCAGTTGCTTTGTGCAGGGACTGTGATTTGGTTCTGTGAAGAGAGTAGCTAACAAGTATTTGGTTTCAAACCTAGGCCAACTGAGTAACTCAAGTATTCATTAGCATACCAAAGCAGACACTGCCTGCAGTGTATCTCAGTTTATACTTTCTATCTCTCAGTTCCTACCTGTTATAGCATATGGCTGCCATACACTACCTCCTACCATAAATTTCTTGAGATCAAGGTATGGGCTGCCATTCCACACATAATCCAGCCATTTTGGTTACCTCGGTTTTCTTGTTTTTTTTTTTTTTTTTTTTTTGTTTTTTTTTTTTGGTCTATCATTTACTCCTTTGGCCAGTCTCTTGGCCAAGGCTGCCCCCTTTGACTCCAGCTCTTCTATTACTTTCCCTCTTCTTTCCTCACATGCCATAGGTCAGTCTGGCCAGGTTGACTCTGAACTCTTCCAGATATCCATACCTCTGTCTATGCATTTCCTCATATCTACAGTAAACCTTCTCCCCATACCTAAAAACAATACTATTCTTTTCATTTTCATGTGATGTCAAAAGCACAGGATGGGAAGAATGAAATGGGTGCAGTAAATAAACCCCAAATAGAACTATGGGGGTAAAGGGGGCAAGTTTATTCCAAACTACCAAGGCAGTGTCATTGGAAAGAAGAAAGAAATCATGATCACTCAAAATAGCCCCCGAATTAGCTCTCTCTTTTTCTTTTTAAGATGAGAGCCATTGTTCTTATATTGACATTCTTACTGCTCCCACAAGGACCAAACCAAGGCAGTGATGCATAGATATAAAAGCAGAAGAACCAGTAGCTTATGATTTAAGATCAAGAATTGACAAATGGGACCTCATAAAGTTACAAAGCTTCTGTAAGGCCGAGGGTATTTTCAATAGGACAAAACGGCAACCAACAAATTGGGAAAAGATCTTTGCCAAACCTAAACTCAATAGAGGGCTAATATCCAATATATATAAAGAGCTCAAGAAGTTAGACCCCAGAGAACCAAATAATCCTATTAAAAATGGGGTAGAGAGCTAAACAAAGAATTCTCAATTGAGGAATATTGAATAGCTGAAAAGCACATAAAGAAGTGCTCATCATCATTAGTCATCAGGGAAATGCAAATTAAAACAGCCCTGAGATTCTACCTCACACCAATCAGAATGGCCAAGATAAAAACTCAGGGGACAGCAGGTGCTGGTGAGGCTGTGGAGAAAGAGGAACACTCCTCCATTGCTGGTGGGATTGCAAACTGAAAATCAGTTGGTGGTTTCTCAGAAAATTGAACATAGTACTATGGTAGGACCCAGCTAAACCACTCCTGGGCATATACCCAGAAGATTCTCCAACATGTAATAGGGACACACGTTCCACTATGTTCATAGCAGCCTTATTTATAATAGCAAGAAGCTGGAAAGAACTGATGTCCCTCAACAGAGGAAAGGATACAGAAAATGTGATACATTTACACATTACAAATGGAATACTACTCAGCTATCAAAAAACAATGACTTCATGAAATTAACAGGTAAGTTGATGGTACTAGAATATATGATCCTGAGTGAGGTAACTCAGTCACAAAAGAACACACATGGTATGTACTCACTGATAAGAGGGTATTAGGAAAAAAGTTCAGAATATCAATGACACAGCTTACAGACCATATGAAATTCAAAAAAACAGAAGACCAATATGTGGATGCTTAAGTTTTACTTAGAAGAAGGAACAAAGGTAGAGGATGGGAGGGACTTTGGAGGAAAAGAGGAGTGGGATAGTGATAAAAGAGAAGGCAAAATCAGGTGTGGGAGGAGAGGGGGAGATGTACAGAGGATCAGGAAATTGAACAGAGATGTGTAGCAATGAAGGATGGGTAACTAGGGTAGACAACAGAAAGTCCCAGATGCCAAGAAAACAAGAGTCTCCCAGGACCCAACATGGATGACATTAGCTGAAATATCCAAAAGGATGAAAGAACCTGTAGAGACCATATGGAGAGGTTAGAGGTGGGGCCGTGTACCCTTCTCAAAAAATTGCTCCTTCACCTTTCTTAATATTCATAGAAATTACATTTTCGATGGCATAGATTACTTGACAATATGTTTCTAAAATTATGAGACATATTAAGAGACATATAAGACAATCTAACCATAGAATGAGGTTTGTTTAACAAAGCATGTCCTAGATTATTAACAGAAAGCCAGACTGGCTTCATTGTTGCTGGCAGCAATATCCACCTAATTTTGGCACTCAATCTCAATAAGCAAGCATTCAAAGAAGACTTGACTGCTCATACCAAAGGGACTATACCTGACCCTATAAGACCTAATTGTCCTCTTCTGTCTTTGATCTACTTAGACATCCATTTGTTTCCCAGAAAAATGACTTGTATTTTTTCTAGGTGTTTAGTTTTGTTTTGCTTTACTTCCTCCTAACATGCCATCTACAGCTCTGAACTATATCTTGGGCTAGAAACTATGTTTATTTACAAGGCACATAAAGCCTTAGACAATCTGATGGGAGAGATCACAGCAGCATGTACCAGACTGATTACTACAGAAGCCTTCTCCTTTTTTACAACATAGGGTGCAGCTTAGTTATAATTATTCAGTCTGTAAACATTAAAAGCTAATATATTATAGCATAATAGCTAGTTAATGAAAGCAAATGGAGCTCAAGTTATATCATAAAATTAATAACATAGCACCTTGAAAATTACCAGAGGTTTCATTGTGAAATCAAAGTCACAAATGAAAACTGGATGTGCTACCTGGGATCCTTTTCTTTCCATGTTGTTATAATGTCATTTAGTTTTTGATTTTGCTTTTCTTCAACATTAGTCAATCTGTCTCTATCTGTCTCTCTCCCTCTCTCCCTCTCTCCCTCTTCTTCTCTCCCTCTCCCCCTCTCTCCATAACGATATTTTAAGGTTAGAATAACCTTCTGTAGTCCATTCTCTCCTTCCACTGTGGTTCCCAGGATCAGACTCTAGTCTTCAGGCTTGCATGGCAAGTGTTAACCCTCACTTAGCTATGCACACAACCTTTTAATGTTACTTCATGACGATTTCCCCAAACAATTTTTCCCAATTTTTTGTATATATAAAGAAAAAAAAACATTAAGAAAGGAATTAAAATGTCAGTTTTATTTCTGAATAAAGTTCACTTAGAGTTCAAAATAATGAGAGGGATAAAGAGAAAGAGGAATACTTAGAATTCAAGCATCATTAATTTCATCTGTCTTCAACTTTCCAGGTCAGTTTCTTATTTATACACAATTAGTGTAGGTAGTGCTTATTTTCATAGGCAAATATGGAAGGTTAGACAGAAACAACTGTCTTGCTTTTCATGACAGTTTTCTGCTGTCTTGTTTCTTTGTATTAACAACCAAACAGCAAATTGAGCAGTGTGTGTCATACACAATCCTGGGAAATCCAAGCCAAAACATATAAATAAAATGCCTGTACACAATCCTACATCTGTTTGAATTACTGAGAGTATTCACAGTTTTAGTAGCAGCAAATGAAAAATTAACAACCAGTACAGAGACTGCCTATTTTTGCATGCATCAAAATAGTATTACATTTTGATAAAAATATCAGTAACAAAACCATTCCTTTTGTTGTTCAAAATGATTTATTAAAATATTTTAAAATCACAGCCATTTAACTTTTCATTATATTTTCTTTCTATTTTATTCTGCAATTTATTCCTCTGATAATATCATGAACAATAAAATATAAATGTTTCTTTTTTTAACTTTTTTATTCGATATATTTTTTATTTACATTTCAAATGATTTCCCCTTTTCTAGCCCCCCACTCCCCGAAAGTCCCATAAGCCCCCTTCTTTCCCCCGTCCTCCCACCCACCCCTTCCCACTTCCCCGTTCTGGTTTTGCCAAATACTGCTTCACTGAGACTTTCCAGAACAAGGGGCCACTCCTCCTTTCTTCTTGTACCTCATTTGATGTGTGGATTATGTTTTGGGTATTCCAGTTTTCTAGGTTAATATCCACTTATAGTGAGTGCATACCATGATTCACCTTTTGAGTCTGGGTTACCTCACTTAGTATGATGTTCTCTAGCTCCATCCATTTGCCTAAGAATTTCATGAATTCATTGTTTCTAATGGCTGAATAGTACTCCCTTGAGTATATATACCACATTTTTTGCATCCACTCTTCTGTTGAGGGATACCTGGGTTCTTTCCAACTTCTGGCAATTATAAATAGGGCTGCTATGAACATAGTAGAGCATGTATCCTTATTACATGGTGGGGAATCCTCTGGGTATATGCCCAGGAGTGGTATAGCAGGATCTTCTGGCAGTGAGGTGTCCAGTTTTTGGAGGAACCGCCAGACTGATTTCCAGAGTGGTTGTACCAATTTGCAACCCCACCAGCAGTGGAGGAGTGTTGCTCTTTCTCCACAACCTCTCCAACACCTGCTGTCTCCTGAATTTTTAATCCTAGCCATTCTGACTGGTGTAAGGTGAAATCTCAGGGTTGTTTTGATTTGCATTTCCCTAATGACTAATGAAGTTAAGCATTTTTTAAGATGTTTCTCCGCCATCCGAAATTCTTCAGGTGAGAATTCTTTGTTTAACTCTGTACCCCATTTTTTAATAGGGTTGTTTGGTTTTCTGGAGTCTAACTTCTTGAGTGCTTTTTATATATTGCATATTAGCCCTCTATCTGATGTAGGATTGGTGAAGATCTTTTCCCAATTTGTTGGTTGCCGATTTGTCCTTTTGATGGTGTCCTTTGCCGTACAGAAACTTTGTAATTTTATGAGTTCCCATTTGTCAATTTTTGATCTTAGAGCATACGCTATTGGTGTTCTGTTCAGAAACTTTCTCCCTGTACCGATGTCCTCAAGGGTCTTCCCCAGTTTCTTTTCTATTAGCTTCAGAGTGTCTGGGTTTATCTGGAGGTCCTTGATCCATTTGGAGTTGAGCTTAGTACAAGGAGACAAGGATGGATAAATTCACATTCTTCTGCATGCTGACCTCCAGTTGAACCAGCACCATTTGTTGAAAAGGCTATCTTTTTTCCATTGGATGTTTTCAGCCCCTTTGTCGAGGATCAAGTGGCCATAGGTGTGTGGGTTCATTTCTGGATCTTCAATCCTGTTCCATTGATCTGCCTGTCTGTCACTGTACCAATACCATGAAGTTTTTAACACTATTGCTCTGTAGTATTGCTTGAGGTCAGGGATACTGATTCCCCCAGACTTTCTTTTGTTGCTGAGAATAGTTTTAGCTATCCTGGGTTTTTTGTTATTCCAGATGAATTTAATAATTGCTCTTTCTAACTCTGTGAAGAATTGAGTTGGGATTTTGATGGGTGTTGCATTGAATCTGTAGATTGCTTTTGGCAAAATGGCCATTTTAACTATATTGATTCTACCGATCCATGAGCATGGGAGGTTTTCCCATTTTTTGAGGTCTTCTTCCATTTCCTTCTTCAGAGTCTTGAAGTTGTTGTCATACAGATCTTTCACATGTTTGGTAAGAGTCACCCCAAGATACTTTATACTGTTTGTGGCTATTGTGAAGGGGGTCATTTCCCTAATTTCTTTCTCAGCCTGCTTATCCTTTGAGTATAGGAAGGTCACTGATTTGCTTGAGTTGATTTTATAACCTGCCACTTTGCTGAAGTTGTTTATCAGCTGTAGGAGTTTTCTAGTGGAGTTTTTTGGGTCACTTAGGTAGACTATCATGTCGTCTGCAAAAAATGATAGTTTGACTTCTTCCTTTCCAATTTGTATTCCTTTGACCTCCTTATGTTGTCGAATTGCCCGAGCTAGTACCTCAAGTACAATATTGAAAAGATAAGGAGAAAGGGGGCAGCCCTATCTAGTCCCTGATTTTAGAGGGATTGCTTCAAGTTTCTCTCCATTTAGTTTGATGCTGGCTACCAGTTTGCTGTATATTGCTTTAATGATGTTTAGGTATGGGCCTTGAATTCCTGTTCTTTCCATGACTTTAAGCATGAATGGATGCTGAATTTTGTCAAATGCTTTTTCAGCATTCAATGAAATGACCATGTGGTTTTTTTTCTTTGAGTTTGTTTATGTAGTGGATTGCATTGATGGATTTCCGTATATTGAACCAACCCTGCATGCCTGGGATAAAGCCTACTTGATCATGGTGGATGATCGTTTTGATGTGTTCTTGGATTCGGTTGGCAAGAATTTTATTGAGTATTTTTGCATCGATGTTCATAAGGGAGATTGGTCTGAAGTTTTCTTTCTTTGTTGGATCTTTGTGTGGTTTTGGTATCCGCGTAATTGTGGCTTCGTAGAAGGAATTGGGTAGTGTTCCTTCTGTTTCTATTTTGTAGAATAGTTTGAAGAGTATTGGTATTAGGTCTTCTTTGAAGGTCTGATAGAATTCTGCACTGAAACCATCTGGTCCTGTGCTTTTTATGGTTGGAAGACTTTCTATGATTTCTTCTATTTCATTAGGGCTTATGGGACTGTTTAGATGATCTATTTGGTCCTGATTTAATTTTGGTATTTGGTATCTGTCAAGGAAATTGTCCATTTCCTCCAGATTCTCCAGTTGTGTTGAGTATAAGCTCTTGTAGTAGCATCTGATGATTTTTTGGATTTCCTCAGTTTCTGTTGTTATATCCCCCTTTTCATTTCTAAGTTTGTTAATTTGGATACTTTCTCTGTGCCCTTTGGTCAGTCTGGCTAAGGGTTTATCTATCTTGTTGATTTTCTCAAAGAACCAGCTCCTGGATTCCTTGATTCTTTGTACGGTTCTCTCTGTTTCCAATTGATTGATTTCAGCCCTGAGTTTGATGATTTCCTGTCTTCTACTCCTCCTGGGTGAATTGGCTTCTTTTTGTTCCAGGACTTTCAGGTGTGTTGTTAAGCTGCTAGTGTATGCTCTCTCCATTTTCTTTTTGGAGGCACTCAGGGCTATGAGTTTTCCTCTTAGCACTGCTTTCATTATGTCCCAAAGATTTGGGTATGTTGTGCCTTCATTTTCATTAAATTCTAAAAAGTCTCTGATTTCTTTCCTTATTTCTTCTTTGGCCAAGGTGTCATTGAGTAGAGTATTGTTCAGCCTCCTTGTGTATGTGGGCTTTCTGTTGTTTTTGTTGTTATTGAAGACCACTCTTACTTCATAGTGATCTGATAAGAGGCATGGGATTAGTTGGATCTTCTTATATTTGTTGAGGTCTGTCTTGTGACCAATTATATGGTCGATTTTGGAGAAGGTACCATGAGGTGCTGAGAAAAAGGTTTATTCTTTTGCTTTAGGGTGAAATGTTCTATAAATATCAGTCAAATCCATTTGGTCCAAAGCTTCAATTAGTTTTACTGTGTCCCTGTTTAGTTTCTGTTTTCCTGATCAGTCCATTGAGGAGAGTGGAGTGTTGAAGTCCCC
The DNA here is from genome assembly GCF_947179515.1 of Apodemus sylvaticus. Classification (NCBI taxonomy): domain Eukaryota; kingdom Metazoa; phylum Chordata; class Mammalia; order Rodentia; family Muridae; genus Apodemus; species Apodemus sylvaticus. Next base: position 23,946,035 of record NC_067483.1, on the reverse strand, counting down.
CACAATTATTGCATTAGGTGCAATGTGTGCTTTGAGCTTTAGTAAAGTTTTTTTACGAATGAGGGTACCCTTGCGTTTGGCGCATAGATGTTCAGAATTGAAACTTCTTCTTGGTGGATTTTTCCTTTGACCAGCAAGAAGTGTCCTTCTGTGTCTCTTTTGATGACTTTAGGTTGAAAGTCAATTTTATCTGATATTAGAATAGCTACTCCTGCTCATTTCCTGTGACCATTGGCTTGTAAGATTGTCTTCCAGCCTTTTACTCTAAGGTATTTTTTATCTTTGACACTGAGGTGTATCTCCTGTATGCAGCAAATTGTAGGGTCCTGTTACCTTCTCCAGTCTGTTAGTCTATGTCTTTTTATTGGGGAATTGAGTCCATTGATGTTAAAAGATATTAAGGAATAGTGATTATTACTTCCTGTCATTTTTGATGTTCTTTGTATATTTGATATTTGTATATTTGTTATCTTCTTTTGGATTTGATGAAGGAAGGTAACTATCTTGCTTTTTCCAGGGTGTAGTTTCCCTCCTTGTATTGGAGTTTTCCTCCTATTATTCTTTGCAGAGCTGGGTTTGTGGAAAGATATTGTGTAAATTTGGTTTTGTCATGGAATATCTTGATTTCTCCATCTATGGTGAATGAGAGTTTTGCTGGGTATAGTAGTCTTGGCTGACATTTGTGTTCTCTTAGAGTTTGCATGAGATCTGCCCAGGATCTTCTAGCTTTCATGGTCTCTGGTGAGAAGTCTGGTGTGATTCTGATAGGTCTTCCTTTATATGTTACTTGGCCTTTTTCTCTTACTGCCTTTAATATTCTTTCTTTGTTTAGTGCATTTGGGGTTTTGATTATTATGTGACGGGAGGTATTTCTGCTCAGGTCCAGTCTGTTTGGAGTTCTGTAGACTTCTTGTATATTTATAGGCATCTCTCTCTCCAAGTTAGGAAAGTTTTCTTCCATAATTTTGTTGAAGATATTTGCCGGCCCTTTCTGTTGTAAATCTTCACTCTCATCTATACCTATAATCCTTAGGTTTGGTCTTCTCATTGTATCCTGGATTTCCTGGATGTTCTGGGATACAAGCTTTTTGCATTTTGCATTTTCTTTGATAGTTGAGTCAATGGTTTCTATTTTATCTTTAGCATCTGAGATTCTTTCTTCCATCTCCTGTATTCTGTTGTTTATATTTGCATCTATGGCCCCTGATTTCTTCTCAAGGTTTTTTATCTCCAAAGTTGTCTCCCTTTGTGATTTCTTAGTTGTTTCTACTTCTGTTTTTAGGTCCAGGATGGTTTTGCTCAGTTCCATCATTTGTTTGTTTGTGTTTTCCTGTAATTCTTTAAGAGATTTTTGTGTTTCCTCTTTCATGACTTCTGCCTGTTGACTCAAGTTCTCCTGCATTTCTTTAAGGTTTTTTTGCCTTTCTTCTTTATTGGCTTCTATCTCTTGGGCCTTATTCTCCTGCATTTCTTTAAGAGATTTTTGTGTTTCCATTATATGGGTTTCTAGCTTATTCATGTTCCCCTGTATTTCTTTAAGAGCTTCATTCATGCCCTTTTTGTGTTCTTCTAGCAGCATCATGAACAGTGATTTTAAATCCAAATCTTGTTTCTCTGGTGTGTTGGCATAACCAGGACTTGCTGATGTTGGAGAGTTTGGTTCAGATGCTGCCATATTGCCTAGATTTCTCTTAGTAGCGTTCCTGCATTTGCCCTTTGCCATCTTGTTCTCTGGAGCTAGTTGGTCTTGTCTCTGGCTGGTGTTTCAGCCTCCTGAGTGGCTCTCGGGCTATTTCTGCAACACTGGATGGCAGGGTTTCCCCTGTTGCAGATTGCTGATGTGCTGTCCTCCTCTTGGGTGCTTTTGCAGGCCTAGTATGTTTTGCCCCAGATTGTGACTGTGAACCAGATGGTGCCCATTTGCTCCTTCAGGGAGTGCTGAGGGGTGTATGCTGTGGGGACCTTTTCTTTTTTTTCTTTTTTTCTTTTTTTTTATTCGATATATTTTTTATTTACATTCCAAATGATTTCTCCTTTTCTAGCCCCCCACTCCCCGAAAATCCCGTAAGCCCCCTTCTCTCCCCCTGTCCTCCCATCCACCCCTTCCCACTTCCCCGTTCTGGTTTTGCCAAATACTACTTTACTGAGTCTTTCCAGAACAAGGGGCCACTCCTCCTTTCTTCTTGTACCTCATTTGATGTGTAGATTATGTTTTGGGTATTCCAGTTTTCTAGGTTAATAACCACTTATTAGTGAGTGCATACCATGATTCACCTTTTGAGTCTGGGTTACCTCACTTAGTATGATGTTCTCTAGCTCCATCCATTTGCCTAAGAATTTCATGAATTCATTGTTTCTAATGGCTGAATAGTATTCCATTGTGTATATATATCACATTTTCTGCATCCACTCTTCTGTTGAGGGATACCTGGGTTCTTTCCAGCATCTGACAATTATAAATAGGGCTGCTATGAACATAGTAGTGCATGTATCCTTATTACATGGTGGGGAATCCTCTGGGTATATGCCCAGGAGTGGTATAGCAGGATCTTCCGGAAGTGAGGTGCCCAGTTTTCGGAGGAACCGCCAGACTGATTTCCAGAGTGGTTGTACCAATTTGCAACCCCACCAGCAGTGGAGGAGTGTTCCTCTTTCTCCACACCCTCTCCAACACCTGCTGTCTCCTGAATTTTTAATCTTAGCCATTCTGACTGGTGTAAGATGAAATCTCAGGGTTGTTTTGATTTGCATTTCCCTAATGACTAATGAAATTGAGCATTTTTTAAGATGCTTCTCCGCCATCTGAAGTTCTTCAGGTGAGAATTCTTTGTTTAACTCTGTACCCCATTTTTAATAGGGTTGTTTGGTTTTCTGGAGTCTAACTTCTTGAGTTCTTTATATATATTGGATATTAGCCCTCTATCTGATGTAGGATTGGTAAAGATCTTTTCTGAGTGCTGATCACTCTGCTGGCCAGCGGAACTCCCAACCGGGTTGTTGCACACAAGGCTAGCCTTGCTGCTCAGGCCCTGAGTCTAGTCAAAAGCCTGGCAGGCCAATGTCTGAGCAAAGTTCCCCTCAGCTGTGAGTGTTAATTGGGTCTTTCAGGTGGCCAGGATGGCTGTGTGTGCGCGCTCCCTGAGAGTGCTGGGAGAGTCTGCTGGGCTAACAACCTCCTGGGTAGGTCCGCACACAGATGGCCCACCGAGCGGCCCAGGGCCTGGGGTCAGTCCAGGGCCTGACCGTCTTAGACCCCAGCTATGTCAGCCTCGGGCTAGCCTGTTAGCTGGTTTTGCCTGTTAGGAATCTCTGGCTTCCTGCAGGCAAAATGGCGGCAGCGCTCGGCACACAGGTGGCCCACCGAGCAGCCCAGGGCCTGGTGGCAGTCCAGGTCCTGACTGTCTGAGACCCCTGCTATGTCCGCCTCGGACTATGCTTGTTAGCCGGTTTTGCCTGCTAGGACTCTCTGGCTTCCCGTATGCAAAATGGCGGGGGGGGGGGGGGCTGAGCAAACAACCTCCTGGCTGGGTTTGCACACTGGTGCCCCCCCCAACCCCCCCACCCCTCTCCACCCCCCCCACCCCCCCCTCCACCCACCACCACCACCCCCCCCCACCCCCACCCCCCCCACCAGCTCAGTGCCTGGGTGCAGGCCAACGCCCGCCGGGCTTAGACTCCCGTGATTTTGGTCTTGGGTTGTATTTGCGTACCTCAGTCTGTCTGATTTCTCTGGTGTCTGAGAACCAATATGGAGGCCTTGTAACTGACTGGCGGGAGGCAGAGTTCTGATGTGGCTTCTGTGTGGTGAAAGGCGCTGTAAATCCTCTGCTGTTTGCAGCCCGGCTGGCCAGCGATGGCCAGTGGTCGTGGGCGCAGGGTCTGCCTGGACCCTGTCAGCTTGGTTCTACTGCTGATGGCCCTTCCTCTGGACCAGCCACTGCTGCTGTTGCTGCTGCCGCCGCCGCTCCCCCATTTTCTCAAATGTTTTCTTTATAATAAAATTTTATACTCTGACCATGGGAAAAATATACACAGTCATATATTGCACTTCACTAATAAGGGTTGTAGTCTACCATGGTTGGACAGCTTTCTTTTTTTTTTTTTTTTTTTTTTTTTTTTTTTTGCATTCTTCAACTTGAGTTTTTGTCAGTTTCTTTTTTTTTTTCATTTTTTTATTCGATATAATTTATTTACATTTCAAATAATTTCCCCTTTTCTAGCCCCCCCACTCCCCGATAGTCCTGTAAGCCCCCTTCTCTTCCCCTGTCCTCCCTCCCACCCCTTCCCACTTCCCCGTTCTGGTTTTGCCAAATACTGTTTCACTGAGTCTTTCCAGAACCAGGGGCCACTCCTCCTTTCTTCTTGTATCTCATTTGATGTGTGGATTATGTTTTGGGTATTCCAGTTTTCTAGGTTAATAACCACTTATTAGTGAGTGCATACCATGATTCACCTTTTGAGTCTGGGTTATCTCACTTAGTATGATGTTCTCTAGCTCCATCCATTTGCCTAAGAATTTCATGAATTCATTGTTTCTAATGGCTGGTTGGACAGCTTTCTTGAGTGAGGCTTCTTCTCTGTTTCATCTGTGGGACCCAACCCACACTCTACCTCGGGAATGTCATGTAATCTCTGGTGAAATCACACGTTCAATTTCTTGGAATGCCTCTCCAGGCAAATGAGGTATTCCTAGCCTCAGCCAATGAAACTTTACCCTAAGAACCCCTTCCAATGATTCAAGGTTCTTATACATGACCCTGTCTCACCTGAATAAAGCTTACATGTACAAGTCCATCCTTAATAAAGGTAAGATGTTTGATGAATAATATTGAATACTGTTATAGAGAGCTACTTCATTGAATCGTGTCTAAAAGAGCTATAACATAAAAAAAAACCCTGCAACACCAAGATTTCCAGCATTACCACACTCCAAAGTACAACACACAACACAAGCATGCATGCATGTGCACACACACACATACACATACACATACACACACATGCACACACACATGCACACACACACACACACACACACACACACACACACACACACACACGCATTCACTGTTGGACTGGGATCCTGCAGACCCTCTCATTCTGAACTTCAGTTCATCCTTTCCTGCCCATTGTGCACCAGAGTCTGGACACACTAGGAGAAGATGTGGATAGCAGAACTTGGTTCCACTTCATCCTTCCTAGATTGTTGTACAGTGGTACTTGGAGAGCACTAAGGAAGAAATGAAAAACAGTACCACACCAGTGTTAAATTAATATGGAGAATACTGTTGCTCCCAAACATCCATGCTACTGAGAGTCTGAAAGGACTTTTATAGTAAAAATTCAATTTAAAATTATGTGACCTTTTATGAGTATAGATATAGCATACTAAAATCTGCTTTTGTAACAAAACACTAGCTCAACTGGAAAGATGGCTCTGTAGCTAAAGTGCTTTGCCTGCCATCATGAGGACCTGAGTTCATATCCTGATAAACATACAGATAAACCCAATATACTAGAGTCTCCTTCTGATACCAATACTACAAGAAAGAGACAGAAGATCCCTGGAGTTTTATGATCCTTGAGTTCCAGGTTCATTTAGAAAGATCATCTCAACAAAAGGCAGGATGACCTCATGGTCAAAGGTGCAAGTCAACAGTTCTGAGGCTCCTAGTTTGTTCTTTAGGACTCACATGACAGATGGAGAAAAATGACTATTACAGTTGGCTTCTGATCTCTACATGTACTCCACAGTACACATGTGCCTGCATAGATGCACACTTCTATGTACAGTAACAAACAAACACACACACACACACACACACACATGTACACAGCCCTCCCTAATAAAGCCAGTTACTCTTCATTTAGGCCTACAGATGCTTGATGAATAACCAAAGCACGATGAAAAGCTTAGTGACTCCAAGATTACTATACAATTGTCTTTTGTTATTTAAATATATTTCATACCACTGCTTAATTCTACACACAGAGATATGAATTATTCAAGAAATATTAATTTAAATGAGGTAATCCTTCACCTTTCAAAATTGAAGGCAACAAGATAAAAGAAATTGAGAGTTTTTACATGAGGGAAATACCCTAAAGTGAATTTTCATATTGTGATGGTTTGAATATGCTAGGTCTAGGGAGTGGCACTGTTTGGAGCTGTGGCCTTGTTGGAGTAGGTATGTCACTGTGGGCATGGGCTTTAATATGCTAGTCCTAGCTGCCTGGAACTCAGTCTTCACTCTTCAGATGAAGATGTAGGTTTCTCACCTCTGTCTGCACCATGCCTGCCTAGATGTTGCAATGCTTCTGCCTTGGGGATAATGGACTAAACCTCTGAACCTGTAAGCCATACCCAAATATATGTTATCCTTTATAAGACTTGTCTTGGTCATGGTGTCTGTTCACAGCAGTAAAACCATAACTAAGACACTTATATATTATTTTCAAAGTGTTGTTTCCTTTGACTACAGTTAAAACTTTTGGAGAAGAGTAAGGTGAGCTTGTCAAGAGTGTTCCATGTCTGTTGAATTAATCCTTTAAAGAGGTATTTCCTGAATTTGTCCTAAGCATGACCAGTAATTAATTTTTTCCCTTCATCCTGAACTAGGGAATAAACTAGAATTCTTGGTATTGGAAAGCCTTAAGAATATTTTCAATCTTAAGTGACAGAAAAAGCATACAGAGGAGAGTATAAAACACACACACACACACACACATGCATACATATACACACACAGAGACATATACAGACACACAGACACACACACAAACACACACACACACACACACACACACATGGCCAATGTGAGATGGAAGAAAAGAGACAAAGAATTAGAAAGAGAAGACGACATAAACAAACTCAAAGAAAAAAACCATATGATCATTTCATTAGATGCTGAAAAGGCATTTGACAAAATTCAGCATCCTTTCATGCTAAAAGTCTTGAAAAGAACAGGAATTCAAGGCCCATACCTAAACACAGTTAAAGCAATATACAGCAAACCGGTAGCCAACATCAAACTAAATGGAGAGAAACTTGAAGCAATTGCACTAAAATAAGGGACTAGAGAAGGCTGCCCTCTCTCTCCATATCTTTTCATTATAGTACTTGAAGTTCTAGCTAGAGCAATTAGACAACATAAGGAGGACAAAGTTACACAAATTGGAAAGGAAGAAGTAAAATTATCACTATTTGCAGATGACATGATAGTATATTTAAGTGAGCCAAAAAACTCCACCAGAGAACTCCTACAACTGATAAACAACTTCAGCAAAGTGGCAGGTTATAAAATCAGCTCAAGCAAATCAGTTGCCTTCCTATACTCAAAGGATAAGTAGGCTGAGAGAAGTTAGGGAAATGACACCCTTCACAATAGCCACAAACAATATAAAGTATCTTGGTGTGACTCTAACCAAACAAGTGAAAGATCTTTATAACAAAAACTTCAGGTCTCTGAAGAAGGAAATCAAAGAAGACCTCAGAAAATGGAAAAATCTGCCATGCTTGTGGATTGGCAGGATTAATATAGTTAAAATGGCCATTTTGCCAAAAGCAATATACAGATTCAATGCAATCTCCACCAAAATCCCAACTCAGTTCTTCACAGAGTTGGAAAAAGCAAATCTCAAATTTATCTGGAATAACAAAAAACCCAGGATAGCTAAAACTATTCTCAACAGTAAAAGAACTTCTGGGGGTATTAGCATCCCAGACCTCAATTAATACTACAGAGCAATAGTATTAAAAACTGCATGGTATTGCACAGGGACAGGCAAGTGGACCAATGGAATAGAGTTGAAGACCCAGAAATGAATCCACACACCTATGGTCACTTGATCTTCGACAAAGGAGCTGAAAACATGCAGTGGAAAAAAGATAGCCTTTTCAACAAATGGTGCTGGCTCAACTGGAGGTCAGCATGCAAGAGAATGTGAATTGCTCCATTCTTATCTCCTTGTAGTAAGCTCAACTCCAAGTGGATCAAGGACCTCCACATAAAACCAGACACACTGAAACTAATAGAAAAGAAACTGGGGAAAACCCTTGAGGACATAGGCACAGGGGAAAAGTTCCTGAATAGAACACCAATAGCTTATGCTATAAGATCAAGAATTGACAAATGGGATCTCATAAAATTACAAAGTTTCTGTAAGGCAAAGGGCACCGTCAAAAGGACAAATCGGCAACCAACAAATTGGGAAAAGATCTTCACCAACCCTACATCTGATAGAGGACTAATATCCAACATATACAAAGAACTCAAGAAGTTAGACCCCAGGGAACTAAATAACCCTATTAAAAATGGGGTACAGACCTAAACAAAGAATTTTCGCCTGAAGAAATTTGGATGACCAAGAAGCACCTTAAGAAATGCTCAACATCATTAGCCATTAGGGAAATGCAGATCAAAACAACCCTGAGATTTCACCTTACACTAGTCAGAATGGCTAAGGTTAAAAGTTCAGGAGACAGCAGGTGTAGTGAGGATGTGGAGAAAGAGGAACACTCCTTCACTGCTGGTGGGATTGTAAGATGGCACAACCACTATGGAAATCAGTCTGGTGGTTTCTAAGAAAACTGGGCATGACACTTCCGGAGAACCCTGCTATACTTCTCCAGAGGATTCCCCAGCATGCAACAAGGACACATGCTCCACTATGTTCATAGCAGCCTTATTTATAATAGCCAGAAGCTGGAAAGAACCCAGATATCCCTCAATGGAGGAATGGATACAGAAAATGTGCTATATATACACAATGGAGTACTATTCAGTAATTAAAAACAATGAATTCATGACTTTTTTTAGGCAAATGGAAGGAACTGGAAAATATCCTATGCAAGGTAACACAATCACAAAAGAATACACATGGAATGCAATCATTGATAAGTGGATATTAATTAGCCCTGAAGCTCTGAATATGGAAGATACAATTAGCATATCAAATGATTCCCATGAAGAAGGAAGAAGAGGGCCCTAATCCTGGAAAGGCTTGATCCAGCATTGTAGGGGAGTACCAGGACAGAGAAAAGGGAGGGGGAAAGGCAGGAGAATGGATGGAAAGAAGAGGACTTATGGAACATATGAGGTGGGGGGGACTTGGAAAGGGGAAGGCTTCTCAAATGTAAACAAAGGATATAGAAAATAAATAAATAAATTAAAAAAAAAGAGAAGATAAGAAAGAGACAGTATAATTGCTTGTGTTCTAATGCTAATTGGGTCCCCAAAAACTGTTTGCAGGAGAGGGTTTGCATGTAGCTTCTGGGAACATGCCCCAAGTAAATTTTGATGGGTAAATAAAGATATTAGGAGCCAGTTCTGGGGAGGAGAGGAGAGACATAGGTGGAATTTAGGGTTCCTGGACTTGGAACTGTGAGGAAGCAGGAAGAGAGAGATATCATGTGTCCAGGACAGAGACAGAAGGTGCCATGGAGTACAGAAACAAAGTGCCCTGGCCTTGGGGGCCAAGAAAACATGGCCCAGAGGCCTGCCTAATTGGAGTTATGAATAGCGAGGTCAAAACATAAAAATTAGTAAGTAATTACTCGGAGTTATTGCTGGGAGGTGGATTCTAACAGCATGAAGGTTAGGCAGTTGCCCAGCTATTGTACTGCTTAAGCCGTACTAAAATATAAAGGCTATGTGTATATTTTATTTGGAAACATAAACCACTGAGGCAGGTAGTAACCCCATACCATGAGTTATTAAAATAGTAATACTACAAGATAGAGTCAGAGCAGGAGAATGACAGCAATATAAAGATTTTAAGGGCTTTAAAAGCTATGATCACATTTATCAGTCAAAGAATTGGCAAATAATATGCAAGGACTCAAGGTCAAAACTTTAAATGTTCAGTAAATGGTTTTGTCTACTCTCATGCTCCAGATGTGGAGTGGAAATAAATGAAGCTACATGGTTGGCCCAGTATTTCTGTAAGAAATTTCAATACATGTAGCAGAGAAAAAGATGAGATCATGAAATTAGGATGAAGAGAAACAGGAGAATTTATAAAGAGGAGAGGGAGGGGTGAGAAAAATGGAGAGATGCCATCCAGGCATTAAATTTTTAAAACTAGGAAATATTTTTAAATATATATTTAAACAGGTACAGTACAGTATAGAGGCTTTTTCTTTCTACAAATAAAGCTCCTCCCATCTGTGTCCCTTCAGAAAAAAGCAGGACTCTCAGGGATATCAACCAAGCACAGCATAACAATATACAGGAGAACTAGGTACTGCACTTCATACTGAGGTTAGATGAGGCAACATAATAGGAGAGAAAGTGTTCAAGAACAGGAAATAGAGTTAGATACATCCCTAGTCCCATTGCTCTTGTCCCACAAATACCGCAAGCTAACAACTATGACATGTATTGATGCAATTATATCAGATGCAAATGTGTATACTTAGGTGCACTGTATTATTTATTCTTTAATTCCAAACAATAAAATTAATGCAATTAACAGAATTTATGCAAATTTATTTAAAAATAGATTCAAATTTTAACATTTCCTAATTTTTAAACTCCAAACTTATTTTATCTTGGTAGTTCTGTTTTTGATCAAGGTAAAATTTGAACACATTATTTTGTTTTAATTTCGTCCACTTCGCTTGTTTCTTAGAGTAATTTTCCTAGTTCTAAACAGGAATCATGACCCATGACCATCTTGTTAGTTGAGTAATAATGTAGAGTATGGTAGTAGCATTATTGAGCCTTTCAAATTTTGAAGTGAAGGTGATGAAAGAAATGTGTGATGAAAATATTGTTCTCTTATTAAATATTCTATTTCCCATGCATAGATTATGAAAGAAATGGCACAGAATACCCATCTCCTTATCATGCAGAAAATCATATTTATAAAACTAACTCCCTTAATTCTGAAAGCAATAAAACTTGGATATTATCTAACTGATAGGAAATCATATGAACAGTGAAACACATGGAGTAAACTTAAAAGAAAAGGTAATTTTGGTGGTTTTCTGGATGATCTTGTTAGTACCAATACTATCTAGTTTTGTCCATACATTTATGAAATATGTACATATATATATATATATACATATACATATATATATAAATTATCATAATGGATCAATGAATATGAAATCAGAAAAATAGAATTAACAACTGAATAAACACAAGATTATAAAAAAGGAGAAACTATTGAGTAAGTGGCAGCTATGCATACTTACTACAATAATCCTAGCTACTTTACTAATATGTAAAGGATACCCTTAAAACAGTTATTTTAATTTTCCATATTCATTTAAATGTTTTCCATGATAGATGATGAAAGAAATGGTACAGAATACTCATCATCTTATCATGCAGAAAATCATATTTATAAAATGAACTTATTTTAATAGTAGTAATAAATAGAATAAAAATAAATAGAAGTAATAAAACTTGGATACTGTCTAACTGATGCTAAATTTTATTGACACTGAAATACTTGAAGTCAAACTAAAAACAAGTAATATTAGACCACTTAATAGTTACTGAAGGAAAATACCACTGGCAAACCACATTGTATACAGCATACACTGTAAAGAAAACATAATGAAGAAAACAGACATCAAAAGAAAGGCTTGCAAACTAATGTCTGATATGCTGACACAGTGGTAAAGCCCAGATATTAAATACACTAAATCCCCAGAGAACTATTTCAGCAATGTACATCTCTGAAATTTCCTTTGAGCAGGAACTGCATTCTCTTACTTATATCTGAACTTCCTTTTTTGCATTCTGTTCCTATTATGCCAAGCACTTGTGCTTAAGCAGGTTGATGATTATTAAAATATCCTGTTTCATAATTTCTTGATTTAACAGTTCTCAGGTAATAAATGCTACTTCAAAATAAGTTGGATGACTGCCAGTTTGTACAACCTTCCTGACATCTGCCAATGCCACAAATTATATCTTGCTTGGTTCATGAATCAGAGTTATGTACCAGCTGTCTTATTCATGACCTTGAAGAAACACTTGCTAAAATAAGAGAGTACACTTACAAAGATATTCTTCCTTGACCTCACATATGTCATATCATCATAGCAAACATGTAGCCAGAATTTTAGACAGAGATAACATTTTGTGACTAGTGCTTCTGTTGAGTTTCCATATGCCTATGGAACCTCAAATGCCCTTATTGTCATATGTAATTTTGAGATTACTATGTCTTAACTAGTATATTGACATAGCAAGCATTCCATATTCACTTACATAGTTAGAAGGAAAAAGTTAAACCTCTGCATACATATAAACACCAGGACCAGGGAATCGTTTTATAGTGGACACCTCATCGTGATAATTATATCATGGTACATGTTTCAAGGTAAATAGATGATAATAGTCAGATATAGATACTAACCTGTAATAATTGTCCATTTCCATGTTATAAATTCTTCTTTTGCTGAGAGGGGATGGGACACTTTGGGGGTAGGAAAAACATTTTTAATTTATTAGTTAATTTGTTTTTAACTGACTCACATCATCCCCTCCCATAGTCCTGCCCCCTCCCCTTCTCCTCTGGGAGTCCTGCCCCCTCCCACCCTGACACTTCAGGTCTTTTTAAGGCTAGGCCTTTCCTCTCCAACTGAGGCCAGACAAGGCAGTCCAGCTAGTAGAACATATCCAACATTCAGGCAACAGCTTTTGGGATAGTTCCCGCTCCAATTGTTCAGAACCCACATGAAGATCAAGCTGCACATCTGCTACATATGTGCAGGAGGGGCCTAGGTCCAACCCTGTATGTCCTTTGGTTGGTGGTTTAGATTTGAAAGCCCTACCAGTTCAGGTTAGTTGATTCTGTTGCTCTTCCTGTGGAGTTCCTATCTCCTTTGGGGCCCTCAATCCTTCCTCCTATCCTTCCATAAGAATCCTCAAGCTCCATCCACTGCTTGGTTGTGGGTGTCTATATCTGTCTGAGTCAGCTACTAGGTGGAGCCTCTAAGAGGATAGCCATACTAGACTCCTGTCTGCAAGCATAACAGAGTATCATTGTTTTAGGGATTAGTGCTTGTCCATGGGATGGGTTTCAAGTTGGGCTTGAAATTCCCTCATTCTCTGTTCTCTCTCCGATGCCTGCATTACTTGTAGACTGGATACATTTATAGTGAGCGTTTTTTGGGTGGGTTGATGTCTCTATTGCTCCACTGGGGTTCCTGACTGGATACAGGAGGTGGCCTCTTCAGGTTTCATATCCCCAATGTAGTGAGTCACCCTCATTGATTCTTGGGTGCCTCCATTGTCCCAAGCCACATCTCATCCCAGAGATGCCCACTGCCTCCTCATCCCTGTCAGTTGCAGATTTCCATTCATTTTCATGACCATCTAGACATCTCTCCTGTCCTTCCCCATACCTGATCCTGAATCCTCCATTCCTTTCCCCATACCTGTCCCTCCCAGTTCTCTCTCTTCATCTGCCTCTTATAACTATTTTATTTCCTTTTCTAAGTGAGAGTCAAGCTTCCTTGCTTGGGCCTTCCTTCTTGATAACACCCATTCTTTGGATCTATGGTGTGTAACATGGTACCTGTATTTTATGAGTAATATACACTTATACATGAGTATATACCATGCATGTCCTTTTGGGTCTGGGTTACCTCACTCAGGATATATTCTCAAGTTACATTAATTTTCCTATAAAATTAATAATGTCTTGACTTTTAGAAGCTGAATAGTATTCCATTGTGTAGATGTAGCACATTTTCTGTATCCATATTTCAGTTGAGGGGAATCAAGGTTATTTCCACTTTCTGACTATTATGATTAAAGCTGCTATGAACATAGTTGAACAAGTGTCTTTGTGAGATATTAGAACATCTTTTGGGTATAAGCCCAGGAGTCATATATCTGGGTCTTGAGGTAGAGCTATTCCAAGTTTTCTGAGAAAACTCCAAATTGATTTCCAAAATGGTTGTACAAGTTTGGACTCCCCCCAGAGATGGAGGAGTGTTCTCCCCTTGCTCTATATCCTCATAAGCATGTGTTATCTCTTGAGTTTTTGATCTCAACCATTCTGATTAGTGTATGATGGGATATCAGTTGTTTTGAGTTTTATTTCTGATGACTAAGGACTTTGAACATTTCTTTAAGTGCTTTTTGGCCATTTAAGATTCCTCTGTTGAGAATTCTGTTTAGTTCTGTACCCCATTTCTTATTAGGTTATTTGGATTGTTGGTGTCTAACTTCTTGAGTTCTTTGTAAATTTAGGATATGAGCCCTCTGTCAGATGTAGGGTTGGTGAAGATACTTTCCCAACCTGTGGGCTATCATTTGTCCTGTTGATAGTGTCCTTTGTCTTACAGAAGCCCTGTAATTTCATGAGGTCCCATTTATTGGTTGTTGATCTTAGAGCCTGAGCCATTGGTATTCTGTTCAGGAACTTCTCTTCTGTACCAATACATTCAAGGATATTTCCCACTTTCTTTTATATGAGATTAAGTATATCTGGTTTTATGATGAGGTCCTTGATCCACATGAAATTGAGTTTTGTGCAGGATGGTAAGTATGGATTATTTTCATTCTTCTACATGTAAATATCCAGTTAATTCAGCACCATTTATTATTTTTATTAGATATACTCATTATTTACATTTCAAATGATTTCCCCGTTCCTGGATCCCCCTTCCCCAAAAGTCCCATAAGCCCTACCCCCTCCCCCTGTTCTGCCACTCAATCCCTTACAGCTTCCCTGTTCTGGAATTCTCCTACACTTCTGCTTTGAGCCTTTCCAGAACCAGAGGCATCTCCTTCATTCTTCCTCAGCATCATTTGATAGGTGAATTGTTTCTCGGGTATTCCAAGCTTCTGGGCTAATACTTGCTTATCAGTGAGTGCATACCATGTGTGTTCTTTTGTGATTGGGTCACCTCACTCAGGATGACATTCTCCACTGCCACTCACTTGCCTAAGAATTTCATGAATTCATTGTTTTTAATAGCTGAGTAATATTCCATGGTGTAAATATATCACATTTTATGTATCTAGTCCTCTGATGAGGGACATTTGGGTTCTTTCTAGCTTCCAGCTATTATAAATAGGGGTGCTATGAACATAGAGAAACATGTGTCCTTATTACATGCTGGGAAATGTAATAAGGGGAATCCTCTGGGTATATGCCCAGGAGTGGTATAGCTGGGTCCTCTGGTAGTATCATGCCCAGTGTTCTGAGGAACCACCAGACTGATTTCCAGAGTGGTTGTACCAGCTTGCAACCCCACCAGCAGTGGAGGAGTGTTTCTCTTTCTCCACATCTTCCTGCTATCTCCTGAGTTTTTGATTTTAGCCATTTTGACTGGTGTGAGGTTAAATCTCAGAGTTGTTTAGATTTGCATTTCCCTGATGACTAAGGATATTGAACTTTTCTTTATGTGCTTCTCAGCCATTTGATATTCCTCAGGTGAAAATTCCTTGTTTAGCTCTGTACCCCACTTTTCAATAGGGTTATTTGGCTCTCTGGAATCTAACCTCTTGAGTTCTTTGTATATCTTGGATATTACCCCTCTGTCAGATGTAGGGTTTGTAAAGATCTTTTCCCAATTTGTTGGTTGCCATTTTGCTCTTTTGACAGTTTCCGTTGCCTTACAGGAACGCTGTAATTTTATGAGGTCCCATTTGTCAATTCTTGATCTTAGAGCATAAGCTATTGGTTTTCTGTTCAGAAAATTGTCCCCTGTGCCCATGTGTTCCCCAGTTTCTGATCTATTAGTTTTAGTGTGTTTGGCTTTTTGTGGAGGTCCTTGATCCACTTGGACTTGAGCTAAGTACAAGGAGATAAGAATAGATCAATTTGCATTCTTCTTCATGCTGACCCCCAGTTGAACCAGCACCATTTGTTGAAAAAGCTATCTTTTTTCCACTGTGTTGGTGTAGTTTCTTTGCCAAAGATCAAGTGACCATGGGTGTGTGGGTCCATTTCTGGGTCTTCAATCCTATTCAATTGATCTACCTGCCAGTCACTGTACCAATATCATGCAGTTTTTAACACTATTTCTCTGTAGTACTGTTTGAGGTGGGGGATACTTATTCCCCAGAAGTTCTTTTACTGATGAGAATAGTTTTAGCTATCTTGGATTGTTATTCTAGATGAATTTGAGAATTGTTCTTTCTAACTCTATGAAGAATTGAGTTGGGATTTTGATGGGGATTGCATGGAATTTGTATATTGCTTTTGGTAAGACGGACATTTTTACTACAGTAATCCTGCCAATCCAAGACCAAGGAAGATTTTTCCATCTTCTGAGGTCTTTGATTTCTTTCTTCAAAAACTTGAAGTTCCTGTCATAAGATCTTTCATTTGTTTTATTAGTCACACCAAGATACTTTATATTGTTTGTGGCTATTGTGAAGGGTGCATTTCCCTAATTTCTTTCTCAGCCTGTTTATCCTTTGAGTATAGGAAAGCTACTGATTTTCTTGAGTTAATTTTATATCCAGCCACTTTACTGAAGTTGTTTATCAGCTGTAGGAGTTCTCTGGTAGAGTTATTTGGGTAGCTTAAATACATTATCATATCATCTGCAAATAGTGATAATTTGACTTCTTCCTTTCCATTTTGCACCCCTTTGACCTCCTTTGGTTGTCTAATGGCTCTAGCTAGAACTTAAAGTATTATATTGAATGATATGAACAGAGAGGGCAGCCTTGTCTAGTCCCTGATTTTAGTGGGATTGCTTCAAGATTCTCTCTATTTAGTTTTATATTGGCTACTGGTTTACTGTATATTGCTTTTACTATGTTTAGGTATGGGCCTTAAATTCTTGTTCTTTCCAAGACCTTTAACATGAAACGATGCTAAATTTTGTCAAATATATTTTCAGCATCTAGTGAAATGACTGTCTTTTTTTTTTTTGAGTTTGTTTATGTAGTGAATTACATTGATGGATCTCTGTATATTGAACCATCCCTGCCTCCCTGGGATGAAGCCTACTTAATCATGGTGAATGATCGTTTTGATGTGTTCTTGGATTCTGTTGGAAAGAATTTTATTGAGTATTTTTGCATCGACATTCATAAGGGAAATTGGTCTGAAGTTCTCTTTCTTTCTTGTATCTTTGTGTGGTTTGGGAATCTTTGAAATTGTGGCTTCATAGAATGGGTTGAGTAATGTTTCTTCTGTTTCTATTTTGTGGAATAGTTTGAAGAGTATTGGTGTTAGGCCTTCTTTGAAGGTCTGATAGAATTCTACACTAAAACCATCTGGTCCTGTGCTTTTTTTGGTTGGGAGACTGTCAGTGACCCCTTCTATTTCTTTAGGTGTTATGGGACTGTTTAGATGGTCTATCTGATCCTGATTTAACTTTGGAATTTGGTATCTGTCTCGGAAATTGTCCATTTCATCCAGATTTTCCAGTTGTGTTGAGTATTGGCTTTTGTAGTAGGATCTGATAATTTTTTGAATTTCCTCAGTTTCTGTTGTTATTTCTCCCTTTTCATTTCTGATATTGTTAATTTGGATAGTGTCTCTGTGCCCTCTGGTTAGTCTGGCTAAAGGTTTATCTATCTTGTGGATTTTCTCAATAAAACAGCTGCTGGTTTTGTTGATTCTTTGTATAGTTCTTTTTGTTTTAATTTGGTTGATTTCAGCCCTGAGTTTGATGATTTCCTGCCTCCTCTTGGGTGTATTAGCTTCTTTGTATTCTAAAGCTTTCAGGTGTGTTGTTAAGCTGCCAGTGTGTGCTCTCTCTAGATTCTTTTTGGAGGCACTCAGACTATGAGTTTTCCTCTTAGCCCTGCTTTCATTGTGTCCCATAAATTTGGGTATGTTGTGCCCTCATTTTCATTATATTCTAAAAGGTTTTGATTTCTTTCCTTATTTCTTCCTTGACCAAGTTATCATTGAGTAGAGCATTGTTCAGCTTCCTTGTGTATGTGGGCTTTCTGTTGTTTTTGTTACTATTGAAGACCATCCTTACTCTATAGAGATCTGATAGGAGGCATGGTATTAGTTCTATCTACTTATGTCTGTTGAGGTCTGTTTTGTGTCCAATTATATGGCCAATTTTGGAGAAGGTACCATGAGGTGCTGTGAAGAAGGTATATTCTTTTGATTTAGGATGATATGTTCTATAGATATCTTTTAAACCCATTTGGTCCAAAACATCTGTTAGTTTCACTGTGTCTCTGTTTAGTTTGTGTTTCCTGATTTGTCCATTGAGGAGAGTGGGATGTTGAAGTCACCCACATTTATTATGTGGGGTGTAATGTGTGCTTTAACCTTTAGTAAAGTTTCTTTTATGAATGAGTGTGTCCTTGTATTTGGAGTGTAGATATTCAGGATTGAGAGTTCTTCCTGGTAGATTTTTCCTTTAATGAGCATATAGTGTTCTTCTGTGTCTTTTTTGGTGACATTTAGTTGAAAGTATATGTTATTGGATATTAGACTGGCTACTCCAGCTTGTTTCCTGGGACCATTTGCTTGGAAAACTGTTTTCCAGCCTTTTACTCTGAGGTAGTGTTTGTCTTTGACATTGAGATGCATTTCCTGTATGCAGTAAAATGTTGGGTTTTGTTTATGTATCCAGTTTGTTAGTTTATGTCTTTTTATTGGGGAATTGATGTTAAGAGATACTAGGGAATAGTGATTGTTTTTTCCTGCTATTTTTGATGTTATTTTTATATTTGTGTGATTATCTTCTTTTGGGTTTGCTGAAAGAAGATTAATTTCTTGCTTTTTCTAGTGTGTAGTTTTCCTCCTTTTGTTGGTGTTTTCCATTCATTTTCCTTTGAAGGGCTGGATTTGTGGAAAGATACTGTGAAAATTTGTTTTTGTCATGAAATACCTTGGTTTCTCCATCTATGATAATTGAGAGATTTGCTGGATATAGCAGTCTGGGTTGGCATTCGTGTTCCCTTAGTGTCTGAATGACATCTACCCAGGTTCTTTTTGCTTTCACAGTCTCTGGTGAGAAGTACGGTGTAATTCTGATAGGTCTACCTTTCTATGTTACTTGACCTTTTTCCCTTCCTGCTTTTAATATTCTTTCTTCGTTTAGTACATTTAGTGTTTTAATTATTATGTGGCAGGAGGAATTTCTTTTCTGGTCAAATCTATTTGGAGTTCTTTAGGCTTCTTGTATGTTCATGGGTATCTCTCTCTCTCTCTCTCTCTCTCTCTCTCTCTTTAGGTTAGGGAAGTTTTCTTCTATAATTTTGTTGAAGACATTTACTGACCCTTTAAGTTGGCAATCTTCACTCTTTTCTATCCCTATAATCCTTAGGTTTGGTCTCCTCATTTTGTCCTGGATTTCCTGGTTTCTTTTGGGTCAGGACCTTTTTGAATTTTTCATTTTCTTTGACTGATTATCAATACTTCGATGGTATCTTCTGTATATAAGATTCTCTCTTCTATCTCTTGTATTCTATTGTTGATGCTTAGGTCCGTGACTCCTGACTTCTTTCCTAGGTTTTTTATGTCCAGAGTTCTTTCCCTTTCTGATTTCTTTATTGTTTCTACCTCCAATTTTAGATCCTGGATTGTTTTGTTCAATTCCTTCACCTGGTTTGTTTTGTTTTCCTTTAGTTCTTCAAGGGCTTCTCCCTGTTTACTTGTTTTTTCCTGTATTTCTTTAACGGAGTTATTTATGTCCTTCTTGAAGTCCTCCAACAGCACCAGGATCTGTGATTTTAAATCCAAATTTATCTTTTCTGGTGTGTTGGGGTATACAGGACTTGCTGTTGTAGGAGAATTGGTTTCAGATGGTGCCATATTGCCTTGATTTCTGTTAATAACATTTGTATGTTTGCCTTTTGCGGATCTTCTTATCTCTGGTGTTAGTTGGTTCTGCTGTCACTGGCTGGTGCTTGTCCCTCCTATGTGCCTGCAAGTCTATCTCAGCTTTCCCCTGGCACTGACTGCTGTGGGGCTGCTCAGCTCCTGGGTGCAGGTGGGGTTGGCACACCAAGTCCCAAGTGATCTTACACTGTGATGTTCTCTGTGTTCCTGGCTGCAGCAGCCTGCTCAGTCATTGTGGGACTCAATGCAGAGTAGATATTCCCTAGCAGACTAGGCTGTGGTGGTGCTGCCCAGTTCCTGGGTGGAGGTGGAGTCCTGGGGGGCCATGTCCCAAGAGATCTTATATTCGGGAAATCTCTGTGTAGCTGGCTGGACCTGTCTGTTCAGTCACAGGAGCAAAGATCTTGAATTTTTTTTATCTATTGAGTCTTACTCCATGTGTAAACATAGTCAATTTTGAAGAAAGTTCTATGAAGTGCTGAGAAAAAGATATATTCTATTTTTGGAGTGGCAATTCACTAAATATTTGTTGTGCTCATTTGTTTTTTATTGTCACTTTGCTCCATTATTTCTCTTTTTAGTTTTTGTCTGAATGAACTGTTCATTGATGAGGGTGGGTTATTGAAGTCTCTCAGTATCAGTGTATGAGTGGCAATGGTATTTAACCTACAATAGTATTTCTTTTATAAGTATTTTTGGTATTGCATTTGGAGCATAGATGTCATTTTGGTTGATTTTTATTTTAACAAATATGATGTTTCCTTCCCTGTCTTTTTTTATTATTTATTTGGTTTTTTTCTTGAAGTTTTTTTTCTTAGATATTAGAATGACTACATTGGCTCATATCTTAGGTTAATTTGCTTGAAAAATGTTTTCTAAGCCTTTACTATGAGATAATGTTTATCTTTGATGTTGAGGTTTGTTTTGTTGTCTGTCTAAGAAGGCTGAATCTTGTTTTTCCATCCATTTTATTAGTTTGTATTTTCTTTTTATTTAGAATTCATGCCCTTTGATATTGAGAGGGATTAATGACCAATGAGTGTTAATTCCTGTGAGTTTGGTGATGATGATGGTAGCAAGTGTGTGTGTGTGTGTGTGTGTGTGTGTGTGTGCATGTGTGTCTTCCTTCTTTTGGTTTTCATGATGTGAGATTATCTATTTTCTGTGTTTTTATGGATGTATTTAACCTAATTGCTTTAAAATTTTTTTCACCTTTCACCTTTAGTAAGGCTTGTATTTACAGATAAATATTGATTAAATTTGTTTTTATCATGAAACATATCAGTTTTTCCAGTTTTGGAGATCGAAAATTTAGGTTGGATAGCATCTATGGCATATCTTTCCAAGTCCTTATGTTTTTTAGAGTCTTCATTGGGAAGTCAGGTACAATTCTAGTAGATCTCCTTTCATATGTTACATAGTCTTTTAAAATGTAGTTTTAAATATTCCTTTCTTTTTGTTTTGTATATGTAGTGTTTTGATTATTATGGGATGAGAGAATTTTCTTTTCTGCTCCAATCTATTTGGTGTACTATGCTTCTTGTACTTTTATAGGCATGTCCTTTTTTAGATTATAGAAAGTTTTTCTATGATTTTGTTGAAAACATTTTCTAGGTTTTGAACTGGGATTCTTCTCCTGCCTATATTCTTTTGGTTCATAGGTTTGCTTATTTCATACTGTCCCAGATTTCCTGAATGTTTTGTGTCAAGGAATTTTTAGCTTAAACATTTATTTGACTGGAGAGTTTTTTTCTTTAATTGTACTGTCAATACCTGAGATTGTTTCTTCCTACTCTTGATGAAGTTTGCCTCTGTGCTTCCTGTTTGGTTAACTAGGTTTCCATATCAGAATACCCTCAGTTTAGTTTGTCTTAATGCATCTGTCTACAACTTTAGATTTTAAATAGTTTTATTATTTAAACTGTTTGGTTTTTTCTTGACTTTAAGGAATTTGTTAATTTCCTCTATTTTTTGTTTGCCTACTCCATAATTTTTTAAAGGGATTTATCTATTTCTTCTTTAATGATCTTTTCATCTTCAGAAAGTTGGTTTTAGGGTCTTTTCCTTGTGCTTTGGCTTTGTTGGACTATTCATGGTCTGCTGTAATAGGATAGCTGGACTCTGGTAGTAACATATTGCCTTGCTGGTTGCTCACTATGTTCATTCACTGGCATCTAAGCATCTAAGGTTAGGATGCTTATAGGTGTAGGTCCTAATTTCTGCATTTGCCTTTCTTGGATGATTGTTATGTTCCTTGGTTTTTGTTTCCTTTCTGTTCTTCTGGCCTCTGAGCTTATAATTAACAGGAGGCCGATCTAAGTTGAGGGTTGGGAAGGAATGATGAAGAGGGGCTGGAATATTGTGTCATTTTTTAAAAAGTTTTATGGGGCTAAGTATACAGTTATCTTGTAAAATCCCATGAATTGACATTTTAAAATATTGTTATTTTGACTAGTATTGTATGTAGGAAGATAGTAATTAAAGATATCTTGGGTAAGCGAGATAGAAAGCAAAAAGAAACAAATAATGTTGTTTAAATGATGTACATTATAGATGCCTAACAGCAAACACCTAGATCTCATATAATCTAGAAAATAGTAATTAAAATTCATTGTAAGAAATATATAGACTCAGATTGGTTATTCTCATACTAATTCTCATATGGCTCAGGAGCTGAAGAAGGATGATTCTCGTGCCTAGCCTCCTGGTGAAAATGGTAGCATTGTAGAGCTTGGGAAGCTGTCTGGCTCGAGCTGTCTTTTAAAAGTCCTTTTGCCTAGTCTGCTGGTTGTATTCTTCTCTGTGCCATGCTTGTGGCCATTGTAGGCCACCCTAGGCCCCTGGCGATTAGCTGGATCTGCTCCAGCCTCTAGCCCTTAGCTTGATGAATCAACTAACTCAGTCCTCCTCTTTTTGTCTCTTTTTGACTCTCTCTCTCTCTCTCTCTCTCTCTCTCTCTCTCTCTCTCTCTCTCTCTCTCTCTCTCTCTTTCTCTCTCTCTCTCTCTCTCATCTTAGTCTTCCTGAGTTAGTAAGTATAAACTATATCCTGAATCCCTGAATCACACCTGGTTAAGCTAAGAAAAGTTGTTTTCCTTAAGGGCTCCCTGCGTGAGGCCTGTAACACAAAAGGCCAATTCCTCATAAAGCTTCCCTTGCTATATAGGTGGGCCTGAGATAGCCTGTCTGCAAGCAACAAGAGTTAAAGGCGGGACTAGATTGACTTGTGGGGGAAGGTGGCTAGGGAACCAATTCAAATGTAAATTCTTTCTACCTAGCCCAAATACTCACCTTTTTGGCACGGGCCTCATAAGATTTTTCAGATGTAAATATCCTTAGTTTGGGCTATTATTTGGAAACTATCTGCCCTGAAAGGTAGTAGACTAGAACCTGTGACTGGAATTTCTGGAATACCTTTTTTACTATAATATAAATGGTCGAAGCAAAGCAGAATTTTTGTTATAAAATAGATTCTAACATATCTATATTTGTTTGGTTAAGCCATGTTTCAGCTATAAGGAAATAGGAGAGTTTAAGAAATTGCCAAGTGAGATTTATCTCCTTCTAAATATATGGGGAGGTCCATTATTCCCAGGAGACATTTTTTCTTTCTCCTGTGTCTGTAAAATATCATGTTTACAGACTTTCACTGGGCCACCGTGGCAAGAAACAGTTTCAAATATAAAGAGCTGCTAAAATCAAAATAAAATGCTATTGTTTTAAATAAACCATTTTAGTCACACTGATGGGTGAATGCTGAAATGTTTCATACTGTGTGTACTGCTGGTTTTGTGTGTCAACTTGACACAGGTTGGAGTTATCACAGAGAAAGGAGCTTCAGTTGAGGAAGTGCCTCCATGAGATCCAGCTGTGGGGTATTTTCTCAATTAGTGATCAAGAGGGGGAGGTCCCCTTGTGGGTGATACCACTTCTGGGCTGGTATTCTTGAGTTCTATAAGAGAGCATGTTGAGCAAGCCGGGGGAAGCAAGCCAGTAAGGAACATCCCTCCATGGCTTCTGCATCAGCTTCTGATTTCTGACCTGCTTGAGTTCCAGTCCTGGCTTCCTTTTGTGATGAACAGCAATGCAGACATGTAAGCTGAATAAACCCTTTCCTCCCCACCTTGCTTCTTGGTCATGATGTTTGTGCAGGAATAGAAACCCTGACTAAGACAAATTGGTACTGAGAGTGGGTTATTCCTGTGACAACCTGACCATGTTTTGGGGAGGACTGTGGAAGGACTTTGGAACTTTGAGCTAGAAGAGCCATTAGGATGTTAAGTGATCTGTGGAAAGTTCTGTAGGAGCTTAGAAGATAATGTTAAGAACAGTGCAGAAGATGGAGGCCTGACTTGTGAAATTTCAGAGGGAAAATTAAAGACTCTTATCAGGGCCATGTTTCGATTGTGAAGATTCTGTGGTTTTGGTTAGCTGGGGCTGAAGAATCAGCTGTGATTAACAAGATACCAGAATCACTAAATAGAACCTTTGTGTTACTGGGACTATTGATGCTGGTTAGCTGGAGCTAAGGAATTAGCGGTGATTAAGAAGAAACCAGCATCACTGAGGTGAAATCATCTGGGAAGTGTTTTCTGAGATAACAGAGTCTGTGTTTAGAGATAGCCACAGTTGTATTTTGTGCTGTGTCTGGACTTGGTATTGTGTAAGAGTCACCCAGGTGGTACTGGTTTTAAAGGCATGAAGGGGTCATGAAGAGCAGCTGAGGCTTGGCACTGTGAGAGGCCATGGAAAGCCATTGGTGAAGATGCAACATCAGTTGCAATTGATGGGCTGAAGGGGTCATGGATAGGAGTTGAGGCTTGGTGCCATGAAGAGAGCCTATGAAAGGCTGTTGATGAAGACTAGTTACAGGAGAAGACAGCAGTGTTTTGGAGATGTCAGTGCCATGAGATGACCACCAAGAACAGCAGCAGCAGCGGAGTACAGGCAGTTGGAGCCTAGAAGATAAGCTGTGTGCTACAAAGGGCAGAGCTGGAGAAGTGACCCAAGCCCTTGGAGGAGCCAGGAAGATCCTGAGTTGGATCCCAGACATTGAACCATTGGATTTTGAGTTTTGCTTTTGGTTGTGACTGTGCCCTGATATGTTTCCCTCTTGAAGGAAGAAAGTATTTTAGTGGACCCCACAGTTAAGAGACTTTGAATTTTTAAAATACTTTGAATTTTAAAGATATTGGACATTTTAAAGGGATTGAACTTTTAATATGTAAAGACTGTGGGACTTTTAAAGTAATTTAGATCTTGGGGATGAATAAGAAAGTAAGGGTTGAGGCTTAATAGTGATGTGTTTGTGTGTCAAGTTGACAAGGGGTCAATTGTACTGGCTGGTTTTGTGTGTCAACTTGACACAGGTTGGACTTATCACAGAAAAAGGAGATTCAATTGGGGAAGTGCCTCCATGAGATCCAGCTGTGGGGCATTTTCTCAATTAGTAATCAAGGGGGGAGGGCCCCTTGTGGGTGGTGCTACTTCTGGGCTGGTATTCTTGGGTTCTATAAGAGAGCAGGTTGAGCAAGCCGGGGGAAGCAAGCCAGTAAAGAACATCACTCCATAGCTTCTGCATCAGCTCCTGATTCCTGTCCTGCTTGAGTTCCAGTACTGACTTCCTTTTGTGATGAACAGCAATGCAGAAATGTAAGCTGAATAAACCCTTTCCTCCCCAACTTGTTTCATAGTCATGATGTTTGTGCAGGAATAGAAACCCTGACTAAGACACTGTGTGATTCCAATTTTTAAATGAACAACTTACTAAAAGTTACCTTTTTTTTTTTTTTTTTTTTTTTTTTAAGAGAGATGTAATAGATCCTACCTGAGAGATTAGATCTATGAGAAATGCATTTTTAAACTATTGGCTATGGTTTCTTCATGTATAGATTGCTGGATATGAACATAATCATTTGAAGAATTTATACATGCAAATATACTTTATGCCTTTTTAGAACATGTATTCAAATGTAAAAGGTACCATATGAAATAATAATATCAATTAAAATATGTTTGATACAGGAAAAAAGTTAGTATTAGAGTAATAAAAAATTTTATTTCTGGAAAAGGGTATAGCTGATTAGAAAGGTTATAGTGTTAGGTGAGAGAAAAAGTAAGAGGTAGAACTAGAAAGGAGAAAAATCCAGAAAATTTTAAATTTTAGCATATTTGACTTATATTTATTTAAAAATTGGGTAATTATTTAACTTTTATAATGAGGACTACTGGTACACAGATTTTTGGAACTTTTGTGTCAAAGGTTTTACAGACATGGTTAAATCTTTACACAATCAAAGTTAGGAAAAGAATTATTATAAGTAAAAATGAAAGAGTGATAGTATCTATGCATGACATGTCTTGCAACACATAAAGGCAATCTAATACAAGGACATGCAAAGGATAGAAACAAAATGAAAAACAATATCTGACTTGGTGTCACTTCAATGTATGCTAAGTAAGAAAAGTCCTATATTTGATATGGGTAGTCATTTCTAGAATAATGAGAAGTTTTGATTAAGTAAAAATAAATGGTTACTCAGATACAAAATGATGGAAGACATTTATCAATACATGTGGCTGATTTAGGAGGACTACTCTCCTCCTAAAATATGTGGAAAGTATTCTGAAGTACACAAGAAAAAGTACTCTTAAAGTATATGAAGTTGGGATTGCAAGCTGGTACAACCACTCTGGAAATCAGTCTGGAGGTTCTTCAGAAAACAGGGCATGACACTTCTGGAGGACCTGACTATACCACTCCTAGGCATATACCCAGAGGATTCCCTGGCATGCAATAAAGACACATGCTCCACTATGTTCAAAGCAGCCCTATTTATAATAGCCAGAAGCTGGAAAGAACCCAGATGTCCCTCAATGGAGGAATGGATACAGAAAATGTGGTATATTTACACAATGGAATACAACTCAGCAATTCAAAACAATGAATTCATGAAATTCTTAGGCAAATGGTTGGAACTGGAAAATATCATCCTAAGTGAGGTAACTCATTCACAAAAGAACACACATGGAATGCATTCACTGATAAGTGGATATTAGCCCAGAAGCTCAGAATACCCAAAACACAACTCAAATATCAAGTCATTCCCAAGAAGTAGGAAGAAGAGAGTCCTGGTCCTGAAAAGGCTTGATGCAGCATTGTAGGGGATTGCCAGGACAGAGGAATGGGAGGGGGTTGATTGGGGAACTGGCAGAGTGAAGAGGACTTATGGGACTTATGGAGAGGGGGAAACCAGGAAAGGGAAAATCATTTGGAATGTAAAAAAAAATATAGAAAATAAAAAAAGAAAATGAATAGTTTCATTTTTAATATTTCTCCATTGAGAAATATTGCATCTAGCAGGTGGTATTCCAATATCGTTAATGGATTCTATTTTCGAGAACTAATAAATCTCCTCTGGTCTACTAAAACTATTCTTATTTTTCTAAAAATTTAACCTGGGATGATGTGTTCATGATGGAGCCTTTTGCAAAATGATTACAACTTACTATTCTTATTGAAAATGTTATTTTAAAAGTCTCACAAGGAAGCCAACATAATTTCTATAATATTCTTCCCTAAACTATTTTATTATTCAGATGAAGTATGAACTCACCACCCCCACTGCCATTATGGAAGATAGGCACAGCCAAACATTACAATTAAATACTAGAAAACATTTAGATATTAATTCCAAGGTAGCTTAAATTTAAGTCAGTTTCTTTATTTCTTTTCTTTTTTTAATTCTTTAATCTTTTTATAAATTCCAGTTTTTTACATACATATTTTTATTATTAATTAATTAATTCATTATTTTTTACACTTGATATTTTATTACCTCACATTACGTCCAAACTCTGGCTGTTCCACATCCTCTACCTCCTCCCTACCCCCTATCTCCACGTGGATGTCCTTACCCTTCAACCCACCTGACTTCTAAACTCCCTGGGGCCTCCAGTCTCTTGAGGGTTTGGTGCATCATCTCTGAATAAACACAAACCCTGCAGTCTTCTAGAATATGTGTGTTGGGCGCCTCATATCACCTGTATGTTGCCTGTTTGGTGTTCCAGTGCTTGAGAGATCTCATGGGTCCTGATTAAATGAGAATGCTGGTCCCCCTACAGGATTTCCCTTCTTCTCAGCTTCTTTCAGCATTCTCTAATCCAACAACGGGGGTCAGCTGCTTCTGTCCATTTTTTTGGTGTAAATATTTTCATCTGACTCGGCTGTTTGTTGGGTCTTCTGGAGTATGGTCTTGCTAGGTCCCTTTTTGTGAGTACTCCATAGCCTCAGTAATAGTCTCAGGCCTTGGGACCTTGTTTTTCATGTTTATTACTAAGACCTAGCTTCATTGATGAAGGCTTACCTGCACAACTCTTTGAATATGGAGAAACCAAGCTGGTGCTTCTATGGAGCCTTCACCTGTAATACAAATATGCTAGGACAGTGGTAGAATATAATTTGTTGGAGTAACCAAATCAATATCTGACTTGATTTAAGACTCACACCAAAAGAAGAGAACTATATCTGACCTTGCTTGGGTATTGAAGAACCTGAGATCAGACAGCCTAGCAAAAAAAGCAAACAACAATAACAACAAAACATAGCAATAAAATGACTTCTAGCGACATTTTTCTGCCTTGCTCAGTCATCACCAGAGAAGTTTTTTCTTAATCCCAATGAGGAGAGTGGAGAACAGTAGAGAATATAGAACTGAGACAGCAAAGGGAGAATCAAAGAGCAGGAATGATGAGAACTGGGTGGAGGGAAGGGTTAAGATACTGGTGTTGACAAACAAGTGAAAGATCTGGATGACAAGAACTTCAGGTCTCTGAAGAATGAAAACAAAGAAGACCTCAGAAAAGGGAAAAATCTTCCATGCTTGTGGATTGGCAGGATTAATATAGTGAAAACGGCCATCTTGCCAAAAGCAATATATAGATTCAATGCAATCCCCATCAAAATCCCAACTCAGTTCTTCATAGAGTTAGAAAGAGCAATTCTCAAATTCAGCTGGAATAACAAAAAACCCAGGATAGCTAAAACTATTCTCAACAGTAAAAGAACTTCTGGGGGGAAATCAATATCCCAGATCTCAAGTAGTACCACAGAGCAATAGTGTTAAAAACTGCATGGTATTGGTACAGTGACAGGCAGGTAGATCAATGGAATAGGATTGAAGACACAGAAATGGACCCACACACCTATGGTCACTTGATCTTCAACAAAGGAGCTGAAACCATCCAGTGGAAAAAAGATAGCTTTTTCAACACATGGTGCTGGTTCAACTGGAGGTCAGCATGCAGAAGATTGCGAATTGATCCATTCTTATCTCCTTGTATTAAGCTCAATTCCAAGTGGATCAAGGACCTCCACATAAAACCAGACACATTGAAACTAATAGAAAAGAAACTGGGGAAGAGCATTGAGCACATGGGCACAGGGGACAATTTCCTGATCAGAACACAAATAGCTTATGCTCTAAGATCAAGAATTGACAAATGGGACTTCGTAAGATTACAAAGTTTCTGTAAGGCAAAAGACACTGTCAAAAGGACAAAATGGCAACCAACAAACTGGGAAAAGATCTTTACCAACCCTATATCCGACAGAGGGCTAATATCCAATATATACAAAGAACTGAAGAAGTTAGACTCCAGAGGACCAAATAACCTTATTAAAAAAAAAAAAAAAAAAAAAAAAAACGGGATACAGAGCTAAAGAAAGAATTTTCACCTGAAGAACTTCAAATGGCTGAAAAGCACCTTAAGAAATGTTCAACATCATTAGTCATTAGGGAAATGCAAATCAAAACAACCCTGAGATTTTACCTCACAGCAGTCAGAATGGCTAAGATTAAAAACTCAGGAGACAGCAGGTGTTGGAGAGGATGTGGAGAAAGAGGAACACTCCTCTACTGCTGGTGGGAATGCAAGTTGGTACAACTAGTCTGGAAATCAGTCTGGTGGTCCCTCAGAAAACTGGTCATATACCCAGAGGATTCCCTGGCATGCAATAAGGACACATGCTCCACTATGTTCATAGCAGCCTTATTTATAATAGCCAGAAGCTGGAAAGAACCCAGATGTCCCTTAATGGAGGAATGGATACAGAAATGTGTTATATTTACACAATGGAATACTACTCAGCAATTAAAAACAATTAATTCATGAAATTCTTAGGCAAGTTGTTGAAACTGGAAAATATCATCCTAAGTGAGGTAACTCATTCACACAAGAATACACATGGAATGCAGTCACTGATAAGTAGATATTAGCCCAGAAGCTCAGAATACCTAAGACACAACTCACATATCAAATCATTTCCAAGAAGAAGGAAGGAGAGGGCCCTGGTCCTGGAAAGGGTTGATGCAGCATTGTAGGGGATTACCAGGACAGAGAAGTGGGAGGGGGTTGATTGGGGAACTGGCGGAGGGAAGAGGACTTATGGGACTTATGTGGAGGGGCAAACCGGGAAAGGGAATATCATTTGGAATGTAAACAAATAATATAGAAAATAAAAAAAAGATACTGGTGCTGAAGCTTTGTTATATAACAAGTACTCCTGAGTAGGGACTGAGGGAGCCTGAAGACAAACATAGATCCTGATATGCTGATATCAGTCACCACAGATATATGTCAGGTGTATAGCCATGTATATCTTTTGCTAGAGACAAGGGAAATTATTTGTTTTTGATTGAGCAGAAACAATTTCACGAGTTCCCAAGGAAGGTTGCTTTTTCTGTAACCACCAGCAATCTTCCTATGGTCCAGATATATGTATAGCCTTTGGAGTTTGTCTCCATTGAACCTGACAGGTATATTTGCACTCATTTTATGGTATAGAAAAGACATAGAGCATGTATGTTAAGAACGATTTCTTAATTCAAACATCAACTTAGCCTCAATCAAAATTTCAGTACATTAAAATAGAAGTTAACACTGTGCTTTTCACAAAACAATAAACTATAAATAACAAAGGTTATTTATAGTTTATTGTTTTGTATTCTCTACAAAAAATGTTATTCCATATGCATTTTCTTACCCAGAACTTAGATTTCTGAAGATTATGAGATGATATAGGAACCAAGAAACAGTAGAACAAATGAGAATAATATAATTGTAAAGATATGAAATATAAGCAAAACAATCTTATTGGACAAATTATGTGAGTGTGTTACAAAATTAAATATTAATGAATCAAAGAGTTTGGGTAAAATTTGGTCCCATGAAATTATCAGAGAAGACTTTTCAGACTTCTCCATAGCTAAGATTATTTGCTATGATGCTGGATATCTTTCCTGATATGAATAATGTGTATTTTGCTTTAAATAAAATCTCAAGAAGATATTAAATGTTGTACCTTGGGACATGCCTCTCATAAACCAAATACATGAAGCTGTCTTGGGCAATGAATTTGAAATAGAACAATATTTGAATGCATATAGTATAAATGCTTTTGTTTAAAAACAGTTGGGAATATAATAGCAACCTCTATTTCACTGAATGGCTAAATAAAATAAATAAAACAAATACACAGAGATTTCTGAAGCAGCCTAAAAGAGATGCAAGGCAGAAAGAGTTAGGAGTCTGATCTTTAACAGACTGACCTGTGCCGATTATTTATTAGTGGCACAGCAAGAGATAGCCTCTCTACTGTGAAAAATTGAGGACTCTGTCAGGAGAAAAGCCTTGACAACAATTGTAAGGAAGGTGAGAAACTTAGGAATGAGAAAATTGTTGCATCATGTAGCCAACCTTTTTCTCCTGGGTCTCTCATTTCTGAGATTGTATTCCCAGGAAAAACAGGCTGAACTGAAGAAGATTCGATATTAGAGTGACCAAGAAGGTCATTTGTAATCTTGTAGGAATCCTGTCTTACAACTAAGATACTCTATCATATGGGGCTGAGCAATGGATTTCCTTTGCCTGACTGTACAATGAATTTCCTCATTGGCTAACAGATCATGGGGCTTCCCAGCCTCTGAAATCATGTATAAATAAGACATTTCTTTATAACACCCACACACACACACACACACAAACAAACACATACACAGTTCCAGTTTTCAAGAGAACACACAATTATTTCTTTTCTGTGTATTCCTGTTTTGGTGTATCCTGCTGTTTATTAACTATAAATGTGTACAGATTGCTTGGTACTGTATTTAGAACTCTTGTGGCATCCAAATCCACTAGGAAAGGCTAAAGACTTAGGTTCAATTCAAATTTAGATTAAATGAATTTATTCTTACTGATGGCAAGAGGACAGCAGCCTTAGAGGCAAAGAGTATGGCATGTCAAAGAGGACTAAAGAAAAGATTTACAAAGATTGACATAATTATCTGTGAAATACATAACTAGACAAGAAAATTTCATTACTCACCACAGTTGCTTGTCTTTCCTTTTGTATAGTAATAAAAAGAGCACTTCTCTGAGTCCCACAGCAATAAATGAACTTACAAAGACAGAAAACAGCAATGCTATCCCATTGTTATCTCACTTTTAGGGCATTATGCTTTCATAGGCTTTCCAAGGAAAAGTTCAACAGACCTTAAGGGATTTCTGATACTAGGTTCAGTTTCTTTAGCCACCACAGGGAAGTTACATGGAATATATTACACATGGCTAAGGACCATGGCGGAAGTGTCACTAAGTAACTGGGATAGAGCAGGCAGTAACATAGTGCCACCAGGTTAGGGCTGGCTATAATATCTCCACGCCAGCATAGAAGTTCTGTGGAAACATGTTATAGGGCAATTCTCAGTTGAAAGGCCTAATCATGTGGAGAGAACAATACCCAAAATACTCTATTCAAATTCAATTTTTTAAACATTGGGAAATGAATAAATTATACATCCCCAGGAGAAAAATCAAATTTATTCCTACTTTAAAAAATTGAAATCTATCCAAACAAACATATATCCCTACAATATACTACATGAAACGTATACAGCTTAGAATGATTTAAAGTGGTAAGATAAAATTGTAAAAAGCATAGGTGAAAATATAACATATTAATTCATAAATAGGTTATAAAATACCTTGATAAAAACAAAAATAACAAATTAGAGGATTAATAATAGTCATTAATAAAAACAGATATTAAAGTACAAATGAAAGTTATATTTCTGAAAAAAAATGTTTCTAACAGCAATTTGTGGAGTGTTTCAATAAATATTTATGATATATGATATTTGAAACAATATCTAGGAAATATAAAAAAAGGGTTTCAAAAAAGAAAATAAGCTGGAAAAACATATAAATATAGGTTGAATATGATATACCCTCTAGAAATGCAGACAGACCACAATGACAAGTGGCCACACCATTAAATATATAATTTATACCTAGAAGACTCTGAATCTCAGTGCATAACCAGATCTGCTGCCTTTGTTCCTTGCTTTATTTTGCATTGAATCCCTCATTTTTTTGGTGACAAAGACTGAATATGAAAATGTGAAAAACCTTTTAGTACCTTAGGTTTTAGTTCTCATTTTTACTTTTGGCTTCAAATTTCTGGATGTTTTAAAAAATAAGCTCTGCTGTATATATCAAAACTATGTATTACATAATTTTCTTCCTTTTAGTGATAGGGCAGGAGGAAAGCAAGTTTTAAGGAATTGTTTAAATGTCAAAATTGGTATATTCCCACAGACAGGAGATTCTCAGAGACATTTTAACCTTTGCGATAGATAAAAGAAAGGCATGCTTTCAGCAAGTAACACATGATCTTTTGAAGAGGTTTTATGATCGACAAAGATTAAATGTCACTGAAATGTTTTCTCAATATTAAACTTTGGGATATTGCCTAACAATGTGGTTAGATATAAAACTATAAAAATATAAATAATTAAAATTATTAGCTGCTCTGCTTGCAGCTGGTTCTCAGCTACTCTGAGCACAGTGGGTTCTCAGCTGCTCTGAGCACAGTGGGTTCTCAGCTGCTCTGAGTGCAGCAGGTTCTTCAGGGTGGATCAGCTGCTATGAGTACAGCGGGTTCTCAACTGGTCTGAGTGCAGAGGGTCCTCTAGGATGGATCAGGAGATGGTGTCTTCACAGGAGCAGAGCAGCCATGAATCTGCCCCAGCAGAAAGGACCAGGTGGCGGAAGGAGAGGAAGGAATCTAAGAGGAGAAGTCTTAAATTCTTAATTCAGCTCTGAGAGGAAGTGCAAGAGGGAAAAAGATAATCAAAATACATTGTATCAAATTGTTTTCCACAAAAAGGATTTTCCTGTGACTTCTTTTTAAATTAAAGCTCTTTAGTTTTTCCTTCTTGCTTTTGTACAGTGCATAGGTGTCTATAAATAAGTTACATCTCCATACATATCCCTCCATAGCCCTCCTCTTGTATCTACATGTTCCATGGACATTTTTTAAATTTTTTATTGAATATTTTATGTATTTACATTTCAAATGTTATACCCTTTCCTGGATTTGCCTCCAGAACCCCCTCGCCCAACCCTGCTCCCCCTGTTTCTATGAGGATGCTCCCCCTCCCACCCTCCCCCTCCCACCTTACCACCCTGGCATTCCCCTACACTGGAGAATCGAGCCTTCACAGGAGCAAGGACTTCTCTTATGCTGCTCTTCTTAGTGCTTTCTTTTCACATTTCCTCTATTCCCACATGTTATTTTCATTTTGTGATATCAGAAAAAAATGTACCCCAATTCTCAGATTCTAATGACAGTATTTCTTTGTTTCTTTACATGTGAATTTACATCTCAAATAAAATTATATAAACACATTATAAGAATAACTTAATTTACACAGGATAAATGAACAAAATATTCATTGCTTTAAAATGAAGTAGATTTTTTAGATTGCATATATTTTTGCAGTAAGAGCAGGATCACTTAACAGGCAAAAAGAAATTTTAAAAGCTTAAACTCAAAATATTTGACACTTCATTTCAAAAGTCTTTCTAAACACTGTATACATTGAATCATTATGTATTCTTACAAATATGTGTGTGTGTATTCATTTGTATAATTGAAATAAAATCTGATTTAAAGGCTTCATTTTTATAGTTAAGTTTATAAGCAAATTTTGTACACAATTTATACAGGTTAGTATGTATACAGAATGTAGACAGAAATATGCTTCAATGTATAAAACAGTGAAAACTTCTTATTTGGGAGTGGTAGTTATATTTTACTATTACTTATAAACTACCCAGTATATATAGAAGATTCTTTTATATTAACCTGTATATTGTCTAAAAGCAGCTCCACTTTTAAAATGTATAAAAATTTGCTGCTATTATTAATTTTATAGTTTTATAATCCATGTACACATGTACTAACCTTTCAGGTTAGCTAAGTTCAAGGTGTTACATAAATCACTATTGAAGGACTCCCTTGGCCCAAAACCCATAACTCAAGAAATCATGTTTATCATATACATTTTTGACAAGACCTTGAATTAAATCTTCAAATATAGAGAACATGGAAGAAATAATTCATTATTTAAAGTATTGTCATTTATATCTTTTTACCATGCTGCTTTTCTGAAATCAAATGATCAGCACTATGCCAATTTCATTCCATTATAAGAATGTTTTTAATAATAACTGCTATTTTAAGACATTCAAATTAGCTACAACAAACATATAGCTGGGTAGTAGAATCAGAAGTATTTTTACCTGTATAAATCCTTACTGTATCAAGCATTTAACTTGTATAACTATACAAGTTAAACAATTATGATAACTGAAAACATTTTTCTCAAACACTCAAAAAGCAATCTTCTAAATTTTACTTTAAAAAATAAGAATATATGTCAAGAGGAGGTATATTTGCATTTAAGTGTAGCATCCCAGGGAAGTTAAAAGAAGGCATTGTATCCCTAGATATGGAATTAGAGTGTTAGCCACTAGATATCAGTGCTAGAAAACAAACTCTGTTCCTCTGAAAGACCAGCAAATTTGTTTTTTTGCTTTTTTTTTAATTGAAAAGGGAAGTAAAAACACTTTATGATAAAATTAAAGATTTACATGGAAAATATTTCAGATAAAATAGAAGAGATACATAGAAAAACATGTTAAAATTGACAGTTTTCATGGAAAATTAAAGAGTAAAGTGGTAGACATATAAAACATTGCTAAATTAATTGAAATATGAAATAGAAACATTTTATGATAGAATTGAAGATTTATATGGAAAAATATTTCTGATAACATTATAGAAAAATTTTAGGTGTTAAAAATTTTAAACATGTTAGAATTGAAGATTACCATGGAAAATTTTAATAATGAATGTAATAGTGGTAGGCATAAAAGTATTCCTAAGTTGATTGAAAGTGGAATTCTACACATTTTCTGATAAACTTGAAGATTTACATGGAAAATATTTCTGATAAAATTGAAGAAATATATAGAAAAACATGTTAAAATTAAAGATTATCACGAACATATACAGATAAAGTGATAGGCATAAAGATAATTCTAAGTTGATTGAAGGTGGAATTATATAAACATTTTCAGGTAAAATTGAAGATTTACATGAAAAATATTTCTGGTAAAATTTGAGAAATATATAGAAAACCCATTAAACTTGACTATTTTATGGAAAAATTTTCTTTTTCTTTTAATTTTTTTATTCGATATAATTTATTTACATTTCAAATGATTTCCCCTTTTCTAGCCCCCCACTCTCCGAAAGTCCCGTAAGCCCCCTTCTCTTCCCCTGTCCTCCCACCCACCCCTTCCCACTTCCCCGTTCTGGTTTTGCCGAATACTGCTTCACTGAGTCTTTCCAGAACCAGGGGCCACTCCTCCTTTCTTC
This sequence comes from Apodemus sylvaticus, assembly GCF_947179515.1. Classification (NCBI taxonomy): domain Eukaryota; kingdom Metazoa; phylum Chordata; class Mammalia; order Rodentia; family Muridae; genus Apodemus; species Apodemus sylvaticus. The sequence continues at coordinate 23,909,504 of NC_067483.1, read as the reverse complement.
TTGTACCTCATTTGATGTGTGGATTATGTTTTGGGTATTCCAGTTTTCTAGGTTAAAATTTTCATATAAAATGGTAGATATAAAAACTCTTTCTAAATTAATTGAAGGTGGAACTAGAAACACTTATGATAAAAATATTTATATTGAAAGCATTTTTTTTTCTCCTGTGGAAGCTTGAATGTGCATCAAAGCCTTGTCCCTAACAGCTCCGTTACTGGATAACTTTCCAAGATTAACATAGATAGATAGATAGATAGATAGATAGATAGATAGAGAGGTAGAGGTAGAGGTAGAGGTAGAGGTAGAGGTAGAGGTAGAGGTAGAGGTAGAGGTAGAGGTAGAGGTAGAGGTAGAGGTAGAGATAGAGATAGAGATAGAGATAGAGATAGAGATAGAGATAGAGATAGAGACAGAGATAGAGACAGAGATAGAGATAGAGATAGAGACAGAGACAGAGATAGAGATAGATATCAGTGCTTCTCAACCTTCCTAACACTATTACCCTTTAATAATATAGTTCTTCATGTATTAGTGAGTCCTAACCATAAATTTATTTTCATTGCTACATCATATCTGCAATTTTGCTAATTATGAGCAATGAGTTATGAGATATGTAAATATCTATGTTTTCTGATGGTCTTAGAAGACCCTCAATGCAATCCACTACATAAACAAACTCAAAGAAAAAGCCCACATGGTCATTTCATTGGACGCTGAAAAGCATTTGACAAAATTCAGCATTCTTTCATGCTTAAAGTCTTGGAAAGAACAAGAATTCAAGGGCCATACCTAAACATAGTAAAAGCAATATGCAGCAAGCCAGTAGCCAACATCAAACTAAATGGAGAGAAACTTCAAGCAATCTCACTAAAATCAGGGACTAGACAAGGCTGCCCCCTCTCTCCATATCTTTTCAATATAGTGCTTGAGGTACTAGCTAGGGCAATTAGACAACATAAGGAGGTCAAAGGGATACAAATTGGAAAGGAAGAAGTCAAACTATCATTATTTGCAGATGATATGATAGTATAATTAAGCGACCCAAAAATCTCCACCAGAGAACTCCTACAGCTGATAAACAACTTCAGCAAAGTGGCAGGTTATAAAATCAACTCAAGCAAATCAGTAGCCTTCCTATACTCAAAAGGATAAGCAGGCTGAGAAAGAAATCAGGGAAATGACACCCTTCACAATAGTCACAAACAATATAAAGTACCTTGGTGTGACTCTGACCAAACAAGTGAAAGATCTGTATGACAAGAACTTCAAGTCTCTGAAGAAGGAAATGGAAGAAGACCCCAGAAAATGGAAAAATCTGCCATGCTCATGCATTGGCAGGATTAATATAGTTAAAATGGCCATCTTGCCAAAAGCAATGTACAGATTCAACACAATATCCATCAAAATCTCAACTCAGTTCTTCATAGAGTTAGAAAGAGCAGTTCTCAAATTCATCTGAAAGCATTTCTGATAAAATAGAGGAAATATATAGAAAGACATATTAAAATCGAAGATTATCATGAAAAATAATTCAGATAAAATGATAGACATAAAAACATTTCTAAACTAATTAAAAGGGGAATTACAAACATTTTCTGATAAAATTGAAGATTTACATGAGAAATATTTCTGCTAGTCTATGGCTTTTTATTGGGCAGTTGAGTCCATTGGTGTTAAGAGATATTAAGGAATAGTGATTGTTGATTCCTATTATTTTTGATGTTATTTATATGTTTGTGTGTGTATCTTCTTTTGGCTTTGTTGGAAGAAGATTGCTTTCTTGCTTTTTGTAGGGTGTAGTTTCCCTCCTTGTGTTGGCATTTTCCATCTATTATCCTTTGTAGGGATGGATTTGTGGACAGATATTGTGTAAATTTGGTTTTATCATGGAATACCTTGGTTTCTCCATCTATGATGATTGAGAGTTTTGTTGGGTATAGTAGCCTGGGCTGGCATTTGTGTTCTCTTATGGTCTATATGAGGTCTGCCCAGGATCTTCTAGCTTTCATCCTCTCTGGTGAGAAGTCTGGTGTAATCCTGATAGGTCTGCCTTTATAAGTTACTTGCCCTTTTTCCCTTACTGCTTTTGATATTTTTCTTTGTTTAGTGAATTTGGTGTTTTGATTATTATGTGCCAGGAGGAGTTTCTGTTCTGGCCCAGTCTGTTTAGAGTTCTGAAGGCTTCTTGTTTGTTCATGGGCATCTCTTTCTCTAGGTTAGGGAAGTTTTCTTCTATAATATTGTTGAAAATATTCACTGGCCCTTAAAGTTGGAAATCTTTGCTCTCATCTATACCTATAGTCCTTAGGATTGGTCTTCTCATTGTGTCCTGGATTTTCTGGATGTCTTGGGTTACCAGCTTTATGCATTTTGCATTTTCTTTGACTGTTGAATCAATGTTTTCTATGGTATCTTTAGCACCTGAGGTTCTTTCTTCTATCTCTTGTATTCTGTTGTTGTTGCTTGCATCTATGACTCCTGAGTTCTTTCCAAGTCTTTCTATCTCCAGAGATGTCTCACTTTGTGATTTCTGTATTGTTTCTACTTCCACTTTTAGATTCTAGGTGGTTTTGTTCAGTTCCTTCACTTGATTGTTTGTGTTTTCCTGTAATTCTTTAAGGGATTTTTGTGTTTCTTCTTTAAGGGCTTCTACCTGTTGACCCATGATCTCCTGTATTTCTTTAAGGGATTTTTGTGTTTCCTCTTTAAGGGCTTTTACCTGTTGACTGATGTTCTCCTGTTTTTCTTTAAGGGAGTTATTTAAGTCTTTCTTGAAGCCCTCTATCAGCCAATGAGTTCAAGGCTATTTTCCACTTTCTCTTTTATTAGATTCAGTGTATCTGGTTTTATGTTGAGGTACTTGATCCACTTGGATTTGAGCTTTGTGCAAGGTGACAGATATTGGTCTATATTCATTTTTCTACATACAGACAGCCAGTTAGACCAGTACCATTTGTTGAAAATTCTTTTTTCCATTATATGTGTTTAGATTCCTTGTCAAAGCTCAAGTGTCCATAAGTGTGTGGTTTTATTTCTGGATCTGCAATTCTATTCCATTGATCAACATGTCTTTTTCTGTACCAATACCATTCAGTTTTGATCATTATTGCTCTGTAGTAAAGCTTGAGGTCATGGATGGTGATTCAGTCAGCTGTTCTTTTATTGTTAAGATTTTTTTGCTATTCTGTTTTTTTTTTTTTTTTTTTTTGCCTTTGCAGATAAATTTCAAAAATGCTCTTTCCATGTCTTTGGAAAATCATGTTGGTGTTTTAATGGGGATTGCATTGAATCTGTAGATTGCCTTTGGCAGGACTGCCATTTTTACTATGTTAATTCTGCCAGTCCATGAGCATGGGAGATCTCTCCATTTTCTGAGATGTTCATCGGTTTCTTTCATGAGAGTTTTGAAATTATTGTCATACAGATCTTTCACTTGTTTGGTTAGAGTTAACCCAAGATATTTTATATTATTTGTGGCTATTGTAAAGGGAGTTCATTCTCTAATTTCTTTCTCAGCCTGTTTATCATTTGTATAAAGGTACACTACTGACTTATTTGAGTTAATTTTATATCCAGCCACCTTGCTTACGTTGTTTATCAAACAGAGAAGTTCTATGATAGAAAATTTGGGATCACTTATTTATACTATCATATTATCTTCAAATAACACTACATTTATTTCTTCTGTGCCAATTTTTTATCCCCTTGATCTCTTTTTCATGTCTTATTTTTCTAGCTAGAACTTTGAATACTATATCGAATAGATATGTGGAGAGTAAACATCCTAGTCTTGTCCCTGATTTTAGTCATATTGTTTGAAATATGTCTCTATTTAATTTGATATTGGCTGTTGATTTGTAGTAAAATGCTTTTATTATGTTTAGGTATGAGCCTTGAATTCCTGATATCTCAAATACCTTTAACATGAAAGGATTTTAGATTTTATCATGGTTTTTTTTTCTGCATCTAAGGAGATGATCATGTGATTTTCTTCCTTTGAGTTTGTTCATATAGTGGATTATTCTTCATTGAAAATTGAAGAGTAAAGTGGTAGACATAAACACATTGCTAATTAATTGAAAAATGAAATAGAAACATTTTATAATAGAATTGAAGATTTATGTGGAAAAGGTTTCTGAGAAAATTGTAGAAAATGTAGGAAAATATGTTAAAATAGAAGATTATCATGGAAAATTTTATATAGATATAATAATGGTAGGCATAAAAGTATTCCTAAGTTGAATGAAAGTGGATTTATAAACACTTTCTGATAAAGTTGAGGATTTACATGGAAAATATTTCTGATAAAATTGAAGAAATACATAGAAAAACATATTAAAATTAAAGATTATCATGGAAAATTATACAGATAATGTGGTAGGCATAAAATAATTCTAAGTTGATTAAAAGTGGAATTATAAACATTTTATGACAAAACTGAAGATTTACATGAAATTTTTTTTTATTATTCGATATAATTTATTTACATTTCAAATGATTTCCCCTCTTCTAGCCCCCCCACTCCCCGAAAATCCCGCAAGCCCCCTTCTCTTCCCCTGTCCTCCCACCCACCCCTTCCCACTTCCCCGTTCTGGTTTTGCTGAATACTGCTTCACTGAGTCTTTCCAAAACCGGGGGCCACTCCTCCTTTCTTCTTGTACCTCATTTGATGTGTGGATTATGTTTTGGGTATTCCAGTTTTCTAGGTTAATATCCACTTATTAGTGAGTGCATACCATGATTCACCTTTTGAGTCTGGGTTACCTCACTTAGTATGATATTCTCTAGCTCCATCCATTTGCCTAAGAATTTCATGAATTCATTGTTTCTAATAGCTGAATAGTACTCCATTGTGTAGATATACCACATTTTTTGCATCCACTCTTCTGTTGAGGGATACCTGGGTTCTTTCCAGCATCTGGCAATTACAAATAGGGCTGCTATGAACATAGTAGAACATGTATCCTTATTACATGGTGGGGAGTCTTCTGGGTATATGCCCAGGAGTGGTATAGCAGGATCTTCTGGAAGTAAGGTGCCCAGTTTTCGGAGGAACTGCCAGACTGATTTCCAGAGTGGTTGTACCAATTTGCAACCCCACCAGCAGTGGAGAAGTGTTCCTCTTTCTCCACACCCTCTCCAACACCTGCTGTCTCCTGAATTTTTAATCTTAGCCATTCTGACTGGTGTAAGATGAAATCTTAGGGTTGTTTTGATTTGCATTTCCCTAATGACTAATGAAGTTGAGCATTTTTTAAGATGCTTCTCCGCCATCCGAAGTTCTTCAGGTGAGAATTCTTTGTTTAACTCTGTACCCCATTTTTTAATAGGGTTGTTTGGTTTTCTGGAGTCTAACTTCTTGAGTTCTTTATATATATTGGATATTAGCCCTCTATCTGATGTAGGATTGGTGAAGATCTTTTCCCAATTTGTTGGTTGCCGATCTGTCCTCTTGATGGTGTCCTTTGCCTTACAGAAACTTTGTAATTTTATGACGTCCCATTTATCAATTCTTGCTCTTAGAGCATACGCTATTGGTGTTCTGTTCAGAAACTTTCTCCCTGTACCGATGTCCTCAAGGGTCTTCCCCAGTTTCTTTTCTATTAGCTTCAGAGTGTCTGGCTTTATGTGGAGGTCCTTGATCCATTTGGATTTGAGCTTAGTACAAGGAGACAAGGATGGATCAATTCGCATTCTTCTGCATGCTGACCTCCAGTTGAACCAGCACCATTTGTTGAAAAGGCTATCTTTTTTCCATTGGATGTTTTCAGCCTCTTTGTCGAGGATCAAGTGGCCATAGGTGTGTGGGTTCATTTCTGGATCTTCAATCCTGTTCCATTGATCCTCCTGCCTGTCACTGTACCAATACCATGCAGTTTTTAACACTATTGCTCTGTAGTATTGCTTGAGGTCAGGGATACTGATTCCCCCAGATTTCCTTTTGTTGCTGAGAATAGTTTTAGCTATCCTGGGTTTTTTGTTGTTCCAGATGAATTTGATAATTGCTCTTTCTAACTCTGTGAAGAATTGAGTTGGGATTTTGATGGGTATTGCATTGAATCTGTATAGTGCTTTAGGCAAAAAGGCCATTTTAACTATATTGATTCTACCGATCCATGAGCATGGGAGGTTTTCCCATTTTTTGAGGTCTTCTTCCATTTCCTTCTTCAGAGTCTTGAAGTTCTTGTCATACAGATCTTTCACATGTTTGGTAAGAGTCACCCCAAGATACTTTATACTGTTTGTGGCTATTGTGAAGGGGGTCATTTCCCTAATTTCTTTCTCAGCCTGCTTATCCTTTGAGTATAGGAAGGCCACTGATTTGCTTGAGTTGACTTTATAACCTGCCACTTTGCTGAAGTTGTTTATCAGCTGTAGGAGCTCTCTAGTGGAGTTCTTTGGGTCACTTAGGTAGACGATCATGTCGTCTGCAAATAATGATAGTTTGACTTCTTCCTTTCCAATTTGTATCCCTTTGACCTCCTTATGTTGTCGAATTGCCCGAGCTAGTACCTCAAGTACAATATTGAAAAGATAAGGAGAAAGGGGGCAGCCTTGTCTGGTCCCTGATTTCAGTGGGATTGCTTCAAGTTTCTCTCCATTTAGTTTGATGCTGGCTACCGGTTTGCTGTATATTGCTTTTACTATGTTTAGGTATGGGCCTTGAATTCCTGTTCTCTCCAAGACTTTAAGCATGAAGGGATGCTGAATTTTGTCAAATGCTTTTTCAGCATCCAATGAAATGACCATGTGGTTTTGTTCTTTAGTTTGTTTATGTAGTGGATTGTATTGATGGATTTCCGTATATTGAACCAACCCTGCATTCCCGGGATAAAGCCTACTTGATCATGGTGGATGATCGTTTTGATGTGTTCTTGGATTCGGTTGGCAAGAATTTTATTGAGTATTTTTGCATCGATGTTCATAAGGGAAATTGGTCTGAAGTTCTCTTTCTTTGTTGGATCTTTGTGTGGCTTTGGTATCAGCGTAATTGTGGCTTCGTAGAAGGAATTGGGTAGTGTTCCTTCTGTTTCTATTTTGTGGAATAGTTTGAAGAGTATTGGTGTTAACTCTTCTTTGAAGGTCTGGTAGAATTCTGCACTGAAGCCATCTGGTCCTGTGCTTTTTTTGGTTGGAAGACTTTCTATGACTCCTTCTATTTCTTTAGGCATTATGGGACTGTTTAGATGGTCTAGTTGGTCCTGATTTAATTTTGGTATTTGGTATCTGTCAAGGAAATTGTCCATTTCCTCCAGATTCTCCAGTTGTGTTGAGTATAGGCTCTTGTAGTAGGATCTGATGATTTTTTGTATTTCCTCAGTTTCCGTTGTTATATCTCCCTTTTCATTTCTAAGTTTGTTAATTTGGATACTTTCTCTGTGCCCTTTGGTCATTCTGGCTAAGGGTTTATCTATCTTGTTGATTTTCTCAAAGAACCAGCTCCTGGTATTGTTGATTTTTTGTATGGTTCTCTTTGTTTCTATTTGATTGATTTCGGCCCTGAGTTTGATGATTTCCTGCCTTCTACTCCTCCTGGGCGAAATAGCTTCTTTTTGTTCCAGGGCTTTCAGGTGTGTCATTAAGCTGGTAATGTATGCTCTCTCCATTTTCTTTTTGGAGGCACTCAGGGCTATGAGTTTTCCTCTTAGCACTGCTTTCATTGTGTCCCATTGATTTGGGTATGTTGTGTTTTCATTTTCATTGTGTTCTAAAAAGTCTTTAATTTCTTTCTTTATTTCTTCCTTGACCAAGATATCATTGAGTAGAGTATTGTTCAGTTTCCACGTGTATGTGGGCTTTCTGTTGTTTCTGTTGCTATTGAAGACCACTTTTACTCCATAGTGATCAGATAGGAGGCATGGGATTAGTTCGATCTTCTTATATTTGTTGAGGTCTGTCTTGTGACCAATTATATGGTCAATTTTGGAGAAGGTACCATGAGGTGCTGAGAAAAAGGTATATTCTTTTGTTTTAGGATAGAATGTTCTATATATATCTGTTAAATCTAATTGGTCCAAAGCTTCAATTAGTTTCATTGTGTCCCTGTTTAGTTTCTGTTTTCCTGATCGGTCCATTGAGGAAAGTGCAGTGTTGAAGTCACCCACAATTATTGTGTTAGGTGCAATGTGTGCTTTTAGTTTTAATAAAGTTTCTTTTACGAAAGAGGGTGCCCTTGCATTTGGGGCATGGATGTTCAGGATTGACAGTTCTTCTTTTTGTATTTTTCCTTTGACCAGCAAGAAGTGTCCCTCAGGGTCTCTTTTGATGACTTTGGGTTGAAAGTCAATTTTATCTGGTATTAAAATGGCTACTGCAGCTTGTTTCCTGAGACCATTTGCTTGTAAAATTGTCTTCCAGCCTTTTACTCTAAGGTAGTGTTTGTCTTTGACCCTGAGGTGTGTTTCCTGTAAGCAGCAAAATGTAGGGTCCTGTTTACGTATCCATTCAGTTAGTCTGTGTCTTTTTATTGGGGCATTAAGTCCATTGACGTTAAGAGATATTAAGGAATAGTGATTGTTACTTCCTATCATTTTTGACGTTATTTTTTAAATTTGAATGCTTAACTTCTTTTGGGTTTGATGAAAGGTTACTATCTTGCTTTTTCCAGGGTGAAGTTTCCCTCCTTGTATTGGTGTTGTCCTCCTATTATCCTTTTTAGGGCCGGGTTTGTGGATAGATATTGGGTAAACTTGGTTTTGTCATGAAATATCTTAGTTTCTCCATCTATGGTGATTGAGAGTTTTGCTGGATATAGTAGTTTTGGTTGGCATTTGTGTTCTCTTAGAGTCTGCATGAGATCTGCCCAGGACCTTCTAGCCTTCATAGTCTCAGGTGAAAAGTCTGCTGTGATTCTGATAGGTCTTCCTTTATATGTTACTTGGCCTTTTTCTCTTACTGCCTTTAGTATTCTTTCTTTGTTTAGAACATTTGGTGTTTTGATTATTATGTGACGGGAAGTATTTCTGTTCTGGTCCAGTCTGTTTGGAGTTCTGTAGGCTTCTTGTATATTCATGGGCATCTCTCTCTTTAGGTTAGGGAAGTTTTCTTCCATAATTTTATTGAAGATATTTGCTGGCCCTTTAAGTTGTAAATCTTCACTCTCATCTATGCCTATAATCCTTAGGTTTGGTCTTCTCATTGTGTCCTGGATTTCCTGGATATTTTGGGTTACAAGCTTTTTGTATTTTGCATTTTCTTTAACTGTTGAGTCCATGGTTTCTATGGAATCTTCAGCATCTGAGATTCTTTCTTCTATCTCTTGTATTCTGTTGTTGATATTTGTATCTCTGTCCCCTGATTTCTTCCCAAGGCTTTCTATCTCCAAAGTTGTCTCCCTTTGAGTTTTCTTAGTTGTTTCTACTTCTGATTTTAGATCCTGGATGGTTTTGCTTAGCTCCTTCACTTGCATGTTTGTGTTTTCCTGTAATTCTTTAAGAGATTTTTGTGTTTCCTCTTTCATGAGCTCAGCCTGTTGACCAAAGTTCTCCTGTATTTCTTTAAGAGATTTTTGTGTTTCGTCTTTCATGACCTCAGCCTGTTGAGCAAAGTTCTCCTGTATTTCTTTAAGTGTTTTTTGCATTTCCTCCTTGTTGGCTTTTGTATTCTCCTGGATTTCTTTCAATGATTTTTGTGTTTCCCTTGCAAGGGCTTCTAACTTTTGATCCATTTTCTCCTGAATTTCTTTATGTATGACCTTCATGTGTTCCTGTACCAGCATCATGACCAGTGATTTTAAATCCAAATCTTGTTTTACTGGTGTGATGGGGTATCCAGGACATGTTGGTAGAGGAGAATTGGGTTCAGATGTTGCCATATTGCCTTGATTTCTGTTAGTGACGTTCCTGCGTTTGCCTTTTGCCATCTAGATCTCACTGGTGTTAGTTTATCTTGTCAGTGCTGGACTCACCAGTGCAAGCTGCCCCTTCCCAGTTGGCCTCTGGTGCACAGCTTACCTCCTGCACTGCTTGTAGACAGTGTGCTGCTGCCCAGGCTGTTCCGATCCCAAAGCAGGCACCCGAAGGCTCCCGCTGGGGCCCGCTGGATTCACTGGAGCACACTGACTTCTCCCAGCTGGCCGCCCGGAAGCCCAGCTAGCCACTTGCAGGACTTGGAGATGTAATGCTGCCGCCCAGACTGATCTGGATCCGGAAGCGGAGAGAGTAGAGCTAAGGGCTTCTGCCTGAGGCCTTGCCCCAGATTGTGTCTGTGGAGCAGATGGAGCCCGTGTGCACTCCCAGGGAGTGCCGACGGTGTATGCTACTGTGACCTCCCCTGTGTTCCGCTCACTCCGCTGGGCAGCCGATCTGCCAACCGGGCTGTCGCACACAAGGTTAGCCTGGCCGCCCAGTCCCTGAGTCCAGGCAAAAGCCTGGGAGGCCAAGGTCCGATCAAAGTTCCCCTAGGGCTATGACTGTTAATTGGGTTTGCCAGGTGACTAGGATGGCGGGCGTGCGCGCCCGCGCTCCCTGAAAGCGCCGGGAGAGTCTGCTTTGCTAACAATCATCTGGGCGGGTTGACTCACAGATGGCCCACCAAGCCGCCCAGTTCTTGGGGTCAGTCCTGTGCCTTTTGGGGCCTGGACCCCCGCTTTGTTAGCCTTAGGCTATGCCTGTTACAGGTCTGCCCACCTGAGCTCTCTGTTGTCCTGCAGGCAAAATGGCGGCGGTGCGCTCGCAGGCCTGGGCAAAAAACCTCCTGGTTGGGTTGGCACCCCGATGGCCCCCCGACCAGCCCAGGGCCTGGGTGCAGGCCAACGCCCGTCGGGCTCAGACCACCGCGGTGTTGGCCTCGGATTATGTTTGTGTACCTCAGTCTGTCCGATTCCTGGAGTACGGAACCAAGATGGATGCTCCTCTCCTGACTGGTGGGAGGCCGAGTTCTGAAGTGGCCTCCGTGCAGGAAAGGCGCTGCACAACTGCAGCTGCTTGCTGTCCGGCTGGTCAGCGAAGGTCAGTGGTCGTGGGCGCAGGGCCTAACTGGTCCCTGTGACGCCTTGGTTCCACTGCTGATGACCCTTCAGCTGGAGCAGCCACTGCTGCCACTGCCGCTGCCGCCGCCGCCGCCGATCTCCTACATGAAAATTTTTTCCTTACTTCTTTTAATATTTTTTCTTTGTTTAGTGCATTTGGTGTTTTTATTATTATGTGCTGAGAGGAGTTTCTGTTCTGGTCCAGTCTGTTTAAAGTTCTGTAGGCTTCTTGTATATTCATGGGTATTTATTCATTTAGGTTAGGGAAGTTTTCTTCTATAATTTTGTCAAAGACATTTACTGGCCCTTTAAGTTGGAAATCTTTGATCTTTTCTACACCTATAATCCTTAGGTTTGGTCTTCTCATTGTGTCCTGGATTTCCTGGATGGTTTGGGTTACCAGCTTTATGCATTTTGCATTTTCTTTGACTGTTGTGTCCATATCCTCTATGGTGTCTTCTACACCTGAGATTCCCTCTTCTATCTTTTGTATTCTGTTATTGATGCTTGTATCTATGACCCCTTAATTCTTTCTAATGTTTTCTATCTCCCGAGATGTCTCACTTTATGATTTCTTTATTGTTTCTACTTCCACTTTTAGGTCTTGGATGGTTTTGTTCAGTTCCTTCACTTGATTGTGTGTGTTCCTGTAATTCTTTAAGGGATTTCTGCATTTTCTCTTTAAGGGCTTCTTCCTGTTGACCTATCTTCTCCTGTATTTCTTTAAGGGATTTTTTTGTTTCCTCTTTAAGGGCTTTTACCTGTTGACCCATGTTCTCCTGTATTTCTTTAAGGGAGTTATTTAAGTCCTTCTTGAAGCCCTCTATCAGCATCATGAAATATGATTTTAAATCCAGTTCTTGCTTTCCTGATATGTTGGGGTACACAGGACTTGCTGTGGTGGGAGAACTGGGTTCTGATGTTGCCAAGTAGCCTTGGTTCTGTTGTTAGGGTTCTTGTGCTTGACTTTTGCCATATGGTTATCTCTGGTGCTGGTTGGTCTTGCTGTCTCTGGCTGGAGCTTGTTCCTCCAGCCTGTGGACCTGTAAGCCTGTGTTCATACTCCTGGGAGACCAACTCTCTTCTGGCAGGGTCTGTGCACAGAAGGCTGTGGAGCCACCTGGATCCCTTGTGCAAATGGCAGCCTGCGGACCTCTGTCCTAACTGCTCCAGTGATCATATGCCCTGTGTGTTCCTTGCTGTTCCCCTCTAGAGAGAGAGTGAAGATCTTACCTCCATGACAGTTTACCTAATCGTGATTTAACTTTGGTATGTGGTATCTGCTTAGAAAACCAACCATTTCATCTAGATTTTCTAGTTTGGATGAAAATAGGCTTTTGTACTAGGATCTGATGATCTTTTGAATTTCCTCCATTTCTGTTGTTATGTCTCCCTTTTCATTTCTGATTTTGTTAATTAGGATACTGCCTCTGGGCTCTTTAGTTAGTTTCTCTAGAGGTTTATCTATCTTGTTGATTCTCTTTAAAACAAACAAACAAACAAACAAACAAACATACAGATTTTCGTTTTGTTGATTATTTGCATTGTTCTCTTTGTTTCTATTTGGCTAATTGTAGCCCTGAGTTTTGCTATTTCCTGTTTCTACTCCTCTTGGATGTGTTTGCTTCTCTTTGTTCTAGAGCTCTCAGGTGTGCTGATAATTTGCTAGTGTAAGATCTCACCTGTTTCTTTACCAGGGTGCATAGTGCTATGAATTTTCCTTTTAACATTGCTTTTATTGTGTCCCATATGTTTTGGTATAATGTGTCAATATTTTCATTAAATTTCAGAAAGTCTTTAAATCTTTATTTCTTTCCTGACCAAGTTATTATTGAGAGCTGTTTATTTTCCACATGTATGTTGGTTTTCTGATATATTTTGCTGTTATTGAAAAGCCAGCTTTAGGTCATGGTGATCTGATAGGATGTATGGGATTATTTCAATCTTCTTGTATCAGATGAGGGTTGTTTTGTAACCAATTATATGGTCGATTTTGGAGAAGGTACCATGAGGTGCTGAAAAGATATGTTTTTTTTTTTTGTTGTTGTTGTTTTAGGGTGTTATGTAGGTATCTGTTTAATCCATTTAGTTCATAACCACTATTAGTTTCATTGTGTTTCAGTTTAGTTTCTGTTTCAATGTCCTGTCATTTGGTGAGATTGGGGTGTTGAAGTCTCCCACTATTATTGTTTTGGGTTCAATGTGTGTTTTGAGCTTTAGTAAAGTTTCTTTTATCAATGTGGGTGCCTTTGTATTTGGGGCATAGATGTTCAGAATTGAGACTTTGTTTTGGAGGATTCCCCCCCCCCATAAGAATATGAAATATCCTTCCTTATCACAATATATAACTTTTGGTTGAATATCTATATTATTGGATATTAGGATGACAACTACAGCTTGTTTCCTGGGACCATTTGCCTGGAAGACTTTTCCCATTCTTTTACTCGGATAGTGTCTATCTTTGTTATTGAGGTGTGTTTCTTGTATGGAGCAAAATGCCGGATCTTGACTGAGTAGCCAGGATGTTAGTTTATGTCTTTTTATAGGTAATTTGAGCCATAAATATTGAGAGATATTAAAGACAGGTGCCTGTTGGTTCCTGATATATTTATTTTGTAGGTGGCTTTATGTCCTTGTGATTCTCTCCTTTTGACTTTGTTGTGAGGGGCTTAATATCTTGTCTTTTCTTTGTTGTAGGTACCTTCCTTGTGTCAGAGTGTTCCTTCTACTATCCTCTGTAGGGCTGGATTGATAGATAGATGCTGTTTGAATTTGGTTTTGTCCTGAAATATTTTGTTATCTCCATCTATGTTGATTGAAAGTTTTGCTGGGTATAGTAGCCTGGACTGTCATTTGTGTTCTCTTAGGGTCTGCAGGACCTCCATCCAAGCCCTTCTGACTATTACATTATCTGTTGAGAATTCTAGTATAATTTTGATAGGTCTATCTACTTGGCCTTTTCCCCTTGCAGCTTTTAATATTCTTTATTTGTTCTATGCATTTAGTGTTTAGATTATTATGTGATGAGAGGATTTTATTTTATGGTCCTATTTATTTGGTAGTCTATGGGCCTCTTGTATCCTTATGGTCGTCTCTTTTTTTAGGTTGGTGAGGTTTTCTTCTATGATTTTGTTGAAGACATTCTCAATTCCTTTGATCTGGGAATCTTGGTTCTCCTCTATTCTGATTATTCTTAGATTTGGTCTTTTCATTGTGTCCTGACTTTCCTGGATGCTTTGTGTTAGAAGGTTTTTGTGTTTTGAATTTTCTTTGGCAGTTGTTTTAATCTCTTCTACAGTATCTTCTATACCTGAGATTTCCCTTCTTTCTCTTGTCTTCTATTGGTGATACTTACATCTGTAACTCTTTAACTTTTTCCTAGGTTTTCCATTTCCAGGGGAACAGACTAGCTAGCATTCTACCACAGCAGAAAGGACTGGGCATAAGGGAAGTGGTATTCAGAGGGCAGGAGGGTTAGGGAGTGATGGGTCCAAATTCCACTGGTACCCCAGTGGTAACTGTGGAAATTCGGGAGGGTTCTTATCAACTGCTCTGAGTGCAGCAGATCTTCTGGGATGGCTCAGGATATAATATCTTCAGGGGAGCAAACTAGCTAGCATTCTACCTCGGCAGAAAGGAATGGGTGGATTAAAAGGAGTAATATTTGGTGGGCCTGGTTTTTGGGGGGTGATGGGTCCAGAGTCTACTCTGTTCCTAGCGGCAGCTATGGGACTTTGGGATGGTTCTTTTCAAATGTTCTGAGTGCAGTGGACTTTCTGGGATGGCTGAGAATATGGTATTCCTGGGGGAGCAGACTAGCCAGCAGTCTGCCCCAGCAGAAAAGACTAAGCAGAAGGGCAATAATTTCTATTTTTAACTTTTTATAGTTGTTTGAGAAGTCCTTTTTTTTTGGTTTGAATTTCATACATTTAATTTTGACTATATTATCCTATCTCTTCAAATTTCTCTTAAGTCCATCTTCTTTACCCTATGAATGCACTCTTGTCTTTTAACCAGTGCCCGTATACTTTGGGATAAATGCTGATCTCTTGGAACATAGTTAAAATCATATTAAAAAAAACCCAACAGTTTTAAAGAAAATCGACTCTACCTCTTTCATCAGCTATCAATGCCAAT
Source organism: Apodemus sylvaticus (assembly GCF_947179515.1). Taxonomy (NCBI): domain Eukaryota; kingdom Metazoa; phylum Chordata; class Mammalia; order Rodentia; family Muridae; genus Apodemus; species Apodemus sylvaticus. The sequence goes on along the minus strand of NC_067483.1, from coordinate 23,894,398 downwards.
ATCTTCTCAGATAATGGTTGAACTTCATGCCTACCTTCAATCACCATGTCGGTATTTTGTCTAGCTTGATTGATGCAGGTGTTGTGCCTGCCATCATAACCAGTGTGCTGGTTATGCCATATTGCATCTAAAAAATCAGTTTACTTGTATTGATCCATCACCTTTGTGTCTTAAAGTCTATCTAGACTCCCTTTCAAAATAAGCTTACAAGGACAGGCTGTATACAGATACATATATTTCATTTAGTGCTAAGCATTCCAAAGTCTCTCCTTCTCTGCATCTTGACCAGTTGTGAGTTTCTGTGTTACCAACCATCTTCTACAAATTATTCTTCTCAGTTGAGAGTTAAAGAATTTGTTAATCTGGGGCTATAAGGATACGTAGCTATTAGTCATTTATATACTGTGTTCATTAAGCAGAATAATAGTGCTAAGTTCTACACAAGACTTACCCAAGCCTAGCTAAAGGTCCTTAGTCTCAAAAACAAGGATAGATATGAGTGTCTATATGTGGAACAAGCTTTAAATCCAACCAGAAAGTGGTTAGTTTGCATTGTTAATAACTGCTTAAGATTAATGATTACTTTCCTCTACTTATAGAATAAGAGAGGTACCCACATGAATAAAATTTTCATGTCAACACAAGCTTTATTTCTTCATATTCTATGATGCACATATATAGTAGTTTCAGCAAAGGCAACTTGCTATTAGATAACCAAGTGCAGTGACAATAGCTTCTACTGTGGGATGAATGGCCTAGGATACCTATTGTCCCACAACTAGAAAAAAAGTAACATCTTTCTAGCACTAGTCTTCAAATGTATTTTTCTCTGGTATTTAATCAGGGTGTTGCTTCTCTGTTGTTGGTTAGCTCCATTTAAACTCTTTTTATATTCACATATTTCACATGTTTCAGAAAATTTCTACATTAATAAGTTTCCATATGATTTTTTAAAAAGGTCCTTAGTGTTAATTATTCCTTCCTCTTTGCATGTATCCTACTGGCATATCTGACTCTATATCTTTATTGTTGAAAAAATTTATTTGATATTAAATTATAGAAAATGATGAAATTTCTTCATGAAGTTGAATATATTCATTCAATATGAAGTGTACAGGTTCTAACCTTATTCAGAAAAACTTCATCTTGCCAACAAGTTAATTAGGTAACATATGTAGGAATATAGAAGTTCAACGTTCACTTTGGATTTCAAGTGTTCACTAGCAGTGCTGAAAAATAGTATATAAAATATACTATAATCAGGTTTATATCCACTTGGCAATTTATTAAATAATAGACAAATTCTTTGATTTTCATTTTAGATTTTGTAGTTTGGGGATAGACAGTGTCATTTTTTTCAAGAAAGGGAAATGAATTTTGGTGAGCCTGTTTTATTATTAATATATCAAATATAAAATGTCATTAATATGTATAATGTGTTCATCAGTGTTCTAGAAAATATGTTAGTGGAATCCGTGTCTGTGATATTCTTTCCAAAGCCTATGTTATAATAAATTTTAATGCATTTTTTCTCTTCTAGATCAATAAAACCCAACCAAAATAAATCAATAACAGAAGAGGTCTTAGTCCCTGAAGGAAACTACTAATGTCATAGAACTGAACTAAAATGTCAACACACTCACTTTTATGAGTATCTATAAACATAGAAAATGTCAGTCTTCATCATAATCATGGAAACTTTTCTTTATAATGAAGGACAATGAATGCCAAGACTCACAAGTGTAGTCAGATGAAGTGAGTTTTGAGTGTTCTGCCCTAATAACCTGTCATTTTTTACATCTATTTGAAGACATGGAAATTATAAAGGAATATGAAGATAATTAGTGTTGGAGATTGAATATAGGGAGAAAGGTTGTTTAAGTGAGAATTTCATACTCCACATAATGTATTTTGAAATCTTCAAGCATCAACTACTTCAATTCTAACTTTTCCTTTATCCCTTCAAATTCCTTTCTCTCCCACTTCATGTGTTCCTTAAAAATTAACAAAACTGAAATATATATGCAAAAGAGCCATTCAGGCTTTCTGGTTGTCAGTTCAGTCTTTGTGAGCCACTATGAATACAATTTTGTTGATTTGGGAATTTTCTTATGGTGTTGTTGAACTTTCTAGCTCTTATAATCCTCTTCCCCTTCTTCAGCCTCATTCTCTCAAACACTAGCTAATACTTGTCTATAGATCTCTGCATCTGTTTCTATCAGAAGCCTCTCTGGTGAGAATTGGGTTAGATACCTATCAGTATTGCATACTATCATTGACCATCATATATATCAAGTCATGATTGGTTTTATACTATGTCATTGTGCTATCTGCCTCTGGTTTCTATTTCTCCAAGAAGTGATGGGCACAGGCTCCCCTTCATAGCCTGGGTATCAAGCTGGACCAGTTACTGGTTTGTCACTTCCACAATGTCTGTGCCACTTTTATCCCTGTACATAATGCTGGCAGGAAAAAAATGTAGGTAAAAGTTCAGTGACTGGTTTGGTCTCCCAAATCCTCCACTGGAAATCTTGCAATCTGTGGGAGTTGTCTGGTCTCTCATTACTAGGATCAGGATTCTCATTTTATGAGATTCTGTATCCCTCATTATGACAATAGGGTCACCCTCATAGAATCCTGAGAGTTTTCATTGCTCTAGGTTTCTACTTTTCCTCAGAATTGACCCCTGATTCCAATTGTCTTTCTCCTGTACTCTCCTCCTCCATCCTCTTCCCATCTGATCCCTCCTGTTGCAATTTCCCAGTTCACCTGAAATATCTATTCTATTTTTCCTTTCTAGGGATATCCATGCATCTCATCTTGAGCCTTCCTTGTTACTTAGCCTTTTGTGGCTGTGGCTTATAGCATGACTATCCTTTACTTTGCAGTTAATGTCTACTTATAACTGAGTGCATACTAAGTCTTTCTGGGTTTGTGTTACTTGCTCAGAATGACTTTTTCTAATTCCATCTAGTGCCTACAAATTTCAAGATATCTTTGTTTTAAATAGTTGAATAATATGGAATTGTGAAAATGTACCACATTTTACTTATTTTTTTTCAGAAGAGGAATCTCTAGAATGTTTCCAGTTCCAGCTATTATATGTAAAGCTGCTATGACCATTGTTGAGCAAGTGACATTCTGGTGTGATGGAACCAAGGATTGATACAGTGGGGTCTGAGATAGAAATAAAATTATTTGTCAGAGAAACTGCCAAATTCATTTCAAAATGATTGTACTGCTAGGAATTGAGGAGTGGTTCCCTTGTTCCACATTCTTGTCAGCATTAGCTGTCATTTGTGGTTTTGGTCTTAGCCATTCTGACATGTGTAAGAGAGAATCTCCTAGTCATTTTGATTTACATTTCTCCGATGGCTATGGATATTGACCATTTACTTAAAGTGTTTCTTGACTGTCTGAGATTCATCTGTTAAGAATTCTTTATTTAGTTTTGTACCATATTTTTAATTGAGTTGGTTTTTTCAAGTTACTTGAGTTTTTATATTTTTGAAATTAATACTTTGTCAGATGAGAGCTGGCATGAGTTGGTAAAGATCTTTTCACATTCTATTTTGTCCTTTTGTTGGTGTTCTTTGCCTTACAGACATTTTTCAGTTTCGGGATGTCTCACTTATTAGATGTTGATTTTATTTAGTGCCTGCACTATTGGTGTTCTATTCAGGAAGTTGTTACCCATGGCAATGTGTTTAAGTCTATTCCCCATTTTCTCTTCTTTCAGGTTCAGTGTATCTGGATTTGGGTTGAGGTCTTTTATCCACACGGACTTGAGTTTTGCATAGGTTGAAAGATAGGAATCTATTTGCATTGTTCTCTTTCAAAGAATTCACTTAGACTAGTAACATATGTTGAGAATTTTTTCTTTTTCCAGTGTACAATTTTGGTATTTTTGTCAAAACTATGTTAATAAATGTGGGTTCCCTTGCATTTGGGATTTAGATGTTCAAAACTGAGATATCATCTGGGTAGATTTTTCTTTGATGAGTTTGAAATGCTTTTTCCACATTTTTTTCTGATTAATTTTGTTTGGTAGTCTCTTTTATTAGATATTAAGATGGCCCGTTTGCTTGGAAACTCCTATTTTAAACCTTTACTCCAAGGTAATATCTATCTTTGTTGCTGAGGTTTGTTTCTTGTATACAGAGGAAGGACAGATCCTATTTTCACATCTATTATGTTGGCCTGTGTCATTTAGTTTTAATTAATTAATTAATTTATTCACTTAACATTTCAATTCTCTCCTTACATAGTCCCTTCACAAATCCCCTGCCCTTCTCTCAGAAGTAGGAGCCCCCCACCATGTCTTTCATTCTACCCTGGCACATGAAGTCATTACAGGACTGGACATATTCTTTCCCACTAAAGCAAGATAAGGTAGCTCAGTTAGGGGAATGAGATCCAGAGGCAGGCAACAGATTTATAGATAACCCCTGCTCCTGTTTTTGGGGACCCACATGAAAACCAAGCTTCACACCTACTACATATGCATGGGGGTCTTATGCCTAGCCCATGATTGCTCTGTGTTCGGTGTTTCAGTCTCTGGGAGCTCCCAAGGATTCAGGTTAGTGGACATTGTTGGTTTTCTTGTGACATTCATGTCTTCTTCAGGTCCCTCAATTTGTCCAGAAATCTTACAAAAGACCCTCTGAGCTCTGTCTGTTTGGATGTGAATCTATGCCTGTGTCTTTTTATTTGGGAATTGAATCTATTTATATTGACAGATATTAATGACCAATGATTGTTAATTTCTGTTATTTTCTTGTTGGTAGTGGTGGTGGTGGTGGTGGTGGTGGCATGTGTATAATTCCTCCTTTTGTTGGTCTGAAATTATTTCTTTCCTGTGATTTATTTTCACTGTAGTTAACCTTATTGGGTTTCTTGTAGTACCTATTATTGGTATAGTTTATGGATAGAGACTTTTTAAATTTGACTTTCTCCTGGAATATCATGTTTTCTTCATCCTTGATGATTGCTGTGGTCTCTTATTTTTTTGCAAGTACAGGTCTTTATGTCTTTTTTGAGACTCCCTTGTAAAGTCAGGTATAATTCTAATAGTGTGCCTTTATATGTTGCTTGTCTTTTGTTCCTTGAATCTTTTAATATTCTTTCATTGTTCTATACATTTAGTGTTCTTATTAGTATGCAGCATGGAGACTTTCTTCTCTGTTCCAATTCATTTGTATTCTGTAAACTTCTAGTTTAGGTTATAAGAATGTGTTTCTATGGTTTTGGTGAAAAATATGTTCTAGGCATTTGAGCTGGGAATTTTCTCCTGCAATTTTTATTATTCATGGGTCTTTTCACAATATCCCAGATTTCCTGGATGTTTTATGTCAGAAACATTTTCGATTTAACATTTTTTAAAATCTTTTTTTCTTGCATCACCTAAGCCCGAGATTCTCTCTTCCATGTTTGGCCATGTTTGGGTCTGTAGTTCCTGTTCAGTCACCTAAATCTTCCCTATGAAGGATTCGCTCACTTTCTGTTTTCTTCATTGCTTCTATTTCCATTTTCAGGTCTTGAACAGTTTTATTAATTTTCTTTATCTGTTTATTTTTGTTTTCTTGGATTTCTTAAACAAATTTTCTCATTTCTTCTTAAAAGGTACCCATGATCTTCATAAGATTGGTTTAAAGTCATTTTCTTGTTTTCACCCCTTTTTGTATATTCAAGGCATGGTGTAGTAAGATAACTAAGTTCTGGTGGTGCCCTGGCTATATTTGGTCTATGTTAACGTCATTTGGGTTTTGGGTTAATGTAAGTTCAGGTGACAATTTCTGAGCTTATCTTTGGTGGGTGAACTTTTTCCCCTTTTATTTCTGTTTCTTCTCTTGTCTTCTGGCCTAAGTGGCATAAATGGTGACTAGTAAGACTTCAGGACCATTAGTGTGTCTCTGCTGGGCTTTTGGCAGCCTGCATGACCTCTGTGATTTTGTGTTTATTGGAAGTAATGAAATCTTTGAGATTCTGAATACAAGTGTGTCCTCTGGGTTTTCAGTTATCTAAGATTCCTAGCACTGTCCTGTCTACCACTATATAATGGCTTTTGTTGGAGTTATGGGTTAGGATATATAGAGCAGGGAAGTAATTCTGTAGGGGACTCCTGGGTGAGCTTTTAGGAGTGTTAGTGGTCAGGGATCAGTGTCTTCCCTAGAATTGTTGGTACCAAAGTAGCTTCAAATAAAGCACAAGTCTTATCCTGGAGTACGGGCTGAGTTATGGAGCCCAAAGAAGGGGTGCTATTGGGGACTTGAATTCCTGGTATAGGCATGGCCTATAGTAGAGCAGGTGATATAATCAACTCTAAAGAACATTTGTCTACACATTCACCCCTCCAGAAGGTACTATAAGGAAAATGTTAAATAAACAAGATCGCTTACACCCATAAAAGCAGAAAATAATCTCATACCAGCAAATCCAAAAGAAAGGTAGGCCCTCTATACATGTTATGGTCTGTAGCTTGATGCTTTTGTGTAACTCCTGGAATGGGTGTTTGTCTGACAGTTTTGTCTGCTCTTGGGACCTTTAACCTCCTCTTGGGTTGCCTTGTCCATGCTCAAGATGAAGGCTTTTCCTTGCCTTATTGTATTTTGTTTTGTTGTGCATGGTTGTAGTCTCTTGGTGACCTGCTCTTTTCTGTTGGGAAATAGGGGCAGAGTAGATGTAGAGGGGAGAGGACATGGGAAAGGCTAAGAGAATTGGGGGAGAAAAAACTCTTTTGTTGAAACTGTATTGAATATGTATTGTATAAGAATAAAATCTATTTTCAATTAAGAATCTGATTCTTTCCACAGTAGCAATTAATTCAATGTAAAATATTAATTCATGTATTTACTAAAATTTTTCATTTATCACCAAATCACATAATTAATGCTTTTATGAATGTATCTTTATAAAAACAAGTTAAGGTTAAAATCTTATGAAGCAAAGAAATATTCCACTTTTAATAATCAATACAAACCCAAGAACAGTAAAAATACCCATAGAAACTAATAAAGTGGGTAGAAACCAGTGACTAGCAAAAAATCTGAGATGCCAAATTTCATAAGCAGTTAACAGTTAACCCAAAGCCATACTTTTCCAAGGCTACTTACTGATAGTGAGAAAATGAAACTTTCAGACCCACTTATAGTTTGGTAGCTTACTTAGTAAAAGGAATCAGAAAACCAATAAAAAAGTACAAAACTGGCAACATACAGCTTCCTGCTGACTCATGAATGCTAACATTACATGCATTTGATGACAGAAAATGCATCTTAAATTTGTGGCAGGAAGGTGTAAACTTTTGACTTCATTACCTTTAAGAAAATTAAAACCCACAAGCTCATGATGAAAAATAACAAATAATTCAATTATTAACTTTATAGTAAACCAGGCATTGATTAACTAAAAGTAAATGAGGGCCAATTTTTTAAAATGCACAAGAAATAATCAAAACAATGGAAACTATCCAAGTGAGTGAAAAATCCAAGAAAATTTGGCTGAAGAATTCTAATATAATGTATTCAGTAAGTAGACAAATGAAAGCTGAAGATAATCAAGAATAATGGAACATATGGATTCATAAACTCAGGTCCATACAGAATGAACTTAAATAGATCTACATCAAGAGAGTCAGTGTCTAAAATTACAAAACATTAGAAATAAAACCCTAAAGAAAAATTAAGATAATTAAAAGAAGATCAAAATGTGTCTTTTGATGTTGGAAAAATACTTTGTGGTTCAGTATAGTAATTAAGTATTGAGAATGTGGCACATAATAATCACCTAACAAAGCATACCTCTTTTCTTCAACTGTAGATATATGTTTTATTATATACTCTGTACATGTGTATACACACACATTTATTATTGCTGATTATTAACAGAAATTTGGAAGAGCATGACAAATTAGTAGCTTCCTTCTTCTAAACTTTTAATTATTCTTTACATATTATTTGGCTATTTCTAAACTATATAATTTCTTCATTCTCTGTGATAGTTGAGTAAACTTTTAATTTGGGGAATTTAATGGTTGCACCACTTCCCTAACAAATATCATGTGATAAAGCAAATCTTGAAGTCATTTTCATAGACTGAAAGAATTGAAAGTGAATTTTGATCTGACTTTGAGATCTTTGAATCACCTGAAGTTAAGTATGTGTGAATGTGTGTGTGTGAATGTGTGTCAGTGTGCATGTTTGTCATCTGTGTGTGAAGGTATGTGCGTCTATATACATGAGTACTTCAGAAATAACCATTCTTCAAAGAAAGAAAAAAACTATAAATGTATCTGAAGAGGTCAGCAGCTAAAGAAAGATAATCATTGATAATTGAGATAAACTGTCACAAAACACAACATTACATAAATATCTAATAGAAATAATTAGTTAAAAGGATTCAAGAATGATATTGCATTCATAATCTAAGTAAAAACAACCCTAAAATACATAAATTTAGTGAGAAAAATGAAGAATGGAAATAGCTATCAGATTTGAATTAGTTAGCTTGGAGGGAAAATAAAATATGTCAGAAAGAAGTCCTCTGGGGGAAAAAACCAAGATATTTTATACAAAAATGTATATCACAATGAGCTAACATGTAAACACCAGAGATTCCATATTGGGAAAAGGGAAAAGATAGAAAATAGGAATAATTAAAGAACTCGTAATATTCCTCTTTGTGAAGAAATACCAGAGTCTACAAGTTCAGATATATTAATACTAAACACCATTCTTTCAAGTTTACCTCTGAAAAACAAAATTAATAGAACATTTATAAATAGATTTAAAAAATATATTTTAAAGGAGAGTATTCTGATTGGCTTTATATATACCATTAGAATGTAAAGGAGAATCTACTGTGAATAAAATAGTGAAACCATAGAACACAAACAATGACTAGACATTGTGTTTTGAAAATAAGTAGAAAGAAACAATTGCGATAAGCTACCTTGTTTACTGAATTTAATCAAATGTTATGTAGGTATATAATCAAGGAATTACCAAAGTATATAAAAATATATACTTTTAAATCTTGAGCTGTATATGCTACTTTTATTAAGATACAATTTTAATTAAATTATCTAATTGGAGCAATTAAAATAGTAAAAAACATATTCACTGGAGGTAACTAAGGAAAAATCCATGTCCAAATGGATAAATATAAGTTAAATTTATAAAACTTTAAGATACATTTTTATATCAAAGTATAAGGAGAAAATAACATGTCAAGGAATACACAGAGATACAGTAATATTCACTAACAGCCAAAATTTTCTGCATGGAAGCTTATAGTTTTAATGTGAAGGTAAAATGGTGACATGAAACAAGAAACCATAATTTAATTTCAGAAGTATAAAAGAATAAATTATTTTACCAAAGAGAAGAAAATGTAATTCAGGTATTTGACATGAAATCCATACAAATGGGAATTAATATGTAAAAAAGCAATGCAATTAAAGTCAGCTTATTTCCTGATGGGCATGAAGACAAAAGGACTTCAGTAAACCCTCTAGAACCCCAGGGAAATAAACTGAGCATGCTAGTACACTCATTATCCTGGTACTAGGGAGAAAGAAACAGGAGAAACTTACTGGGGCAAACAACTAGCCTAGTCTACTCAGAGAATTCTAGACCAAGGAGAGATTATAGCATATCAAAATGAAATATGACACATGACTGAAGAGTAACAATAGTGGTTGCCCTACATACATACCTGCAAACATGCAATTGTGTACACAAGAGATAAAGTACAATTAACATGCCTCAGCAAGATTAATTTTAAAAAGCAAAGTTACAAAATGGCAATCATTAACTAGTATGATAAAAAGATCAACAGGAAAAAAAGTATGCCTAAGTTTAGTTATAGGAAAAGAAAACAGATTAAACTGAGGAAACAATACCTTGAAATTATACCAGCAACAACAAAAAGTAGTTGGTGCTTCAACAGTCAATATCCAAAAAGACACTAATTATTTAATAGTTATGTATACATCATTAAGAACATGGGACAAGTCATGGACTGAGGCAGCATGTTAGTGGGCTGTCAGAACCCAGGTAGAGATGTCTACGAAGAGGAAAGCAAGGGTGTGCTTCTGATTATGCTGCCATTCTGAGAGCTCAGTGTAGTATGGAATCCTAAGAGAGTCATTACTACTCTTGGACCAAGGTTTTGCTTGCATAATTAGGAAAGCATTTACCTGCTTGGATTCAGTTTGATAGTACCTAGACCACAGCATATCTTTTGTATGTCAGTTTTTATGTCTAGGGCTACATACTATCTAGACTAAATCCCCAGAACCTTCTTTTTTTGTTGTTTTGTTTCTTTGTATGTATGGGTATGTGAGCACAAGTAGCCATGACAGCACCCACATTGCAGTATTGTTCATTTGTATGTGGACCCATCTATCTGTGAGTATGTAAGTAACTGTGTGCGTTTATATAGAACCACTGAGTTAATGGTAAGTATGTTACTCAACTTCTATCAGTGTAAAATCTTAAGGTAGGGTCCTTCACTTGAATACAGATATATTGATTGAAGGCTCATCAATTTTCCCACTTATATGCTCATTCTACTTCCTGACAGTTGGCATTGCGTGTGACCAAGGACACCTTTACAGCATTTGTATGGGTACTGGGGATCAAAAATCCAGTCCATACATTTGTGTGATGGCCTACTAAGCCATCTCCTAATCAAGAAGATTGTTTTGTATCTCTCAGTTGTGACTTTGTGTGACTGAAAATCATCAGGACTAAGAATTTATAATTTTGGAATTATACCACTGACTTTGTACAAATCTTGGGCCAAATATGAATTTTACTAAAATTGGTGGTCCTACTCTGAGCTTAACAAGATTTTATGAAATTTACAGGAAGAAACTCCTTTTTTGGCAGCTCCATTATACCTAAGGTTAATGTTCAAAGAAGCTAGTATTTAGCCTTTAGGAAAATGAGTAAACCTTCAAAAGAAAATTCATGAAATAACGGGTTGACAGAAAAACTTCAGTGAGGGAAAAGGTCTCAGATTTTAAGTGATATGGTCAATTAATAGAGACCGAAAAGTTAAAAATGAATGCTTTTGAAAAATCAATTTTAAAATGAATATTATCTTAAAGAAAATTTCCAAAAATAAAATATATAAAAAAACATAGCAACTATTACTAAAATGAAAAACAGCTCAACATAATAATAATAATAATACCATTTGTTAAAAATGCTATCTGTTTTCCACTAGATGGTTTTAGCTCCCGTGTCAAAGATCAAGTGTGTGGGTTCATTTCTGCGTCTTCAGTTCTATTCCATTGATTTACCTGCCTGTCTTTGTACCAATACTATGTGATTTTTATCATGATTTCTCTGTAATACAGCTTGAGGTCAGGAATGGTGACTCCCTCAGAAGTTCTCTTATTGTTGAGAATAGTTTTTGCTATCCTGTATTTTGCTGTTCCAAATGAACTTGAGAATTGCTCTTTCTTTCTCTGTGAAGCATTGAGTTGGAATTTTGATGGGAATTGCATTAAATCTGTAGATTGCTTTTGGTAAGATGGCCACTGCTACCATATTAACCCTGCATGTCCATGAGCATGGGAGATGTTTTCATTTTGTGAGATCTTCGGTTTTTTTTTTCTGCAGAGACTTGATGTTCTTGTCATACAGATCATTCACTTGCTTGGCTAGAATTGTGCCAAGATATTTTATATTATCTGTGACTATTGTGAAGGGTGTTGTTTGCCTAATTTCTTTTTCAGTCTGTTTATCCTTTGACTATGGGAATGACAGGGTGGTGAGTTGAGAATGGGTGGGTGAGTGGGAGAGTACATTCTTAGGCAAATGGATGGAGCTGGAGAACATCATACTAAGTGAGGTAACCCAGACTCAAAAGGTGAATCATGGTATGCACTCACTGATAAGTGTATATTAACCTAGAAAACTGGAATACCCAAAACATAATCCATACATCAAATGAGGTACAAGAAGAATGGAGGAGTGGCCCCTTGTTCTGGAAAGACTCAGTGAAGCAGTATAGAACAAAATCAGAACAGGGAATGGGAAGGGTTGGGTGGGAAAACAGGTGGAGGGAAGGGGACTGATGGGACTTTCGGGGAGTGGGGGTCCAGAAAAGGGGAAATAATTTGAAATGTAAATAAATATATCAATAAATTAAAAAAATATATCAAAAAAAGTAATTTTTGCAAGTGACAAAGTCATGAAAATTAAGGAAAGACTAGAGAAATGTTCAATCTGTAAGAATTTAAAGAAAATTAAATCACTTTTAATTGTCATTTAAAAAAAAAAGAAACAGGGGGAGGAGATGAAATAGGGGATTTGTGGAGGGGAATCCAAGAAAGAGGATAACATTTGAAATGTAAATAAATAAAATACCCAAAAAAAAAAGCAAACATTAGCTAACTAAATAAATAATGAAGAGTTGCGGAGCCCAGTTCAAGTGGATACATACATAGAACACGGCTGCACCTATGGCCCTAGAAAATTGCAAAAGAGAGTGAGGAAAGATTGCAAAAAGCCAGAAGATCAGGTTTTTTTTTTTTTTTTTTTTTTTTGGTCAAATTGTGTCAGAAGCTCTACCCAAAAAGACTCACCAACACTACTTCTTAAATATGAACTAAACAAGACCAAACAAATAAAAAGTGGTTCCAGGAGTCAAACTCTTGATAGCAAGGGTTTAAAATTCCATGGGTTATTAGAATTTGTGTATATTACTAGTAATGTGACAATTGGAGGAATTTTTGATACATACTTTTGTCCATTATTTGTTAATGTGCATATTATATATACTTTTAGCATTAAAAATACCACACTTAGTTACACACACAAAAGAATTGTTCATAACCATTACTCAGTAGCATACCTATATCTGTATCCATATCCGCATCCGCATCCGCATCCGTATCCATATCCATATCTATATATATACTCTTACCAGAATCTGATCATAAAGTAACAATTAATTACTTATACTCACCCAGAAGGCAATATTCAATTACATAGATGTGAAAAGATGGGCAACTGTTTGAAGCAAGCAACATTTGCTACCAGCTGTCAGTACCTTCTCATGTCCACTATTTCCTATTTTAGATGCCCAGACTTCCTATGTAGTTCATATTGCTTAATTTCAAGTTGCTCAAATGAAAACAGGCTCTATGGTATAAGTGAAGTTCTGTGTGCCATTTTAGATTCAGAGATTGCAGCATGAACCAAATTACTCTTTCTCATTTTCAGCCTCTTTTGTTTTTAGCTAAGACTTAAGTCCATCCATGCAAGTTATGGCTCTGTCTTGACAAATACAGAGCAGTAATACCAAAGAGGCGCACCTCTGAACAAGTAGATGAGAAAATGTGGTCATCTTGTTTAACAACTGAAATATTTTCTTCAAAACAATTTCATTTTGGTCTTTTAAGTTAACAGAACTAAAACATGGGAATTCAGAATATATATATTCCCCAACTTGCTCTCTGAATAAAAATACTTAAATGAAAGAAAAAGATGAAGACAAATTGAATCAGAGCAGAGATATGTGGAAAAAATAAGGAAATAAGAAACTGACTTGTTATTTAGATCATGGAGTGAGGTTGAATAAAATCAATTTATACAGCCAATTAAGAATTGCAACAGAAAAGATGTAACAAGAAATATGATAAAGTCAACTGCCTTAGCAAACTTCAGGAGATTTCGGGAGTAATAAATGTTGTGAAAATGTTTCAAATAATTATTGTGGAGAGGAGTTAAGTAATGAATGAAAGAATATGCAGTTATATATCAAATTTAGCATAGTATTTAAGTGGGAGGATATATGTAAAGTTGAAGCAATATTCTTAAGGATAAAAAACAAATTATTGGGAAAATGGTTGATTATTTTCTATAAAAACAGTGCAACTTCAAAAAAACAGAACAGCAGAAAAAATTAGATTTGATACTAAGTAAAATACTATTACTCATTTTTATTAAAGTACAATAAGAACAGAAATGACAGAGAATTAACAATTTCAGCTACCCAGTGGCCAACAAGATGATCTGAATTTTATTCCAACTGGATGTGTTGTAGATCTGTGCTGGAATATAAAGTTCCCTGATCTCTCTTTCCTTACAGCTTTGGCCTTAAAAAAAATTGGTATTGGAATTGTGAATCTTGTGCCTTTGGGCTGTAAAGCTTCAGTGGCCAGAGATCTTTCTCTCGGGGAAGGGAACTGTTCTCTAGAGACTTAATGAGCAGAAAGACAAGATCCTATTCCCCAGCCTCTGGGAAAGCAAGGACCTCATTATCACAAGCACAAATTAATAAAAGCCAGAGCCTAATCACACTAACCATCCTCCCTATTCTCCTCCAGTACTTTCCCATTAGTTCACCAGCCAGTTAGAGAGCCTGTCTCTTTGATTAGTGGAGCTGACATCACTTTCTCAAAAGTCTTGACCCTATGTCTAGTCTTGAACAAAGATTCCCTTTTCAAATTTAACAAGTCTCTGGGGGAATTATTTTGTTTGGAAGAGCTCAAATAGAGAGGAATTAGAATCTAATTAAAATTAAATCTACTTCTATGCTTTCTAAAATGTCATAAAGCAATGTAATAAAAGGGGGGCTGGAGGGATGGCTCAGTGGTTCAGAACACTGATTGTCCTTCCAGAAGACCAGGGTTCAATTCGCCAAACCCACATGGTAGTTCACAACTGTCTACAATTTACATTCTCGGATTCCAACATACTCACACAGATACACATGAAGGCAAAACATCAATGTAGAGTCTGTAATTTAAGCATGAAAATCAGATCTGTTACCATTGTAGCTAATGAGTTTTTTTTATTTTAACAAGTTGTAAGCCTAATTTGGACAGGTTCCAAGCTATTCTAACCCTCTAAGTTATCGAATTCCCAGCCAAAGCCTTCAATTTAAGTCTTTCCCTGGTTGGTTCTGGTCCATGTGTGCCTTCATGTCTGCTGCCTTATTGAGATCTGGTCTCTCCACATGATCTCTCTACCTCCTTCATCATGGTCTTTCTCTTATTTCTCTCTCATAGGGGCTGGGATGGAAGTTCAGCCTTCATATCTCCCCTGCCCAGTCATAGCCTGAATTAGATTTTTATTGATGAATAAAAGATGATAAATAACACTATTTACTGACTGAGATAACACTGAGACTGGAGATGTTTGGCTATGCCATTATCTGGGCTGTAGGCAGATGTATAGGCATAGAAATCAACATCTGAATACAAAGTACACAAGATGATCCCCAACACCAGAGTGCATAAAAAATAAAATTAATAAATTAAAGAAGAGGAGGTACTGAAAGGACATTTATTCAGTCACTTGGATGTTTCATCATACCATTCCTAAAGATATAGGTATAGATAATCAAAACAGTTTAGTTTAAGACAAATAAAATGAATAATAATTAAAAGCAGTTATTAAAAATATCACAGTATATATAAACAAAACGTAAACTAGTTATGGGACAGAGGTCATAGCATTTTGAATGACTCCAAATCTATTTTTTTCTCTTAACTTTTGTGATTATAATTACAACACTTCATTTCCTTTCACCCATCTACATCCTACAGTATATACCTTTTTTCTCTTTCAAATTTGTGACCTCTTTCATATGCATATGTATATGTATGTGTATATACATTTATGTTTGAAATTTGTGTCCTCATCTTGAAGCTGCTGATAAAATGACAGCCTAAAAAGTCCTTAGCTGAAACCTATGATGTAGAATGATGTTCTGGCTTTTGTTACTTTCAATAATGTACTATTATTAATCAGGAGAGAGCTTCTGTTCCTAGCTACCTGCCCCAATGTTTTGGGTTCCCAAATGAATGATACATACATAGCCTTTACATATTGAAAGGCCTTAAGCAGTGTAATAGCTGTGCCACCTCCTAACCTCTAAGTGGCTAATCTATCTCCCTTTGATATTCCCCAGTAATTTCTTACTTAATTCTATATTCCATTCTTGCTAACTTAGACCCAGTCAGACACCCCTCTTGGGGCTGCTCTCTCCCAGCCCCATCATGGTGGCTATGCTCTCAGTCCCACACCTTCACATGTGTGGCATCTCTCCTCTCCTTCTTCAAGCATGGTGGATCTTCTTCCTACTGCCTCTCTGTCTCCAGCCCAGAAAAGCTAAAAGTTCCCTTCCCAGCTATTGGCTGCCAGCAACCTTATTTGCCAATCAGAACTGACTACAGCCAGGGTCCCTCAGTGTCTTATGTGCAGATCCTCATGCAAACAAATCTGGGGATGCAAATTAACATAACATAGCAGCATTAGGCCAAACCCATAGTATTTACCTCCTTTTGTCCATTAAAAATAAACCTCTTTTCCTCTCAGATATACATTGAGCATAATTATAATGATTACATAAATTGTAAGGTATGATATGTACTTATAACATCCAGTCTATCATTTTTGGCACTTTAGATAAATTATTCTATCATTTATCCTACCTTAAAGAATTTTCAATTCTGTGCCAGAATTTTGTTGATTTTAATTTGTATTACCATCTGAAAACCATGCTTTCAAATCTAGATAATTTTCCTTAATGCTAAACAGCTTAAGTTTGATTATGAGAGTGTACTGGCTGGCTTTGTGTGTCAACTTGACACAGGCTGGAGTTATCACAGAGAAAGGAGTTTCAGTTGGGGAAGTGCCTCCATGAGATCCAGCTGTGGGGCATTTTCTCAATTAGTGATCAAGGGGGGAGGGCCCCTTGTGGGTGGTACCATCTCTGGGCTGGTGGTCCTGGGTTCTATAAGAAAGCAGGCTGAGCAAGCCAGGGGAAGCAAGCCAGTTAGAAACATCCCTCCATGCATCAGCTCCTGCTTCCTAACCTGCTTGAGTTCCAGTCCTGACTTCCTTTAGTGATGAACAGCAGCATGGAAGTGTAAGCTCAATAAACCCTTTCCTCCCCAACCTGCTTCTTGGTCATGATATTTGTGCAGGAATAGAAACCCTGACTAAGACAGAGAGTATAACTAGTCTTCAACCCTGTCAGAGATCTGTGAATAAATTAAATATTACCCAAATATGTAAGAAGTACAAAAACATAGCTTCCAAAATCTTAAACAATTTTTGAGAGAGCTGGCTGCCCAGACAGTCTCCTCTATTCCCCACGGCATTGAAGCATCTGTCTTCAGCCTTCCAGCCTAGAACCATCTGACAGAAATTAAGTGTAGGTGGAATTAGGAAGGACTTGACAGAGCTAAGTTCTCAACTATCCTCCATTGTCTGTCCTTTCCTGGACAGGATATTTTATCTGCAGATGAATTAGGGCAATTCTTGTCCAATGACTATCTTGCCACAATTGGTACAACTCCATATGGAGGTTACAATTTTTATTACTGTCTTTAAAGTGGGAAGGGTATACTGTCAGGAGCAGACTTGTCTCTTACTCAAAAGATCCATTAATAATGAAGTGATTTTAACTGAAATATTCTTTGGTTCTCTGATGCCTTTTAAGACTACCTATCTATATATAATATACCTGAACTGTAAAACCTTGACTACTCTTAGCTATTTCTATTTGAATAGTATTGAAAGCACTTTATCATAATTAAATCAGAATCTAATATAAGGTGAACACTTACCCCACACTGTTGCTAGGCCATAGGGCAGTCATGGGACACTGCTACAGGGGTGGGGATGGGGTGAGCACGGTCTGAGACACAGAACCACTGGAGCTGGCTCTGTGGTCCCTGTGCCTGTGGCAAGGCTAGAGTAGTCTGTTTCTCAGGCTCTCAGTCATTCAGGCACTGCTGGAAGCCACGGAGGAGCTGAAAACGAAGTGGAGGCCTGATGGCTGGATCTAGCCTAGGATGGGTAAAAAGGGGGGGGGGGGGTCTCTGACTGGGCCCTCTGGGAAAGATCGTGGTTTTATGGTAGTTGCAGGCTTGAGCTTAGCTTAGTGACTGGGAGCACAGAGAGGCCTTCTATGGGAGATTAGAAGGCAGGTCTATAGTATCTTCTGCACCTGAGACTCACAGCCAACCAAGAGCACAGTGTCTTCAATGGAAGAGCTAGAGAAAGGACCCAAGATGTTGAAGAGGTTTGCAGCCCTGCAGAAGGAACAATAATATGTAGCAACCAGCATCCCCAGAGTTCCCAGGGGCTAAACCACCAACCAAAGAGTACACATAGAGGGATCCATGGCTCCAGCTACATATGTAGCAGAGGATGGCCTTTTCAGACATCAGTGAGAGGAAAGGCCATTGGTCCTGTGAAGGACCCATGTGTAGGGTCCTTCAGTGCCATGCCAGATAAGGAAATTTGAGGTAAGGGTTGGTAAGCAAGGAGAGGGGGGGCTTGTGGGGGTAATGAGGAAAGGGGATAACATTTGAAATGTAAATAAAGCAAATATCTAATTTTAAAAAAGAAAACAACTCTATAGGCAAAGGCTTTCTCTGTGGCTCCCCAAGGTAGTCCAATGTTTTAAGACATTTATTGCAGGGTGGAAAGTGCATGAGTAAAACCATACTCCACTTCTCAGGGTGGGCCTGAGGTTAAATACTTTTTGCAGGAATAAGTGTCTTGGAAGGAAAGTTTATTGGCTAAGCCCCTTCATGCCTTTAGGTATCTCATTAAAATGGAGATCTGTCTTGAGCCTACACATCCTCTAACTATGGAGGAGCTTGGGACATTGCTCTTAAGTGACTGAAAGCCACAGATCTATGGGGAGCTGTAGCTAATGACAGAGGCCTGGTGCCTGGGAACCAGGCGAAGCACCTATCCTCCCTTCAGAATCACCAGGATAACAAGCCCTAGCTAAACGGGGAACAGGGCTCCCTTTCATGATCCCACAACATGATGAATCTAGAGAATTCTATAATCAACAAGAATTACTGGCTAACTTTAGTTAATATTTTGGCTAGAGACATTTTCATTTCTAAGCCAGTTTCAAGGCTGTCCCATGAGATTGTTTGGCTAATTGTTCCTATGTAAGGCCTATAATGTGCCTGGTATACAAATCTGATGTGGTATTGCCCTAAGTGGTCCGGGAAATCCAGTATGAGTTCTTAAATTACCTAAAAATAAGGAACTCTACATTCTCTTAAACTGAGTTGTATTTGCATAAATAATTGCAAAATTTGAGAAGTATCAAATATCTAAAAAGGGAACAATTTCAAGCAATTGCAAATCATAAGCTGTATATTGGCTATCAGCATACAAACTGAAAGCTTGAGTTTTCAACATTTTAAAAACAGTGGCTACAGCACATAATTCAATTATGCATGCTGAAGCAGGGGGGGGGGGAACTCAAGAGAATGAACATGTGATCAAATTACATATGCTTCTTTTCCATTAGATGAGCAGTCTAATACAGTAAGTGCATTTTCTATAGGCTGCATGCATAAATTTACAGAAATATGAAGACAT
The DNA here is from genome assembly GCF_947179515.1 of Apodemus sylvaticus. Lineage (NCBI taxonomy): Eukaryota > Metazoa > Chordata > Mammalia > Rodentia > Muridae > Apodemus > Apodemus sylvaticus. The sequence continues at coordinate 23,875,016 of NC_067483.1, read as the reverse complement.
GCAGAGAGGCAAATTGTAACAACTTGTCTTTGGGATAATGATTATCAATTTTGCTTGAAAAATTTGTACATGCACTAGGTTAATTATCAGTATTCTGCAATAACCAATTTAATTGCAGTTCAGAATAAGGGATATTTCATTAGGTTCTTTACCAAAATACTTTCTTGATTTTATCCTTCAATTCTTTATATTTTTTTTTTACTCAGAAAAAAACCAACTTTATTAGAAACATGTTGAATATTTATTGTAGTTAAGAAAATTTTTGCACATACACAGCATTTTTGAGAATTATTTTCTTGTGCATTTGCTTTTTAAATAAACTACTTCCCAAATTTCATAAAAACTATGAAATAACTTTTTTAAACCTTTGAACCACTGGCAGTCTTGAAGTAATATAAATAGGCTTGTTATTGAAAGCAAGGGGAATTTTTGACATAGATGTTTGCTTGCAATCAAAGGTCACAGCTACAAGGTCAAAGTATCAGAAAGCAGACTCTCTGTTGCCAGACCCCTGTACCAGGCCCCATTAGATTCTTAAAATCCAATTCTTCACGGGAATAATTGGCTAGCCAGACCATTGAAGAACTGTAAAACAATTACCAGAAAAGAAATTTGAAATAACCAGTTTTCCTATTATATTTTCAACAGTTTCTGAAGCTGGCATTTTCCTTTCAGCTTGAGGACACTAAATGCAATGGCCAGACACAAAGCACACAGACTTCTAGTTAAGACTGAGAGGGATGTGCTGAGTGCTACATTTTCAAGTTCATTTCTAAGTGCAACCCCTTTACTAACATTCTTGAAATCATCTTTGTTTCACAGAATCACTTCTGGGATCACACACTGAAGCACTGAGTCTTCTCTAAAGCACTGAGACTAGAGATGCTTAGCAAATGTACAAGACTTTGCAGGTTATGGAATCATCACAAATTAATAATCTGTGCATTCACGCAATCAAGTTCCTGAGAAAGAGGGCTAGTGGCATGCTGGAGCAGCCATATCTGGAGCAGCTCCCTTAGTCTGGTAAAAGCAAAGGCCACTGTCACACTGAGCTTTCCTTACCAAACTCCTGAGTTGGGCTTTTCAGATACATAGTAATTCCAGACAGTCTTAGTGCTAGTTAGTCTTTGCTAACAGATCAAAGGTACAGTGAACTGTTAACTGAACTGAGGCTTGTCAAGGCTTCCTTAGCTAGGGCACACCCAGATCCTCTAAGCTTTGACACTTACAAACTTTATACATCTAGTATCTGATCAATGTATAATCTCAACTTTGTAGTTGTAAATGTAGCAGAAGCCCAGAAGATCCTTATGAACTCTGTTAATCTTTCCATCCCTTTTATAAACACAGCAACAGCATTATAATGGGGTGTTAAAAGTTTGCCTGGAGACAAAGAAAGATGAATCCAGGTTAATGGTTCCTTTTGCCAAAGGACTGTTGTGGGTGTAAACAGCCAACAATTGACTATAGTCTATATAATGTATCTGATGTTGACTAATATCTTCCCCTATTTTCTGCAAAGCTGACAGTGCCCACACCATGGTACTGAGTATTGGATGGAGGCCTGGGGGATTAACAAAAAACACCGAATTGGGTCATTCTGGTGAGAAGAATGAATGCTAAAGCTTTATTGAGGGACCAGCAATATATACACTTGAGGCCGGGTGAAAAATCACAGGAAGGAAAAACATAACTATAGGTTAGGCACTTGGAAAGTTCCTACCACATGGGGCAAGAAAATAGGAAACAAACTAAACCACAGGATATTCTGTTCTCAGGAAGCCTGTGTAAACATCTCAGTGGAGGTCAATGAGCTAAGTTCACCAACAGGTCCTCCTTTTTTATTTTATAAAAAGGAATAGCATCTGTCTTAGGCCACCTTTCGTCCAACTCCCATTACCCGTCTCTGGGATTCTCTACCAGTCCCAGAGGCCCTGTCTTAGGTTGGTGTGGACTACAAAGGAGTTTTCAGACATAGACTATTCATGATATAAGCTGAGCTAAATTTGGTAGATGGATTATCCTGTGCCAAAGACATAAGCAGTTATTTAGTTACTGTTCTGGATTGGTTTTGTTGTTTGCACATATGGCATAGAAGGAACAATCCCAATATAGCAGCTCCACAAGATAAGAGCCCTAGTGCCATGGATCCAGCCCATTCTTTAATTAGTGGTAGCAGTAATGCCAAAATCTCTCTTAGAGTGTAACAAGGTGACAGGGAAGCTTCCTTCTTCATTTAGAGGCATAGGTGCAATTCCGGGAATTCTTACAAACCATGCAGCATCTTCATACTCCCAGCAATTTGTCAATACATACAGTCAGCTAGAACAATTCATTTCCTTGCCTTCTTACTGTTCATTAGAAACATTCCAAACTTCAAAAAAGAATGGGGGTAAAACATATAGTTTAGTATTCAAAGAACAATTTTTACTATATTTTACAGCTTGAAAATAAAGAGAAGTTTCAAACACTTCAGAAGTATTCCAAGAGGCAGTACTATTAAATGCAGTTCCATCCTTAAGAGCAATAGAACAAAATCTAAACAAGTAAAAGGTCTACACAAATACATACCTGTAGAAGTAGGAACCACCCCTGCCTTCAGGGGATTTCTGACATAATAGGGCAACTACCATTAACGGCATTTTTAAAGGGCAGTCTATGACCAAGCCACCATACATCCTCTCTACCTTTAAGAAGATATGTTTCAGCAACAATACAATCACCTCATAAAAAACTAGAAAAAAGCGCAAAATTTAAACTTCCCGGCCAGTGATGATGAGCAGGCTGAGGAGGTAAGCAAATAATGGTTTTATTAAAATTAATGGGGCTCAAGATATTTCTTTTTTTCATTTTCTATATTCTTTGTTTACATTCCAAATGCTTTCCCCTTTCCCAGTTCCCCCCTCCTCATATGCCCCATAAGCTCTCTTCTCTCCACCTATTCCCCAGTCATCCCCCTCCCATTCTCTGTCCTGGTACTTCCCTATGATGCTGGATCAAGCCTTTCCAGAACCAGGGCCCTCTCCTTCCATCTTCTTGGGAATTATTTGATATGCTAATTGTGTCTTGAGTGTTCAGAGCTTCTGGGCTATTACCAACACATTAGTAGCATTGGGACAAAAATCTGCCAAGGAAACATTGCATAGCACAAGACAGGAACCAGAAAATGACATCTGGAGTCTAATAGGAGTCTAACTGACTATTCTTAATAAAACATAAACATAAAATAAAATGTAAGGTCTAGAAAACTGGAATACCCAAAACATAATCCACACATCAAATGAGGTACAAGAAGAAAGGAGGAGTGGCCCCTGGTTCTGGAAAGACTCAGTGAAACAGTATTCAGCAAAACCAGAACGGGGAAGTGGGAAGGGGTGGGTGGGAGGACAGGGGAAGAGAAGGGGGCTTGCGGGACTTTCGGGGAGTGGGGGGGCTAGAAAAGGGGAAATCATTTGAAATGTAAATAAATTATATCGAATAATAAAAAAAAATAAAATAAAATGTAAGGTAATATACTGCGTTCTACTACTATTTTACCCATAGCCTTCCCTGTAGTCATATTAGTAGAGAGTACACCTGCCACACAATACTTCTTATCCCCACTGGCATCAGGACTGGTGGATTTTTCATGAAGCTCCAGCAAATTTCTGTCTGTACTGGTGTACATAATGACAGGATGCACAGAATGCTCAGGAACCCAGATAGGACTTTCTGCATCTTTAGGGAAGATACAAACAGAACCTCTGATCCTGACCAACACTGGATCAGGACCTCTCCAAACTCCTAAAGATAACTCTCTCCATTTTACTAAACCCTCTGACTTCACACCTTTCCAATGTCTGTTTGCAGCAAAAAGATTATTTCTATGTATTAACAAAAAAATTTAAAATATAAAGAATAAAGGACAATATAGCATGCAGAGAGGTAAACTCCCCTTTTTTATTTTTTCAAGATAAATTTTACAGTAAGATTAGCTCTCTCCACTATGGCTTGCCCTTGAGGATTATATGGAATCCATGTTTTAGGAATTATATGAAAGTCTGCACAAAAATTTTCAAAGGATCCACTGGTATATGCTGGACCATTATCGGTTTTCAACTGATTTGGGACTCCCATGAAAACAAAAGTTTGTAAACAATGATTTATTTTTTTACATCTTTTACCTTTTCACCACTATGTGCAAATGCAATAATCATACCAGAAAAGGTATCTATAGATACATCATACATGAACAAATTGTAACTTCTCAAATGATGGGAAATGAGTCACATCCATTTGCCAAATATCATTTGCTTTAAGACCTCGGGGATTCACTCTCAAATTGGGGGATGAAATGAATTGAGCACATTGAGTGCATTGAGTAACAATTTGCACAGCTTGTTCTCTAGTAATATTACAATGAAGCTTCAAAGGATTTGCATTAATATGAAATTTATTATGCATATTCAAGGGTTTATCATAATGGGTGGCCAAATTCAATGCAACGAATGGAGGTTGAGTATAAAAATCAGCTTTATAATTGCCGTGCGCCATGGGACCAGGTTATAATGAATGTCCTCATACATGGCCCACAACTACTGGTTGTTTGTGCTGCCATAGAAGAGCTTTACCTCCAACAGGCAAGAATAAATAGAGGAAACAGGTGCCATATAAGCTGCAGTTTCTAATGGTTCTATAATTTGAGAAACATATGTACTATCAGTATAAATATTACAGGCTTATAAAGGAATAAACTTAGGGTTAATTGAACTGCCTCTAATTCTGCTAATTGTGCAGAACAATTAGGAGTTTTTATAACTTTTACTTCATTCCCAAAAATAACAGCAGCTCTCCCATTGGATGATCTATCAGTGAAAACCAATTGAGCACAATCCAAAGGGTAAGAGGAAACAATCTTTGGAAAGACTGCTGGATGTATTTAAAAAAAAAAATGACAGGGCGGCTTGCTCCTGCAGCCCAGAGCTTGGGTCCAGGTCCTGAGGCATCTGGCGGGAGCCCTCAGCTCAACTCTCTCCGCTTCCGGATCCAGATCAGCCTGGGCAGCAACACCACATCTCCAGGTCCTGCAAGAGGCAAAAGGGGCTTCCGGGCGGCCAGCGGGGAGAAGTCGGGGTGCTCCAGTGAATCCAGCGGGCCCCAGCGGGAGCCTTCGGGTGCCTGCTTTGGGATCTGAACTGCCAGGCCCACAGCGCTCGATCTCCAGGAAGTGCGGGAGACCTGGTGTGCACCCAGAGGCAGTCTGGGAGCTCACAGCGGCTTGCTCCTGCAGCCCAGAGCTTGGGTCCCAGTCCTGAGGCCTCTGGCGGGAGCCCTCAGCTCAACTCTCTCCCCTTCCAGATCCAGATCAGCCTGGCCAGCAGCACCACATTTCCAGGTCCTGCAAGAGGCAAAAGGGGCTTCCGGGCGGCCAGCTGGGAGAAGTCGGTGAACACAAATGCCAGCCAAAACTACTATATCCAGCAAAACTCTCAATCACCATAGATGGAGAAACTAAGATATTTCATGACAAAACCAAATTTACCCAATATCTATCCACAAACCCAGCCCTACAAGGGATAATAGGAGGAAAACACCAATACAAGGAGGGAAACTTCACCCTGGAAAAAGCAAGATAGTAACCTTTCATCAAACCCAAAAGAAGTTAAGCAATCAAATTTAAAAAATAACGTCAAAAATGATAGGAAGTAACAATCACTATTCCTTAATATCTCTTAACATCAATGGACTTAATGCCCCAATAAAAAGACACAGACTAGAGGTTGGAGTTGGCAGCAGCTGCGGCAGTGCAGCAGTGGCTGGTCCAGCTGAAGGGCCATCAGCAGTGGAACTAAGGCGACACAGGGTCCAGTTAGGCCCTGTGCCCACGACCACTGACCTTCGCTGACCAGCCGGGCTGCAAGCAGCTGCGGTTTTGCCACACCTGCACCTTTGGCTGCACGGAAGCCACTTCAGAACTCAGCCTCCCGCCAGTCAAGAGAGGCTCACCTCCATCTTGGTTTCGGGCTCCAGAGAGATCGGACAGACTGAGGTACACAAACATAATCCGAGGCCAACACCGCGGGGGTCTGAGCCTGACGGGCGTTGGCCTACACCCAGGCCGTGGGCTGTTCAGGGGGGGGGGCATCGGGGTGCCAACCCAGCCTGGAAGTTTTTTGCCCTGGCCTGTGCGCACGCCGCCATTTTGCCTACAGGACGACAGAGAGCTCTGGCGAGCAGAGCCATAACAGGCATACCCTGAGGCTAACAAAGCGGGGGTCTAGGCCCCAAAAAGCCCAGGACTGACCCCAAGAACTGGGCTGCTTGGTGGGCTATCTGTGTGTCAACCCGCCCAGGAGGTTGTTAGCACAGCAGACTCTCCCGGCGCTTTCAGGGAGCACGAGTACGCACGCCCACCATCCTGGTCACCTGGCAGACCAAATTAACAGTCATAGCCCTAGGGGAACTTTGCTCGGACCTTGGCCTCCCAGGCTTTTGCCTGGACTCAGGGCCTGGGCGGCCAGTCTAACCTTGTGTGCGCCAGCCCGGTTGGGAAATCAGCTGCCCAGCGGAGTGATCAGAACACGGGGGAGGTCCCGGCAGCGTACACCATCAGCGCTCCCTGGGGGTGCACACAGGCTCCATCTGGTCCACAGACACAATCTGGGGCAAGGCCTCAGGCAGGAGCCCTCAGCTCAACTCTCTCCGCTTCCGGATCCAGATCAGCCTAGGCAGCGGCACCACATCTCCAGGTCCTGCAAGAGGTTAGAGGGGCTTCCGGGCTGCCAGCTGGGAGAAGTCAGTGTGCTCCAGTGAATCCAGCAGGCCCCAGCGGGAGCCTTCAGGTGCCTGCTTCGGGATCTGAACAGCCTGGGCAGCAGCACCCTGTCTACAGGCAGTGCAGGAGGTAAGCTGTGCACCAGAGGCCACCTGGGAAGGGGCAGCTTGCACTGGTGAGTCCAGCACTGACAAGACAAACTAACACCAGTGAGAACTAGATGGCAAAAGGCAAACGCAGGAACATCACTAACAGAAATCAAGGCAATATGGCAACATCTGAACCCAATTCTCCTCTACCAACATGTCCTGGATACCCCATCACACCAGTAAAACAAGATTTTGATTTAAAATCACTGGCCATGATGCTGGTACAGGAACACATGAAGGACATACTTAAAGAAATTCAGGAGAAAATGGATCAAAAGTTAGAAGCCCTTGCAAGGGAAACGCAAAAATCATTGAAAGAAATCCAGGAGAATACAAAAGCCAACAATGAGGAAACACAAAAAACACTTAAAGAAATACAGGAGAACTTTGGTCAACAGGCTGAGGTCATGAAAGAGGAAACAAAAATCTCTTAAAGAACTACAGGAAAGCACAAACAAGCAAGTGAAGGAGCTAAGCAAAAGCATCCAGGATCTAAAATCAGAAGTAGAAACAACTAAGAAAACTCAAAGGAAGACAACTTTGGAGATAGAAAGCCTTGGGAAGAAATCAGGGGACAGAGATGCAAATATCAACAACAGAATACAAGATCTAGAAGAAAGAATCTCAGATGCTGAAGATTCCATAGAAACCATGGACTCAACAGTTAAAGAAAATGCAAAATGCAAAAAGCTTGTAACCCAAAATATCCAGGAAATCCAGGACACAATGAGAAGACCAAACCTAAGGATTATAGGCATAGATGAGAGTGAAGATTTACAACTTAAAGGGCCAGCAAATATCTTCAATAAAATTATAGAAGAAAACTTCCCTAACCTAAAGAGAGAGATGCCCATGAATATACAAGAAGCCTACAGAACTCCAAACAGACTGGACCAGAACAGAAATAATTCCTGTCACATAATAATCAAAACACCAAATGTTCTAAACAAAGAAAGAATATTAAAGGCAGTAAGAGAAAAAGGCCAAGTAACATATAAAGGAAGACCTATCAGAATCACAGCAGACTTTTCACATGAGACTATGAAGGCTAGAAGGTCCTGGGCAGATCTCATGCAGACTCTAAGAGAACACAAATGCCAACCAAAACTACTATATCCAGCAAAACTCTCAATCACTGTAGATGGAGAAACTAAGATATTTCATGACAAAACCAAGTTTACCCAATATTTATCCACAAACCCAGCCCTACAAAGGATAATAGGAGGAAATCACCAATACAAGGAGGGAAACTTCACCCTGGAAAAAGCAAGATAGTAACCTTTCATCAAACCCAAAAGAAGTTAAGCAATCAAATTTAAAAAATAACGTCAAAAATGATAGGAAGTAACAATCACTATTCCTTAATATCTCTTAACATCAATGGACTTAATGCCCCAATAAAAAGACACAGACTAACTGACTGGATACGTAAACAGGACCCTACATTTTGATGCTTACAGGAAACACACCTCAGGGTCAAAGACAAACACTACCTTAGAGTAAAAGGCTGGAAGACAATTTTACAAGCAAATGGTCTCAGGAAACAAGCTGGAGTAGCCATTTTAATATCAGATAAAATTGACTTTCAACCCAAAGTCATCAAAAGAGACTCTGAGGGACCTTTCTTGCTGGTCAAAGGAAAAATACAACAAGAAGAACTCTCAATCCTGAACATCTATGCTCCAAATGCAAGGGCACCCTCTTTCGTAAAAGAAACTTTATTAAAGCTCAAAGCACTCTTTGCACCTAACACAAGAATTGTGGGTGACTTCAACACTGCACTTTCCTCAATGGACCGATCAGGAAAACAGAAACTAAACAGGGACACAATGAAACTAATTGAAGCTTTGGACCAATTAGATTTAACAGATATATATAGAACATTCTATCCTAAAGCAAAAGAATATACCTTTTTCTCAGCACCTCATCGTACCTTCTCCAAAATCGACCATATAATTGGTCACAAGACAGACCTCAACAAATATAAGAAGATAGAACTAATCCCATGCCTCCTATCAGATCACTATGGAGTAAAAGTGGTCTTCAATAGCAACAAAAACATCAGAAAACCCACATACACGTGGAAACTGAACAATATTTTACTCAATGATACATTGGTCAAGGAGGAAATAAAGAAAGAAATTAAAGACTTTTTAGAACACAATGAAAATGAAAACACAACATACTCAAATCTATGGGACACAATGAAAGCAGTGCTAAGAGGAAAACTCATAGCCCTGAGTGCCTCCAAAAAGAAAATGGAGAGAGCATACATTACCAGCTTAATGACACACCTGAAAGCCCTGGAAGAAAAAGAAGCTATTTCACCCAGGAGGAGTAGAAGGCAGGAAATCATCAAACTCAGGGCTGAAATCAATCAAGTAGAAACAAAGAGAACCATACAAAAAATCAACAAAACCAGGAGCTGGTTCTTTGAGAAAATCAACAAGATAGACAAACCCTTAGCCAGACTGACCAAAGGGCACAGAGAAAGTATCCAAATGAACAAACTTAGAAATGAAAAGGGAGATATAACAACGGAAACTGAGGAAATCCAAAAAATCATCAGATCCTACTACAAGAGCCTGTACTCAACACAACTGGAGAATCTGGAGGAAATGGACAATTTCCTTGACACATACCAAATACCGAAATTAAATCAGGACCAACTAGACCATCTAAACAGTCCCATAATGCCTAAAGAAATAGAAGGAGTCATAGAAAGTCTTCCAACCAAAAAAAGCACAGGCCCAGATGGTTTCAGTGCAGAATTCTATCAGACCTTCAAAGAAGAGTTAACACCAATACTCTTCAAACTATTCCACAAAATAGAAACAGAAGGAACACTACCCAATTCCTTCTACGAAGCCACAATTACGCTGATACCAAAAGCACACAAAGATCAAACAAAGAAAGAGAACTTCAGACCAATTTCCCTTATGAACATCGATGCAAAAATACTCAATAAAATTCTTGCCAATTGAATCCAAGAACACATCAAAACGATCATCCACCATGATCAAGTAGGCTTTATCCGGGGAATGCAGGGTTGGTTCAATATACGGAAATCCATCAATGCAATCCACTACATAAACAAACTCAAATTAAAAAAAACACATGGTCATTTCATTGGATGCTGAAAAAGCATTTGACAAAATTCAGCATCCATTCATGCTTAAAGTCTTGGAGAGAACAGGAATTCAAGGCCCATACCTAAACCTAGTAAAAGCAATATAAAGCAAACCGGTAGCCAACATCAAACTAAATGGAGAGAAACTTGAAGCAATCCCACTGAAATCAGGGACCAGACAAGGCTGCCCCCTTTCTCCTTATCTTTTCAATATTGTACTTGAGGTACTAGCTCGGGCAATTCGACAACATAAGGAGGTCAAAGGGATACAAATTGGACAGGAAGAAGTCAAACTATCATTATTTGCAGATGACATGATAGTCTACCTAAGTGACCCAAAAACTCCACTAGAGAGCTCCTACAACTGATAAACAGCTTCAGCAAAGTGGCAGGTTATAAAATCAACTCAAGCAAATCAGTGGCCTTCCTATACTCAAAGGTTAAGCAAGCTGAGAAAGAAATTAGGGAAATGACCCCCTTCACAATAGCCACAAACAGTATAAAGTATCTTGGGGTGACTCTTACCAAACATGTGAAAGATCTGTATGACAAGAACTTCAAGACTCTGAAGAGGGAAATGAAAGAAGACCTCAAAAAAATGGGAAAACCTCCCATGCTCATGGATCGGTAGAATCAATATAGTTAAAATGACCCTTTTGCCAAAGGAAATATACAGATTCAATGCAATACCCATTAAAATCCCAACTCAATTCTTCACAGAGTTAGAAAGAGCAATTATCAAATTCATCTGGAGCAACAAAAAACCCAGGATAGCTAAAACTATTCTCAGCAACAAAAGAAAATCTGGGGGAATCAGTATCCCTGACCTCAAGCAATACTACAGAGCAATAGTTTTAAAAACTGCATGGTATTGGTACAGTGAAAGGCAGGAGGATCAATGGAACAGGATTGAAGATCCAGAAATGAACCCACACACCTATGGCCACTTGATCCTCGACAAAGAGGCTGAAAACATCCAATGGAAAAAAGATAGCCTTTTCAACAAATGGTGCTGGTTCAACTGGAGGTCAGCATGCAGAAGAATGCGAATTGATCCATCCTTGTCTCCTTTTACTAAGCTCAAATCCAAATGGATCAAGAACCTCCACATAAAGCCAGACACTCTGAAGCTAATAGAAAAGAAACTGGGGAAGACCCTTGAGGATATCAGTACAGGGAGAAAGTTTCTGAACAGAACACCAATAGCGTATGCTCTAAGATCAAGAATTGACAAATGGGACGTCATAAAATTACAAAGTTTCTGTAAGGCAAAGGACACCATCAAGAGAACAAATCGGCAACCAACAAATTGGGAAAAGATCTTCACCAATCCTACATCAGACAGAGGGCTAATATCCAATATATATAAAGAACTCAAGATGTTAGACTCCAGAAAACCAAACAACCCTATTAAAAATGGGGTACAGAGTTAAACAAAGAATTCTCATCTGAAGAACTTCGGATGGCGGAGAAGCATCTTAAAAAATGCTCAACTTCATTAGTCATTAGGGAAATGCAAATCAAAACAACCCTGAGATTTCATCTTACACCAGTCAGAATGGCTAAGATTAAAAATTCAGGAGACAGCAGGTGTTGGGGAGGGTGTGAAGAAAGAGGAACACTCCTCCACTGCTGGTGGGGTTGCAAATTGGTACAACCACTCTGGAAATCAGTCTGGTGGTTCCTCTGAAAACTGGGCACCTCACTTCCAGAAGATCCTGCTATACCACTCCTGGGCATATACCCAGAGGATTCCCCACCATGTAATAAGGATACATGCTCTCCTATGTTCATAGCAGCCCTATTTATAATTGCCAGATGCTGGAAAGAACCCAGGTATCCCTCAACAGAAGAGTGGATGCAAAAAATGTGGTATATCTACACAATGGAGTACTATTCAGCCATTAGAAACAATGAATTCATGAAATTCTTAGGCAAATGGATGGAGCTAGAGAACATCATACTAAGTGAGGTAACCCAAACTCAAAAGGTGAATCATGGTATGCACTCACTAATAAGTGGATATTAACCTAGAAAACTGGAATACCCAAAACATAATGCACACATCAAATGAGGTACAAGAAGAAAGGAGGAGTGGCCCCTTGTTCTTGAAAGACTCAGTGAAGCAGTATTCGGCAAAACCAGAACGGGGAAGTGGGAAGGGGTGGGTGGGAGGACAGGGGAAGAGAAGGGGGCTTACGGGACTTTCGGGGCGTGGGGGGCTAGAAAAGGGGATATCAGTTGAAATGTAAATAAAAAATTATATCGAATAAAAAATAATTAAAAAAATAAAAAAAAAATTAAAAAAAGAAAGAAAAAAATGACAGAACTAAGGGTCAATTAATTATCTTATAATTATTATCTGGATGATTTTCAAAAAATTGTAACACATCTAATTAAGGCTCAATGAGCAAAACCTTGGGATAAAATTTGAAGCTGTTCCTTATATATAGGGTGTAATCATAACATCATATTCCTTGCCAAACATATGCAAGCTTATTTTATATGCCTTAAACAAGAAGGATACCACTGCCTGTGGATAAGAAAATACAATTTTGAAAGGTGAAGCTTGCAAAGGCACCCACAATATGGGTCCCTCCAGCCAAAAACACCGAGGTGGGAATGTTTAGAGGCAAAAACTAAAAACAATAATTTTTTAGAATAATCTATATAATTTAGATGAACTTCCTCGAGGGGTCTTTGTACTAATTCTAAGCATCCCCTAGCTTCCTTTGTAAATTTCCTAGGAGAGCTGGGTAACACATCCCCCTTAATTATATCAAAAAGGGGCTTTAATTATCCTGTAGCAAGCCTCAAGGATGGCTGTAACCAATTTATATCTCAATAATTTCTGGAGATCATTCAATGTTTTTAAGGTATCTATTCTAATATACAATTTTTGTGGACGGATTCCTTTTTGTAAGAGCCTCCATTTGCCTGACTTTTTTCTTAATAGCAAAAATAGGAGTATTCCAAGGGGATGTAGATGGAACAATATGTCCTGCCTGCAGTTCTTCTTGCACTAGGTGATGAGCTGCCTCCAATTTCTCCTTAGAAAGGGGCCACTGCTCAATCCACATGGGCTCATCTGACTTCCGTGTGATTGGTAAAGGTTTGAGAATAGGAGGCATAACAGTGATCCTTAAGATAAATTTCCCCATCCAGTTTTATCCTTTGGATGTCTAGGAACTAGTGATTCTTCACTCACACTTAATGGTTTTCCTTGTAAATATTGCCTCAAGCCTTTTCCAGGAACATAACCTTGTTTATCCAACATATTTTGTATTAACTGAGGGGTAATTACAGCTCCCATTTCCATGAGGACATCTCTTCCCCAAAGATTAATAGGTAAATGATCTAAAATAAAAGGTTGAAACCATCCTTCATGGTCTTCCTCATCCTTCCACTTTAGTGGGCATTATTGTATCTGCATCCCCAAACAATTTTCCAGCAAGTTGTAACAACCCATCCACAAATTCTTGAAAAGGTTCAGAAGGCCCTAGACAATAGATCCCCAGCTGCTTTGTTAGGTAAAGCTTTCCAATAACAACAACAACTGAAATTTGAGCATATACAGCAGGATCATACTGAATCTGATTATGAAGCCCAGCATAGGGTCCAGTCCCTGTTAACATCTCTACATTTCTCTGAGGAAATCCCATATTTGCATTTACTCTGGCTAACTGAACACATTGTTCTTGGAACTCTCCTCTCTGAAGCAAATAATCTCCCCTCGTCAGTAGTACTCAGTATAATTGTTGCCAATCCCCAGGAGTCAAGTTAGAAGTAACATAGGATTCAAAAATGGCTGAGGTAAAAGGGGTCAAAGGTCCATAGGAAGAAACAGTTTCTTTAAGGCTCTTTAATTCTTTAAAAGTCAAAGGCACATGATATCTTTTCATTTGTCCTAGATTAGCAGGATCGGGAATCTTAATCACAGGATATGTTGCTTTTGTATTAGAAATTGGTTTAGGAAAAACTACTCCCCTTTTTGGTGTTAGTTCTTCATAACTCCAATCAAGGTTTGGATAAGGTTCATATGCTGGAGGAGCGCAAGCCCCCTCTTCTTTAAGAAAAGGATTTTTAATAGGTGGTTGGGAAGCAGACACTCTTTGCTCTTTACATTTCTTTAATTTTAGTCTCAATTCCTCTGTCTCTTTTTCTAGAATCTCCTCCTTATCCTCAGATGAATCTGAATCACTCTCTGATTCAGATGCCTTTAAAGACTTCTTTGAAGCATCATCTTGTGTTGCTTCAAACATTCACTCAACCTCAGATATCTGCTCCTTAATCTTAGCATTAGTACTCAAGAGAGCATCCCTGACCAATCTCCATAAGAAGGTAGTCACAGGAATGCTTTCTGGCCCCTCTTTCTGTAATGTCTTTTGTAAATCTGTTTTAACCTGGTCCTAGACTGGGATATTCAAGTTGCCACTATGAATAAACCATGGACTAGTTTTCTCCAAAGTTTTAATAAATTCCCTAGCTGTTTTAACCTTAATCCCAGTACCCTGTTGCTTAAATAAATCTACCAGTGATCAACTAATTGCAAGGTGGAACTTGTCGTCCCCATGGCATGATCATGTACTTACTTTTACTGCATTTTCACTGTATTTTCCCCAATGTTTTCCTCTCCTTTCAACAGGCTTGCTCCTGGAATGATTCTGTCAGGGGCTCCTCTCTTTTCTGATTCTAGACAGGACCTCCACTTGACAGTGACTAAATATCATTGGGCAAGGGCCTGGGAGATTAACAGAAGACACAGACTTGGATAATTCTGGTGAGGAGAATGCTGAAGCTTTACTGAGGGACCAGCAATATATACACTGGAGACTGGGTGAAAAATCACAGGAAGGAGCAACACAGCTATAGGTCAGGCACTTGGAAAGTCCTTACCACACAGGGTGGGGAAAATAGGAAACAAGCTAAACTGCAAGATGTGTTCTCAGGAAGCCTGTGCAAACAGGTCAGTGGGGGACATTGAGCTAAGCTTACTGATGCCCAACACAAAGCAAATCGTCCTCCTTCATTAGTTAATTTTTGAGGGGAATTAGGATTTTCATCCCCCTTAAGAATATCAAATAGATGTTTAAGTTCTCCTGTGGTAAGCTTAAGGTAAGGTCTTAGCCAATTAACATATCTAAACAACCTTTGAAAATCATTTAAAATAAATTATCTTTTCTTATTTGAATTTTCTATGTCACAGATTGTTTAGGATGTAATTGATATTCCAAATATTGTAAAAGATACTGCCTTTGAATCTTTTCTGGAGCAACAACTACTCCAAAATTTTGAAGCTTGTTGTATAAAAGCAAAGGCATGTAGCAAAACTCCTTCTGAGGAATCAGTTAATAAAATATCCATCCATATAATGAATAGCATACACTCAAAGATTCAAAGTCCTAACTTGTTATATTGAAGCAGCAACAAGTTCCATAGCCTCATCAACACTTCTCGAGCCCTGCAACAATCTTCACCTGCCTGATTTTTTTCATAATTAAAAATATGTGTGAGTTAGAATCCTGAGCCTGTGATTGAACTGCAAACTGCAGCCAATGGAACACTGGCAGTTTAACTATAATTTTTAAGTTTCCCTTGCAACACCACAGCACAACAATAACTTTAGAAAGCAAAACTCAACCTTTGACAATCAAGTCTCTCCAAAAACACCAAATGAATCGTCCCCATGCTAAAATGTTTGGTTGCCATTTCCTACACATGAGCACATGATGGTGCAGCTTCTAATACCTCCCCAAAGAGTCACTGCCCTAAATCTTATCTTACATGAGTCTGGTTTCTAAGATAATTATCTTTAGAGATTTGCTTCTGTAGGAAATACATGTTGTACTTCTACATTCCTCTAACCACAAGTTACCAGTTTTAAGCCAACTTTGGGTTACCAATGTTACAAATTTTTAATAATATTCAACAACATATAAGCCAATAATCTATAACCAAGACATGCAGAACATATTTATACTTTTAAAGCTAGTCAGAAGCAAAATCAAAGTAGCTACATATCTACTTACTTAGACCCAACAAAATTTTCTTACTTTTCATAGCTGTAATTTCAAGAGAGGAACATCTTGTCACCTGCTGAACCCAATAATCAGTAACAGAGATATTTTTAGGAGAAACAACCATCAGCTTAGTTACTATAGAAGCCAAGAAAGTGCTGGACCCTGTAAGAGAACCTTGTGCAGACAATCAGCCCCTAGCAGGGTTTCTCCAACTCTGCTAGACTCCTAATTACAGGTGCAGGGCTCCAAAGGCCAATTGAGACTGCTGGGTTTTATTTTTTGGGGGGGGGAGGAGTTGGGTTTTTCTTTTGTTGGTGGTGTTCTTTTTTTTTTATTTTTTGAAATGAATTAAAACTAAATCATGGGGTGAATGACAAGCACATAAAGTTTTAACTATGTTTTCTTTTGGACACAAAACACAGAATAACATTCAAGCAATGAAATGAAAACTTAGACATAAACTGACAGACATCAGCAGGCAGATTGACACATCAAGAACAGACAATAGAGAAAGAGGGAAGAGAACCAGATGTCCCTAAGGAACCAATATGTCCTACCTAAAGGACCTAGAACCAGAACTAAGCATTTCTCCAGTAGGATCCAGAGGAGGCAGGACATCTTCTGACCTCCTCCTGTTCCTAAGAGAGCCCTGGAATAGCTTATGTTCATTTCCCTTCTATTTCGACAAGGCTTTCTTCAAACCAATTTTCTCTCACATCTAGGGGGTAAACTATCTCTAGTCAAGGTCCAAATATTAAAAACATCTATCAGGGGCGGCGGCGGCGGCGGCGGCGGCGGCGGCGGCGGCGGCGGCGGGTGGCGGCGGCGGCGGCGGCGGCGGCGGCGGCGGCGGCGGGCGGCGGCGGCGGTAGCAGTAGCTGGTCCAGCTGAAGGGCCATCAGCGGTGGAACCAAGGCGACACAGGGTCCACTTAGGCCCTGCGCCCACGGCCACTGACCTTCGCTGACCAGCCGGGCGGCAAGCAGCTGCGGTTCTGCGGAGCCTTTTGCTGCACGGAAGCCACTTCAGAACTCAGCTTCCCGCCAGTCAGGAGAGACTCACCTCCATCTTGATTCCGGGCTCCAGAGATCGGTCAGACTGAGGTACACAAACATAATCCTAGGCCCAACACCGCAGGGGTCTGAGCCTGACGGGCGTTGGCCTGCACCCAGGCCCTGGGCTGTTCGAGTGGCCTTCGGGGCGCCAACCCAGCCAGGAGTTTTTTTTTGCCCTGGCCGGCGCACGCGCCGCCATTTTGCCTACAGGACCCAGAGTGCTCGGGAGGGCAGAGACTGCTAACAAGCGTAGCCTGAGGCTAACAAAACGGGGGTCTAGGCCCCAAAAGGCACAGGACTGACCCAAAGAACTGGGCGGCTTGGTGGGCCATCTGTGTGTCAACCCGCCCAGGAGGTTATTAGCACAACAAACTCTCCCGGTGCTGTCGGGGAGCACGGACGCGCACGCCCGCCATCCGGGTCACCTGGTGGACCCAAATAACAGTCATAGCCCTAGGGGAACTTTGCTCGGACCTTGGCCTCCCAGGCTTTTGCCTGAACTCAGGGCCCGGGCGACAAGGCTAACCTAGTGTGCGCCAGCCCGGTTGGGGAAATCGGCTGCCCAGCGGAGTGAGCAGAACACAGGGGAGGTCACAGCAACATACACCTTCGGAGCTCCCTGGGGGTGCACACAGGTTCCATCTGGCCCACAGACACAATCTGGGGCAAGGCCTCAGGCAGAAGCCCTCAGGTCAACTCTCTCTGCTTCAGATCAGCCTGGGTGGCCACACCACATCTCCAGGTCCCTCAAGAGGCTAGTGGGGGCTTCCGGGCGGCCAGCTGGGAGAAGTCAGTGTGCTCCAATAAATCCTGCGGGCCCCAGCGGGAGCCTTCAGGTGCCTGCTTCGGGATCTGAACAGCCTGGACAACAGCACCCTGTCTACAGGCAGTGCAGAGTGTAAGCTGTGCACCAGAGGCCAACGGGGAAGGGGCAGCTTGCACTGGTGAGTCCAGCACTGACAAGACCAAGTAACACCAGTGAGAGCTAGATGGCAAAAGGCAAACGCAGGAACGTCACTAACAGAAATCAAGGCAATATGGCAACATCTGAACCCAATTCTCCTCTACCAGCAAGTCCTGGATACCCCATCACACCAGTAAAACAAGATTTGGATTTAAAATCACTGGTCATGATGCTGGTACAGGAACACATGAAGGACATTCAGGAGAAAATGGATCAAAAGTTAGAAGCCCTTGCAAGGGAAACACAAAAATCATTGAAAGAAATCCAGGAGAATACAAAAGCCAACAAGGAGGAAATGCAAAAAGCACTTAAAGAAATACAGGAGAACTTTGGTCAACAGGCTGAGGTCATGAAAGACGAAACACAAAAATCTCTTAAAGAAATACAG